>NC_048597.1:127923292-128524812 GCF_003668045.3 Cricetulus griseus
AAAGGAGGAACTGGGGGGTTGGGTGGATTACTTTCTGTGGTAATGAGTTTGAAATAAAAGCACAGAGAAGCTGAGGCAGAGGATTGCCATGAGGTTAGCCTAAATGACATAGTAAATTGGAGGCTAGTCTGGGTTACACAGTAAGACTTTGCTTGTAAACTAAAGCAAACCAAACCAGATTAATAAGGTAAATGATTTGTACCAGTAGAGTTGACTGGTAAGTGTATTTTAAATTTTTAGGAAAAGACACAGCTAGTTCTGTCAACTTGACTGGACCTGGAATCAAATAAGAGATAAGCTGACAGGGCCACCTGTAAGGGACTTCCTTGATCAAATTATTTTAAGTAGGATGGGCCATCCTAAATAAGATTAGAACCTTCAGGGCTGGAGAGATGGCTCAGTGATTAAAGAGCACTACCTGCTCTTCCAAAGGTCCTGAGTTCAAATTCCAGCAACCACATGGTGGCTCACAACCATCTGTAATGAAATCTGGTGCCCTCTTCTGGCCTGTAGACATACATGCAGGCAGAACACTGTACATAATAAATAAATGTTAAAAAAAAAAACAAAGAAGATTAGAACCATCTAGTGATAGTCAAAGGGCCCAAATAAAAGTCTTGGGGTGCCTGATTGACTTCCATCATGCTGTCCTGTTCATCTGCCCTGTTCTCAGGTTGCTGTCCAGTTCATCTCCCCAGTTCTCAGGTTACTGCCCCAAATTCATCTCCCTTGCTGTCACCACTCTGTTGACATCAGAACATCAGAATCCCGCTTCTTCAGTGTGGACACCCATATTGCATCATGTAAGCCAATCTGGTAAACCCCCTTTTAATATATATTCATTCTATCAGTTCTGTTCCTATGGAGAACACTAGCTAATACAGACACTTCCAACTTCATTTCTTTTTCCTAAGTGTTTTCATTGTTTAAGTCAAAAACTTTATGGTATCATTTTCTTAGTATTTGCAGATCCTGTAAGTTAAAAAATTTTTTTGGCTTTACCTTTCTTATTAATACTTCCAGACTATTTTAATCAAATGATTTTAATTTTGTGAACTAATTTTTCTTTTGCTAAATTATAATGGAATCATCAAGTGTTAATTAATAAAATAAAAATTTAAATGGATTATTGAGGGGTTGATAAAGGCAGCTGGAATGAAAAAAAAACTGGGTATTTTCCTGTTACCATTTTGCCATAGAATTTTCATTCCTCCTTTATAACATGTAATTCACTCATTCAACCAGTACTTACTCAGCACCTGTTATGTACCAAGTACTGTTCTATATGCAGAGGACACCAGTGAATAATCAGGGTTCCTGTTTTTCTGGAATTCAGGTTCTACTGCCCTTAGACAGACAATAATAATATGAGTACCAGCCAATACTGATTTATCGAGTCTGCTTGCTGAGATAGTTCTAAGCACTTTACAAATACTTATGTAACCACTACAGTACCAGAAAGAATTACCCCCACTTTTAGGTTTCCTCTCTGTGCTGTCGCTATTGGTGTTAGGGTTCTGTTGTGAGTGTTTCATTTTACTACTTTGTGGTTTGGTTTCTTTCATTTTTCTTTGGTGTGAGTTCACCTAGTTCCTTGAATTGAGTGAATAAAAATTTCCTATGTTTCAATGTTGACCATTAACTCAAAGTGAAGCCAATCTTGAACTCCTGATCTTCCAGTCACTTCCTCCCAAGTCCTTATTTCACTAAAATTCAATTCAATCTTTCTTTTCTTTTCTCTTATTTTCAAGACAGGGTTTATCTGTACTGGAACTCACTCTGTAGAGCAGACTGGCCTAGTATTCAGAGAGATTCATCTGCCTCTGCCTCCCGAGTGCTGGGATTAAAGGCAGGTGCTGCAGGGCTTGGTGGCACACGCCTTTAATCCCAGCACTCCGGAGGCAGAGGCAGGTGGATCTCTGTGAGTTGGAGGCCAGCCTGGTCTACAAGAGGTAGTTCCAGGACAGCCTCCAAGGTCACAGAGAAACCCTGTCTCGAAAAACAAAACAAAACAAAAAAGGCATGTGCCTCTACCACCTGGGTAAGATTCAATCATCTAAAGTATGCTTGTCCCACCTGGGGTTCAAATGTCCATTTCTTTTGACCTGTATTTTGTTTGATTTGGCTTTGAATTCTGATATTAACATTGTCAGCCCAGTCTTGTTTAGCTCAGTTTCATCTCATTATGGATCAAATCATTCAAAAATGACTCAATTATTTTATATTTTCTTTGGGCTTTAAGCATGAACATTTCTGAAGATACCCTAGTGTTGCCGCAAACTCTGAAGCATCACAAGTCGTTTTCACTCTCCTTTCTGGAGACAGGGTCTCACTGTCTAGCCTGGTCTGGAACTTGCTACAAAGCCAAGACTGATCTTGAGTTCCTCTTGTCTCTACCTCCCAAATTCTGGGATTATAGGCATGTGCCACAATACTTGGTAACTCCTAGGATTTCTTTTCTCAAACCAAGGCAGTTGTTACAGGGTATTTTATTTAATAACTACACATACTTTTCTGTGTGTACACACACACACATACACACACACACACACACACACACACACACACACACACACACCACACATTAGTATAGACACATAAATTGAAAATTAATGAATAATGTTTTTAGATCATCAGGAAAACACACATTTATGAGACCATATTAAAGCAGTAGTGGAGAAATTAAGTAGGCATTCTTTTAAAACCTTATATGTATGTGCATATGTCTTCATGTGTGGGGCTCCCATCAAAGATTTGCATCTCCTGGAGTTAAAGTCAGTTGGAAACAGGCCGAGGTGGGTTCTCTGAACCCACTCAGGTCCTCTTCAAAGGAACCACGTGCTCTTTACTGTTCAGCCATCTCTCCAGCCCCTAAGTAGGCATTCTTGATTTGGAAAAAATTATAAAATCTAGACTTTGAAGGATATTTCAATTCACAGCAACCGGATTACTACATAAGACCTGTACAAAACCAAGCCAGACAAAATTCCAGTTTGAGCGGAGTGGTGATGACTCACGCCTTTAATCCCAGCACTTGGGAGGCTGAGGCAGGTGGATCTCTGTGGTGATCCTATCTCTAGCCTGGTCTACACAGTGAGTTCCGGGACAGCCAGGCCTACAAAGAGAAACCCTATCTTAAAAACAAAACAAAACAAAACAAAAATCAGCAAAGACCAGCGAGGAGCCCCTGAGATTCCACGCCCCCGACCACTCCCATCAGAGGGGCTATTGGCAGATGTAGCTGCTAAGGGAGGAAGAGTCCCTTTCCTTTGGGGATTATAAACCTGGGGAGGTTGTTAATAACAACTTTAAAAGGGGATGTGAAGTTGGGAGGGGAATGGGGCACTAACTAGGAAGAGTTGGAGGGAAGTGGTGGTGGATGGATACGATACATTGTGTAAATATATATGACTTTCTAAGAATAAAATATTAATTATACCTGAAAAATCAACGCTTATCTACTAAGTCCTCGAATCTAACACTATAAATTTTCTCATTGAATTTTCTAGCAATGTCAGTTTGCCTACTGTCAATCAAATTATTTAACATTCCTATGAAAGTTGTAAAATCTGTCCCCCCCAATCTATCCTTCTTCCCTACCTCAATAAACACTGAGCAAGTAACTAAGGAGTCATGGTTTAATGTTTTGTTTTCTTATACAGGGTCTCTTACCAGGTAGCAGACAGCGGAACTCCTGATGGTCCCCCACCCCCAGTGCTGGGTGTAAGGCACCACCTCTAGTTTCTGCAGTGCTAGGGATCAAACCCAGGGCTTTAGACAACCTAGGCAAGCACTGTACATACTAAGATACATTCCCAGCGCAAGTCAGTCTTAGTCTTATTCTTTTATTCACTGAAATCCACAAGCCTGTCTTTTTGCATCTAACACTACCTATATTTCCTGGATATATCTATTTATTACAATCTTTAATGCCACCAGCTATGTCTGAGCAGTTGTTATCTCTTTTCTGGATTACAGCAAGACTCTTAAGGCTTCAGTTCTTCACCCTATACAATTCATTTAGCTTCCATAATTATCATTATAAACTGTGAGACAGAGGCAGATGCAGGAAAATTGGGAGCTTTGCTATATAGGGGATTTCAAGCCAGCCTGGGATACATGAAGCTCTGTCTAATTTTTTAAAAATTGGTAAGTAAATAAAAACAAGCAAAAAGCATAAAATGTGAAATAGCTCATGGGCTCTTTGGCATGGGTCTGCCGAAGTCAAAGCTGTACAGTATATGTCCCCTGTGTTTCTAGTAGATGGTCTTCCGAAAGCTGAAGTACAGATAGGACAGGTTGGCTCACAGGGCGGCATTCCTGCTCCAGCTGATCCTGAATGGTTTTCATGTTTCAAACGTTTTATTACGTGAGTCAGAGATCACTGCTATTTTTAGACTTCAGTTATGCATATCTGGTTCTCATTTATCCTCCCAGATGAATTCCCTCATTTGAAGGGATCCCTCACCTTAAGACTTCACCTCCCTAGAAAGAGCCTGACTTTTGGGGCACCCTCTCCAGTCATTTAGTAATTTGGTTTACCTCCTATCGCCACCTACTGGCCAGCAAAGGTCATTATATCATGGACATGGATTTTTTCCCTTTCTCACACAGCCTGTTCTTGGGGCCTTTAGATTTCATGTACGCTCACATTTGTGAAACTGCACTTACATTTTTCCTGACAAGACAACATGCTATTTCTGTAAATTTCAGATCTTGGATACCTCATTGCAATATAATACTATTTTGAGTTAGCACCAAACTCAAGCAGGGCGATGGTGGCACACATGCCTTGTATTCCAGCAGAGGCAGGCAGATCTCTGTAAATTTGAAGCCGGACTGATCCACAAAGTAAGTTCCAGGATAGCCAGGGCTGTTACACAGAGAAACCCTGTCTCAAAAACGAGAGGGGGGGGGTAGAAGTCAGAAAGTAAAAAAGAAAAAGAAAAAAAAAAGAAAAAGAAAATGGCTAGCACCAAACTCTGTGTCCTGAGATCTTTTCTGTGTGTATCTGGAATTTCTCAAGAGTTATATATAAAAACACTATCACACAAAAGGTACCGGAAAATATTGGAACCTTAAATTTCTAACTTAAATTCCTCAATCAAATGAAATTATAAAACATATTCAAGCTTGCAATTCATTTAAGAACATAATCCTAGACTAAGCAATTTCCCTTTTATCTTTCTTTTTTGTTTGTTCTTATTTGGGTTTTTTGTGTGTTTTATTTTATTTTATTTTATTTTGAGACAGGGTTTTTCTATATAGCCTTGGCTGTCCTGGAACTTTCTCTATAGACCAGGCTGGTCTCAAACTCACAGAGATCCACCTGCCTTTGCCTCTTGAGTGCTGGGATTAAAGGAGTGTATCACCCAGCTGACTCACCAGTTTCTAAACAAAGGAAATAGAGTATTTCTTTATTGATATGATAGATATCTGAACAACTGAGCTAACGCTGACGGATAAATCCAAGGTCATCGGACTGGCCCAAACACCTGGTACTTAACCCAATGGCCTCCTCTGGACGACAGTGGTTGACAGCACAGAGCCAGCATTGGCTTCCTATAGCTGCTGGGTGGCAGGACAGCAAGCATAGCCCTCCTGTTTTCTTCCCGGTGACCTGGAACTCCTGACTGTCAGTCTCCACTGCTCCTCTTTGCATGACACACAAGCCTCAACCGTTTCAGTTTATGCCCCTTGGCCACCCAGCCCTGAGTGCAAAGCAGGCCTTGCCTTTTGTTAATTAGGTGATATTTATTCAAAACTTGTTGATTTCCTGTGGAAATGGGTGTGGCCATGAACTGGGACAGTTGAGTAGCCCAGATGGAGAGAACACCACCAGGTTCTCTTCTGGGTGCTCAATGGGGTCAACATCAGTGACTCTCAAGGTGTGGTTTCCTCCCCTACTTGAATCAGTATAAGCAGAGGATTGGCTCAAAAAAGCTACCCTTGAAAATTCTCATCTCATGCCATAGACCTATTGAATAACAAACTCTAGAGTAGGCCTTAGAAGTTTGTTTTTCTTAATGTCATTTATTACTATTACTACTACTCTGTGTGTGTGTGTATGTGTGTGTGTGTGTGTGTGTGTGTGTGTGTGTGTGTGTGTGTGTGTGTGGTGTATGTGTGAGTGTTTGTACCACAGCATGGGTATGGAGGTCAGAGGATAACTTTGTGAAGTTTATTCTCTCCTATCACCTTTACGTGGGATCCAGGGAATGAACTGGGGTTGTAAGGCTTTTGCAGCAAGCACCTTTACCCACTGAGCCATCTTACTAGTCCCAGAAATCTAGTTTAACAAGTCCTTCAGGTGACACTAATGGACACTCAACTTGGGCAATGGCTGCTGGTCTCTAGAAGGTAATGGTTCTGACTTAGCCAGTTAAAGTAGAGCCTCTGGAAGTGGAGCCTAGGCACCGACATTGCATTGTAAAGGTCCCAGATGTAATGGCCTTAGAAGTTCCCAGTGTGCCATCATGATTGAGAGTCCTTGCCACAGGGCACTTAACCTGTCACATAGACTTTGACACAATCAGATCACCTGGTTTCTAAGGAACATGGGTCAACTTTTTTTTTTTTTTCCTGGTCGAAAGCCTTTCTTGCTTGAACTTTGATTCACATGGTAAATATTACCTGTCATCTCCGGAGCTGTGTGCCTCTTTCTTAGTTTTTAAAGCCCCAGAATTCATCATTTATCCCTGACTTTAAAGCCTGTACTCTAGATATCTACCCAATGGAGGCCAGACCACTGCACTAAAAGAACTTACGGAGCTAGGGAGAGCCTGTGTTCAGTCTTTTCTTTCATCTTCTGCTACACACATGTGCTATCAAGTTCCTAAGAAAGTTTGCTCTTTTCTATTCTCCTAGTCTTATTAGAATGATATTATTCACAAGACAACCCAGTGTTCTGTGTGGTAGAAAGCCTGTTAAAACCCCAGATAATAAGGTGGTAGCTCAGATCCATGAACAGTGACCCAAGAGTGATGTGCTTGTGATCTTTCAGTGTTGTTGTAGGTGTGAGAGACACCAGCCCTGGGTGTATCCATAGGTCTATTCAGATGTTCACTGTCCAGGGTCCCGAAGCATCCAGCTGTCTGTACTGAGCTTTGCCTCTTCCTCTGACTCCTGTTTTATCTCGCTGCCTCTGCTTCCCATGAGTAAACAGGTGGTGGCTGCAGTGAGTGCTTGGTCTGTCTCAGAAGTGTCTGCCGCGCCCTGTATTGTTACCAGTTGTGAGGCATGGCTTCAGAGCTACAGGGCTTTCCACCTCTTCATCAAAGAGAGGGTGACTCCCAGGAAAGTCTGCCTCTGCTCCCGCATTGCAAATGGCCTAACACCCTGGGATGAGAAATTCCCAGAAGGCACTCTGCAGCAATAATGGTTCTCTGGTCCTTCACGGTCCCCTCCCACAGCCCACTGTTCTCTGCTGTGGTGAAGGAGGTAAATGCTGGTGCTGCTAATGTGGTCTATCCTTTCTCCCTGTCCACACTGAAGCCATTCTCGTGCCTGCTGGGAACACTGTGTGACACATGCCTACAGTGTGACGTGTTCTGGAAAGGAAACTGTTCCCCAGCAGTTAGAGAGAACACCTGGAAAGAGGAAGCACAAAGGCACTCATCCTGGGCTTTGCCACTTTCTGGACATGCCTTTCAGTAAAGAAAAATTCACTCATTTCCTCTGAGCCAAAATGACAGTACCAGAGTTTTGTGTGAGGGGCTGGAGAAATAACTCAGTGCTTAAGAGTGACTTGTTGCTCTTGAAGAGGACTTGAGTTTGGTTCCCAGCGCCCACATGTGCCCAACAACCATCTATAACTCTAGTTCCAAATGATCTGATACTTAAAAAAAATTTTAATGACTTATTTTGTTTTTATTTCATGGACATTGGTATTTTCTCTGAATGCAAGTCTATATGAAGGTGTCATATCCCCTGGAGTAGCAGACAGTTGTGAAACACTGGGTGCTGGGATTGAATCCAGGTCCTCTAAAAGAGCAACCAGTGCTCTCAGTCACTGAGCCATCTGTCTCTATAGCCCTGATCTGATATTTTTATATGACTTTCATGGGCACCAGGCATACACATGGTGCATGTATGTACATGGAAACAAAACACTCATAAGTATAAAAAGGATTCTATATGGTATGAAGGGACAGGCAAGGGAGAAAGCCAGTAGATGAAAAGGAATGACTTCCATGCTTCTGTATACTCTAGGTCAAGCTCAAGACCATGGACACACTGCTGTGGCTTTCCTTCTGTGGCTTCAGGGCTATATTGCCTCATCGCCACCCCACATGCTTATCTGGTTCTTTCTCTCATTTTTTAAAAAAAATTAATAAACTTTAGTTTTTTGAGGAGTTCATAATAGTTTAACAGAAAGTACCGTCTAGATATAAAATTCCACTCCTGACAGGCACCACTCTCATCATCATCCCTTGCCGAGATGGTGCCTTTGCTGCCCTTAAGTTGACACTCCCCTTCACTATTGCCCAGGGCTGTAGTTCATCTCAGAGTTCACTCTAGGTGCTGCATAGTCTATGGGTTTATACACTTCATCATGCACAATAGTTTTACTGCCAGCAACTCCCCTGTATTCCACCTATCCATCCTTCCCTAATCATAGACTTTGAACTTTTTGCTTTAAAGTTTTGCCTGTTCTAGAAAATCCTATAGCTGGAGCCATACAGTATGCAGACTTTCTAGGCTGACTTTTCTCACATGGCGATATCAACTGAGTTTACTCCATGTCTTGTGGTTTGGTAGTTTATTGCATTTTATTATTGAATGCTATTTCATTGTTTGGATATAACATTGTTTGTCTGTTCATATTACTAAAGGATATCCTGGTTGCTTCCGAGGTTGGGAAATTATGAATGCAAATGCTACAAACATCCATATGTAGCATTTTGTGGAGAAGAAAGCTTGCAGCTTATTTGTCTAAATAACAAGGAATTAAGTTACTAGGGTGTATGAAAAAAGATATGGTTATCTTTGTTAAAACAAAATGAAAACAAACAAACAAAAAAAACGCCCAACAATCTTAACTCCATTACTTATACTGTCCTTTTTTCAAATGGTCTGACCACATATTTGTTTATACAAATGGTCACACCGGCTGAAGAGATGGCCCAGCCATTAAAGGTTAGGCTTACAACCAAAATGCAAATTGTCATACAAGCTTATTTGCAAATTCCATTCCCTGTCGTACTTGGTCTGGCTGTGATGCTAGCAGAGCAAGGTCAGGATTACATAATTGTGCAGGAGCCAAAAGCCCTAATCTTTCTTCAGATTTATTGAGTAATCTTTCAGGGAACCAGCTCCATCCTCTGGCTCTCTTCTTCCTTCTTTGGGCACTGGGAGATGCTGGTCATAGGGCACCTGAGCTGGATTGACATACAGGTTTAGGACAGGGCATACGATTTGATCTTGTAAATGTTGGTTGCTGTTATTATTATGCATAAGCAAACTTGTAACATTAAAAATTGTGGCTGGATTCATGCCTGTAGAGGTTGGTGTTTGTGTCTTGAGACTTCTCTAGGATTTATTAAAAATTTTTCAGCTGTGAGCTTCATCTACCAGTACACTGAATTATTTATTGTGATCAACCATGATGCTAGCTAACTTTTTTTTGGCATGTTTAAGCTGTTATTTCCAGATATTTTGAGATAATTGTACTACAATATTTATTTCATTGGAATGCAGCCGTATATGGATTCAAAAGTTTTTCCTCCCAATGTTTTTTTATTACATATCTCTGCTTTAAATAGAAATCCAAAAACAGTTGTCAGGTACTTGTTCCAGAGAGAGGGGGTAAGGAAATCATATGGGCTGGTGGCCTGTGGTTTGGAGGAATGGTGAGGAGGTGAGTAATGGTGCCTGCTATAGTGGTCTTGGGTCTAACCCTCAACAAGTGGTCTCTACTATGGAAAGAAGTGAGTGTGTGAGAGACAGAGACAGAGAGACAGAGAGAGAGAGAGAGAGAGAGAGAGAGAGAGAGAGAGAGAGAGAGACGCAGCCAGATGCATCTGGTAGAATCCAAAGCAGAGAAAGAAAGAAACACACTAAACACAGCCAGGGCTATCAGTGTGAGGGGGAGAACAGCATGGGATAGAGACAAGAGAACAAATAAAGAAGCAGGAACAGGAAGAGTGCCTGGCTGAAATAGCATGGTTATGAGGAGAATGTGTAGCTGGGGAAGAGAAAACAATTTAGGGTGAGGGAGGAAGTGAGAAGTGTTAGGATGTTCACATAGACTTTGAAATGTATAACAGGTCCTCATGATACAGAAGGAGATTTGCAGCACAGGTGTCCCTTCTGCAAATGTAAGGGGAATGGCTTCTTTTGGTAGAGGAGTTCCAAGTTCCAGAGGAACAAGAGCTTCTATCTAATTGCCAGAAATCCTCCTACACTCCTGGTTGAGCTCGTTTCCGGATATTTGTATTGTCTTTTTGAGTTTGGGGAATTGGAGTTTCCTTTGGACTTAACAGTATCTTTGCATCATAATTACTCAGGGTCTTCTGCTCCACATCTAGCCCTGTAAACCTCAGAGAGCATCTTTTCTTGTAGGTACCAATATTTCATGCCTGAATAATTCATAAATTCGTGATGGTGGGAGACGGTCCATCGCAAACCCAGGGGTAGAGGGATCAGGGTGGGTGGGGGCACAGGGGAGAAGGCGTTTCTGGCATCCAGTCTAAGATAGGGACTTATTGGAGAATTCCAGCCCTGGGGAGATACAAGCCTCTCCCCTCCTTTCTAGCACCCCAAACACAAACAAACAAAAGTAACCCACAACACTTCTATTAGGAGAAATAATATCTTTATTGACAGCCAGCTAACAGGAGAACACCCTATCACTCTTGCCTGGACAAAAGGTTACTCATAGTTCCGTGGCTGGGGCCCCCACCCACTTCTGTTAACTTCCCAAACTGTAACCTCTCTAGCATCACCTGAGTCCAGGAGACAGTTGGGGCAGAATTACAAGGAAATAACTGGAATATACAGCGGGCAGCAGCCTACATCTGTCTCTCCTCCTTCCTGCTTCTAGGCCAGAAAGTCAAGTCCGTGTACTCATCTGGGGGGTCACTGGCAGGTCCTTACAGATGTTCTGAAGATAGTGCCAGATGAGTTGGTCACAGGCGCATGCATACATGTTAGAAAGTATGCTGAGTGTCCCTGTTACTTCTTTCTTTCCCTATGGGTCCAACTTGTGAGAGGGAGGTTCAAGTCATCAGTCACATGAGGGAGGGCTCTACTGTCAGAGCCGGAGAAAGCATGGGGCATCCTCAGAACTGTGTCATTTCCTTTCATTGAGTTTAGCTCTGACCCAGAATTGATGTATGGCAGGATATTCTGAGAAAGGGATCCTTGGACTCATGGTTTCTCAGCTTTGAAGCCCAATCGGTTGCAGTCTCCAGGGAGGACATCTGTGGGTGCTTCCCATCACAGCAGTATGTGGCCTACCTCTACAAACACATGAAGACTCCATCCAGGGGTCTCATCCCCTAGGACCAAAGCACAAACCTTGACACTAAGTCACAAGGAGCATCCATTCTCTTCATGCAATCACACAAGACACTGCAGATCCAACCTTTGTATCAATTCTGAGGGAGAACAACTTGCAAATTAAAAAGTAACTCAAATCTCGGATCCAAAGTCCGGTTTCATTTGGCAACATGCTGGACAGCTAGCTGTTGGTTCAGATGGCTAGGGATGTCCACTGGTGGCCAAAAGTTCTCAGAGGCAGGAGCTAAACCTGTGTCTGCTTTGTTCAAGTCCATCTCTGTGAGTGGCAGGGAGATTTTGGGGGTACCATTCAAGATTCTACAGGTCTGTGAATTCTGTGGATGGTCCACGGCAGCTTCGGCTTCAGCAGTATCGACCAGGATCGTGGAGGCCCCAGAAGCTTGGCCGAAGAGTTTTCTCACTGGCAGTGTGAATTGAGTGTCCAAAAGCTTGGACGTTGAATGGCATGGGGATTTAGAGCTCACCCTAGTGTAAGGGCAGCTGTTGTGGGCTCTGCCTACCAGATTTCTGAGGGGTCCCAGGTGGGGATGCCTCCGGGTCATAGTAGATGCCCCCTGAACCCGTGTGTAGGTCCCAAGGGTCAGTTCTTTCTTGGGGGTTGAGGTCACCTCCAGAGAGTCCACAGCTTCATGACCCCCTTCGTGTTTCCACGGCTCATGTCGCTCAGGCTGCAGGATCCGCACAAAGGCATCCATGGAGAAACACACCCTGGCCTCCCCACAGCTGCACTGTGTAGCCACCTTGCCATAGTCGATCCACCTCGGGGTGGCGAAATTGATGGCCTCTGCACAGTTGAAACCGTGGTTGAAGCCAGCGTGGTAGCCATAGGGAAAAGTGACCATGAACTCCCCAGCCTCCTGGGTCATGCGGCCAAAGGGGATGCCGTTCTCCTTGAGCACAGTGGGAGAGATGAGTGCCACCTTGTGCCTCAGGAAAGCCTGGCAGCCCTGGGAGCTGCCCGGGAACAGCTGTTTGGCCAGGTTCTCCAGGCGCCGGCCATGCTCAGGGGGCACTGCGTACCACGTCTTGGGCTGCCCAAAATGCAGGTAGTTGATGCTGTACAGGTCCATGTCCTCCGTGTGCCAGGCGAAGGTGGTCTTCCACATGCCGAAGTACAAGTAGGGCGTGTTGACGCCCTCAATCACAATGCCACATTCCTGTTTCAAGAGGTCCAAAATGCTTCCCAGGTGTGCCACGTTCCAATGCTGAGTGTTCTCATCAAACAGGGAGCCGCTAACGTCAGCACCATAAATTGGCGACCCAAAGAAGCGATTCTTCCAGTATTTTCTTTCCAAATCTTCAAAACTCACGTGTGGTGGGGTCCGGTATTTTTTGCTATTGGCCAGGTCCCGGTACTGCCCCACTGTCATGGCTTTCTTCTTCTTATGGAATTGAGTGAACACACCTGCCTTGCCAGACACCACTTGCTGCAGGGGTGCGGCTATTAAAATGTCACTGAGATCTTCATAGAATTGCCTGGCTCTCCACTCCTTGGGCGGGATGACCTTGGCCAGGCCAGCTCGGTGTGCCCCTTGGGATTCCATGTAGTCAATGTACTTGCTGAAATCTGAAAACTCTCTCATGGTTGGGCGGAAGGTCATGATGGTACTGCCTGAGCTCTGGAGGTCCTGCTCGGATGCCATGGCTACTCTAGCTCTGAGACCTTGGGATTTTCAGGAGGGATCTGTCTGTCAGTCTGTCTGTTTTCTTCTTTTTCCCCCCTGCCTTCCTGCAGTATTTTCTTCAATCTCTCTTTGGTCCTTAAGCACTCTCTTTTCTTCCTTCTTCTCCTTTTCCCAGTTCTTTAGTCTCCTGTTAGTCAAGGTTCCCTGGGAGTTGGTAGCCAGAGATCAGGAATTCAAGGTTGATGCCATAGGGTCCCCCTGGATAGAAGAGAAATAAAATGTTTAGTCATCGATTCAAGAAACTTCATGAACTAAAATCTAAGAACACAATACAAATGAAAACTGAGGATTTTAGCAGGGCAGTGGTGGCACACGCCTTTAATCCCAGTACTCAGAAGGCAGAGACAGGCAGATCTCTCTGAGTTCCAGATCAAGCCTGGTCTACAATAGAGTTCCCGGACAGGCCCCAACACTACAGAGAAGCACTGTCTCAAACAACCAAGGGGGTAGGGGAAGAAATAAAGAAACCAAAAATTTCAGCTGGGTGGTGGTGGTCAGCAGGCCACACCTCTAATCCAGGACTCTGGAGGCAGAGGCAGGCAGATCTCTGGGAGTTAAGACCAAGCCTGGTCTACAGATCAAGTTCTAGGACAGCCAAAGTTACAGAGAAGCACTGCCAAATAACAAGAGGGGCTGGGGGAGAAAGCCAAAGATTTCAAATGCAACTCTGTCTGACACATTCCACCCCCCAAAAGGAAACAAATTAGCCTCTCCCCAAAAGAAATACAATCGAAAATGTAATCCAATGGCCATGGTATTTAAAAACTAAAAATCTGGCAATTCAGTAAGAAAGACTCTGGCCTTTGGGAAACAGGGAACACCCGGAGAATCAGATTCTATGCCACAGGGAAGGACCCAAGAGACAGAGTTAATTGTTCCCAGCCAGAAATGGTCGTGGATGGCTGGCTAACTATGCTTAGAACCCCTCCAGCCCCCATACTACATAAGGGTAAGAACTAAGTGGACTGCCAACCCCTTGACTGACAAAACTCATTGTGACCAGGGACAGACCAGATTAACATAGCCCACAGGAATCAGACCAAAATGCAATCAATAGGAGGAGGCAACACAAATGGATCCCAGACAAAACTGGCACACTAAAGCTAATGGTTGGACAGACATTTCTAATGCCTAGGAGAGTGACTGAATCTTGTGAACCCTTAAAACTGGTCATTTTCTCAGAAGAACAAACATCCAAAAGTTGTTGAAGAGAGACACAGATGACTTACCTATAGCAACAGAATGGAGAATGTCCTCGCTGAAGACAGTACAGCACCAGAGAGCAGCTTTCCTCTGTGGGCCTTTCATTCCCTTTGAAGCTGGAGCCTGTGAGCTCCCACTTTTATACCCAGGAAGGTGGATACGGAACCACTGCTTGCCCACCCACTGTAGTGCCACGCCCATCACTGGCCACACCCTCCCTTAGCCCCACCCAACTTCCTTTGAAGATAAACCATACTAATGTGAGAAATGGCAAATTAGGAATACACTAAAGAAAGACAGCAATAAGAGCAATATGCTAATGCCAGCTGTTCATAGAACCACTAAAAACATTTTAGAATTCTTCAAAGCCAGCTAAGAACACATGACAGAGCTTCACAACAGTGAGACATAGACACACACACACACACACACACACACACACACACACGTCTGTGGTCTTGCTAGACAAGCTTTGTTTTGTGGTTACATCACCACCAACTCGGATCCCAATACAGACAAGAAAATGAAAAATGTCCTCAAATTTTGGCTAACTATACAATGATAATCATGTAACCAGAAAACACCTCAAAAACAAGTAATGAAAATGCCTTTTTGGGGCCCAATGTTAATCTTTTAATCCTTTAATCCCAGCACTCCAGAGGCAGAGGCAGGTGGATCTCTGTGAGTTTGAGACCAATTTAATCTACAGAGAGAGTGCCAGGATAGGCTCCAAAGCTACACAGAGACACACAGTCTCGAAAAACCAAAAAAAAGAAAGAAAAGAAAAAGAAAAAAAAAGAAAAAAGAAAGAAAGTGCCTTTTTGCTAGGTCGTTGTGGCTCATACCTTTAGTCAAAGCACGTGCAAGGAAGAGTTGGCAGAGCTCTGACTTCAATGCCATCCCGATCTACAGGGTGAGTTCCAGGACAGACAGGGCTACACAAATAATCCGTGTCTCCAAAATCAGGAGAAAAAAAAAAGCCTTTTCATGTGCATAAACTTTCTCAAACTTTTATCAATATTGAGGTACAAAAGTTTTAAATGTCATAGAATCACTACTAAGCACAGTTTTGCCCACAATGAAACAAACTGAAAGATAGCTAACGTTAGTAATGGAAAAGCAAGCAGGTTGCACACACCTTTAATCCCAGCACTTGGAAGGCAGGAGGATCTCTGTAAATTCGGGGACAGCCTAGTCTACAAAGTAACTTCCAGGACAACCAGGTCTGTTACACAGAAACACCCACTCTCTCAAAACCAACATCAACCAAACCAAACAAACAAACAAAAGGGAAACAAAATAATAAAAAAGACAAAGTAATCCTATATGAAAGGCCATCCAGTTTCTCTTCTAGTCAGGTTTGGGTATTTGTACTTGTGGAAAATTACTAGTGGTCCATAAGATTCAAGTCCCGCCTGAAACTATAGAAATGTTAAGATGTTGTAGCCCCTGGATGTTGATTTAATTACATGTTCCTGCCCTAAGTATGACTTTCACTTGTGAGCATCTTTCCTAAGGAAAGGGTTTCCTCTCTGTGCTGTCCCTATTGGTGTTAGGGTTCTATTGTGACTGTTTCATTTTACTCCTTTAGGGTTGGTTTCTTTCATTTTACTTTGGTGTGAGTTCACCTAGCTCCTTGAGTTGAGTGAAGAAAAATTTCTTATGTGTCAATGATGACCACTAACTCAAAGTGAAGCCAAGAATGACCTTGAACTCCTGATCTTCCAGTCACTTCCTCCCAAGTCCTTAATTCACTAAAATTCAACGTTTCTTTCCTTTCTTTTCTTTTCTTTTTCAAGACAGGGTTTATCTGTACTGGATCTCACTCTATAGAGCAGGCCCACCTAGTACTCACAGAGATCCACCTACCTCAGCCTTGGTATTACTGGAATTAAAGGTGTGTGCCACCACCACCTTGGTAAGATTCAATCATCGAAAGAATGCTTTTCCCACCTGGGGTTTAAATGTCCATTTCTTTTGACCTGTGTTTTATTTTATTTGTCTTTGAATTCTGATATTAACATTGCCAGCGCAATCTTGTTTAGTTCAATTTTATCTCACTATTCCCAATGGAATCATTCAAAAAATTGAATGACTCCATTCATTCAATTTTTGACTGAATTGAATTTTTGACTGGATTGAATCATTCAAAAATGACTCAATTTTCGTATATTTTCTTTGGGCTTTAAGCATGAACATTTCTGAAGATATCCTGGCTTTACAGCAAAGTCTGAAGCATCTCATGCTCTCATGAAACCACTGGCCTGGCTGGCTGGTCATACTCAGACTCCCAGGCTCCCTTACTCCATAGGGATGACAACTAACCAGATTGTCACCCCTTAAGCTGACAAATCACCTTATGACTAGGGACAGCCCAAATTAATGTTAGAAAATGTCAAGGGGCTGGAACATGCATTACACCTTACATTGCTAATCTTGGCATGTCCCCTTATTAACAGGTGTCTGCTCATCTGCTTGACGCTTTAACTCATCTGGAGATTAGCAATATCTCAGGACTCTGAGACCACTCTGTAGGCAGGTACAAGGTTTGACCAAACATGCCTCTTCTGATGCTTTCCAGACTAAGTAGCTAGGTTGATCAGGGACAAGAGGTTTAGAAACCTCTGCATAGGAATTAAAAGAACAGTTAGACTTCCTTGCCGAAATGGTACTACAAAAATTGCAGATGCTTAGATTTACTTCTCATGAGATAAGGGGAGTATGTGAGGCTTTGGGAGAAACCCATTATTTCTGTGCTATTCCAACAAGAATTGTTTGGAAAACAAAACAAAACCTCAAAAAGAAAATGAGAAAAAGACATAAATCAGATAATTGACAGCAGTCTCTGTACTCCCGTTCCGTTGGCTAACTACTCTGCCGTTGGCACCGACGGGCCCTCTAATTCTCATTTTGACTGAATTAACGTGGGAGCTCTACCTGTTATACTGTATGGAAAATTATGTGTCAGTTTAGAACAATTAATGGTACTTAGGACCAACTACACCTCTTCAGAGCACAGTGAGTCCACAGACTTGATTCATTCACTAAGTCCAGTGGGGAATATAACAGGCTCCCAGACCTTTGCACAACAGCCTCTAGTCAGTCTATAAAAGTCAAGTGTGTAGACAATACCACCAATCAAGATGAAAACAAAGACCTAATCCATCCCTGTTCATAGTTCTGGGACAGTCTCTAAATATACTAACCTTCCTTGCCTTTTGGCTTCTGTAGTCATGCTCGGCTAACTGTTCTTGTTAACTGAAGTATATCAAACCAGAGCATGATTTTTGTGCTTAAAGTCCCACCCTCAGAAAGGCTGGTGGCTATCCTGGGATTCTGAACATCCAGTGTAGTCACCAGCCAGCCAATAAAACTTCCTATTGCTTTAATTCCATGTCCCAGCATCTTCTCTGGTGGGTACCCCACAAGAACTAAAAACCAAGGATGTATGCATTTTGTATTGAAACAATCAGAAACAAGACTACAGTAGGCAGAATATTGGAAATGGTGTTAACGAATCCTGATTATCATGAAGATAGCAAAGAGTGTAAAAGACCTTAAGATAAAGTGAAAAGACAGGAAAAAGAAGAGGGTCCTGCTGAACTGAATAAAAAGACAAGCATCTGAATATGATCTGGATGGATTAGTATTGAAGATAAAGAAGAGTATTTGCAAAGGCTGAGGTGAGGTAACCTGCAGTGTGGTCTGGGGATGTGTGTAAGTTGTCACAGTGCTTGGATTTGAACTCTAAAACAGCATAAACTAGGCATGGTTCTGCTCACCTGCCATCCTAGCTCTGGCACTGCAGAAGCAGGAGTTCAAGGTTAAACCTTTGGCTCATGTCAGCAAATTTGAGGCCAGCCTGGGATACCCGAGACTGTCAGAATGAGAAAGAGAAATCAGCCATCAAGAGGGCTCTCTAGAGTACCAAAAGCAAGAACCTGGGTGTATAGTTGTAAAGGATGGTTCCTAGTTCAGTTTCACCTCCTTTTCATTTGGCCCCCAGGGCCCCTCTCCTGAGGTGCTGGTGGCCAGCTCCCTTTGTCACTTGGATCAGCTTTGGTTGATGTGGAAATCTGTGCTGCATTCACTCCCAATTCCCACTGGGGCCCCTGAGTCAGTCACCCTGTCTTCCTTGAGACCATACCAAGTTCGCTGAGAGAGCCCTGGAGCTAATCACAGTGCTACACTTGTCCCTGGTCCACCACACAGTCCCTGGACATCACTGTCCATCAGGTACTGGAACTTTCCATCTTCTGAGCCAGTTGTGACTCCGGGAGAATTGGTAACGAGTGCTCTTTAATCAGCCATTGCCATAATGCATGTGTGCAAAGCCACGAACTGCATATTGGAGCATGTTCTGAAATTTGAAGTTTGGGGCTGGAGATCTACCCAATGTTGAAGAACATTTACTAACTGATCTTTTTGTTGTTTTTGTTGTTGATGACGATAACTTCTTTTTTAATTTATTTATTTTTATTTTACATGCATTGGTGTTTTGCCTTCATGCATGTCTGTGTGAGGGTGTCAGATCTTGGAGTCACAGATAGTTGTGTGCTGCCATGTGGGTGCTGGGAATTTCATCCAGATCCTCTGCAAGAGCAGTAAGTACTCTTAACCACTGAGACATCTCTCCAGCCTGGATTAATCTTTTTTTATTATTTTGCATTTATTTTACATACCTACCACAGTTTCCTCTCCCCCATCTCCTCCTATTTCCTCCCCTAACTCCTTTCTAGTCCTATCCCTATCTAGTCCTCCTCCATCTCCATTAAGAATGGTAGTCTCAGGACTGGAGAGATGGAACAGTGGTTAAGAGCACTGGCTGCTCTACCAGAGGATCCAGGTTCAATTCCCAGCACCCACATGGCAGCTCATAACTGTCTATAACTCCAGTTCCAGGAGATCTAACACCTCCAAACCAAAGCGCATAAAGTAAATTTAAATAAACTAGTTTAAAAAAAACGTAAGGTCTCCCCTGGGAATCAACAATGCATGGCATATCAAGTTGAGGCAGGACCAAAATCCTTCCCCATGCATAAAGGTTCAGTGAAGCATCCCTCCATAGGGATTAGGCTCCAAAAAGCCACTCATGTGCCAGGGCAGGTCCTGATTCCACTGCTTGTGGCCCCACAAACAGACTATTTTAATTAAAAAAAAAAAAACAGTGCTCTAGAGAAAGATGCCATGTGCTGGAGTTCAAATGGAGGTTTGGTTTTTTTTTTAATTTTATTAGGTGAAAGGGATCAAAAAAGAGGGTAAGGGGAGCGAGGAGACCTGCCTCTGGGGACAGGAGCAGAGGGAGAGAGGAAAGAGAGGCAGAGAGGGAGGAGAGAAAGAAAGAGAGAGCTGGGAAGTGGGCAGGGTCGTTTTAAGAGGGAATGCAGTGAATGTACATAGGTGTTGCTGTTTAGTGGCTGCAGCTGAGGGCATAGCCTATCAGAACCCAAGTACAGACCCGTACAAATGCCTAAATACTAACACAGACCAAGCTACACAACTGTCACCCACATGCAGAAGTTCTAGGGCGGTCCCATTCAGGGTGCCTATCTGTCAATCTAGAGTCAGTGAGCTCTCACAAGCTCAGGTCAGATGTCTCTGTGGGTTGCCCCATCTCATGGAGCTTGGCCCAGTGCTTGGTTGAGGATATCTGCATCTGCTTCCATCAGTTACTGGAAGAAGTTTCTATGATGACAGTTAGGGTAGTCACCAATCTGATGCCAGTTCAGGCCTCCTCTCCACTATTGGTAGGAGTCTTAGCTGGGGTCATCCTTGTGCATTCCTGGGAGTTTTCCTGGCACCAGGTTTCTCCTTAATCCTATAATGGTCCCCTCTATCAATATACCTCTTTCATCGCTCTCCATCTCCATCTCTGCCCCAACTATACTATCCCGATTCCTCATGTTCCCATCTCCCATTCTGTCCCCTTTACCCTTGCTGCCCCTACTTTCCCCAGACATCTCATCTATTTCCCCTTCCCAGGATAACCCATGTGTCCCTCTTAGGGTCCTCCTTGTTACCTAGCTTCTCTGGGGTTGTGGATTGTAGCCTGGTTATCCTTTGCTTTATGTCTGCTATCCACCTATGTGTGAGTACATACTGTGTTTGTTTTTCTAAGTCTGGGTCACCTCGTTGGGGGTGCTTATTTTCTAGTTCTATCCATTTGCCTACAAATTTCATTATGTCATTGTTTTTAACAGCTGAGTAGTACTCCATTGTGTAAATGTACCACATTCTCTTTATCCATTCTTCAATTGAGGAGCATCTAGGTTGTTTCCAGGTTCTGGCTATTATGAATAATGTTGCTATGAACATAGATGAGCAAGTGTCCTTTGGTATGGTTGAGCATCCTTTGGGTATATGCCCAAGAGTGGTATCACTGGGTCTTGAGGTAGATTGATTCTCAATTTTCTAAGAAAACTGATTTTCAAAGTAGCTGTACTAGTTTGCAATTCCACCAGCATTGGAGGCGTATTCCTCTTATTCCACATCCTCTCCAACACAGGCTGTCATTAGAAATTTTATCTTAGCCATTCTGACAGCTGTAAATGGTATCTCAGAGTCATTTTGATTTGCATTTCCCTCATGGCTAAGAATGTTGAGCAATTCTTTAGTGTATCTTGGCCATTTGAGATTCTTCTGTTGAAAATTCTGTTTAAGTCTGTACCACATTTTTTAATTAGATTGTTTGGTATTTTGATGGCTAGCTTCTTAAAAACATTCTTTATGTGTTTTGGAGATCAGCCCTCTGTCAGATGTTGGGTTGGTGAATTTCTTTTCCCATTCTGTAGGCTGCCATTTTGTCTTCTTGACAGTGCCCTTTGCCTTACAGGAGCTTTTCAGTTTCGGGAGGTCCCATTTATTAGATTTTTTGTCTAGTGTCTGTGCTACTAGTGTTATATTTAGGAAGTGGTCTCCTGTGCCAATGTGTTCAAGGCTACATCCCACTTTCTCTTCTATCATGCTCAGTATAACTGGATTTATGTTGAGGTCTTTGATCTCCGTGGTCTTGTGAAGGGCAATAGATATGGATCTATCTGCATTCTTCTGCATACCCCCATCCAGTTGTGCCAGCACCATTTGTTGAAGATGCTTTCTTTTTTCCATTATAGAATTTTGGATTCTTTGTCAAAAATCAGGTATTTGTAGGTGTGTGGCTTTATATCAGGGTCTTCCATTTGATTCCATTGATCTATGTATCTGTTTTTATGCCAATTCCAAACTTGTTTTATTATTATAGCTCTATGGTACAGTTTGAAGTCAGAGATGGTGATGCCTCTGGAAGTTCCTTTATTATTCAGGAATGTTTTGGCTATCCTGGATTTTTTGTTTTTCCACGTGAAGTTGAATATTGTTCTTTCCAGGTCTGTGAAGAATTGTGCTGGGATTTTGATGGGGATTGAATTGAATCTGTAGATTTCTTTCGGTAAGATTGCCATTATTACTGTATTGATTCTACCTAACCAAGAACATGGGCGATCTTCCCATTTTGAGATATGTTCTTCAGGTTCTTTCTTCAAAGATTTAAAGATCTTGTCATACAGATCTTTCACTTGTTTGGCTAGAGGTACCCCCAAGATATTTTATGTTATTTATGGCTATTGTGAAGGCTGATGTTTCTCTGATTTCTTTCTCAGGCTGTTTATCATTTATACATAGGAGGGCTACTAATTTTTTTTAGTTAATCTTGTATCCTGCCATATTACTGAAGGTGTTTATCAGATGTAGGAATTCCCTGATAGAGTTTTGGGGGTCATCTATGTATACTGTCATATCATCTGTAAATAGTGAAAGTTTAATTTCTTCCTTTCCTTTCTCTTGTTGTCTTATTGCTTTAGGTAAAACTTTGAGTAGTATATTGAATAGATATGGAGACAGTGAATTGCCTTGTCTTATTCCTAATTTTAGTGGAATCGCTTTAGGTTCTCTCCATTTAATTTGATGTTGGCTGTCAGCTTGCAGTATACTGCCTTTAGTATGTTTAGGTATGGCCTTTGTAGCCCTGATCTTTTCAAGACCTTTATCATGAAGAGGTGCTGGCTATTTTCAAAGACGTTTTCAGCATCTAATTAATGATCTTGTGGTTTTTTCTTTTGGTTGTTTTATATGGTGGATTACATTGACAGATTTTCATATGTTAAACCATCCATGCATCTCTAGGATGAAGCCTACTTGATCACGGTGGAAGAATTTTTTTTTTATGTTTTCTTGGATGCAGTTTGCCAGTATTTTATTGAGTTTTTTGCATCAATGTTCATGAGGGAGATTGGCCAGTAATTCTCTTTCTTAGTTGTGTCTTTGTGTGGTTTGTGTATCAGTGTACTTTAGCCTCATAAAAAGAGTTTGGCAATGTTCCTTCTGTTTCTATTGTGTGGTACAATTTGAGGAGTATTGGCATTCGCTCTTCTTGAAATTCTGGTAGAATTCTTCCCAAAATCCATCTAGCTATTTTTGGTTGGGAGACTTTTAAAGACGGCTTTAAAGACCCATAGGGGTCCTAGGTCAATTTAAATTGTTTATCTGGTCTTGATTTAATTGTGGTATGTGATACCTACCTAGAAAATTGTCCATTTGTTTTAGATTTTCCAATTTTGTGGAGTACAAGTTTTTGAAGTATGACCTGATGATTCTCTGGATTTCCTCAGTGTCTGTTGTTATATTTTCATTTATGATTTTTTGTTGTTGTTTTTTCAAGACAGGTTTCTCTGTGGCTTTGGAGGCTGTCCTGGAACTAGCTCTTGTAGACCAGGCTAGTCTCAAACTCACAGAGCTCTGCCATCCTCTACCTCCCGAGTGCTGGGATTAAAGGCGTGCACCACCAACGCCAGGCTTTATGTAGGCAATTAGTGCGATGAACTTTCCTCTTAGCACTGCTTTCATAGAGTCCCATAAGTTTGCATATGTTGTGAATTCATTTTCATTGAATTCTAGGAAGGCTTTCATTTCTGTCTTTATTTCTTCCTCGACCCAGTGGTGGTTCAGTTTACCACTGTTGATTTGCCATGAGTTTGTGGGCTTTCTGCAATTGGTGTTGTTGCTTTAAGCCAAGGTTATCCTAAGAGATACAGGATATTATTCCAATTTTTAAAAAAGATTTTATTTATTTATTATGTATACAGTATTCTGCTTCCATGTATATCTGCACACCAGAAGAGGCCACCAGATCTCATAACGGATGGTTGTGAGCCACCATGTGGTTGCTGGAAATTGAACTCAGGACCTCTGGAAGAGCAGTCGGAGCTCCTAACCTCTGAGCCATCTCTCCAGCCCCCTCATTTCCAATTTTTTGGTATCTGTTGAGATTTGCTTTCTGACCGAGTATGTGGCCAATTTTAGAGAAGATTCTATGAGGTACTGAGAAAAAGGTATATTCTTTTGTGTTTGGATGAAATGTTCTGTACCATTTGAGTAATAGTCTGACAGACATGTCCATTGTTGAGAATGGGATGTTGAAGTCTCCCACTGTTAATGTGTGGGTTTTGATGTGTGATTTAAATTTCAGTAATGTTTCTTTTATATTTATGCCCTTGTATTTGGGGCATAAATATTCACAATTGAGACTTCATCTTGATGGATTTTTCCTGTAAGGAATATGAAATGTCCTTCTCCATCCCTTTTGAAAAATTTTAGTTTGAAGTCTATTTTGTTAGATATTAGGATAGCTACTCCAGTTTGTTTCTTAGGTCAGTTTGATTGGAAAGTTTTTTCCCAATCCTTTACTCTGAGGTAATGTCTGCCTTTGAAGTTGAAGCTTCTTATATGTAGCAGAAGGATGGATCCTGTTTTCATATCCATTCTGTTAGCCTGTACTTCGATAGGTGATTTGGATCCATTGATATTAAGAGATATTATTGAACAGTGGTTGTTAATTCCTGGTTTGGTTTGGTTTTGGTTTTGGTTTTGGTTGTGGTGTTGGTAATGTGTGTTTCTCTTCTTCTGGATTTGCAGGTGCGAGATTATCTATTGCCCTTGTTTTCACGGGTCCAGCTAAATTCCTTGGGTTAGAGAGTTTTCCTCCTAGTACTTTCTTTAGGGCTGGGTTTGTGGAAACGTATTATTTGAATTTGGTTTTATCATGGAATATCTTATTTTCTCTGTTTATAGTGATGGAAAGCTTTGCTGGGTATAGCAGTCTGGGCTGGCATCTGTGATCTCTTAGTGTCTGTAAAACATCTGTCCAGAACCTTCTGGTTTTCCGAGTCTACATTGAAAAGTCAGGTGTAATCCTGATAGTTCTGCCTTTATCTGTTTCTTGGATTTTTTCTTTGCAGCTCTCAATAGTCTTTCTTTATTCTGTATGTTTAGTGTTTTGATTATTATGTGGTGAGGGGACTATTTTTTTTTTGGTCCAGTCTGTTTGGTGTTCTGTAACCTGTGTTAGTACCTTCATAGACATGCCCTTCTTTAGGCTGAAAATTTTTCTTCTATGCTTTTGTTGTATATATTTTCTGTGCCTTCCAGCTGAAATTCTTCTCCTTTTTCTATCCCCATTATTTTTAGTATTGGCCTTTACAGGGTGTCCCAGATTTCCTGGATGTTTTGTGTTAAGACTTTGTTGGATTTAAGGTTTCCTTTGACCAATAAATCTATTTCCTCTATCATATCTTCAAGGTCTGAGGTTTTTCCTCTTCCATGATTTGTATTCTGTTGGTTATGCTTGCATCTGTAATTCCTGTTCATTTACCCAGATTTTTCATTTCCAGAATTCCCTCAGCTTGTGTCTTCTTTATTGCCTCTTTTTCATTTTTTCTAGTCTTGAACTGTTGCATTCACCTGTTTGTTCTTTTTGGCTTTCTTTAAGGGATTTATTGATTTCTTCCAATTTTTTGTCTTTTCCTCCATTTTTTAAGGGAACTTTTAATTTCCTCTTTAAGGGCCTCTATCATCGTTTTTGTTTGGTTTGTTGTTTGGTTTTTGACACAGGGTTTCTCTGTGTAACAGCATTGGATGTCCTGGAAGTTGGTCTGTAGACCAGGCTGGCCTTGAACTCACAGAGATTCACTGCCTCTGCCTCCCAAGTGCTGGCATTAAAGTTGCGTGCCATCAACACCTGGTATCATAAAGTTATTTTTAACATTGTTTTCTTCTGCTTCATCTGTGTTAGGATATTCTGGTCTTACTGTTGTAGAATCACTAGATTCTTCTGGTGCTTTGTGTTGTTTTTTGTGTTGTTGAATATATTCTTACACTGCAGTTTAACCAACTTGTTTTGGTATAATTATAGGAACAGGTGTTGATTCTTGTGATGTCTTTGTTGGATGGGTCTTTTGCCCCTTAATTGTTTCTTTTATTGTCTTTTGGCTTGAATGGCCAAGGGTTCTGGTGATTGGCTGATTGTCAGGTCCAATAGGGTTGCCTCTGCTGTGGTTTGTGGGGATTTGGGTGCCTAGATCCAGTGTATCGTCCTGTTCTTCTGGCTGGTGTGGGCTCTACTTGTACCTACTGGGTCTGTCTTCCAACTGGTGTAGGTTTGGCCTGTGCCTGTTCTTCCAGCCGCTGTTGGTGGCACCTATGCCTATAGCGTCTGCTGATGTTGCTGGAGAGGGCTGTTCATGGAGAGGATGCTGGGGTAGGTGGGATTGGGCAACAGAGTGGGTCTGTTCTTCCAATTGGTATAGGTGGTACTTGTGCCTCTACAGGCTGTTGATGTTGTGGGCAATGGTTGGCCAGGGGAGGATGATGAGTGCCATGGGTTTGGGTGACAGGGTGGATCTTGTAAATTATAGAGTCCAATGGGTGGTGATGGAGGTGGAGCAACCTGCTTGCAGAACTCTTACCTGATGACCAGCTTCTGGGGCTAAGATGGGAGGGGGAGGGGCACACATGTGCCCTGGGGCTTAAGGCCTAGAGATTGGGGCAGTTTAGCTGGGAGACCAGTCACTCACCTCTTCTTCCAATTGATGCAGGGGTGCTTGTGCCTCTAGGGGCTGCAGATGTTGCAGGGGATGGTTGACTACGGGGAGGATGATGAATTAAGGGGGTTTAGACCAGAGGAGTGGGTCTTGTAGGTTACAGAGTCCAATAGGTGTCAATGGTGGTCGAGCGGCTTGCCCCTGTTGGCTCCATGGTTACTAACTAATCTCTTAGAGAACGCAAATTGAAATCCCATGAATCCCAGCACCCATGATAGAAGTTCCACAATGAAAGCACACACACACACACACACACACACACACACACACACACACACACACACAAACACACAAGCAAAATCTTAGGTGTGGTGTTGCAGAGATCTCAGAATTCAAGACCAGCATGAAGACAGTTTCAGAACAGTAAGAGCACTTCCACAGAGAACCCTGTCTTTAGAAATAAAAAAATCACAATGGATTGGAAGTCCATCTTCCAAAGCATATCCACAGGCACATACCCACACGATATACACAGTATGAGAATTATAATTTATAGTTATATAGCCTTCTAAAGTGTCTTCTTCTAGTACATGTAAATTTAAGCAAAAACATACCAAACCACACTCAAATAAACAAAACCTAGATCCAGCGATATTTTTTGTTGCATTATTAGTATTGTGTAGGTGTGTGTGTGTGTGTGTGTAGATGTGTATGTCTGAGTGTGTGTTGCATGTGTGTGTTGTTTGTGTAGGTCTCCGTGTGTCTGAGTGTGTGTGTGTGTGTGGATGTGGACACAGGTATGTGCTTTGGGTGACTGACACTGGGTAGTTAGTGTTTCTGAGGATTGGCAGGTCTCCAGACTTGTAAACAGCTGCTTTTACCTGCTGGTCCATCTTGTTGACCTTCCATAGACATTAATGTCAGACATGTGAACTTGAGCAAGCCTGAACCACCCCACCCTGGAAGGCTGCACAGCACAGGGAGCCTTTCTGAGTCCCAGCTGTAGAAAAGGTCAGGGTGAAAGCACCATATTCTATCGGCACAACCAGCAAGAGCCAGAGGCTGATATGGACCTTGGAGCAATGGTTCTCAACCTTCGTAATGCTGTGACCCTTTAATACTCCTCATGTTGTGGTGACCCCCAATGGTAAAATTATTTTCTTTGCTACTTCATAACTAATGAATGCTACTGTTGTGAATAAGAATGTAGCTATCTGATATGCAGGATACCAGGTATGTGACCCCTCTGAAAGGGTTGTTTGACCCCCCAGCATTGAGAAACACTGGCTTGGAGATTGTTCTTCTGGGAATAGAGTGAAGCTCATTTGTTCAGGCATAGAAGAAAGAAGAAAGCACGGGGTGGTCTCCTGACATCCACATGAATTTGCCTCACAATGAAGTGGGATGGCACTGGGCCAGTGAGATGGCAAAGTGGGCAAAGATGCTTACCACCAGATCTTTATATATCTGAGTGGGATCTCGACTCACAGAGAGCCATGGTCATGGCAAACTAACTCCAGCAAATATCCTCTGACCTCCCACACTTTCACCCTGACCCACGCACTCCCAGACACACAACACACACTCACACACTGTATATGAAAATCTGAATGGGCTTAGGTGCAAATGGCAAGTGTGTCGTGGGAGGAACAAACAGAACATGTTAACGTGTTGATTTATTCTTCTAGATTAGACATGACCATGGCTCTCTGGAAACAGAGAAAGTGTCATTGTCCCAAAGATCTGACTGTCTGAAACGACAATGTTAGAAATAAAGTCTAAATCAACATTATGGCTGCTTTGCCTTTATTTCTAAACACTGGGTAAGATACATTCTTAATTCACCAACTTTGAGAAGTCATCTGTGACTCTCAACTGACTTTTGCTGCGTGTGTGTGTGTGTGTGTGTGTGTGTGTGTGTGTGTGTGTGTGACTACTTTTTGTGACTATTAATCTAGTTGTCAAAGTTTGACATTTTTCACGAAATGCAAGAGAGGGAGGGAAACTTGAATTCTCAGCTTTCTCCTTTGTTGTCCCAGAGCATGAAGGTCAGTTTTGAGCAGCATCTGCTACACTCAGCTCTCAGAAACCCAAAATGACCAGCCAATGCAACCTCAGCTGGAAGCTTGGGAGTTACCAGTATCCAGAGGCTTGCCACGTTCTAGATTGAGGAAGGTACACATGAGTGTAGTATGTAGAACTGACAAGGAGCTCTCCCAGGCGTGGTCAGTGTCCTGCCAACTCTGCCAAAACCCAGAGGTGATGGCCTTAGCAAGCTTCCTGAGTGCAAAGCAATGAGCTAGCTGTAAGGCAGGACATATGTTTAGGGGTCAGATGTCAATCCACCTTCAGACGCTGTCACTGGATGCTGTGGGCCAGGGCTCACAGGCACAGGTTTGACTATCAAGTCCTCAATCACAGACTCGGACAGAAGGTCTGGGTTCAGACTTATGTCTACCCTGCCTGCTGGCAAGCGCCTCTTAACTGGAGCCTCATTGATGCACTCCTGAACTCCTAATTCACTATGGCGTCGACCAAGACCACGCCTTCCAGTTGACGTGTAGTGACCTGAAGACAGACCCCGCATAGGCTGTGAGCCTGGGGCTGGATGAGGCTTCTGGAACTCATCAACTATAGCATCTGATTGTTGCCTGTAGCTGCAAGGAATCTTACTGCCAGTGGCTATCGGCAGAAGACAGTGTGAGACCTGGCGAAGCCGGAGATCCCTCAGTCCCCGAGTTTTTCTTGGTGCTTGGATCGCCCGCCCTGGGGTGAGCTCCTGACTAGTAGATCCCATAGTCTCTGTGTGGTCCACAACTGCCTGATCTTGGCCACGTTTCCACAGCTCGTATCTCTCAGGCTGAAGGATTCGCACAAAGGCGTCCATGGAGAAGCTCACCCTGGCCTCCCCACAGCTGCACTGAGTAGCCACCTTGCCATAGTCGATCCACCTCGGGGTGGCAAAATTGATGGCCTCTGCACAGTTGAAGCCATGGTTGAAGCCAGCGTGGTAGCCATAGGGAAAAGTGACCATGAACTCCCCAGCCTCCTGCGTCATGCGTCCAAAGGGGATGCCGTTCTCCTTGAGCACAGTGGGAGAGATGAGTGCCACCTTGTGCCTCAGGAAAGCCTGGCAGCCCTGGGAGCTGCCCGGGAACAGCTCTTTGGCAAGGTGCTCCAGGCGCCGGCCATGCTCAGGGGGCACTGCGTACCACGTCTTGGGCTGCCCAAAATGCAGGTAGTTGATGCTGTACAGGTCCATGTCCTCCGTGTGCCAGGCGAAGGTGGTCTTCCACATACCGAAGTACAAGTAGGGCGTGTTGACGCCCTCAATCACAATGCCACATTCTTGTTCCAACAGGTCCTGAATTGTTCCCAGGTGTCCCACGTTCCAGTGTTGAGTTTTCCCATCAAACAGGGAGCCGCTAACGTCAGCACCATAAATTGGTGACTCATAGAGGCGATTCTTCCAGTATTTTCTCTCCAGATCTTCAAAACTCAAGTGTGGTGGGGTCCGGTATTTTTTGCTATTGGCCAGGTGACGGTACTGCCCCACTGTCATAGCTTTCTTCTTCTTATGGTATTGAGTGAACACACCTGCTTTGCCAGATACCACTTGCTGCAGGGGTGTGGCTATTAAGATGTTGCTGATATTGTCATAAGACTGCCTGGCTCTCCATTCTTTTGGTGGGATGACCTTGGCCAGGCCAGCTCGGTGTGCTCCTTGGGACTCCATGTAAGCAATGTATTTGTCAAAATCATTAAACTCTTCTTTGGTTGGACGAAATATCATTATGTTGCAATTTGGATTCTGAGCACAGTTGGACTTAGACTTCATAGCTTCAATTTAAACACAAAACTCCAATATATATATATACACACAGGATTGAGGAGACAGCGGTTTTTTTGTTTTTTGTTTTGTTTTGTTTTGTTTTTAATAAATGAATAGCTGTGGTAGAATGTACCAGTCAGCTTCTGTGAGTGTGCTGAGAACAGCCTTCCTTAGGCTTTCTGACACACCAAGAGCCAGCACTCTGGGCAACAGCTCAGTCCAGGTACTGAGGGGCCGCAGCCTCTGCTGTGTTCCTCAGCTGAGACCTGGGTCTTTCCTCTTGTTGTCTATTGGACTGTACAAACGGGGGTGTAGTCGAATGCTGTCTTCAGGGAAGTGACTAAAATGCAATCTGTAAGAACAAAGTTTGAAATGTTTAGTAAAAGCTCAGAGAACTAGAAATGAAACAGTCAATTGCATAGTCACTTCAGAAGATTCTCCTTAGCATGATGACAGTATAAATATAGGTGTGGCTGTGGGACAGAGCATGGGCAATTCTTGTCCCCCACCCAAAGGAATATGATTATTCCTTTAGGAATCTTTGTGACAGAATTTCTGGAACTGAACACACACACATGTGCTGTGATCCAGTCATTCAGTTACAGAAAATGCTCGTGCCTAGGCACTGAGAGCCACATCCCTGAGTGCTGACAATACTGTTCTCTGACTAGCACCTTCTGCAAACTGCACTACTCCCACTCCCAGCAGAGTGGAGAGGTGCAGTGCTCTAAGTCTATACAACAGAAGACCATCAAGTGGGAAGGTGAATGGTCCATACAGGAAGCAGTTCTATAAAGATGGTATCAGGATTTGCTAATTCAAGAGGATGCCCATTACATGATTCCATCTGAAGATTGAGATGATACAAAGCAATTTATGTTCAAAGTCAGTGTCCAAAGTTCACAGAGTGGGTATCTCTGTGAAAGAGAGATGTTTGTGGGTGGGAGCCTAAGGAGACTTCTGCATTTGCTGATCTGCTCTGAACCTAGCTGCAGCCTAATGCCTATCAGAATAGCTCACTGTGATCATTCATTTAGCATGGTGGTCTTTACAAATGTCTCTCTATTAGCTTAAAATAGTTTAGGAAAATAAACACTAAAGCCAAAGTAGCAGGAATAATTGGATTAGAAGGAAAAGAGTAATTAGAAGTGAGCCAAACATTAAATTGAAAAATCTAGGTAATTAGAATTTGAAGAGATTGTTAAGAAAAAAAAAATAAGTAGCCAGGCGGTGGTGGTGCACGCCCTTAGTTCAAGCACTTGGAAGGTAGAGACAGGCCAATCTCTGTGAGTTCAAGGCCAGCCTGGTCTACAGAGCAAGTGCCAGGCTCCAAGGCTACACAGAGAAACACTGTCTCAAAAGAACCAAAAAGAAAATGGGAAAAAGTAAATAGGGGTCATGCATTCCTTAACTCACATTGTGATTTTATGGTTACATTAATGTTTTGTGCAACTGGTCTTACACAGACCAACATAGAATGACAGCACTCTGAGTAAGGGCTGTCCAAATGCATGAGAAGAGTAAAGGGTAGGTGCTTAGTCAGGCTAGAGTTTCTCCATGGCTGGATAGCAGAGAAGGTCCAGAGAGTGCTGGGGGTTGGATAGGAAGCTCATGACAAGGATGGGTCATTTCATCTATTCTATATAAAAATTAAAATGAGAACATTGAGGGGAGTCAGGGAGGAGGAGACACTGTTTCATTCTAAGATTAATTTCTTCATCAGGTTAATTAAACATTTCATTAGGGTATTGTGAAACCGGAGGTGCAAAGCATGAGATACTGAAAATGGTTCCTACACTAGCCACATTTTCAACTGAATATTTCTTTTTTGTATCTGTCTTGAGATCTTCCCTAGTTTTTACTCTGTGCTGTTTCAAACTGTTTCTCTCCTTTCACAAGTTTCATATTCTACCCTTCCACCTCACAGCTATTCCGTGGAGTTGCTTCTATCAGCATTCCCACTTTATGAAGACCGTGATGTGGAGAAGATGATATGAAAACCCACTAGCTCCAGTCCTCAGTCTCAAGTTCCGCCTGGTCCTGTTGTCTTCCACACAGTATATTGAAAGCTGCTTCTGTGTCACGCTATTTCCCACGAATCTTAGGTCTTTATTGTAGACACTTGGAACACTTTTATTAGAGATAGAATTCAATGGAGCCCACGGGGCCACGGCATCCTGTCTCCTCTTGGTTGCATCCTATCTCTCCTGCTCTCCTAGGAGAGGCTACTCCTACCCTGAACTAGTCTCTGCACCTCCACTCCTTACCTCAGCACCTCCTATTCACTCCAGTCAGTTAAGCAAGCACTATCGCCATTTTCTTTATTAAGGTTCCAGTCACCAGTCTCTTTCATGGGTAAAGCTGTTTCCCTTTCACCTTCTTTTCAGTTCTAAAATGTGTCAAAACTTACAAGTTTAATTCAAGAGTCCTCAGTGACAAACTGGCCTCCCCCACCAGATGGCGCGCTAGAGTTACACCTTATTCATGTGGGCGTTTTACCGAATACCTCCCCTTCCTCCTAGTCTTTGACCTCTAGAGCACTATCCCTTTTCCCTGGATTTTCTTTTTCTCCTTGGATTCCCCCCTCAACCACCACTCACTACATAAGTGCAACCTTATCTCAAAGCTCAACTCTCATTCTTCCGAACTTCCTGTCATGCTGTTGGCTTTGGTTGGTACTTCCGCATAACTCACCTTCACAGTCCCTTTAAGTCTTAGGCTCTCTTAAGTCTTAAGTCCCTTTAAGACTTATGCTCTCAACTTTGCTTCTCTGTGTTGGATCTTCCACTGAGGCCCTGAGAGTCAACTGTAAAGGACAAGTGAACCATTTCCCCTTTGAGACTAATTCTGGTGGATGTCTTCATTTATACCAATGGCAACACAGCTATCCTAGTCATCACTGACAGTTTCATCTCATTCCCCAGATGTCAAAGGCACCAACAGAGTCTATTGTGAGGCCCTGAGGCCAGCTTCACCCTCAGGAAGTCTCCTTGTACTCTAACCCTCCACACAATGATGCAGCCTACTCTGCTCCCCTGCTGACAGCACTCCCCAAGTCAATTCAACCAGTCTCGAAGGCAGGCTACTACTGACATTCCATGAATCATGTGATAATCTCCCATCTTACCCCAAGTTTTTAATCTTAAAATTCATCTATGGGGCTAGAGAGATTGCTCTGTGGGTAAAGTCCTTGCTGTGCAAACATAAGGACCGGAGTCTTGATCCCCTGTACCCATGTACAAGTCAGGTATGGTGCTATGTCTGTAACCCTAGAGCTTAGGCCTAGGGAAGAAACAGACAGGGGTAGGGATATTCTAGCCTAAGCAAACAACTTCTGGTTCAGTGAGAGACTCATCTCAAAAAGCAAGATGGAGACAAAGACAGCTGAGATGTACTTTTGACCTTCCTTCCACATAAGCTCATAAACTAGTGCACATTCATATGTGCATACACACACCCCAATGATTTTATAAATTACTTTGACATATACAATCAATTTTAAATATATAGGCAAATATTTCATTGGTCTGAAACACATGGTCTAAAAAAGTGAGGTAATTTAATAGAAGACAAATACTACATGAGGATCTTTCCTCCAAGACATAATAAAAATGCTTGCTATAAACAGGAGCCCCCATTTATAATTGAATATTGAATTGCATATGTTTTGAGCTAGGCATTTAGTGTTTTCTAAACTGCATTTGTTCTAGAAAGAATAAGGCAATGTGTCCCTCTATATAAGGCAATACTCTGATTTGCAAGTTTAGTCTGTGCTCACAATAGTATTGTCTAGAATCTGGCAACTATAGTTATAGCAATCCTTCAGTACCAAATCTCAATTGGCCACTTTACATAAGTCTGGCCTCTGACTTCTCTCAAATATAGCCCATAGGACCAGTAGAGAACACCTGTCATGGTAGACTATCTGATCCATGGCAACCACAGTAACAGGAGTCTTCACCAAAGAGGCTAGATGGTTCCGACAATTGAAGCCAAGTATTTTATCTCATTAGTTTATAAAAAAAATGGTGTCTTAACTTGAAGTATTTCTGGAAATTAGAAAGCCATTGCTCCACATCTTTTAAAAACAATGCCTCCAGTCAGCCAGATTACTCGGTGGGTAAGGCACCCGCTGCACAGACTGAAGATCTGAGTTCGATCTTCAGGACCCACATGGTGAAGGAAAGAACTCAAAGTTGTTCCCTGGCCTCCACAATGCACCAATGACACTTTCCCTGGGACCCTCCACATAGAATAAACTTACATAAAATACAATGATGCCTACATTGTGGTGTGTGTGTGTGTGTGTGTGTGTGTGTGTGTGTGTGTGTGTTCTAAAAGAGAGAAGATAGAAAATGAAGTTGAGTATTAATGGCCCTTTCTACTACAGACATAGCACAGACTATAGGAGGAAAACTTTCTTTCATGCTGTTTACATATTCCAAATCTCTTGCTTTAGATGGGGATTACCAGCACCATGGCTCAGATATTAGCTACACTGTTTCTTTAGAAAGCATCATCTTTACCGACCATTTATTTACCATTCACAGTAGTCCAAAGCTGAAAACATTCTATAGAAATAAAAGACTCACCTCTTCTCTCATTGGACAGTTATGTTTCACAATTCCACAGTTATTACCAATCACATGCAAATATTTACCTCAGCTTCAAGTATCTGAAACAGTACATCCAGTAAAATATTGATTCAATGAAATTTCTCAGAGTACATACTTGTAGATCAGATGACATTATTGTAGCACACAGTGCCAAAGCTTTTCGGTGAGAAATGATCACTCCTCAATGTTACAAACTTACTTTTTAAGCCTTTTACTATTTGATGAAGTATAACTCAAGTTATAATTTCTTGGGTCACTCTGGGCTTTTCACTACCCTGGAGATAAAGACTTTTCACTAATGTGGGCCTTTGGATCTTATCATACTACCTTAGTCTCTTTTGTCCATTTTCTGCTAACAGTGGTATGTTTATAACCTATTTATATGAACATTTTACATAAAACTTACTCATAGTACACCTTAAGTCCCTTTGTTAGATAGTTCTGCCTATTTGGCATGTTTCTTATATTTAATTCCACTGAAATTAAAATGCTTGATGTATTTTTAATGTTTTATGTTGTATATACTTCCCCATGTAAACACAAGGAAGTATTACCTAACAGTTTTTCTTTTATGTGATAACCATACCTTCTATTTTGGGACTTACCTTTTAAGTGTTTGTGAGCTCTGGTGTAGCTGCCTCTTTGGTCTTTATGGATAAGGTATCTGTGCTGTCTGGGGTTTCATTTGGTTTGGCTCTCTCCCCTTTGCCCTAGAGGAGTTTCTCTGCTGGTGTCCTTAAGTCTGACTAGCCTGAGAAACTGTGTTCTCTCTATGCAGTTTCCAATGCTCATTGACTGTTAACTGAATGCTGGAATGCAGGTGGATTAGGCCCTGTGCTCTTGTTTACTTCTCCCATTTCTCTAGTTTTTAAAATCGCTATACTGCATCTTCTGAGATTTTTTTTCTTATCTTCCCAAACCCATAGTTGTACAATTTTCATATACTTTGTTGAACTTTGGATTTGCGGTATCTCATTCGCGTTGCCTTGGTTTTTATTGCATGTGTGGATTCCCCCTGTCATATTGATCTTGTTTTGCAGGCACATTTAGGTCTAAAACAAAACAAAAAAGCCAAAGGCTAAAATATCATTGGTTTTTAGAGTTTTGTCCTTAATGTAGTTTCTTTAAAGAGGTTGCTTGTCTCTTGATTTGGGTCTCTCTCACACACACATTTAAATCATCCTCGAACACCTGGCTGTGCTTAGCTGGTTACAGAGCAACAAAGCTGTCTGGAAGGTTGCAGGCACCTGGGCTCATTCCCCATAGTGCCTGCTGCAAGGAGATGTGCTTGCTTCCTCTAGGCTGGCCATGTTCAGCAGTGAAGAGTCAGTCTCCCAACTTCTCTCCCAGATGCAACAGGGTTGGCTTCTCCACCAGAAGGAAAACAGCTCAAACTTCTACTATCTAACCTGTAAAAATTAACCTCATTTCCTCACTCTTGATGATCCCTAGAAACCTCCAGTCCAGAGACTAGCTTTTGCTCCTGCTGTAGAACACAAACTGTAATCTTCTGCTATATCTGAGTGACAGTGTCCTAGATCTTGGAGAAAAAGTCTCATTTCCAGAGGGGCCTACTGCCATGGCATCCATCAGCTTGTATTTCTCCATCTAATTTCAAACTTCCACATTTTGTCACTATCTGCTATCTTATCTCGTTTAGCTCCTTTGTAAATTTGTCAAAATACAAATCCTGTTACTGTCACTTGGAGAGGGTTTGAAGAAATTTTAAAAAAAATGGCACTTTAATTATTGTCTTCATGCCCCACCCCACCCCACACACACACACACACACACACACACACACACACACACACACACACACACACACACACACAAATGCAGTGCTGTAAATGTCCTTGTATGAATTCTTGGTTCATGTCAAACATTCTGGCCATCATCCCTGAATTCATGGGCTCTTCTTCTCTCACTTCACTTCTTTCTCCTTTCACCAAAGTTCCAATTCCTGTATTCCAAACCATGCCAAGAGTCTGCTGCATGAAGTCTTTCTCTAGTGGTCCAAGGCCTGGGTAAGTATTCTGTCTTCCATACTGAAGCCATGGTGACTATTTAGCAAGTGCCTAATGAAATGCTGAAGTTGGAGCTCCCAGAAGGCAGTCTTCTTGGCAGGCACAAGGCAAAGGATGCACTGCTGCTAGAGCTGTGCTTGTTTTGTTACCCACGGCACAGGGTGTGTCTCTGCCCCATACACCTTGCTGCTCTATTCCTCAGAAGCTGCAAATGAAAGAGAAAGGGAAAGGTGGCTTCTCCTGTGTGTTTGTGCCTGTCGATGCCAGTATTTTCTGTGGACTTTCAAGTCAGGAGTAAACAGGAAGTATGGGTATAAAGAAATATACATAGAGGAAGAATCAGTAAATGTTATATTGTGACTTAAATCCTAAAGACTAGGATTTGGTCTTTAAATCCAGCAATGTAAGTATCACGTTATGACTTCAGTATGGACTATGATAAATTGAGCATGGTATTACTAACTTATTCCAGTTACTTTCTGGGGCATGGGAGCTGAGGTGGTGAGCTACAAAGAGCCCTCCTTCACCATTCAATGAATAAATTACATTGAATTGTAAGTTTTAGATACACTCCCTGAGTAAGTCTTATACACGACTCAACACTGTAACACAATCTCCCTTTGACTTAAGCTACAGTGAATTTTATAGCATACAACTGAGAGAACCCTCATCCATACACACCCTCTCCTTCATTCCAGTTCCCCAAAGCCAAGTGTTTGTGTAGTTTAGGTATTTCCTTTGCTTTTCCTTTTCCCGTGTTTTTGGACTTTTCAATTCCAAGTATCAAAACACATACAATGAAAGCTGTGAGATGCATTCTGTGATGCCCTTCCCAACACACATAGATCGCCCCTGCCCCCGCAGAGCTCTATCAAATTTTCTGGTTAAAGTATTGAATCTTTGCCACATAAAATTAACCACAGCTGATTTGTATAGTGAATAATGACTGCAGTGCTGCTTGTTTATAATTTTTATTATTTTTCCTTTTCTGTTTTATACATACTCATCCTCTGAGGTCATTTCTAGAAATTTAAATCAAAATGCACAAAGCAAACTAGGTTACTGAAGCAAATTTCTCTTTTCAGAAATGCTCTCCTGGAGCTCTCATGCTTGCTTAGAGCTAAGCCAGTAGTCCTAAGGTAGTTGTACAGCCTAATGCTGACATTTTTCATCCTCCATAATCCAAGATTACCACTCTATTATGGAAGGTCCCTCAGGCTCCTTTCTAGTGGACACACTTGCTTCAGCAGGGAGCATCCACTGGAAAAATGCCTGGGGACTTGTTAGAAATGAAGATCTCCCAGAGTTTGAAGATGCATCCAGGAAGTATAGCCAACAATCTGTACTGGGTGTTCATAAAATCTTTCCTTACCAAAGGCATCAAAGATGCAGAGCAAAAGTAATTTCCAACTAGAATTCATGGTGCTAATGCCTCTGTAAACTCTCCACATCCATCACAAAAATACATGGCAAATTTTATCTAGGAGGTCTTCCTACTCAATGTCTACAGTAGTGAAGCAGGGATCATGTCAAAATTTTCTACTATGAAACGAGAACTTAAAGTTATTGAGTGGTTTTAAATAAATAACACTCCTGTTTGCTAGAATTTGAACATCTAAAAATATCTTTGTTCTGTGCTCTTGCTTTCCTTTCAGAATTCTGAAGACATTCTATTGCTTTCTTCTCAAAAATCCAAAAACCAACCAGTTTGCTAATTCTTTGATAAATTGTTCCAATTCTGTGCACGCTTCTAGAATATCCCCCTGATCGTTTTCTACAATGTTGTTAAGGAATGAATGGTGATTCTGATGACCTACTGTCTAGGCATGCCTTACACACACTCATGTTCTGCATTGCTATGAAACAGCCTTTCATGTATTTTTCCCACACCATTTCTCCTCTCCATCTTCACATAAGACATCATTTGGACAGCAAAACCTCATGACTGAGACCTTAATTTTATTACCTGTCTCTCTTCAACATCTTGTTTTGTTATTAGCCAAGTCTCCTGTCTGTTTTCATTTCCAGAAACTACTTTGCTTGTGTGAATCCTCATTGTAGATTAATTGCTGCAGATCATCTCTTTGAGAAGGCTAGTTTCTTTTTATTTAGGCTTCATTTGCTCTCTGCACTGCATTTTTTTCACTCTGCATTCATTCTATGAGGATGTTCTGGTTTCTCTGTATCAAGTTAAATGTATTTAAGAAGCGAGCACTAAGCAACTGCTGTGCTTGCTATAAGTGCTCTAGTAGGAACCTGGTCATTTCACCTGGAGACAGGGACACCTGGCAATATCTAAAGGTGAGTCTAATTAAAACACTTGAAATGTATACCTTTTATATAAAAAAGACAGGATAGGGTCTCTCTACAAGGCCCTGGCTGTCCTAGAACTCAAAGAGATCCACCCATCTCTGCCTCCCAGCTATACAATGTTTTAACTAATAACTGGGGCACAGGTATTTGTGGTGTCTGGGGAGCAGTTGTTTGTTTCTGAGACAGGGTTTGTCTATGTAGCCCTGGCTGTCCTGGAATTTGCTCTGTAAATGAGGCTGGCTTCGAACCCACCCGACTGGGATTAGAGGCTTGTGTTATCATGCCCAGATCTTTTTTGTTTTTGTTGTTAATGGATACACTTAAAGTTGATGCTGTAATCTCAGCATTCCAGCAGAGACAAGAGGACCATGAGGTTGAGGGTAACCCAGGCTAAGTGGTTGAGTTCCAGGACTGGCAGGGCTACACTGTGGAGCCCTTTCTGAAACAAACAAATCAGATAATTCATGACAAAAGCCTACAATCCACCCTGTAAGAATTGATAGCTTAACCTTTTACATTTGATTCAGACAGTTTTTTAAACTTTACTGAGACAGAATTTACACATTTTAAATGCACACTTCAATGCTGGCAGCTGATTTTTTTTTTTTTTTACGTGTAGGGCTGTACAATCAGCTCTGCAAACTAATTGTAAGACATTTCTATCACCCAAAAAGCATGCTTCCATCTTCAGCCATTGCCCATTCCTACTCATGCCAAGACAACTCTTCTACTTTCTCAATTCGCCTACTCCTGATACCTAATGTAAGTGAAATGCAGAACATGTGGTCTAAGAAGCTGCCTGGCTTCTTCCATGCAGCAAATTCTTGAGATTTGTGTTGTATAACATTACCAGAATTTAATTTCCTTTTATGGCCAAATACTGTTCTATGGTGTACAGACAGACCACATTTTACTTGTCCATTCAGCAGTTGACATAAATTTGGGTTGTTCTTACTCTGAGGCTATTAACAATGATGCTGTTAGGTACATTCATGGACATGTCTGTCTTGATACCTAAAATTGTTGGACCAATTGACAGCTCTATATAGCATTTTGAGAAATTGTTATACTGTTTTCCAGAAATAACATTTTTTCTTCCACCAATTATGAGGATGTCAATTGCACAGACAGCCTCACCAACAGTTACTGTCTTCTCTCTCAGAGAAACTTCAGGAGTGATCATCCTGGTTTTAACATGGACACTAAGGGTCTTTTCATAGGCTTATCAACCATTTGGCAAGTTCAAACATTTTTGTTTTATTGCTGAATTGTAAGAGTTCTTTAATTTTGAGTATGTCTTTTGAAGTGCACGTTTTGATCTTTTTGTTTTGAGTTGGTAGAGACAGGGCCTGGCAATCTCTCAGCGGCTGGAAATAAATGAATGTGCTACAATACCCAGCACAAATTTTAAAATTTGACCAAGTTCAATCTCCCAATATTCTGTGTTGTTGCCTGTCATTGGTGCTGTGTCTGAGGCACTAACTAGTGCCTCATCTGAGGTCACAAAGCATTTGCTGCACTGTCTACTAAGGGTTTGTTTTGGTTGATCTTTAAGTCTATGGTCTTAATTGAAATTAATTTCTGTGTAGGAATCCAAACTTATTTTGTACTTGAATATCCAGTTGCTCCAGCACCATTTTGTTTTTTGAAGATTATTTTTCTTCTCCTTGAATTGTCCTGACGCTTTTACTGAAAATCTGTTGATTATAAAGGCTTTTGGGACCTGTATTCCACTGAATCTGTGCACATCAGTGTCAGTGTGGTTTACCTGGTGGCCATCCTAAAAACATACCAACAGAACTAACTGGTCTTTTGTTTCTTCATTTCTCCAGGCGCACTTGCTAGTCACCTCCTTGGGCTTGACAATTTGATTTATCTCATTAATTTTGACTTACTAGTATTTTCCAAGTTTCAGTTCTGTGAATTATGATGGTAGTATTTTAAAACTCAGTTGGACTGCTTTTCTTGTTAACATGCACACTTTTAATGTTTGGAATGAATCTGACCATTATGTTATTGCAAACCCATTACTTCTAACCCACAACCTCCATTTAAATTAGAAGCCACACATTTTTTAAAAACTTAAATGCAATTTATTACTTTTCCATTATGAATTTTCCTTTATGCCTTGTTTAAGTACTTACTGTACCTTCTTGAGGCCACAAATGTGTCTTTTTATTTACTTATTTTTCCCAGTGAAAATCAGTAGAGGAAATACATCTGGAAGTAAATTTGGACAGCAATGGTAATAGAACACAATCCAGAATTTAAAATTCTCCATAAACAGTCAGATGCTTATCCAATTAATCCTAACTTTCAGGTTTTAAATATAGTATAAATGACTGCAATTTATAGAGTAACTATCTGCTATAAGTAATTTTGCTTTTTTCATGGACTTCTTTCTTTCTGGTTTTTGATGCCCCTGTTCTCCAACTCCTATGTAGATACACATAAATAAAAAATTTGAAGCTAAGATCCTCATATGAGAACACGTAGTGTTTGTCTTCCTGAGCCTGGGCTACTTCACTTAACATATTTTCCAGTTCTATCCATTTTCCTGCCAATTGCTTAATTCCATTTTTCTTTGTGGTTGAAAATTCCATTGTATATATGTCCCACATTTTCATTATTTCATCTATCTATGAACATGTAGACTGATTTTCCTAGCACTTCCTTTTTCTAGCAGCTATGATCATGATGAGCAATTATCTTTTTAGTAGGATACTCTGCCTTTTTTGGTGCCTAGAGGTGGAATAGCTATGTCATGTGGAATCTCTACTTTTACATTTTGTAAAGAAAAAAAAACCCTTCATACTGATTTCCATAGTGACTGTACCAGTTTATACTCTCAACAGTGAATGAGGGTTCCTTTTTCCAAATCTTCTCCAGCATTTGTCATTTTCTTGATAGCTATTTGTGACAGGGGTAAGATGGAATCTGAGTAGTTTTAATTTACATGTCCAAGACGCAAAGCACTTTTGTTGTTGAGTGCTCTAGATAATAATACTCAGCTGGCAAAGACTGCCTCCCATTCTGTAGGCTGCTTACTAGTTTTGCTGTACAGAGAGCCTTTCAGTTTCTTCAGGTCCCATTTGCTGCTAATTGTCCCTATTTGCTGAGCTTCTGTCATCAGTCCTGTTCAGAAAGTCTTTACCTAGTGCTGAGGTTTTTCTGGTCTCTTCAGATCTGGGGGTCTTACAATGTGGATTTGAATCCACTTGCAGCTGATTTATATGGAAGACAGGGATAAGGATCTAGTTTCATTCTTCTACGTGTAGAAAACCCGCTTTCCCAGCACTTTGTTGAAGTTACTGTCTTTAATCCAATGACTAGTTTTAGCACTTTTGTAAAAAAAAAGGGGGGGGCTTATCAGTGTGGGCTTATGTCAAAGGTTTTTGTTGTTTTTTGCCAATGGTCTCATGTCCATTTTTGCTTGGCACTCTCTTTTTCTTTCTTTCTCATCCCCCACCCCCAAGGTAAAACACTGTTTAGGGAGAACAAATCCCTATTTTTGGTCTTAAGGCATTTTTTTTTGCTTTGTTTTTAGAAGTCCCATTTCTAAATTTTCCATCTACTCTTTCATTTATACATATCTATATGACTACCCTGTTTTAATTTCTATACCACTCAGCATTGATAATTGGTGTGCAAAATCTCACCATCCATATTCATCCCCTTGGTAGGATTTGACTAGATTTTTACACATGAGCATTCTTTCTAGAGTAAATTCAATTCATTCCTGTTCAATTGAATTAGAATTACACTGAAATAACAAAAAAAAAAATTGTAGACAGATTTCATAGCTCTTTAATTGAGCACTCTCGACTATCATCTGGCATTTACTCAAATCTTGATGTATTTCAATCATATTTTAAGCCGGAAGGTAATGTATCTGTTTCCTTACATTCTAAGATGCCTCAGGATTTTTTTTTTGTGTGTGTGTGTGTGTGTGTGTGTGTGTGTGTGTGTGTGTGTGTAATATAAAATAAACTTTTGCCACTATTTCTTGATTTTACATTCCTTCTTAAATAATATTTTTTATTAGTTCTGTTTTGACTGACCGTCGAATATAGACTATTTCATATATATTATCATAGTTCTATTACTCTTAGTTATTACTCTGCTTGCTTTGGAACTTTACACAAACCAAATTCTGGCAACTAGACACACCCTTTAGTGAAACTGCCCAACTCAGTAAAAATTCTATATTCATTGAAGATTGCAATAAGAGTTCCTATAAACTTTAATACTATAATATCCCATCATTTATCACCTAATCTAAAACCTTTTTAAAATATAAAGAGGCCCAGAGATGGCTGCCTAAGCCAGAACGTTAATGATACATCAAGTTTAAAAAGCAATAGAAACATAGAGTTGTATTTTCCCATACTGCAAAATACATTTTTTCAATTACTATAAATACTTCAAAAAATTAACCATAGTGTATGGCTATAAGTTTTTACAAATGTCAAAATTTAAAATATCCAGAATATGTTCTACAAGTACAAAATAAATGAAGTCAGACATTAATGATAAAAATATTAGAAACTCCCAAATTTGTAAAACTAAAAAATATTTTAAATAAACACTTAATAAGAATGAAATAAAAAGTTAAATGAGGAAATCCATTCTACATAAATGAGAATGAAAATACCACTTTTCAAATCTGTGGTATGCTAGCAAATAATATTAAAGAAAATTTCAAAACCTTAAAGAAATAGGTAAGGCAGGAGGCTACAAATTAGATGAACTAGGTAGACAACTATTTGGAAATAAATTTTTTTCAAAAAATTTTAAAGGACCTAAAAATAAGACCAGAAATTGATGAGCTACAAAACAATATAAAATAGAGTCCCATGAAACCCAAACTTTTGAGAATTTTAATGTACTTGAAATTTTTTTCAGTGAAAATGATGAAGAACAAAAATAAAAGACACAAATAACTAACTCTGGTAAGATAGAGGTCATTACTGTAAAAGAAGTAAAAAAATTAATAAATAAAAAGAATACAAAACAAAAAAGAATATGGACAATTTTACACTAATACATTTTTAAATTAAGGGAATATATTGCTAGAAAAATTATAGCAGACACAGAAAATAGAAAATTAACTACATTCAGAAATGTAGCAGCCAAACTCTTAGAAAGAAAATTCCAAACTCAAGACAGATATCCTGTGTAATTTTACCAACCATTCAAAAAAAAAAAAAATTAACTCCAATCTTGGGCACATTTCCCCAGAGAACAGAACGTATGCTTCCTAATTTGTATGATACAAATCTTAAGAACATAAGGATAAAGGAAAACAGTTAATATCCCTTTTGAACACTGAGACAAAATTCCTAAATAGAGCATGAGCTCACTGACTCCAAGACTATGTGTACTGTGGTCCAGATGGCTTAGTCCAGAAATGAATGACTAGGTTAAAACCTCAAATAAGTCTGCTTAACTTATTAACACATTAAAGGGAATCTCAAATGCAGAACAAGTATTTAATGAAGCTCACCATTTTAAACAGTATGTTTACACTTACAGATTAGTGCTGCTGACAAGCTGTCATCAGAGGAGCTTCTTTTAGAAGCACACAAAGGTAACTGTAGAGACCATGACTATTCAAAGTGCTGAGAATAAATGACTGTTGAATGCTCAGCCCTGAATAAGGCACCTATATTGCCCCTTTAAGGTTCAGAAAACACGGTGGAAGGGGCAGGAAGAATGTAAATGCCCAAGGATGTGGCAGAATGTTGAATAATCTTCAGGCATGACATGGCCTTTGCACTCTTTGCACAACTCAAAAGCTGTGATTATCTGTGCTCCGCCTTCACAAGATTGGATTTGCCAACATCCTGGCAGAGAAGAGGGAGGAACTCACAAGGCCCCACCCCTCTCTGAAGATCTGTAAGTAATAATGATTTCCAAGGGGAGGAAGACACTTTCTTCAGTGGCACAGCCACTGGTAAGATCCCATTCTCCTGTAAGCAACCCTAATGAAACTCACTGGGTCACAAAATAAGGAAGCAAGCAGATGTTAAAGTAGAAAAGGGATTAGTTGGGAAGAGGAAGTGGGATCAGTAGGAAGAGGTATGAATATGATCAAAATACATTATTATGCACATATGAAAATGTCATAATGAAACCTAACAGGTGTAATATATAAGACATTTTTAAATGTTTTTTTCAGCAATCTAAAATAGTAAGAAAATAGCATAAAACATATCATTGCAAACCTTCAGCAAAATTGTTAAAAGTCTTATCTTGCCGATCAAGAAAAAAACAAGGACACCTCTCCGGGATCAGAATCTTTATTCAACATTGTCCTGGAAGTTCTAACCAACACAAGGCAAGGAAAAAGGGAAGGCAGAATGGAAAGAGACTGAAAAAGAAGAAACACATTATCATTATTGGCAGATGGTATATATATATAAATATATAAATATTCAGAGTAAACTGCTTTAATTAACAGGACAGTTTAGCAAGTTCTCTGAATTTAAAATAGATATATGCAAAAATCAGTCATACTTACATACATCAGTTACAAATGATCCAAATTTAAGAATGGTATCATTGACAATACATTAAATAGTAATTACACCTAAATTCAGCAAGAGCTTGTGAGATTTCTATGAGACAGTAACGTAAATATACACAGAGAAGTAGTATACTGACTTACTTTAGAAAACAAAGATGATCTAAACAAGGGAGAAGATACACTTTGTACCTAAGTCTAAAGACTCAATATTATAAAAACATTACTTCTTAAATTTGCAAATGCAATGTTATTCCAATTAAAACTCCAAGTATATAGAACTTGACAGTTAGCTCCTGAATATAACAAAGGACAAAGAGATCTTGGAGGACAGGAAGAGGTAACAAGACTAGCTCAACTAGATGTCAAGACACCACTATACAGTATGGACAAAAATGAATGCCTGACTGTCTCAGAAAGGTCTATGAAGCCTTTAGAAGATGTTTACACAGAGTATCCATATGATTTCAAATAAAGAATATTCTCTACTAAAATACATCATCCACTTAACAAAAAAAAAGGACTGATAAGTTGAATACCCCCAAATGGAAGATTTCCATCTATCAAAATCAGTTTTAAATACTTCCAAATGAGAAGCAAAGGAGCGGGAAGTTTATCTGTGCAGCATACGTAGCATGAGTTAGTACCTAACCTATTAAGAACTCAGAAATCTGTGATGAGAAGACATTTCAATAGGAAAGTCACTCACAAAAGAAACCAAAGTAGATAATAAACATTACTTAGACATGAAGGAAACACAGTCAAGATGGCGATGACAGGTCACTACCCACACAGGCAAGTCAGATGAAACTGAGATGCTAGACAGTGTCAGGCATGGTGAGACTCCACAAGGAGAGCTCTCCCCCTGCTCATGTGGTTCATATGAAATGCACGTGTATACTCCTCTGCACTTACAAGAAGAGCTGCAGTAGCTTTATTCGTAAATATCACTGTAACGGAAACAACTGTTAGACTTATGCACTACATTCTTACAGTCAAATTTCACACAGCCACACACAACACACATTAAGTGGGTTGGCAATATTAAAACACAAAAGAAAAAGTAAGGTTTATATAAACATTTAAATATACAAAATTTAAAAATTTAGAAATTCATTCATGGGCACTTAGTAAAATATATTTGAGAGCTAGTGAGAAGATTCAGTAAGACTGTTTGCTGTACAAGCATGAACACCTGAACTCTAATCCTCAGCTCACACATAAGTATATGCTCACAGCATGCATTTTTTTTCTTATGAAAATTTTCACCTCTTTTGAGCTATCAGGTTCATAAATGGGTTTTAGTACATGTAGGGGAAATGATCCAACTGGTAGAAAAGGAGAAATACTTGATTACAATAATAATTGAATTAGAGAAGGCTGGTCTAACTAGAATTTTGATGCTGCATACAGAGGAGTCTGACCATCACATGAGTTTTCACTTAAGAGATTATCTTCTGATAGGAATTCTTTTCTATGGGTCTTGTATGTTTTCTTCTGAAGAAAGTTACCTACCCTTTTCTAGGGATTAGTGCAGTAGTAGACTGCTCACTTCCCATATACCACAAAAAGAAAGACACAGGTGAAACAAAGAAACAACTTTTACACCAGACAAGATTTCTTTATGTTAAGGTTCATTCATTCACCATTCACTTGTTTCATTTGGAAAAGTTTTACTAGCTGTATGTTAGTGCTAATGATTGTTTTAAGTGGTTGGACTATAGCACTGATCATGGAGTTTATATTCTATATGTTCTGCATGGAGGTGGTGAAACAGTAATTTTAACATAACAACATAGGACCACACTAGGTGTTATGTAAAAGAAAAGGGAGGAGGAGAAGAAGGAGGAGGAGGAGAAGGAAAGAGGAGAAGGAGGAACAGAAGGAGAAGAGGAGGAGGAGAAGGAGGAGGAGCAGCAGCAGAATATGGGAGACAAACAACAGTCCAGAACTTTAGAGGACAGAAGGGAAGAACAGCTGCAACCTTCACCAGGGATATCACAGCTGACTGGTCTCATTTGAGTGGGTAGGAAGAACCTTGGTAGACACTAAGAAAAGGCCCTACTCAGGGCAGAAGTAACTGTGACTAAGCAAGAAGGTATGTAAGCCAGAAAGGCATAAGCAAGGTACAAGCCTCAGAGGCAAGGCTAAGGCATGGAAAACTTTGGAGCCTGCTGTATGAATGTTTTGGCTTTTCCAGGGAGGGTTATGGGGTGCAATGCACTTCTACTGTCTATGTGTCCCTCGTCTTCTCAATCTCATTCATAAATTACTGGAAACACAGTGTTGTGTTGTGATCACTGAAAAGTTAAGTCTTCCCTCTTCCTTTTTTTTTTTTAAGATTTTATATTTATACTTTGTGCTTGAGTGTGTGTGTGTGTGTGTGTGTGTGTGTGTGTGTGTGTGTGTGTGTGTGTGTGTTCTCTCGCCCACTAAAGCCAGGAAAAGGTGAGTAATCCCCTGGAGCTGTGAGCAGCCTGACACGGGTGCAGGGAACTGAATACGGGTATTCTACAAGAGCAGTGACCACTCCTAACCCTGAACCATCTCTCCAGCTTTACTTTCGATTGTGAATCCCTTTAGCTGAAGTTTTTATTGGGTTGTTCTCCTTTTTCAACATAATGTGTGTTAGTCACTGGAGTAGAACTAAGTGTATTTTAAAGACTTTACAAAACTTACCTTCTGACATTTAGGTGTTGACTTTGTTCACATCTCCCACTTTTAACTTACTTACATATCCCTGGCTCTCCTGGAACTCACTAGGTAGACCAGACTGACCTCAAATTCAGAGATCCTTCTGCCTCTGCTTACCTAGTACTGAACTTAAAAGTATGTGCCCGGCCTACCTCATGATAAAAAAACATTCTTAGAGCCGGGTGGTGGCGATGTGTGCCTTTAATCCCAGCACTTGGGAGGCAAAGGCAGGTGGATCTCTGTGAGTTCAAAGCCAGCCTGAGTTACAGAGCTAGTTCCAGGATAGGCTCCAAAGATACACAGAGAAACCCTGTCTCAAAAAACAAACAAACAACAAAAAAAAACATTTTTAGACAGGGTTCTTGACTCAGCCTCAGAAGTACTGGGATCACAGGTATGGGTCACCATAACCCATTTAAATTTAAAATCAAAGTGATTTTTAAATTGTTTATTCTAAAGCCATGGAATGTTCTGCCTTCATCAAACTGACCTTCCCAACATGAGGTACTAGGCTTTCTGAAATTTTCTTCTGAGGTTTTTAAGGCTTCTTTTATCCCCTTTGAACACCATTTTTCTGTAACCTTTGAAGCCAGAATCCATACATTGTCTCCTCCATGCAATTTTTGAAATAATTATTGCATATAATATCTGACCACACTAAAACACTACCTTTTCTATATTAAAAACGAAGGTGCATATGAAGCTGGTGTGATCTAGAAGAGATGGGACATGTGTCACTAGGAAGGTTTTGAGAATAGGATGCAGAGTACCAGGAATCAGATAGGGTCACCTTATCTAGGTACACAAGGGAAAGTAACCTGGCAGATAAGCCAAGCAAGACATCCTTGTACAGGGGATTCTATTTTCCAAATTCAAAGATCTTCTAGTAGAGGACTTGGGAGACGGTCCTGTTGGGGAAGTACTTGTTGTAAAAGCATGAGGACCTGAGTTTTGACCCACAACCAAAGCTAGGTGTGGCAGAGAACATCTATCAACCCAACGATGGAAAGGCAAAGACAGGAGGATCTTTAGGGCTAGCCAATCTAGCCTAATCCAATATTATGAGCTTTGGTGAAAAACTTTCAAAAACAAAGGCAAAGAACAATAGATGAAGATACCAACATGGACCTCTTGCCTTCCCATGCTCATACATGGAACTACACACACACACACACACACACACACACACACACACACACACACACACTTTCTACTCTAAAGAAAGAGCATGGGCCTGGAGAAAGGGCCTGCTCTGAATGAAATGTAAAAAATATTGCCAAGGAACAAAGTCAGCAAGAGCAGGGAACTATAAGTTGATCACAGGAGGAACTGAGGGGCGGGGGGTTGGGTGGATTACTTTCTGTGGTAATGAGTTTGAAATAAAAGCACAGAGAAGCTGAGGCAGAGGATTGCCATGAGGTTAGCCTAAACGACATAGTAAATTGGAGGCTAGTCTGGGTTACACAGTAAGACTTTGCTTGTAAACTAAAGCAAACCAAACCAGATTAATAAGGTATATGATTTTTACCAGTAGAGTTGACTGGTAAGTGTATTTTAAGTTTTTAGGAAAAGACACAGCTAGTTCTGTCAACCTGACTGGACCTGGAATCAAATAAGAGATAAGCTGACAGGGCCACCTGTAAGGGATTTCCTTGATCAAATTATTTTAAGTAGGATGGGCCATCCTAAATAAGATTAGAACCTTCAGGGCTGGAGAGATGGCTCAGTGGTTAAACAGCACACTACCTGCTCTTTCAAAGGTCCTGAGTTCAATTTCCAGCAATCACATGGTGGCTCACAACCATCTGTAATGAAATCTGGTGTCCTCTTCTGGCCTGTAGACATACATGCAGGCAGAACACTGTACATAATAAATGTTTAAAAAAAACAAAGAAGATTTAACCTTCTAGTGATAGACAAAGGGCCGGAAGAAAAGTGCCTGATTGCCTTCCATCATGCTGTCCAGTTCATCTGCCCTGTTCTCGGCTTGCTATCCAGTTCATCTCCCCTGTTCTCAGGTTGCTGTCCAGTTCATCTCCCCTGTTCTCAGCTTGCTGGTCCAGTTCATCTCCCCTGTTCTCAGGTTGCTGTCCAGTTCATCTCTCCTGTTCTCAGGTTGCTGTCCAGTTCATCTCTCCTGTTCTCAGGTTGCTGTCCAGTTCATCTGCCCTGTTCTCAGGTTACTGCCCAAAATTCATCTCCCTTGCGTGATGTCACCATTCTGTTGACATCAGAATCCAGCTTCATTCTTCCACTGTAGAATGAAGACCAGTGGCTCTCAAGGAATCCTTCAGGCATTCAGAACCAGAATGGAATTGTTTAAGACTGTTGAGACATGCAGCCTTGTGGACTGTGTGACTACTCAGTGTGGACACCCATATTGCATCATGTAAGCCAATCTGGTAAACCCCCTTTTAATATATATTCATTCTATCAGTTCTGTTCCTATGGAGAACACTAGCTAATACAGACTTTCCAACTTCATTTCTTTTTTCTAAGTGTTTTCATTGTTTAAGTCAAAAACTTTATGGTATCATTTTCTTAGTATTTGCAAGTCCTCAAAGTTAAAAAAACTTTTTTGGTTTTCCCTTTCTTATTAATACTTCCAGACTATTTTAATCAAATGATTTTAATTTTGTGAACTAATTTTCTTTTGCTAAATTATAATGGAATCATCAAGTGTTAATTAATAAAATAAAAATTTAAATGGATTATTGAGGGGTTGATAAAGGCAGCTGGAATGAAAAAAAACTGGGTAGTTTCCTGTTACCATTTTGCCATAGAAATTTCATTCCTCCTTTATAACATGTCATTCACTCATTCAACCAGTACTTACTCAGCACCTGTTATGTACCAAGTACTGTTCTATATGCAGAGGACACCAGTGAATAATCAGGGTTCCTGTTTTTCTGGAATTCAGGTTCTACTGCCCTTAGACAGACAATAATAATATGAGTACCAGCCAATACTGATTTATCGAGTCTGCTTGCTGAGATAGTTCTAAGCACTTTACAAATACTTATGTAACCACTAAAGTACCAGAAAGAATTACCCCCAATTTTGCACAAGGAATGGAGGGCATCAAAGGGAAAATGGTTTATGCAACTGTACACATCGAGGGAGAGCAGAACTGGAGTTAAAGCCAAAAGAGTCACAGATACTTGTTCTCAATACTTTGGCTCAACCAAGAAGAAAAAGGTGCAAAAGGTAATGAAAACAAACAGTAAACCTAGCTGGTGTTCAGTATTATGAAAGTATAGAACTGGGGGCTATAAATCTATGCATAGGAGAAACACAGTATCCATGCCAGGGGAAATCCCACTGAGGAAGCAGCAGTGACTAAGACCTGAAAATAATGTCCTCACAGCAGTGTTGGGGACATAGGCAAAGAATACAGTGGGAAACTTTAAAAACTAGAAGATAGTATGCTTGCATTCTGGAGGCTGAGGATGGTCAGTCAGGATACATAGAACTTGCAGTTCAAAGCCAGCCTGGGCTACATAGCAAGACCTTGTCTCAAAACTCAAAATAAACAGGGAACCCTGCCTTGCTCTGAGAAACAGAGACGTCCTGTTGAGTGCATCTAGAGCATGGTGTACCCATGACTGACTGAAGCCAGGAAGGTGGGCATGAGACAGACTATAAAGAATCCTCAGAATCAAGTTAAGACAAGTGGCTGTTTTATCCTAAGTACCCTAACTCCGTCATTCTGTGCAAAACCTCAGGAAAGTCCATTTGGAAGCAATTTACAAATACAAGAGGAAAATGACAGCAGCCTGAATGAATGTGGTGACAGGGAAATGAACTTCAGGGTAATTCTCACAATACTGGACAAGATTGGCAAGTGAACGGGATGTGAAGAGTGACAGAGGTGGACCTTGGGCTTGAGCCGCTAATCTGATGGTGTTCTTAGGTTGTGTGAGGTTGAGGGAGGTATATAGCTTCCATGAGAAAAAGAAATGTTTTACCTTCCACTTGGGGGGGAGAGGGGGGACGGGGAAGGAGGAAGAGGGGGGGAAGAATCTGTTCTAATTTTCCTTCTTCATTTAAAAAGTTCCAAAGGAAGGCACCGAAATGTTCGATTTTAGGCGGTCCTTCCACTTGGGACAAACTGGAGAACGTACTGAGCATCTATCGTCTCCCAAGATCTCAAGGATAGGGCACCACCAAGACAACGATGAGGAAGCCATCTTAATTGCAGCTCATGCTCCTCCTGGCAGTTAAGCCCACTGTTCTCTAAACGCTGGCTGTCGTTAACGCTTACGGCCTCTCCCCTCACACTACGCGGCTTAATGCATATTATCTCTATGTATCTATATCTTAACAAGCAATGCGACTACGACCCCTGCCTCCGAGGATAGTGGTTTCGCAGGAATGGTACCTTTGGAAAGCTCGTGGCTGCCCCCGTACTTATGTGCGCCTTCTTCACATCCACTTAAGTGACAACTCTAGTCCCTAGGCTGCGGGGTCTACTGAGGAGCGGGAGCCGTTGGGCCAGCGGGCGCGCTCTCCTCAGATCTCACGCTTGCCCGACGCGGGGCCGACTCCCCGGCGCCTTCGGTCCTCGCAGCACCGCAGCGGAGGAGTCTGGGAGGGGGTCGGGGAAGGAAAAGACGCAAGACAGATTAAGTAATTGGCTCTCAAAAAAACACAGATATTTAGGTTCGACTCCCAAGCACCGGTTTCAAACACCCGCCCCCTGGGCCGCCCTGGCTCCGCCCCTCGACGACGTCACGCCAACTTCCTCCAGGGTCTCTGCGGATTGGTCGGCGCACCAGCCTCTGAGAAACGGTTACAAAAAACCCTCAGGTTTGCTTCCGGGTGTGGAGCTTAAGCTTCCGACGCGGCCGTTGGAAGTGCCAAGATTTTTGCTTCCGGGTCTTAACTGAGCCCCCCAGGTGAGGAGCTAGACGCCAAGCGGTTTGTTTCCGGTCTTGGGCTGGCTGCCCCGGCGCGGAGCTTTCTGGGAGCTGGGAGCTGCGATGGTTCGTGGGTGAGCCTCCCAAGGCGCTGCGTGGGACCCCGCCGGAGTGAGCGAGCGGCAGGGGTGCATGGGGCTTTGTGGTCCCTGCGAGGGTGGCGCCGGGGGGCCGGGATCGCTGCCGGGAGGACGGCCGGGGCCCCAGGCCCGGCATGGCGGTCGGGAGCTTCGGCCGAGCCCCGGGCGGGCACCGGCGCGGCGCCGGCCGCTGACACCGAGGAGCAGCAGGGCGGGATGGGGACGAAGCTCCTTCCCTCCGGGTCTGTCTGAGCGCGCTGCTCACGCTAACGGAGGCCTAGCAGCCCAGTCGGTCCGCCGGAATTCTGATGTGACAGCTCCAAGTTGAAAGTGGCACAAGGTTCTCTTGTTGCTGTAGCGACAGTCTCGTGTAGCCCCAGGCTAGCTTCGAACTCGTGCTTCTCCCGCTTTCACCTTCCGAGCGCCTGGGGTGGTCCCAGAAGTACACCCCAGTTCGGGATGGGCTCTTGATATTTCTCGGGGTGGGGTTTCGGTTTTCTGAGCACTGCTAAAGTTGCATCGTACCAAAGGTTTTCTACGTGTTAGGGTAACTGTTGGAGAAGAGAATTGCATCAACTGGGTTTTGGGTAGTGTGGCCCGCGTGAATGTCATTGGGTTTTAAACAAACTCACTCTGAGACACTAAAGTTTGAGAGTGATCCGTGACTTTAGAAGAAACTTGGTGTTTTGTTTGCGTATTTTTTTTTTCCTTTCGGTTTATTTACTGTTGTGTGAGGTTTCTCATAGAAATGCAGATCTTGGCTAGGCGTGGTGGTCCACACCTTTAATTCCAACTTTCCAGAGGCAGAGTTGGGTAGATCCCTGGAGGGTTCCAGGTCAGCCAGAGCTACATATTAAGACCCTATCAAAACAAAACAAACAAACAAATTCAAGAGAACCTAGTGCTAGTAAGATAAGAATTTTTAAAACAGTTATTTTTTTTAAAAGCCACATTACACTATTGTATGAGATCTGCCATCATTTGTCAGAATTGTCATAATAACACTACAGAAATATCAGCATTCCAGAGATGACAAAAACAAGCTAAGAGACTTGCCCAAGTCTACTTAGCTAGAACAAAAGCACAAACTCAGATCTTCAAATAAGTTTTGGGTTTTTTGTTGTTGTTGTTGCTTATTTGTTTGTTTTTTTTTAATTAAGAGCTGCCTGGCAGGACATATCTCATGTGCAACTTGAGTTTCATAATTCTGAACTTGTAGAAATTTGTGTTAAAACAAACTACTTAAGCAATTTGTGGGAGAGTTTTGGGAATTAGTCATAAGGATAGATATTTATGAATGATTTCTAAGATGAGAGTTCTACCGAATATAACTTAATCTCACTTTTGTCAAAGAATAAAAGATGACAACAGCAGCCAGGCCAACTTTTGAACCTGCAAGAGGTGGACGAGGAAAAGGAGAAGGGGATTTGAGCCAGCTTTCAAAGCAGTATTCAAGCAGAGACCTCCCCTCTCATACAAAGATAAAATACAGGTAATAAGGCCTTGGTTTGTCTTGTTCACAGAATGGGACCAAACCTGCATGACTTATGACTGTGTCTAGATTGTTGTATTTGTTACCTATCTTCAAAGAAATGGAATTCAAAGGGGTTTACAATAAATTATACTCTGTGGTTTTTAAGTGTTACTGGACGTTCTTTCAGTAGACATTCCTATCAACCAGAAATTCCTGTGTGTAGATGAAGCACTCATTCATGATAAGTACCTCAGAGAAGACTGAACTGTAGTGAATATGGAAGCGTTACTGTGACAGCCCTTGAGTTGATTAATAGTTTAAAAAAACAAAGACATTTCATTCAGACATTTCATGTTGGAGGAGAGTGTGTGCTTTAGTTTGTTCTAATAGTAATACTGAAAACATCGCAGGTGTCCCTTATTATCGTGTCCTCTTTCATTTTATTGGTCAGAGATAGTTGTATCCTAAATTGTCTTAAATTACTGTAGCCTTATAGGTTCTTTTCCTTGACAAGTGAGAGTAACATTTTTAACCCAGTTTCTTTCTTCTTAAGACAAACTACACAGGATGCCCCTGAAGAGGTTCGTAACCGTGACTTTAGGAGAGAGTTGGAAGAGAGAGAGAGAGCTGCTGCAAGGGAAAAAAATAGGGACCGTCCAACCCGAGGTACCTACACTGTTCTTAGTGTCTGTCTCAAAGTTATTTGGTGGAGATTGTTTGTGTGTTGGTCATTGGAGATGATGTTTTTGTGTACTATACCTCTTTGATAAATGATTAGAGATAATAATGACGTTCATTCCAGTTCCATCTTCTCATGCTTTGGTATTAGAAGAAATGGTGTTTCAAAGCCATCATTTCAGTACCTGTCGTTAGACTTTGGCTTTACAGCAGCTGGAACCCAGGCCTTCTATCCAGAGCTGCCCCATTTTATTCATTCCTCCATGTAGTTGAGATGCGTCAGTAACCCTTCTTGTGTTTCTAGTATGTATGAACATTGGCTAAGTTTCCTGAGATGCTGCCATCCTCATAACTCATTAATTCATTTAATATTTACTACCATATATTTATCAAAGGCTTATTTGCCAGCCATTGGGGGAATCCCTGCTGTCACTATGTTTTTTTTGTGTGGATTCTTTTTGCCCAAAAGTTTCTAAAATGTTATTTTAAAATGCAGTATTTGTTTCATTAAGCTAAATGTTTGTTTTCTTCAGAACATACAACTTCCTCTTCAGTGTCAAAGAAGCCCCGCCTAGACCAGATTCCAGCTGCCAACCTTGATGCCGATGATCCTCTCACAGATGTATGTAGTTTTGGGGTTGGCTTTTTTGTTGTTGTTCTCTTTTTAACACCTCCTAAGTGCTAGAAATGGGCCTCTGCCATTGGGCCCAACTTGTCATATTTTCTTTATTTTTTTTTATTTTGACTTTGTGAAATGATCGGTATTTATTTTTACCTACTGTTACTGAAATGTATCATTTACCTCAACTTTAAACTTAATAATTGTTTTTAAAACAAAGTATTCTTCTGCCTCAAATCTTTTACTAGAGGTTTAGTTTGGAGGGCTGCATGAAAGCAGTCTGTGAAAAAGGACATGCCCACCTGTGACTGAATTGTCAGTCATGTAGAAGGTTAAGCTGCCTTGCTGTAACTCCACAGGACACTCTCAGGCTGAGTGCCTATGAACAGCACCTTTGAGCATTCTACCTAGTTCTGCACTTTCTTTTCCTTAGATACCATGTCCTACTTAGACACATAATGCACATGGGCCCCTCAATCTGAACAGATTGAGCATAAATGCTTACTGGGACCCTACAGCCTTTTGTTATTGTTGCTGTTGTTGTTGTTGTCTGTAGCTCAGGCTGGCCTAGTAATCACAGGCTTCCAGCCTTAGACTTCAGCCTCCTGAGTGCTGGGTTTACAACTGTGTCTACTACACCTGGCTCTCAACTTCACTTTGCCACTTTTTATAGAACTGAACATACAAGGATGACCTTTCTTAAGCAGTATCTAATTGCATACATATGTCAACAATTATAGAGTACACAGAGTTATTAAAATAAGAAACCTTACCTTAAGGGAAATTCTGTTATTCACTCAAAATATTTTCTTTTGGAATATTAGCATCCTCACCTACTAATCTAGTCATTTTGAGCTACATGAATGAACTCTTTTGAGGTGAGACACTGTACATTGTACTGTGTTTCATTCTGAAGCATTACTTGTTTTGGAATGTTTCCGTATGAAAATCCTTTTTGACCTGGTGGTGGTGGTACACATCTTTAATCCCAGCACTCAGGAGGCAGAGGCAGGTGGATCTCTGTTAGTTCAAGGTCAGCCTGGTCTAAAAGCAAGTTCTAGGACAGATAGAGCTGTTACACAGAAAACCTTGTCTTGACACTCTCTAGCCCCCCAAAAAAGAAAATCCGTTTTGACTATCTAAATATGAAAGGTACTTTATCAGGGGTTGGCATTTTAGTTAGTATTCATACATTTTTTTTTGTTGGGTTTTATTTATTATACTTTTATTGGTTGTTGGTCTTAACTATGATATTTGGTACATTTGCTTTTCAATTAGGAAAATTGATTCTATTCTAAAGACTTGGTGAATATAGTTTCTGTGAGAAAGTATATTTTCTTTCTGGATCCTGGGTCACCTTGATCTGTCATAGGAGGAAGATGAGGATTTTGAAGAGGAGAGCGATGATGATGATACGGCAGCTCTTCTTGCAGAGCTGGAAAAAATAAAGAAGGAAAGAGCTGAAGAGCAGGCCAGAAAGGTAATAGTGTTTGCTATTCACATCTCTCCATTACACATTTAAACCACAATTCTTTTTAACTCTGGTGGTATCATTTATTAGAAAGCACCATGTCCAAATACTGTAACACCTATAGATCTGTCTTTTTAAAATGGCATTCTACCTCCCCTAGTTACATTAAATTCCTTTCAGATAGTTCACACATGAATAATGCTCAATTTGCTTAAGAATAAGCTAGTGAACTTTAGTCTTCTAATTAAATGTAAGATAGTCTGCCTCACTTGTTCTCAACCTTCCTAATGCTGGGACCCTTTAACACAGTTCCTCATGTTGTGGTGATCCCAACCGTAAAATTATTGCTACTTCGTAATTATAATTTTGCTACTGTTATGAATCATAACGTAAATATCTGTGTTTTCCAATGGTTTTAGGCAACCCCTATGAAAGGGTGATTCAACTGCCCAGCCTCTCCAAAGGGGTTGCAACCCATAGGTTGAGAACCAATGGTCTACAAAGATTCTCTTCCTGTCTCCTGCTTAACTTGAGACATGTGTCTCAAAAAACTGAATAGGTTTTATACAATCCAAGCAAGTTACCTAACTGTTTAATACCCACAGTCTCTTCACCTATACAATGGGAGAAAATAATATCCAAGTCAAAGAATCAGTAAGCTAGGTCCCAGTGCTGAGAGCGCAGGCAGGTTTTCAAGGTTGAGGGCATCCTGGGCTACATAGCGAGACTGCCTCAAGAAAGTAGAGTGTGTACAACGGTGCTGGAGTTTGTAAAGCAATACTAAGGAAATTGGGGTTTTGCTTAGATGGGTTCATGGATTTCAGCAGGATTAATCAATCTTCTGGCAAAAGTAGAGAGATTGGAAAAAGTCTGAGGCTGTTTCAGTACTCCTCATATGCAATGAAATGAACTATAATCTGCATGGTGGGAGTTGAAAATCAGAACTAGAAAGATAGCTCAGTGATTAAGAGCACTGACTGCTCCTGCAGAGGACCCGAGTTTGATTCCCAGCACCTATGTGGTGGTAACATCTGAAACTCCAGTCTTAGGGAATCTGACACTTCTTTCTGGCCTCCTCAGTCACCAAGCATGAATGTGGAGCATAGACAAACCTGCAGGCAAAACACCAGATAAAATAAAAATTAAAAGAAAAATAGAATTGCAAGTGAGAGAGGTGTTAATGGTAAAGCTGTCAGGAAAGTAGGTAAATGATCTCCATTGTTGGGTGCGTTGTTTCTGTGGAGACAGAAGCCTGGGTCTGTTGAGAGAAAGAGGTGATTTTTATCTTGAACACAGATAGCATCAAGTTAGAGGCCTCTGCTCCATATTCAACCAAATCAGCACAGCTTTTGTGTGGATATTGGTGTGGGATTTTATTTCAGCCAGTAATTGTTTTGTTTTTTTAAAAAGAGAAAAAGACTTGAGGGAAAAGCACTCATGTGGACCAACACCAAGCACGTGGGGGAAAGAGTTCATGTGAGTCAGAAGGGTCAAGGAAGAATTCAGAAAAGAGGACATGGAACTCAGAGCTGTCCAAACTCAGGATAGAAGAAAGCATAACAGTTCTCATCAAGTAATGGTTCTCATTAAAGTTTGGCATAGAGTGCCACTCCTGTAATAAATAGTTTTATGTTTTGTATCTTTTTTTAATTTTCAAGAAGAGTCATTGGCATGCCACTAGTGGGCAACTGTTAAATGCCTAACTGTTGGTGGTTTTCTGATTGATTATTAAGGAATAAGTAGGCATTTTTTTAAGGTCTTAAGAATTATTGGAGTTTCATCTAATGTGTTGGTATTTCTAAGAGTTGAGTGACACCTTCACTTCTTTTTATTCCTGTCTCCTTAGCTGCTTTTTGAAGGTGTTTACAGTAGCAGCATATTCAAGCTAATTAGCCTGTTGTTAGGGATCAGCACACTTCCTGTAAGGACCAGACAGTAAATATTCTTGTGTGGCTGATCACCCAGACACACAAGTAGTGGCTCTGTTACTATTACAGCTCAGAAGTGGCCACAGTGCCTATATTAATAGGGTGGCCATGTTCTCAAAAAATATAATCTCAAGCCTGGGGGGAAAGTGTAGATTTGATCCAGAGGCTGTCTGACCATTCACCTACAAGTCTGACAATATGTTTTTAAATTTTAAATGTTTATTAAAATGCTCCTAAACTTAACCTGTAAGTAACTAAATAAAACGTTTACATCTGTATCTCAGCTTCTCACAATTGAGAGACTGTTGACTATTTTGGAAAGAATGAGATATTTGTAATAAAAATAGCAATGTATTTACTTTTTACAAAGATTTTTCTGGTATTTGTCAAGAATCAAAAAGAGGAATGAGTAAGTTGGTAAAGTGCTTTCCTGCCATGTGCGAAGCCCTAGGTCCCTACCACTGAAAAACTGGGCCTTGTTGTGTACATCTGTGGTACACAACCATGCACTCAGGAAGTGGGTAAGAAGTTCAAGGTCATCCTCTGCTACCTAGCAAGTTCCATGCCAGCTGGGCTATAAGAGAACCTGTCTCAAAAAGGAGAAAGGAAAGGAGAAAGAAAACTACCATCTGACAGATGTTCATTTGTGAACCAATATAAGACAACTGACTTGAAGTTAGTAACTTTGTGTCTTCCTCTGCCATTGACAGGAACAAGAACAAAAAGCAGAGGAAGAGAGAATTCGAATGGAAAATATTCTGAGTGGAAACCCCCTCCTCAATCTCACTGGCCCATCCCAGCCTCAGGCCAACTTCAAGGTTAAAAGAAGGTACTAAAAGTAATGGGTTGACCAGATGGTGGTGGCACACACCTTTAATCCCAGCACTTGGGAGGCAGAGGCAGGCGGATCTCTGTGAGTTTGAGACTAGGCTGAACAGCCAGGGCTACACAAACCCTGTCTTAACCAAGGGGATAAAAAATAATGGGTTGATCTATATGTGTGGTACATTATTTGTATTATGTGTTACATAAGGCTTCTAAGACCCCACCTCCTATATATAACCTCAGTCAGATTTTAGAATAATGGGAGAAGAAGAGAGGCAGGATGACTTCATTTTAATGCATACTCATAATAACCAAGTGTCTGCCAAGTCATGGTCTAAACCTGATCACTAGCTACATGACGGTAGCTACAAAACCTGTACGTGGGATGTGAGTGGAAGGGTCCTCAAGACCACCCCTCACAGTTCAGTTCTAGAAGGATTCAGGGGACTTGCCATGACCATATTGATGTTTGATATTGTAAGATACACACAGATCATACAGTTGTGAGTATTCATAGATATACATTCAGGTCACAAGGTGGAAAGACATAGACTTCCTTACACTCCTATTCCTGTAAGAGGTCACTAAACAGTGAAACTAGAAGTTGACACTTGATGATCAAGGTTATTGGGACTCGTCCTGCAGGAACTTCTGTTGCGTGGAAGTCAAGTTAGTTATGTACTATAGGCAAGTGATGGTGAGAGGTGACTCGGGTCTCCAGTGCTAGCCGAGCTAAGAGGCAGGCTGGGAGTGAACACTGTACTGCATGTGAAGGAGGAGGGCACTAGAGAGCTGGAAAGAGTCTGCATAATGTGACAACAGATGAGGATGCAGAGGAAAGTAGAGTGAGCACTCACAGGAGCCACTGTGTGTGTGTGATGGGGGGGGGGGGCTGTACTGTGTCAGGGGTGAGGAGTCCCGTTGCCTTTCCTTTCTGCTCACCTCCACCGCTGCTGTCTCATCAGGAATGAAGCACTGCCCCAGCTGCTCTCCTGCCCATTCACCCCAAAGGTCATGCTCCTGCTCACACACAAAGAAAACTCCATCTTCTTCCAAGCTCTTCTCTCATCCCAGCACCATGGTTCTTTCTTTTAAAAGTCACGATAATAGCTGCTTTTTTCTAAATTCGTTCGTTTCTTTACTCGATCACAGTAAAAGAACAGTCCTTGTGGTGACATAAAGCTAAAAACTTAACACACATTCTTGAAGACAACAGTACAGTCAAGGGAAGGTTTGCTGACACCAGCAGTTTAGAGACCAGACTCCAAGCATTTTACCTGAGCAGTTGCAAGGCAGGCATGGGAAGGAGTATGGCTTATACTGAGCATGAAAGAGGAAACAGGTTCCAGGCATGCTAGGATTGGAGTGCTCTACACATCTCTAAGTGTATCTAGTCTGTGTGTTTCTGCAGTTGGTTCAAGCTGGTAATAATTCGTCTGGGAGTCACCAGCATGGGCAGAGGGTTGTGTCAGTGCCTGGAGTAGGGTGCAGTATAAGTTCATAGTACTGGAGTAGTATAAGTTCATAGTAAGTGCTTAAAAACTAGTATTTGGATTTAAAATCCTAGGCTAAGACTAAGCACCTAGAGAAGAGGGCAGCCAAGACATTCCCATTAGTGTTGTGAGAGGAATGAGTGACAGTCTGGGAATACTGTATGCTGATGTGTGTTCGAAGAGAAGGGAGCAAGGGACCAAAAGCTCATTGGGATGAGTTAAGAGACAAAACACGATAAATGAATATGAAGCAGTCTGGTTTATTCTTCCCTTTGTGGATGCAGGAGTAAATATCCCAGTTTACCATGCTGCTGAGCTTCTCATGTGTGCAACATCAAGGCAAATTTACTGACACAGTACCCATAGGTACACATAGTCTTTGCTCATTTTCCTTGTGCAATTTCTCCTGGTAAATATACACCAACACACACAAGCACAATGTAAGCTGTGTTTTATGTATGTTTGTGTCTGTGTTTGTCATGAGGAAGGGTTTATGTTTTTATATGGGAGGTGCTGCTCTGACGTTATGCACTTTACTTTCCATGGCACCTTTCCATGAGTGTGTTTCATGCTCTCTGAAATCCAGCTGAGTTCTACTCTGAGCTCCTTAGCAGATACTTCTTCAGTATTAATGGAGACTGGGGCCAATCTGTGAATCTTCATTGTTACATTCCTGTAGTTCTGTCTTTTGTTGCTTTATGATGTATGACCAGCATGATGGATATAATTGATTAGAAGTATGTACAAAACTTTACAAAGCATCAGGAAATGGATCACTTACTGTCTAGTGGTGTTGGATCAGGACCATGGCCCTGCCTCTTGGTTTTAGACCTGAAAATATCACACCTTTACCTGAGCGCAGTATGTGTGTCTGCTTCTGCTTTGTAGCTCAGAGCTGCTTCCACTAGGGGAGTGGTATGTGCTCTGAGTATGGGTGCCTCCTGCTGTGACAACTTCCACCATAGGCACACCAGTTCTTTTCTTGTCAGGAGGCAGATTGTGTCTGTGTTGATGAAGCTTTACAGCCTGTGTGGTGTTCTTGTTTCCTGATAGAATTATAAGGTATTTATTTTCTTTTCTTCCCCTTTAGGTGGGACGATGATGTCGTTTTTAAGAACTGTGCAAAGGGTATAGATGATCAGAAGAAAGACAAAAGATTTGTAAATGATACACTTCGATCTGAATTTCACAAAAAGTTCATGGAGAAATATATTAAGTAGTACAGTTTTATGTGCTTAATTAAAGTCTAATAAAATGTTAAGGATCAATTTGACTTTTGGGGGGTTTGTTCTTTCCCTGTTTGAACTTTCTCAATCTCTTTCCCGTAGTGTGGTATTTTATCTATAATGGATTTAGAGGTGAGTCTGACCAGTTTCCAGTCTTACTTCCTTTTTAATATGGAGAAAGGGAATCTGCTTGGAATAAATATTTTTAACCTAAGTAAACCAGTGTCCCCAACTTTTTGCCATAATCTATGCAGCTTATAAAAAATTACATGATTATTTTTTTAAATGAAAAGTACTTTATGTGTTGTTTTTAATGCATTAAATTTTCCCTTTATCCCACACTGATTTGAGGTCCATTAGTAGATGACAGCACTGTGTTTTGTAAGTGTGGTAAAGGATAAGGGGGATTCCACATCAGAGAACATGTCACCATAAGTCCTCTGGGGTGGGTCAGGAGATGCCTGCCATATCAGTCCTGCAAACAATGTTCTTTTCTTTTGGCCTATGACATCCGTTCCCAGAACATAAATGAGTACAGGTACTCATTTATGTCCTTTGGAGCTATGTCCACACACTGAGATGCAAAGCTGTCTTGACTTTCATCAGTACTGACAAAGCTATTCTTTTAATGGCATATTATCATGAAAGATATTTCTGTGCAAAGCCAGAGGAAGAAATACAGCCATAAAAAGCATAATTTCTAAGAAATGTGGCTTTAAATGTTCTACTTTGATAGAAAATTTGGGACCACAAACTGAACGTTTCCCAGATGGGAAGCATTTATTTATTTTTTTAAGATGTTTTGCTGTGTAGGCTCACTTCAAAACTGGGCAACCCTCTTCTCAGCTCTCAAGAACTGGGGCTTACAGGTGTCAGCCACCAAGCCCAGCTCAAACTTTTCAAAAACAATTGGCATGTCTCATTTCCTCTTGCTATTTAGTCATTAAAAAAAGCACATTAATTTGGGGATTGGAGTTAATTTATTGGTAATTTGACTCTAGTTAATAGGATTTGTTGCTCTTGCAGATGATATTCAGTTCCTGTCACAACAATCTTAGGGGATCTAATGCCCTTGTCTGGCCTTCATGCAGCACACCCAGACACATATAGAAAAAGATGCAAATTCATCCAGTGTAGAGTTGACAGGCTTGTATGTTGCCTGAATTGAGAGTGAAGCTGGGAAGGGAGCTAGATCTCCATCCCGCAGCATCCTCTGATGTCTTTTGTAAAGGTTAGGTCTCTTTTTCCGTATTTGTAGTATGGTTGTGGTTCTCCCTAGCCCCGTTAATAAACTACACTCCTGCAGTTTCTATCACTGGAGTACATTCTAGTTCTGAAACCATTCTCACATGCCAGCTCTTTTAGGGATTTCTCATTTCATTTTTGTAAAATACACTGTTCTCTCCTGGCCTGGGTCTCAAAGTCCTGTAAGAGGGAGAAGGGAGAAGAATATGTGCCAGGTTTTCCTCATTCTATGATCCAGATTCCTTTCCTTTTTGACAAAGAGGGACGATGACAAGAGGGAAAGGTGATTAACTAATCAAAAGCAGCTGCCTCAGAGCATCCCCATGTCAACAAGTGCCACAGTGGAGGCTGTGTAGAGAACAGTTCTGTTGAGACTAAGTTCCTCAATACTCAGGGCTCCTTCAAAGTCCCCAGTCCTGTGCCTCTTCCAGAAGGTTGTTACATAAGAACTGGGGCTGAGTCTCCCTTGAATCATTTACTTCTAAAAAACCAAAGGGTGTTACAGTGTTTTTTTGTCCTACCAGGTCCCGCCACCCTTCTCAGCCCCAAGCAAGCACACAGAGACTTACAAAACTGTTGGCCAATGACTAGGGTTTATAGGCTATTAACCCATTTCTATTAATCTATGTATTTCCACATGGTCTTGGCTTACCAGAGAATGTCTGGACCTTCTACTCCTTTGTCAGCTACATGGCAACTCTCTGCCTGCTTTTCCCAGAATTCTCATCCTAGTCCTGCCTATCCTTCAGCCTCATTGGCCAGATAGTGTTTTATTCATCAGCCAATAAGAGAAACATATATACAGATGTACATCCCCCATCAAAAGAGAGAAGTAAAGCTGCCGGTGAGAAAACCGTGGATAACCAATGGGCGGCAATGTCTGTGCAGCAACAAAATTCCCTGTGCCACCGGCAGGCCCTGTAGACACCAGTTCCTAGTCAGGTCATTCCAGATCACCTGACTAAGCTGCTATCGTACAACCTCCCTCTTAAGCACTCAGTGAATGACCGCCAATCAGAAGATAGAGTCGGAACTCACAATCACTATAGCTACAGAAAGTGTAAAACACATAGTCATAACTTAATAAAAATGTGCTGAAACTCTGAAGAAAACTCCTAACACTATCATGGGGCACTAAAAAGCCCTTCATAAGTAGGAGGATTCAATAGTTGAAAGTTAGTTCCCCAGCCAAGAGAAATCACAATTCCTGTAGGTTCATGCCTTTAAAAAGTTAGTATTTGAAGCCAGGCATGGTGGCACAGGCCTTTAATTTCAGCAGTCGGGAGGCAGAGGCAGGTGGATCTCGAATTTGAGGCCAGCTTGGTCTATAAAGTGAGTTCCAGGACAGCCAGTGCTGTTACCTGTCTAAAAACACCAAAAAAAAAAAAAAAATTGACCAAATTATTTTAAATTTGTCCATTAGAACAAGTTTGTGATGGTGTATAGTATGTCCTTAATTCCAGAGGCAGATGGGTTTCTCGAGTTGTAGGCCAGTTTGATCTATATAGTGAATTTGAGGCCAGCCAGGGCTACATAGTGAGACCCTGTCTGAAAAATAATAAATTTATAAGAATGTCTAGAAAAATAGCTAACAGGCAACAATAGTAAGAATTTTACCTAAGTTTTTAAATCTCTCCCTTTCCCCCTCCTTCTCTCTCTATATATGTGCTTGTTTATGAGGGCATGAGGTTAGGGGACAGATTTGGGTGTTGGCCCTCACCTGTTTTGAGGCAGAAATTTTTTGGTTTTTTTGGGTTTTTGTTTGTTTTGTTTTGTTTTTTGTTTCTTTTTGGTTTTTGTTTGATTGTTTGTTTGTTTTTTGCTGCTGTGTTGCATACTCCAGGCTAGTTGTTGTCTAAGCTTCCAGGACCTCCACCCCCACCCCCATGTCTGCCTCTCATCTTGCTGTAGGTGTGATGGGATTACAGAGTTATACCACTGCACTCAGCTTTTCATGGGATTCAAGCTCAGACTGTCCTACCGCACTTTTATCACTGAATCATTTCCCTGGCCCTTCCCTACCAATTTTCAAATGGACTATAAATATGCAAATATTAGTATGTTTGTGCTGCAAATGGGAGAGCTCAGATGTAGATTGTCATTGATTCACACACAATATATACCTTAGTAGAACATACATATTTCTTGTAAGTTGCTGTAGGCCTTTGTCCTGTTCCTCTATTAGACTGTACTAACCCTTCTTCAAAACAGGAAGCACCTGTTCAGCATTTCAAGTCCCCACTGCTGGATTTCACTTAAGTCAGCATGGTAAAATCCTGTGCATTTAGCCTAGATATCACAGATATTCGCAGGTTAGTCTGGACTCAAAGTAGATATTAAGTACTGATACCTAGAATGCTTCCACAGGTGCATCCCTGTAGAGGGCATGAGGTCTTTGTGCTCACAGAAAAGCATTAGGAAAACAGAATGGTAAGCATTCAGGCTTGTCTATTAAACAGGAGAGATATGTAAACCTGTTTTCCATCCAGAAAATTGAGAGTGGTTGTTGTTGAGCATGCCAGATCCTAGTCCCTTAAGCTATAGAACCCAACTTCATGGTAGAGGCCACATATGCTTTGCAAAACAGTTTCAGACACTGTCAATCCTTAAGCTTTATTATGTACATGGAATTGATACAATTGTTAGCAGGAAACTTTTTTTTTCCAAAATTGTGCTCCACTCAATTATGTCTAAAACAAACTGCATGGTGTCAGATTCCAGATGTTTAAACCAGTACCACTAGATTGTACTGAACCAGATTTCCATCTCGCCTCTCTCAGAATGTTTCTCTGCTGGCGTTAGCATTAGGAGGGACCCACATAAATCCCCACATGCAGACATGTGAAATAGTTCTCCTTCTCTGGTGGTTTCACCATACCTCATCCCTTAACACACACAGCTGCACTACTCCAGCTGCTTCCACACCATGGACAGATGACTTACTGTATCCCACACACTCTCTAAGAATGGGCGGTGAGAAGAGAGTCTCACACCTTGGGACTCAAAAGAGAAATCATACTTGTACCTTGAAGTCAGACCTTACTGAGCTCCTGGACTTCCAGTGACTTGAGCACCTTTGATGTTAATAGCCATTTTCAGAAGCCTAAGTTCCTTCCCTTGTTAGGGAAATAGACCCTCAAATGTTTGGTTCCCTCTAATTCTGTTCTATATTAAATTGCTCATGGATTATGAATCTTAGATATTCATCCGCAGATGTATAAAAGATGCTCAAAAATGCCTGTTGAATGGCATTGCCCATCACTGGCACAGGGGAAGGAGGCAACCCACTTGAATAAGGTGAACAGGCTCTGAGTAGCAGCTCAGACAACACGCTTTATGGCTGTCCTGAACAAAGCCTGATGCTGACACCGAACACTCTTACATGTAGTAGGTTCTCCGTTTTCTTTCCCCTCCTGCTAGGGACGTAGCTGGAATCTTAGACCCCAGAATCCCAGACTTTATTGACAATAAATCTCTTGATTGAAGAGAGGAGATTGGGTTGGCTCCACTTTCACTGGGCCCAGACTGAGATATCTCAAACTGTGAGCCTGCTGCTGGTCTTGGAGGATTTAATTTGCTGAGCTTTTCACATTGTTAGAAATTACACTCCGTGGACAATATTAAGAAGTAGGGAGGAAGTTTCTTAACCACCTTCAGAGATGATCAAGAGTTATATAAATCCTGTGTATACTCACTGTAAAGAAATCTGGTTGCCACCAACCAGAGAGCTTGCCCTCCGCACATGTGTTGTAGTTGTGTGGCTTGGTCCTAGCAGAGGGAGTGGGGCTATCTCTGACTCTGTTTCCTCCTCTTGGGACTCTTTCCTCCTGCTGGATTGACTTGCCCAGCCTTAATAGGAGAGGAGGTGCCTAATCTTGCTACAACTTGATATGCCATGGCTGGCTGATATATGTGGGAGGCCCACCCTCTTCTGAAGGGAAGGGAGGAGAGTGGATGGGGGGGGGGGTTGGGGAAAAGGCTGTGAGGAGAGGAGGAGGAAGGAGAAACTGTGATACTGTGATCAGGCTGAGAAAAAAATTAAGTGTTCAATTACAAAAAAATAAAAAGGAAAAAGAAAAAAAAATGTCTGGTTGCAATCATTTCTTGAGAAGTCCACTAGTCCTACCCAGCTTCAGGAGTTGCCTGTGGACCGGTGTCGCTATCCAAGGGACAGTTACCACAGCTGCTTTAAAGAAAACACTGTGAGTCCAGTAAAAACTCACCCATGAGATGCTAGATTTGGGCAGAATGACCCATAGCAGGCCCTGGGGGCTCCTCACTAAAGCAAACAGGCCTACAGCAGATAACCTCCGTTTCCCAGCTTTCCATGGTTGCCCTGACCCTGCCTGAGATTCTCCAGGGAGTCAGGGCCATGGGGTTAGGGGAGCAGATGGTGACCCAGACCTGAGGGGCAGAGAAGGAATTTCGTACTGCCCTGTCCCCTTTCCTGACAGAGTCCTGAGACAGTGGGAATGCTGTCAAACAGAAGCAACAGAAGTGGTTTCCCTAAGGGAAGGGAGGGATCGGTCCATGCGGAGTTTCTGAGACTCAGACATGCCCAGTTCTCATGGATGAAATGTGGAACTCCGGGGAACTTCAGGACAGCAGTCAGAAGGTCTACTTACATCTCCCTCTGTCCACAACCCGGAGAGCTGGGTGTCCCAGTTCACAGTGAGGCTGCTCCTCCATGGATCCGATGACCAAATCCAGCAGATGCAAATCCAATTTGTAGCTCCCTCTTGACCTCTGTTCCCCTTGGTTTCTTTTCTCCTTCGTTTATATGTCCCATTTCTCCTCATTTTACTTGTATGATTCAATTTCCTCTAGGGTACCCTGAGCTCTGTTAACCCCTTGTATATTCTGTATTCTGTTTGTGTATGGGTGTCTTGCCCGCATGTATGTCTATCTGCCAGAAGAGGTCGCCAGATCCCCTGGAACCGGGGTTGAAGATAGATAGATGGTTGTAAGCATCCCTGTTGATGCTGGGAATTAAACATGGGTGGCCTGGAAGAACCCCAAATGCTCTTAATCACTGACCTCTTTATATTTTTTTTCTAATTCACTTCAAAGTTTACTAGTTAGCTTCTTTTATTATTTATTTTTCTCTCATATATTACATCCCAACCACAATTTCCCCTCTCTCCACTCCGAGTTTGAATATTCTATTATTTTTATTTTTTTAAATAAATTTGAATTACAAAGAAGATTGAATTACATGACCAGCCCAGTTCCCTTCTCCCTCCCTTCCTCCTTTACCACTCCCCAACTAAAATCCTACCTGTCATGTGTTCTTTCTTCTAATCTACACCTGACTCAAAATATCTGCTTCCTCATGACCTCTGCACATTCCTTTTCTTCCCTTCGCACTCTCGTAGCTCCCTCCCCCCTCTTCCCATGTTCTCGATTTGCTCAGGGGATGGTGACCCTTTCCCCTTCTCCAGGGAACAATGTTTGTCTCTTTTAGGGTCCTCCTTGTTTACTAGTATCTCTGGCAGTGTGGATTGTAGGCTGGTAATCCCTTACTCTATGTCTAAAATCCACATATGAGTGAGTACATATCATGTTTGTCTTTTTGTGATTGGGTTACCTCACTCAGAATGGTTTCTTCGAGTTCCATCCATTTTCCTGCAAATTTCAAGATTCCATTGTTTTTTTCTGCTGAGTAGTACTCCATTGTGTAAATGTACCACATTTTCTCCATCCATTCTTCAGTTGAGGGGCGTCTAGGCTGCTTCCAGTTTCTGGCTATTACAGATAGTGCTGCTATGAACATCGTTGAACAAATGTCTTTGTTGTATGAATGTGCTTCTTTGGGGTATATGCCTAGGGGTGGAATTCATTGTGGTAGACTCATTCCCATTTTCTTGAGGAGTCGTCATACTGATTCGAAAATGGCTGTACAAGTTGGCACTCCCACCAGCAGTGGAGGAGTGTTTCTCTTTCTCCACATCCTATCCAGCATAAACTGTCATTGGTATTTTTGATTTTAGCCATTCTGACAGGAGTAAGATGGTATCTCAGAGTTGTTTTGATTTGCATTTCCCTGATGGCTAAGGATGTTGAACACTTTCTTATGTGTCTTTCAGCCATTTTAGATTCCTCTATTGAGAATTGTCAATTTAGTTCTGTACCCCATTTTTTTAATTGGATTGTTTGGTGTTTTGGAGAATAGCTTCTTGAGTTGTTTGTATAATTTGGAGATCAGCCCTCTGTCAGATGTGGGGTTGATAAATATCTTTTCCCAGTCTGTGGGCTGTCGTTTTGTCTGGCTGACTGTGTCCTTTGCCTTACAGAAGCTGCTCAGTTTCAGGAGGTCCCATTTATTAATTGTTGATCTCAGTGTCTGTGCTACTGGTGTTATGTTCAGGAAGCAGTCTCCTGTACCGATTAATTCAAGGGTATTTCCCACTTTATCTTCTAATAGGTTCAGTGTGGCTGGGTTTATGTTGAGGTCTTTGATCCATTTTGACTTAAGTTTTGTGCAGGGAGAAAGGCTTGGGTCTATTTGTAGTCTTCTACATGTTTGCATCCAGTTATGCCAGCACCATTTGTTGAAGATGTTCTCTTTGTTCCGGTGTATATATTTGGATTGTTTGTCAAAAATCAGGTGTTCGTAGGTGTGTGGGTTAATATCAGGGTTTTCAACTCTATTCCATTGATCTACCTGTCTATTTTTGTGCCAATACCAAGCTGTTTTCAGGACTATAGCTCTGTTTTAGAGCTTGAAGTCAGGGATGGTGATGCCTCCAGAAGTTTCTCTATTACAGTACAGGGTTGTTTTGGCTATCCTGCCTCTTTTGTTTCTCCATATAAAGTTGAGAATTGTTCTTTCAAGGTCAGTGAAGAATTGTGTTGGGATTTTGATGGGGATTGCATTGAATCTGTAGATTGCTTTTGGAAAGATTGCCATTTTTACTATGTTGATCCTGCCTATCCAAGAGTATGGGAGATCTTTCCATTTTCTGGTATCTTTAATTTCTTTCTTTAGAGACTCAAAATTCTTACAGTATAGGTCTTTCACTTTTTTGGTTAGTGTTACTTCAAGGTATTTTATGTTGTTTGTGGCAATTGTAAAGGTTGATGCTTCTCTGATTTCTTTCTCCACCAATGTGTCATCCATATATAGTAAGGCTACAGATTTTTTTGAGTTAATCTTGTATTCTGCCACTTTGCTGAAGGTGTTTATCAGCTGTAGGAGTTCCCTAGTAGAGTTTTTCTGGTCACTTATGTAGACTATCATATCATCTGCAAGTAGTGAGAGTTTGACTTCTTCCTTTCGGATTTGTATTCCCTTGATCTCCTTTTCTTGTCTTATTGCTCTAGCTAGAACTTCAAGGACAATATTGAGGAGGTATGGAGAGAGTGGACAGCCTTGTCTTGTTGGTGATTTTAGAGGAATTGCATTGAGTTTCTCTCCATTTAATTTGATGTTGGCTGTCTGCTTGCTGTATATTGCTTTTATTATGTTGAGGTATGTTCCTGTTATCCCTGATTTCTCCAGGACCTTTATCATGAAGGGGTGTTGAATTTTGTCAAAGGCTTTTTCGGCATCTAGTGAGATGATCATGTGATTTTTTTTGTCCTCAGTCTGTTTATATGGTGGATTTCATTGATGGATTTTCGTATGTTGAACCATCCTTGCATCCCTGGGATGAAGCCTACTTGATCGGGATGGGTGATTTCTCTGATGTGTTCTTGGATTCGATTTGCCAATATTTTATTGAGAATTTTTGCATCAATGTTCATGAGGGATATTGGTCTGTGGTTCTCTTTCTTAGTTGTGTCTTTGTGTGGCTTAGGTATCAAGGTTATTGGAGCCTCATAAAAAGAGTTTGGACCGGCGTTGGTGGCCCACGCCTTTAATCCCAGCACTTGGGAGGCAGAAGCAGGTGGATCTCTATAGACCAGCCTGGTCTACAAGAGCTAGTTCCAGGATAGCCTCCAAAGCCACAGAGAAACCCTGTCTTGAAAAACCAAAAAAAAAAAAAAAAAAAAAAAAAGTTTGGTAATGACCCTTCTGCTTCTATTGTGTGGAATACTTTGAGGAGAATTGGTATTAGCTGTACTTTGAATTTCTGGTAGAATTCTGCACTGAAGCCATCTGGCCCTGGGCTTTTTTTTTTTTTTGGTTGGGAGACTTCTAGTGACTGCTTCAATTTCATTAGGGGTTATAGGTCTATTTAAGTTGCTTATGTGTTCTTGATTTAATTTTGGTAAGTGAAATCTGTTCAGAAAATTGTCCATTTCCTTTAGATTTTCAAATTTTGAGGAATATAGGTTTTCAAAGTATGACCTGATGATTCTCTGGATTTCCTCTGTGTCTGTTGTTATGTGCCCCTTTTCATTCCTGATTTTATTAATTTGCATGTTCACTATTTGTTGTTTGGTAAGTTTGGATAAAGGTTTGTCTATCTGGTTGATTTTCTCCAAGAACCAACTTTTTGTTATGTTGTTTCTTTGTATTGTTCTACTAGTTTCCATTTTATTGATTTCAGCCCTCAATTTGATTATTTCCTGGCATCTGCTCCTCCGGGGTGTATTGGCTTCTTTGTGTTCTAAAGCTTTCAGTTGTACTATTAATTCTCTAGTGTGATTATTCTCCTGTTTCTTGATGTGGGCATTTAGCACTATGAACTTTCCTCTTAGCACTGCTTTCAGAGTATCCCATAGGTTTGGATATGTTGTGTCTGCATTCTCATTGAACTCTAGGAAATCTTTAATTTCTTTTTTTATTTCTTCCTGGACCATGAATTGTGCAATTGGGTGTTACTTAATTTCCATGAGTTTGTAGGTTTTCTGTAGTTTGTGTTATTGTTGAATTCTAATTTTAAAGCATGGTGGTCTGATTAGACACAGGTGGTTATTTCAATTTTTTTGTACCTGTTGAGGTTTGCTATGTTGCCAAGTATGTGGTCGATTTTAGAGAAGGTTCCATGTGGTGCTGAGAAAAAGGTAAATTGTTTTGTATTTGGGTGGAATGTTCTATAGATATCTGTTAAATCCAATTGTGCCATAACTTCTATTAGTTCTTATGTTTCTTTGTTAAGTTTCTGTCTGGTGTTCCTGTCCAGTGGTGAGAGTGGGGTGTTGAAATCTCCCACTATAAGTGTGTGCGGATTTATGTGTGATTTGAGTTTTAGTAATGTTTCTTTTACAAAGGTGGATGCCTTTGCATTTGGGGCATAAATGTTCAGAATTGAGACTTCATCCTGATGGATTTCTCCTGTGATGAGTAGGAAATGACCTTCTTCATCTCTTTTGACTGATTTTAGTTTAAAGTCCAATTTGTTGGATATTAGGATTGCTACCCCCGCTTGTTTCTTGGGTTCATTGATTGGAAAATCTTTTCCCAACCTTTAATTCTTAGGTACTGTCTGTCTTTGAAGTTGAGGTGTGTTTCTTTTATGCAGTAAAAGGATGGATTCCGTCTTCTTATCATTCTGTTAATCTGTGTCTTTTTATAGGCGAGTTAAGACCATTAATGTTGATGGATATTAATGACCATTGATTATTGTTCATTCTTGATTTGGTGATGGTGGTGAGATTATGTGTGGGATTCTGTCCCTTTTTCCTTTTGGCTGTTGGTAAATTGGGATTATCTATTGCCTATGTTTTTCTGGTTGTAGTTAACTTCCTTAGGTTGCAGTTTTCCTTCCAGTACTTTCTGTAGGGCTGGTTTGGTGGATATGTAATGTTTGAATCTGGTTTTGTCATGGGATATCTTGTTTTCCCCATCTATAATAATTGAAAGCTTTGCTGGGTTTAGTAGTCTAGGCTGGCATCCATGGTCTCTTAGTAGGTAGAATAGCTGTCCAGGACCTTCTGGCTTTCAGAGTTTCCATGGAAAAGTCAGGTGTGATTCTGATAGGTTGGCCTTTATAGGTTACTTGACCTTTTTCCTTAGCTGCTCTTAATATTTTCTCTTTGTGGTGTATGTTTGGTGTTTTGATTATTATGTGGCGAGGAGACCTTTTTTAGTTTCAGTCTATTTGGTTTTCTGTAGGCTTCTTGTATTTTCATTGTCATGTCTCTCTTTAGGTTGGGAAAGTTTTCTTCTATGATTTTGTTGAATATGCTTTCTGCACCTTTGAGTTGGATTTCTTCACCTTCTTCTATACCTATTTTTCTTAGGTTTGATCTTTTCACGGTATCCCATATTTCCTGGATATTTTGTGATAGGGATTTGTTGGACTTAAGATTTTCTTTGGTTGATGAATCTATTTCTGTGTGATTCCTAGTGTGTCTTCAACTCCTGAGATTCTCTCTTCCATCTCTTGTATTCTGTTGGTTATGCTTACATCTGTAGTTCCTGATCATTTACTCAGCGTTTCTATTTCCAGCATTCCCTCAGATTGTGCTTTCTTTATTGTCTCTACTTCAGTTTTTAGGTCTTGAAATGTTTCCTTGAGAAATTTGTTGATATCTTGTATTTTTTGGTTAGTTTTTTCTTCCATTTCTTTAAGGGATTTTCTCATGTCCTCTTTGAGGTCCTCTATCATTTTCATGAAGATGCTTTTAAGGTCATTCTCTTCTGGTTCATGTATCGTGATGTTCAGGTGTTACTGGTGTATGATTCCTAGTCTCTGGTGGTGTCATATTGGGTTTTCTGTTGTTGGATGTGCTTTTACCTTGTCCTCGTCTCATCCTTTCTTCTGGTGGGTGTAGCAAGAGTTTCTTGTTCTCCTGGTGGGTGTAGGAGAAAGGTTCTCTTCTGGTAGATGCAAACAGAGCCAATACTCTGATTTCGGTCCTCCTCTCGTGGATGGAGCTGTCACTGTTACCTGGGTGTCGGCAGTGTTCAGGTGTGCTGGGTCCTGAGGGGCCAGCAGTTGGAGGCAGAGCTGTCACCGGGCGACGGTGTGTCTGTCAGGCAGGTCGCTTGTGTCAGATGACTCTGAGCATTGAAGATGAGCAGGAGCCAGAAACAGCTCCTGGCCTACCGGGGCCGGCGGATGGAGGCCGGGCTGCCTCTGGGTGTTCGGTGTTCCGATCCCGCCGCCGCCGCCAAACTGGGTCCGGCATGCAGGTTGCTTGTGTCAGATGACTCTGAGCCTGTGTATTCTATTTGATTTTCATTTTCATTACTTTTATTTTGAGGATCTAGGGATTGAACCTAGAGCCTTGCACATACTGGGTAAACCCCAGCTCTTCATTTTCTCCTGTCTCGTGGTCACTCACACTCCACTTACACACCCTCCAGATCGAGTAAACTGCTTTCTTCCCATTTCTGGTGCAAATGCCCCACTGTCAAGTGCTTATTTTGCTTTTATTACATCACAAGAAGCTATGAGGTTTTTAAGACCAGAGAAACTATTTTTATTTATGCACTGTCAGAACTTAGCTTAAAGTAGGGCCCAATAAAGAATGAAGGATGTACTCTAGTTCTTTGTTTGTTTTAAAAGAGGCTCTTTCCAGGACAGCAAGATGACATATTTGGTAAAGGCACTTGCTGAGCAAGTCTGGCCCCAAATTCAACCTCCAGAACTGATGTAAAGGTAGAGAGAACCACTCCACAAAGTTGACCTCTGACCTCTGTACCTGCACTATAGCACAATCCTCCCATCACACACACATAAAACAGTACACATTTTAAAGTGCTAGGATTGCAGGCATCTATACCACAGTTCACTAGTAGAGAACAGGTCTATCATCACTGACCACTCTTCACCAGCCTTTGCAGATTCCCACAGCTTGGTGAAGAAGAAGTGCAAACAGCAACAAATCAACTTTGTTCCTGATAATTGTGGCCCAAGTTGGTGAATTCCTGAGACATCTAGAGCCTCATTTAAACCCAGAGTCCAAAGCATTAAATTATTTGTTTGAGAGGTTATGGGTTTATATCTCAGAGGTTTCTCTTGCCCCCATTCACCACGGGATCATGAGATGACCCTCAAACTGGAAGGATCATGGAGGCATGAGCCCACAGGTTTCTACCAACCCTGGGTAACTTCATGGCATTCATAACCATCATGTGAGCTTTGAAGCCAGGGGGCGCCCTCAGGCTTCGAGAGCCTCCCTGGGCTCTGTTTGCTGATACCCTGGGTCTCCCATCAGTACTCTGAAACCTCCCACAACAGCTCCAGCAATCAAACTAAATAAAGTCATCAACACTTTCTGGGGACCTACTGTGTGCTGGGTACTATGCCAGATTGCCTTCATAAGTTCAATTCTCCTACTAGCCAGCTGAGTCACATCACACCTCAACGCAGCAGCAGCCAAGGCCTTGTCACCTGACTTTGTGTGAGAATTCACTTTAAGTGATCAACCCGGGGTGAAGATCCCATTTTATAAATGCAAGTCCGAGTCCTAGGTCACACATGATAGGGTCAGACTAAAATTGCCCTGTGGTCTCTCTCCAAAGTCTAGACTCCTTTACCATAGCAGCTCCCCAGAAGACGACTGTCCTCAACTGTGTGGAGCCAGGGCCTATCTTCTGTGAAAAGAGTGAAGCTGGACATGACCTCATTTCCACTCTGATCATCAGTCTCCACAAGACACCAGCCTTGAGCTGTGGCCTCTGCCTTTGTAGCTGCAGTGCATGTCCTGGCTATTCTGTGTTGACTGAACAGGATCAAAGGAGTCTGGCTCAGTGCAGCAGCTTGAGAGCATTGCCTAGAGACACTGGCCCCCAGATGTGTTATTGGCCGGGACAGCGTTCAGAGGCAACCAGGTTTCTTTTGAAAGTTTGAAGGTAAATGTTAGAAAAGGAGTCAGCTGTGCTCCTCATTCCCTGTGGCTTTAGCAGGCTTGAATTCAGAAGCTTTGAAAGTGAAGAATTATATTTAGAGGCACAGTTCCCAGAAATAGGCAGGGAGAAGAAACTGGAGCTCCCTGGGGGAAGGCACTGGGGTCAGAGAACCAGCCCAACCCCCTAACCTCAGAGTCTCCCAGGTTCAGGGGAAATTTCCCATCCCTGGACTGCATTGGTGTCCCACTTCATCCTGTGGGGGTAACAGCTCCCTCACAACAGGGTACTTAAATTGGGTTGAGGAAGAAGGTTGAGGAATGGGTATGTATTTTGGGGGAGAATGGATAGGGAAATTCTGATTTGCTGAGATAATGCTGCATGATAAGATACAGGGATGAGTGCTTAGGGTATTTCATATCACATGCCATTCACAAGAGCCCAAATGGGCTGTTGCTGATTCTCTTCCAGAAACGAGGAGACAGGCTTGGAGTGGGTACCTCTTGAGAAGGGTCCACATCTATGATGTAGTGGAACTGACTACAGAGCAGAGTCTTGGGTGAGGCCAGTAAAACATGCTTTGATTTTTCCCAGAAGTCCCTGCATGTCTACCTGAGGGATTCAGAATATGGTGATGCTGCCCTGGTATGACACTGTGTTCCACCACAGAAGCCCAGGAGGGCCTTTGCTGCCCCTAAGAAATTGAACACAGCCCTATGTACCTCCCCTCCCCTCCCCTTGGTGCAGGGCAGCTCACCTCCTCTGGTAATGTTTTTAGTATCATCTCTATCTCATCACATCTCTTCCCTGAGAATGTAGTAGGCACCACACTGCACACACATCTCATTCATTGCCCCATGTGCACATGTGCTGTTTAAGATCAAGGTCACTTCAGATACTCTTCAAGCCCAGGTTGATAATGTTGAAGGTCATCAGAACCCTAAAACCTGAAGTTGGTAAATCTGCTCTCTTTTGCATTGTGTATCTGGCTGTCTACAAAGAGCCATTATCTGAGATTGCTTGTTCTCTTGCTGTCTAGTTGCTCAGGGTTCCAGAGAGACTCTGCAAGATGTACATCTTAAGAGGTCAATAAAGACTACCCACTCTCTGGGTTGGTTGTTTGTTCTGTTGGTTTTGACTCATGAATGATTTACTTAAACTAAGTTTGTCTCTCTGAAGCTAGTTAGGCACAGAGCTGAACACTCCCATTCAGCCTACTGACTGAGATGCGCCCTTATTGGAGAATCAATTCCAAGCACTTGGGAGACAGAGACAGGCAGTTCCATGAGTTTGAAGTCAGCCTGGTCTACATAGTGAGCTCCAGGACAGCTAGGGCTACACAGAGAAACCCTGTCTCAATAAAAACAACAAACAAACAAATAAACAAAAACAAAAGAAAGAAAAAGAAATTCCAGCTGCAAACTTCCCACCTATAACCCACTGATTGGTCTACAGACACACAAGCCCACATTACTTACTGAGACAGTCTGGTCCTCAGAGCTGTGCCTTTCTCCCTTTCACCTGAATGAAGTAGTTAAATGTCATTACCCTTTTGGCTTTTGGCTTTGACAGAGGTCAGAGATAAGTAAGCCAACAAAGCAGATACACAGTAATTACCATGGCAGCGATTTAAAAAGAAAAAAAGAAAAAGGAGGGGTGTGGTAAGTAGTATTTTCCAGCAGGTATATTAGCAACTTAGATTCTCCAGAAAGGCAGGACCAATAAATGCATACACTGACAAGTTGGCTTGTGGAACTACAGAGCCTGAGATGTTCATGATTTGTGTTTGCCTTGCTAGAGACTCGTGAGTGCTTGCTGACGGTTCCAGTCTGGGTCGGAAGGTTGGGGGGCCAAAAATGTAGATGGTGTAGGTTTCAGTTCAAGGCTGAGACTGAAAAAGAAAAGACTGATGGCACAAATTAACAATAGGCAGAGGGACAGCATCCTTCCTTGCCTAGCAATCTGTTTCCACCTCAGCTTTTCCTGGACTGGTTGGGGCCAGCCACAACTGGGAGGTCATTGTGGTTTGCCCTACAAACTCAAATATTATTATCACCCAGAAAGACAGACATACTCAATATATGGGACAAAGAGCACTCAAATATCTTGGTGCTCTTTGTCCCAGAAGACATGCAGAATTGGCCATCACAGCAGAGGAGGGGCTTACAGCATGAGGCGTTACAACTGAATGGAGCTAAGTGATGAAAATAATCCAGCCATGAGAAACTCCAGGAAGGGGGCCCAACAGGAAGAGCAGACATGTAAAGTTCTCCTGGTTTGTGAAGTAGGTCTAGAGGCAGGAAGTCTGCACTGCCAGAGCTGTGAGTAGGAGGTATGAAAAGAAACTGGCAAAGAAGACAAAGACCAGGTCACAGCCATGTTTCCATCCTTGCCTATAAAGTCTTCCTTCTTTTGTGGACTGTGTAGCCCATGGTGGCCTTGAACTTGCCTCAGGTTCTTACCACATCCTTTTATGTTCTTGGATTACAGACCTACATCATTAGGACAACATTAGCTGTCCTGTTTCCTATAGGCTCTGTAGTGGTTTTGACCATGGTGGGCAATTGATTGACTCACCAGAGGCCTTTAACTTGCCTGTTTCCCATAATGGAAATGATGGGTCATATGGAGTCCGACCCATGACTCTTTTTAGGTAATTAGGAGAAATCTGAGGCTGATCCTAAGTCTTCCATTCCTGTCAGGCACGATCAGTGGGTCCCATCTTCAAGTCTTACAAGTTAGCGGGCCTGAGAAAGGGACTGAAAACAGCTGGAAAACACTGTTACAAGACAGACAGATTGCTCTCAAGGACAGAGAGGGAAATAATAGCAAAGCACAACAGCAATGCGTGAGAATCATGTTTGAAATCACTTAGTTCATCAGCTCTTGCCTCCAGGTCTCTGCCCTTTTGAGTTCCTCTTCTGACTTCCTTTGATGATGAGCTGTGATGTGGAAGTATCAACCAAATAAACCCTTTCCTCCCCAAGTTGTTTTGGTCATGCTATTTAGTCACAGTAATAGTTAACCCTAAGACACCACCCCATCCAATCCCAAACTCCAATGCTATATCATCAACTTGGCTTTTAAGAGACTCAGGTCAAGGGTCACAGCCTCTGTGGCATTTTAAAAAATCTACCCACCCCCACACGAAGCAGGGTTTGATTCTTTCCTTAAATCCTTAAGCACAGCTTGAGTCCTGGCTTTTCAAGGTGGGAGCTTAAGCACATTGCCCTGGATTTAAATTTGAACATTTTAAAATATAGCCTGTTATGGCTAGCCCACATGGTGTCTGTGAACACACAAATGTTGCATGTTGGAAGTTCATGTCAACTTTTTCTTGTGTTCCAGACTATCCTTTTGAAGGCTAGCACATAGTGAACAACATTGAAGGTAGGATGGAGTCTTTCCCAGAAGCTAAGGGCAAGGATGTTTAGTACCCATTATAAAAGACTGGTGTCTCTGCTGCTGAGTTTTTCTCCCGGCCCACAGCTGGTTAAGAGAGATGCTGGGAGTCAGAGCTTGGGGAGCTGGCTTAGGAATCTGATACCCTGGGCACTGCTGTTGCTAGGCAAAATGAACTATCCTTCATTTTGGTCTTCTACAAAGAGCCAAAAAACTTTGTCAAACTTATGTTGTGAGTTTATAAGTAGGGTAGAACGGCAGACTTGACTGCAGGAAGCACTTGCCAAACATGATATCCCCTCTTTGATAGCTCTCATCTCACAAAACATGCCCTGGCTAGCAGGAGACCAGGCCTAGGAAGTCCCTGCTCTGGCCCAGTATCTAAGAGAAGTGGAAACCTAACAGCCAGCCCTCCTGACCTGGTGTTAGAGTATTGACATAAAATAACTTTCTTTGAAAGATTATTCTGAGCTAAATATAAGTGACCATGGACTGCCAAGATGTATTCAAGTTATCCTGAATGTGACGTGCTCCACTGTGAAATTCCATGAACTCTCTCACAGCAATAGAACCCAAAAACACCATGAATCAATAATGTATTTAAAAAATTCTGTTTCAAGGGACATCAGGGCGACAGCAAGGCGAGGAAATGTCTTGTGCAAGATTTGGATGTGGCTCATCACATTCTTAGCTCCAGGCCTGGTGGAAGCAAATACAGGCCTAGTATACATCCCAGCAGTATCATGCAGAAGTAATGAGGGTATGGGGTCAAACACAGAGTTGCCAATATGAAAGGGGACTAAGGAAAGCTCTTCAGGCCTGACATATTCCATCTTCCCACAATACAATACTTCCCCTAAGTCCTCAGGCTCTTCAATATAGGTGCATTTTCTTCCTGTGGAAAGGGGAAATTCCGTGGTGGTCCTTACAGCCCAGTGGCCTCAACCTGGGCATTGGGTTCTGGACCCACTCCCCATTTCCCTTCTCTGACTGACTCTCCAACCTCTCTTCCTCTGGACTTCATCCAAGAAGTTTCCCTCATTAAATGACATAGACCCAAATCCCTGTATTGGGCTGTGCTTCTTGGAACCTGGCCTAGGACACAGCATTCTTTCTGCAGAGTGGTTCAGGGCTGTTTGTAAGGGTGCTAGTTTGCAACCTGTCTGAGATGTGCACAAAGACTACCACACACTTCTGTGTCAGAAGCTGCTATCCACAGGATACCCAGCATTCTGAGGAGTAAGTTAGGATATAAACCAACCATCCTTGTGATGGTTACATTGGAGTATTGCCATGACTGCATTAAGGAAATTGGGAAAGCACACCAGGTGTGCCTGTGAGTGTATTTCCAGAGAGGGTTAATTAGGGGAGCAGAGTCACTCTGAACACAGGTAGCAGTAATCCATAAGCTAGGGACCCGGGTGGGATAGAATGAGAGCACAGGAATGCTGTCACCTGTGAGCTGAGTGGTCTCTGCCACCTGTTCCTGCCATCATGCTCCACCTCATCATAGGCTCACAATCCAGGGAGTCAAGGACTACAGACTGAAACTTTTGAAACTATGACACAAAGTAAATAATTCTTACCCGGTAGACTGCTATATCAGGCATTTTTTTTCACCCAAACAAGAGAAAGATAGCAAAAGGCTGGAGTGCTCAGCCACCCCAGCCATTGGACCAGCAGTACCATTTAAACAAAGTGGAACATTTTCTCTAGGCCTCAGTGACTGGTAAGCACCTGCCCCAGCTCTGATCCACACAATGCATCTGGGGAGTCCCGAGTTCCCACCTTAACAGTCCCTGGTGCTGCATTAGCCTGTCATCAGCCTGCAATGTAGGTCATCTACCACGTCCAGTCAAGTCTTCCTACAGGGAAGATTTTCAGATTGCATGTTGGTCCACCTGGGATATCCTTTGGTGCAGCCTTAGAGTCCATCTGCCCTCAACACCTTGTTGTCTCTGCAGAAGAATGTGGGAAGATCGCCCATGTTCATGGATCAGTAGGATCCAATATAGTAAAAATAACCAGAAGTAATCTACAGCTTCAATACAATCCCCATCAAAATTCTATCACAGGTTCTTCACAGATCTTCAAAGGACAATTTTCAGCTTCATGTGGAAACACAGAAAAAGCCAGGATAGCTAAAACAATCTTAAATAATAAAAGAACTGTGAGCGGCACTACCATCCCTGAACTCAAGTTGTACAGGGCTATAGTAATAAAACAATAAATATTGGCACGAAAAACAGATACATTGATCAATGGAATTGAATTGAAGATTCAGACATAAATCCACACACCTATTTTCATGAGGAAGCCAGAAACACACAGTGGGAAAAAAAGAAAAAAAAAAAAAAAAGACAGCATCTTCAACAAATGGGGCTGGTCAAACTGGATAGCTGCATGTAAAAGAATCTACATAAAACTCAACTCCCAAGTGATAAAAGACCTCAACATAAAACCAGGTACACTGAACCAAATAGAAAAAAGTAGAGAATAGCTTTGAACTCATTGGCACAGGGAAAGATGTTCTGAACAGAACGCTGTTAACATGGGCACTACGAAGCTGGGTGGCAGTGGCACACACCTTTAGTCCCAACACTCAGGAGGCAGACACAGGAGGATCTCCGTGAGTTCAAGGCAAGCCTGGTCTACAGAGCTAGTTCCAGGACTGCCAGGGCTACACAGAGAACCCTGTCTTGAAAAATATGGGCACTACAATCAATAATTAATAAATGGGACCCCATAAAATTAAAAAACTTCTGCATGGAAAAAAATCACCATCATTAGGCCAAAGCAGCAGCCTACAGAATGGGAAAGGATTTTACTAACTCCACATATAATGCAGGGCTAATATCCAAAATTTATAAGGAACTCAAAAAACTAGGTATCAAGAAAAAGAATAATCCAACTTAAAAAAATGGGGTACATTGTAGGGGAACCTGTAGCCACGCTTGCTTAGGGGCTAGCTACAGGTCTGCCTGACCATGCCTGTGAGGGCTTGGTCAGGGTGATGTAGAGTGAGAGGCAGTCAGTGGCTGGTTTTCACTTTTGGTTTCCCTTTCGGCTTGCTGTACAGACTGCTGCCGTGCCGGTTGGCTAGGTTGCTCTGTAAGTAAGGCTTTTCCCTATTAAATACCCTTATATTTCTACTTGGCTCCGTATTGGTAATTTCCCACTATATCTGGTTGTCAGGAGCGGGATATTGGAAACCTACACCCCATTTGGGACAGGCTGTGGGTTCCACCTGGCCTGCAGCCTAGGCTGGGAAGCGCCCTCTCTCCACAGGTGCTCCCAGCTCCCAGTCAACCCGCTGCCACTGAGCTGCTCAGAACCGTCCGCCCAGCTTGGAGACTCACACAGACCTCCTACAGTTATAACACCGTGCGCTCGGGACCAGCTCAGACTGCAGCCTACCCGCTCCCGGGGACCTCCAGCCTTTGAACTGAGTAGGCCTCTGGAGTAGGTCTCGGCTTTCAGCAGGGTCTGTGCAGTGGCCTTAAAGCTGCGCCTCATTTAGTGGTTGCGGCTGCAAGGCCATATACTCCCTAAGATAAGTGCAGCTGCTTTTGTGACCTCTCTCCACAGCTGCCACCCACCACTGCCAAATGCTGTGGACTAACTGAACGCCTCCACCACCTGCTGGTCAAAGATAGTTACTGCATCTGGAGTAGAAATCGGGTAAAATTATGGCAGAATATTTATCATTTGCTAAAATTGGTAATTTTTTTGCTTATTACATGAATTCAATGTTTGAGAAGGATGCTAATCTGCCAATTACCGGCATATATACTGTAATGGCAGTTAGCTTGCTAATACAAATAATATTACTAGCCAGAGGACTTAGGAACAGGGATAAGGATAACCTAACCACCCACTTACAGGAAATAACAGCTTTACGCAATGAGGTTTTGGAGAGCAGATTAGGTCAGACCACAATTGTGCAGCAAGTGGAACAGAAATTGGATGATAAGCTTGGCTTTGTCTCCAATATGCTAAAGACAGAGCTGTCTGTTACCCAAGATGAGATGCAGTGTATTTATGATAAGATAAACACAGAAAGATCCTCCATGTCTGAGGCCTTAGAGGCTAGGCTGTCAGAAGACCGTGATGAGCTAAAGAATATCTGTAGCCAGCTAGAAATTCAGACAGGCAATGTTACCCAGAAATTAGATGCAAAGGTGCAAAATACCCAGGATAGGGTTGAAGAATTGGACAATGCCATTCAATCGATTATTGAAGCATCCAAAGTAGCAGATCACAAATTTGAGTCTACAGTACAGGGCTGACAGATTACATAGGTCCATATGGTCGATTGCTGAGGACTCAAAAATCAGCAAATCATGACCTCGAATCTAGACTTCAATACCTAGAAGGCAGTTTCCATGCCATCCAGATGCTGCCTAAGGATGATTGTATTAAAGACCTAGAAAAACATGTAGAGGAGCAGTTAGAGCAATTTACAGATTCACTAACATGCTTGGAATCTTTTATGATTAAGGAGATTGAAACTTTTCATAAGGATATCATTACTAGGCTTAAAGATCATTGGTCTCCTCAGAAGTAGAATCACTCCAATCCCAGGCAGCTACTCCACCCAGGTATCTTGACTATTCTTCTAAGGTTGTTACTTGTACACCATTAGTGTACCCAGCTACCATGGTAGAAAAGCCAGCTTCTAAGAAACACCCTCATGGACGGATGGCTTATGAATGGCAACCTATACAGCTGAAGGATCTTAAGAAATTAAAGAATAAGTTGTCTCATATGGTCTCCATATCCCATACGTAAAACAGCTATTACATTCGTGGGCAACCTTTAAAAGGGTGACACCCACAGATTGGGAACGATTGGTAGCAGCTGTACTTGAGAATTCATGCCAAATCCAGTGGAAGACATTAGTAAGGGAAGAGGCCAAGCTCCTTGAGCATCATGGCATAAAGGAAGGTTTTGAAGCCTCTCTAGATAAGATTCTTGGTGAGGGTATTTATGCTAACCCACAGACTCAGGCTGAATATGATGATGATATACTGTCCCTATCCAGGAAAGCAGCATTAAATGCCTGGGATAAGGTTCATGAGCCAGGAGAATGCCTAGAAGCTTATACCAGAATAGAACAGGGACCTACAGAACAGTTCCAGGACTTCTTACAAAGGTTAACTAGGGCAGTAGAATTACAGGTAACAGATCCAGAAACAAGACAATCAATTATATATACAATAGCTTATGAAAATGCAAACCCAATATGCAAAAGAATACTTTTGCCTTTAAAGATCAGATCAGCTCCTCTAGAAGAATGGGTTTTGCACACAGCCAACATTGACTATCATGTGCAAGACACTGGAGCTTGGGTAGGAGAAGCCATTTCGAAAGGTTTAAAAAGGCAACAGGAAATTAAAAGTTCTGGAGGTGAGGATGCAAGGGCTTGAGAAGGAGAAGCACCTTACAGAGGTCAACATAGGTACCAAGAGGCTAGAGGTTACTACTACTATGAACCAGAACCTTGGGTAGGAAGAGCCTTCCCCTGGAGACCACATAGGCGCCAGGAACCTAGATGTTTCAACTGTGGTAAAATGGGACATACTAAGAGAAATTGTAGACAAATGATTTCTTACAATGCCTCATATGGAAGGCCACTGCCTTCTGGATTGTGTAGAAGATGTGGTAAGGGCAGACACTGGAACAATGAATGTAGATCAACCAGGGACATGCAAGGAAACCCGTTAAGGCCGGGAAACCCCAAGGTGGGGACTCAAGAATGCCCCCACTTCGAGAAAGGTTTGGTCATTCACAGTAGTAGTGGGAGACATCTCTCACAGGACGAATAGATAGTTCTTTGCCTATTTTGAAAAATGAGACTGTCTAGATGGTAGTTTGAATAGTGATGAAGAATCAAAAATGGATGGACAAAATGAGAAACACATATTTTGGCAAACTTCTATTAATGATAAAAGGCCTCAGTTGAAAGTGAAAATTAATAATAAAGTTATTACTGGCTTAGTAGACACTGGGGCGGATGTAACTATTAGTACCCAAAAGTCTTGGCCTCAGAAATGGCCTCTTAAAGAGGCATATGTACAATTTTTAGGACTTGGAACTCTATCTAGAGTTTGTCAGTGTTAACTCGGTGGTCTTCATTGGACCAGAAGGACAGAAAGGGATACTGAAACCATAGTGGCAGATATAGCTATAAATCTCTGGGGTCATGATCTCTTACAGCAATGGAATACTCAGATTAATATTCCTCCAGTGTCAGATACAAGTTATGTACAATCTTTAGATAGTAGAAAAGATCTGGTAAGACGCTATAGAAAACGGTTACCAACCATCCATGCTGTACAGAAACTAAATACAAATGATGGACCTTCAGAGGAGCCAAAGGCCCTGCCATTGAAGTGGTTTACAGATGAACCTGTTTGGGTAGGACAATGGCCTATGACCTCTGAGAAGCTAGAGGCTTTAATAAAGTTAGTACAGGAACAGCTAGGTGCTGGACATAAGAGGAATATACCAGTCCTTGGAATTCTCCTGTATTTGTTATAAAAAAGAAGTCAGGTAAGTGGAGAATGCTGACAGAACTGAGAGCCATAAATAAGGTAATTCATAAATAAGGTAAATTCATAAATAAGGTAAATATGTGCATCATACTATAGACACATTCACAGGGTTCCAATAGGCTACTGCTCTTAACTCTGAAAAAGCTGATTCTGTTATTACACACCTGCTAGAGGTGATGGCAGTTTATGGGTATACCTGCACAAATAAAAACTGACAATGCTCCAGCATATGTCCCCACAAAATTGGAACAGTTTTTCAAATATTATAACATAAAGCATGTTGCCACACAATCCTACAGGACAAGCAGTGGTTGAGAGATCTAATAGAACACTTAAGGAGATGCTCAACAAACAAGCTTGGAAGTCTAAACCCCCCAAACATAGGTTGCATAATGCTTTATTAACACTAAACTTTCTTAACGCCAATGAAAAACGACAAACAGCTGTGGAAAGACACTGGACTATGGAAAAAACTGCTGAACTGAATCAGCCGGTATACTTCAAAATGTACTAACCTCTGTATGGAAACCAGGACATGTGTTACATTGGGGTAGGGGTTTTGCATTGGTTTCCACAGGAGAAGAAAAACTTTGGATACCATCAAAGTTGATCAAGATTCGAGCTGAAAAGGAAAAACCTCTGGACGAGGAGAAATGACAGGTATTCTACTAAGGTATGTCTTATAAACTAAATAGAAACCTCCCAAAGGAAAGGGAAGTGTTTTGCTCTTATCTTCACAAGAAAACTCATCTCCAGAAGGCAAAGGACACTGCATGGGTACATACTTAAGAAGAGAAGGTAGCTAGCTATACCCATCAAACAAAAGGAATGTGCCATATGGTAAACTTTACAGCTGTCTCTCAGAGAACTCTATTTCTCTTTATTTCCTAGTCCCTATTCAATTAAACCAATGCTGGACTTAGAGGTGGATTTGGCCTTCCTTCTCTAAAATCCAAGCATGTTGTTTAACTAAACTTTAGAGTTTCTGTATTGTATCAAGAAGCCAATTGATGTAATACAGAATAAAAGAAGAATTTGGGGACTGTCTTTGTCTTTTCTTGGATCTTTCTTTCAAGGTGTACACCCTCTCATAATTGTTGTTCTCCTATGGTTGCCTTCCCCAGCATGTGTACATACATAAGCAAACATTTCTCTGCTGTTTATGTTTGAGTCCCACACAGCCAATGAAGACCTGCCTGTCAGCAATCCCTGGACACCCCAGAAAGAAAATGGTCCTCACCTCCTCGACTGCACTGGATCCAACTTACTCCATTTCAACTGACACTCTGGCCAAAGCTTCGGGTACTGACTTCAATCAAGTTGAGGATTTCAAGCGAGATCTTCAATCAAGCAAATCCCATCTAATATGGACTGGATACAATCCCTTCAGGACTTTCACTACACTAACATTTTCTTCCTACAGGACCCCACATGACTATCATCATCCCATTTCAGCAGGAAGTAACTTGGAGGATGCTACTCCCCCCTTCCCCATTGTTGTCACTTAGGATAGTGTATATACCTAGTTAGGGATAGCTTCCTATTGTTTATGGTTAGGATTGGAAGGAGGTGTTCAGGCTTGATAGATAGTTAGGATGTGACATAAGCAGATTGTTGTATCTTCTTATATTTCACCTTTATGATTGTTAATTTTGGTACTTTACACTGTTAAGTTTTAATCCTCTTTTAGACTAAAAGGGGAATTGTAGGGGAACCTGTAGCCACACCTGCTTAGGGGCTGGCTACAGGTCTGCCTGACCATGCCCTCGGGTGACGTAGAGTGAGAGGCGGTCAGTGGCTGGTCACTTTCGGTTTCTTTTTTGGCTTGCTGTACAGACTGCTGCCATGCCGGCTGGCTAGATCACTCTGTAAGTAAGGCCTTTCCCTATTAAATACCCTTATATTTCTACTTGGCTCCATATTGGTAATTTCCCACTTTAGTATATATCTAAATAGAATTCTCCATAGAAGAAATTCAAATGGTTGAGAAACAAAGACATTTTCAATATCCATATCCATCACAGAAATGCAAACCAAAACTCCTTTGAGATTTCATCTTACACCTTTCCGAGGGGCTAAGATTAATAAAACAGCTCATGATGGTGAGGATTTGGAGTAAAGAGGAAAACTCACCACTGGTGGGAGTGCAAACTTATACAGCCACTGGATATAGCATAGCAGTTCCTCAGGAAGGGAATCAATCTACTTCAAGATCTGGCTATACCACTCCTGGGCATACTACAAAGACACTTGCTCAACCATGTTCATTGCTGCTCTATACATAATAGCCAGAAACTGGAAACAACCCAGATGCCCCTCCATAGAAGAATGAATAGAGAAAATGTGGTATATTACAGCAATGGAGTACTACTCAACTGTTAAAAAATGACATCATGAAATCTGAAGGTAAACAGATGGAACTAGAAAAGAAATCATCCTGAGTGAGGTATTCCAGACCCAGAAAGGACAAATATGTCATGTATTTACTTATATGTGGATATTAGCTGTTAAGTCAATGACAACCAAGTTACTCTATAGAACCACAGAGGGTTATGTATAGAGTAAGGGCTTAGAGGTAAAGATAGATCTTGTTAGGAAAGAGAAATAGAATAGATAGTTATGGATGGATCAAGTGGAGAGAGGGAGGTGAAAGGGGGTTAGGTGAGGAAATATGGAGAGAGACAGCTAAAATTATGGGCTATTTGAGGAGTAGAATGGAAACCTAATACAGTAGAATCCTCCTAAAATATATAAATATATGAAGGTGATCTAAATGCAATTACCATAAATGGGGGAGACAGAGTACCAACTGCCCATCTCTTGTGGCCAAATGAAGCTTCAGTACTGGGAATTAGGCTAAAAATAATTGAGTTGTTGGGAAAAGGGGTCCCATTAGGAATCCCCAAATAACTAATTGAGTTGTTGGGAAAAGGGGTCCCATTGGGAATCCCCAAACAACCTAGGCTATTGCCAAGACAATAAGGTGCGCATCACAAACCAATAGCAAGTTCCCATTACTGAAGACAGCACCTACTCAACTCATTGAATGCTGAGAAGTCAAGCTGGTACCTACATAGAGCCTTCACCCCTATGTGCTAGCATCCTTGGTACAGAAAGATACTCAGCATGTTACCAAAAGAGAAATGTAAATACCAAGCCACACATAAACCCTTTGATCTACAACAGTATCCTGCCTGCAAGCAATGGTGGCACAAAGCTTGTGGGAGTAACCAACCAATATCTGATTTGACGTAAGGTCCACTCCGTGAGATGGAACCCATACCAGACACTGCTTGAGTATCTAAGAACCTGAGCCTAGATTGCCCAGGGCCCTCGGGTTGTGATGGCTAAGGAAATTCCATGTGTACCAGGCACCCAGGTTAGTAGCCACTGGCCTCTGATCTGAATTCTTAAAAGCTTTGGCCCCTTGCCCCTCCCGTAAACTGTATAACTCTTGGGAAATGATTAGCTGCTTGCTCTGGCTTCTGTAAACACACTCACTGTTGTGGGCAAGAGGAAGGGAAGTTTATCATGTAACTAGGGGGAGCTGAGGCAATTCTTCGTGTAGCTGACAGAGTGGGGCAATTCCTCATTCAACTGTAAATTCCAAAGAAGTGAAATAATTGTGGTGTTTGTCTTTAAAAGCCTTTCCCTTGTCTGCTTCAGCTCAGCACATTTCTTATTTGGCTTAGAGATGGCTGCCTTGCAAAGCAGAATTAATTAATTTGGCTAATTGTAATCCATATTGAGTCTGTGGCTTTTTCCTGATGGTTTTGAACTCCATAACAGGGTAAAAGCAAATACTACTGATCTTAAAAAAACAAAACAAAACAAAACAACAACAAAAAAAACTGGTTAAAATCTAATGACGTTATGCTGTACTCATAGATCAGTGCCTTGTTCAGTCACCATCAGAGAAGCTTCCTCCTGCAGCAGGTGGGAACAAGTACAGAGAGCCACAGCCAGATAATATGCAGAGAGCGAAAGACCCTGGAACACGAAGCCCTAAATGGAATGTCTCCATCAAATCCATCTACTTAGGGTTCAGGGAACCATAAGAAAGAGGAGATGGAAACAGTGTAATAGCTAGAGGTGATGGAGGACACCAAGAAAACAAGGCCCTCTAAATCAACATGATCAAAGCTCATATTAGCTGGGCGGTGGTAATCCCAGAACTCGGGAGGCAGAGGCAGAGGCAGGCGGATTTCTGTGAATTCAAGGCCAGCCTGGTCTACAAAGCTACACAGAGAAACCCTGTCTCAAAAAACCAATGCTCATATTAACTCATAGAAACTGAGGCAACATATACAGGGCCTGCATGGGTTTGCAACATTCCCTCTGTGTATATATCATGGCTTCCAATTTAGTGTTTTTTTTTTTTTTTTTCAAGACAGGGTTTCTCTGTGTAACAGTCCTAGCTGTCCTGGAACTTGATTTGTAGAACAAGCTGGCCTCGAACTCAGAGATCCACCTGCCTCTACCTCCTAAGTGCTGGGATTAAAGGTGTTCACCACCACCACCTGGCCTAATTTAGTGGTTTGTTGTTGTTGTTGTTTTAATGGGATTCCTGACTATGTGAATGAGTGGATCTCTAATTCTTGTACCTTCTCTGGGCTCTTTTCCTTCTGTTTGTCTTGTCTAACTCTGATGTGATGGTTTTATTTTATCTTATAGTCATTTTGTTATATTTTATTATTGTCTCTTAGAAGCCTGTTCTTTTCTAATGAGATAAAGAGGGATTAGACCCAGATGGAAGGGGAGGCGGGGAAGAACTGAAGGAGTAGAGAGAGGGGAAACTAATCAAGATATATTATGTAAGAAAATAATTTATTTTCAATAAAAGGAAAAATATTAAATATACTAACAAAGAAACAAAACAAAAAAGCTCGGCTTTGGCTATGTGTCTTACTGACCCCATAATGATGGCCATGGTTAGTTACCTCACAGCCAGATAAGGGAGGAGTGTCTAATAGAACATCCCTCAAATGGATTCAAAGAGATAACACATGCAAAGCTCCAGTGCCCCAACTAGGTAAAAAAGTGAACATATCACATTCCCTGATCACCTCACCACCACCACCACCACCACCAGCAGCAGCAGCAGCAGCAGCAGCATCTTCCAGTCCCACACAGAGTTCAGGTAGCATCTTCACTCTGGTAAGTCAGTCTGGCCTGCACCAGGGTCCCACAAAGCAGATGGGACAGAGGTCTTCATCCCAACTTATCAATGAGGAAGTGTGCTCAGAAGACCACTTCACTGAAAGTGACACAGCTGAAAACAAGCTCAGGCCTTTCCTTCCTAGATCTTAGATTCATCTTACTGCCCCATGACCAGCCTCCAGGGCCATCACTGGGCCTCAAACTATGGAGGTGCAGGGGACGGATCTTGTAACATTTTCTTGGGAAGGGTTGCAGAATAGAGGGCCTGGCTCCTTTCCTCTCTGAGCCCTGGGTCCGCCTTTGACTCTTCTCTTTTCCCCTCTGTGTCGTAGGCTCTGATACCCATAGCACAAAGATACGGGGCACTAGAATTTCAGTCCTGCATTGGGAGACATCTGCAGACTACTTCCCCGTTTTCCCAAAGGAAGCTGATCATGACGTGTCGGCCTGTGTCCTGTTTGTTATAGGGGCTGCAGCTGCTAGAAACAGGGACATCTCTACATGCTGTGGTAAAAGGCATATACCACCTGTCCTCAATTGGAGAAATCAAGGAGCTGCAAGCTTATTCTTCCAAATCTGAGTGCTTCTGGACAGGCCCTGGCTCTCTCTGAGTCCCCTTCTCTGTAGAGCAGAAATAGATTTCTGCTAAATCCACTTCCCTGGGTTTGCAGTGAGGATAAGTGAAGAAATGGGCTGGAGAACTTGGAACAGAAGGTGCTTGTTTGTGTTTATTGCCTTCATTTCACCGTGTTCTTATTAGACTGTAAATACCCAGTGTTCTATGTCTCTGTGCAAGATGTAGGGTTCTGGGTAAGGAAAGACCAGTGATGAGAAAGACATAAAACAAATGAGATCAAGGTCAGTTATAATTGGATCAGACTTTTCCAGGAATGGGACTTGTCTAAGTGTCGTTCTATTGCTTTCAGAAGACACCATGACCAAGGCAACTCTTATAAAAAAGAAAGCAGTTAATTGGAAGCTTGCTTATAGTTTTAGAGGGTAGTCCATTATCATCATGGTAGGAAACAGGTCAACACAAAGGCAGACAGTGCTAGAGAAGTAGCTGAGAGCTACTTCCTGTTACACAAGCAACAGGCAGAAATTGATAGAGACACAGCCTGGTGTGATACATTTCCTCTAACAAGGCCACACCTCCTAATCCTTCTAATCCTTTCAGACAGTTCTACCTCCTGGTGACTAAGCATTCAAATATATGAGTCTATGGAGGGGGGGTCATTCTTATTTAAACCCCCACAGGACTTCAGACATGGAAGAATTTGGGAGTCTCCAGGCTGGTGGCCACCCAGACATTCTGAACAGGTAGCCCCCAGAGGAATCTGAGAACATCTTCTAAAAGAGAAGACCCTGTCTCTTTTACATGGAGTACTCTATCAGAAAGATGCTCTTTAGGGTGTGGACAAATGTGTTTCTCTCTCTGGCCTGGACCTCCAGATTTCTCTCTGAAGTGACCCAGAATGGGTGGAGAGACCCCACCACATGACACCCTTCAAATACAGCAATGTGGTTGCCCTGGTGTGGGCTACATACAGTTTGTAAAATTGTTTACATGGTATACTAATTACCATCTATGCAGCTGTGACAAAATCCCTAACAAAGCCACTTAAGGGAAAGGGGGCTTACTTTGCCTCATGGTTTGAAGAGATAAAGCCCATGGTGGCTGGCAAGGCCTGATGTCAGGGGCTCTAGGGTGATAGAAGTGTGCAGCTGGAACTCGTTACCTCACTTCTCTGTGGTTCCTTCTGCACAAAGTCCCCGACTTGAGCCTAATCTCCTATGAGGAAATCTCTAGTTCCCACTGGGTGCCTCATCTTCCTTACTCCTGCTCTTTCCACTGGATGCATCTTCTTGCAGCAGCCTCTGAGCGCCCTGGTTATAAGACATCTGCCATTGCTGAAGCACGTTTTTACAGTCCTGTTTTCTCTTCACTGCCCTCGACCGAGTGAGAACTGGCCTTCCCTGCCCCTCTCTTCCATGCCTTCCTCTCTTCCTGTGATTCCTTTCCACACCACCTCTTGTTTTCAGCTTCTTGGGGAGAGGATCTTATTGTCTTAGCAGGACCAACCTCATCCTTCATTTTCATCTGTGCCATTATATTCCTGAAACTAAATGACCAGTAGATGTTTTATCTCTTCCAGGTTAAGGCATACTCTCTGTTGGAACAAAGCTGAATAGAGAAATCAAAGGGCAGGCCTCCTCACCCTGCAAGATCAGCTCTGTATCCCTCATTATCCCCTACAGCAGCCGCCTCTCCCACCCTGCAGCAGCAGCTGCCTCTCCCTCTGCAGCAGCTGCCTCTCCCACCCTCAGCAGCTGCTTCTCCCACCCTGCAGCAGCAGCTGCCTCTCCCACCCTCGGCAGCTGCTGCCTCTCCCACCCTCAGCAGCTGCTGCCTCTCCCATCCTGGAGCTCTTTGTCTGTGCCCTCCCCCCAGATCTAAGTCCTCCTCTACCATTCCTACTCTCCCATCTCTTCAAGGTACTGTGGCTATATTTTTAAATGCATATTCTCATTTTTACAGGGTACATCTTGAAATAGCATCTGGGGCTGCCTTCAAAATAATAATGAGAAAAGAAAATGTAAGAGGAGCCAAATAGCTTTCCAGGAACTATTCATGGGGCTGGGGGTGGATTCTTCTCAAGGAAATAAAAGTTGACACTGTCCAGCCTTGCTGAGGTGTAGGGCTCTGCTGCCTCTTCTTCAAGACCGACAGGAATCCTGGGTCAGTCTACTCTCCATCTATGAGGAGGGCAGACAGTCTTTTCAGGAGGCTTTCTTTACTCGAGACAGACCTACAATCTGCTAATAGGGCTATCTGCTTCCAGCACTCAGGGTAACCACACTGTCCTCACCTCCCAATCTACCCTTCATATAGAGGCCACAAGTGATGTTCCAACTATTCCTAAATGCATCTCCAGACCAAGAGAATCCCTGGACTCCCTGAAAGAAAGCCATGAGAGGCCATTGCATGAAGCTGGGGAGGTGAAGGCTGAGCTGCACTGGAGGTCCCAGGATGCTTTTAATGTCAGGACTGTGGGACATCTGCTGAGGAACACTACAGTGAAGATGTGGAGCCAGCCTCAGAGAGAATCTACGTGCTTTGGGTAGAACTGAAAGCCAAGACTACCTACGCCTATTGGAGTAGTTTCCATCATGAACTCCAGATGCTAGACATGGGGCTGTAAGGTTTGGTGTTTCCCTGGCTGGATTTTGGTCTTGTTTTACCCCAGTCTTAACTTGCTATCCTCCCATCCCTCCTTTGGGGATGGGGTTGTTTGTTCTGTGCCATTGGATAATGGAAGCATGTCACTTGCTTTTTATTTTACTGAGGCTCAAATTCAGACTTTACCTTGAGTCTCAGAAGAGATTTTGGACATTTCAACAGTGTTGGGTCTGTTATGGACTATGGAGATGAACTAAGTGCATTCTGCATTGTAAGATGAAAACAAGACTTTAAAGGCCAGAGACCGAATATTATGACTTAGGTGATGTGTTTAAGTCTCTAGATGACAGTGGGATTGTGATGGTTAATCTTGCCATTTTGGCTATATTTAGAGTGGTTCTTGGTGCCATCATTCCATCAGCTGGGTCCTGGACTAAATAAAAAGGAGACAATGAATTTAGCACCAGTGTTCATCTCCCTGTTTCTTGACTGCAGATACAATATGGTCAGCCACCTAGTGCTCTTCCACTATGACTTCTCTCCTATGACAGACTCTACCCTCAAATCACCATCCCCAAAGACCCTTCCTTCCTTAAGGTGCTTTGCCAGGTGTTGTTATAGCAACAAGAAAGGCAGCCAATGCACCACCACCTTCCATCCTTACCTGGTAGTCGGCCTTTCAAGTCTTGGTTTAGGCACTTTTGCAATGAAGAAGCCTCCCTCTGAGGCAGTCACACTGTTGTCCCCTCCAAGGAGGACAATTGAAAGGAGCCAATCATCAGACACTTTCCAACATTCAGCTCCACATCAGAACAGGGAGGCACACAGGGAAGAGAAGGCCACTGGGTCCAGGCTGACTGGAAAACTCACAGTAGGCACTTTTCTCCAGCACCCACACACAGGTTTGCCCAAGGCTTTGATAGCATCACAGTGTAGCTCTCTTTCTTCCTCTTCTGAATCCTCTACCCCATCTCACATCCCAAACTCTATCTCAGCATCTACTTTCCAAGATCCCAAACTGGATATGCATTTCTTGGCACCTACTTCACACACACAGACACACAGACACATAGACACACACACACACACACACACACACACACACAGAGAGAGAGAGAGAGAGAGAGAGAGAGAGAGAGAGAGAGAGAGAGAGAGAGAGATGTGAGTGTGTGTGTGCTCTAGCTAGGCTCCAGGAGTCTTCATTTGATCCCACCCCCTCCTGTGGTACAGTCTGAACCCCTACTTGATCCTGTGTGGTGGATGTGTCTCATTTTGGTATGAGACATTTCGGGACCCATCAGACTCTTTTTTTATTAATTTATGTTTTACATTCTAATCCCAGTTCCCCCTCCCTCCTCTCTTCCCACCCTCCCTCCACTCCCCCCACCTCCCATCTGCTCTTCAGAGAGGGTAAGGCCTCCCCTAGGAAGTCTACTAAGTCTGTCCCATCATTCCAGCAGACTCTTAATGTCTGGTATATAATTGAGGTTGAACCCACTAGCAGATCTTCAGTGAGCATGGGGTTGGAAGTCATTGTTTATAGAATCCACAATGAATGAACACACCACCTCATTTTCCTTCTTTCTAAGGTTACTTCTTGCCAAGTTTGATCTGAGTAGTCACAGTTCATGAAATGAATGCAACCACTCTAGGAGACATAAGTGGCCTTAGAGAGGAAGCATCCATTATGTTTAAAAGAAATGTGCTACCATGAGGTAGGCACAAGACAGGCTGTGTAGGCTGGGAGTGAGATAAGCCACATAGGTAAGGGAGCAGTGAAGGCATGGGGAAGGCCATGGAGGCAAGGGCAGGTGGGGTAGACATGGAGTAGAAAGTATAGGTGTAGGGTAGGCAGTGTAGGGATGAGACCAGCAGTGTATACACTGGGAAGATAGAATAGACACAAGGCAGGGGATTAATAAATAACTTTGTTATCTGGGCAAGACATTTGGAGACATCTTTCTACAGAAGTATGTCTAAAGGGAGATTAAGACACTGGGAACTTTAAAACCATCTTAATAAAGGTGTGTGTGTGTGTGTGTGTGTGTGTGTGTGTGTGTGTGTGTGTGTGTGTACATGTGTGTGGTGCCCGTGGGGCCACAGGAGGATGCTAGATCCCCTGGAGTTGGAGTTAGAGGTTCCAGGAACTATACTGTGATCTGCAAGAGCAGCAAGTGCTTTTAACTGCTTGAGCTTTCCCTCTATCTGTAAAATGCTCTTAAAATGTTTCCTGTATAGAAACTGCTGTTCTGTGGACTGAGGAGCAGAGAATATATATAGTAAGCTTTCTGGTGTTTGTGTCCTTTGATGCCCAAGGGCCTCTCTGTGACCATTTTAGGCCCATTTTCCATAAGTAATTTGCAGCCAAAGAGACTCCCAGGACAATTTCTTTGCACGAACAGAGACTAGAAAGTCATCTCATTTAACATCTCCATACAGACCCTCGTTCTATGCCATTACTTTCCAGCAGCGAGACTTACCAAAGTTCTGTAGGTAAAATGTAATACTGAAGACAATGGGCATTTCCTGAGTCCTCAGCCAGACCCGGCCCTGTCCTGAGAATTCAGGAGCTGTGTGAACAACCCCAGAATCAACTGTCTCCAATCTGACATGAAAGCCGACACACGGCACTAAGTCGTGCAAAAGTTACAGGAGTATCAGTTTCAGGCTCCCTCTGTCCCAGAGTCACAGGTTAAGACCCCAGGGAATATCATAGTTATTCCCCTTGTTGGCCACTAAGGAGTGCCACCTTCAAACCAGCAAGAGCTCTGACAGGCACTCATTTTCAGGTGTTAAGACGTCCTAACACTGTCAAAATATCAAAGGGTGGAGCCGATAGCTAATGTTGTCCCCCTCAGCTGAAGGAATGTTATTAAACACACACATGCTTCTCAAAGTTCATAGTAAAAGTAGCACTTTTGCCGGGCGGTGGTGGTGCATGCCTTTAGTTCCAGTACTCGGGAGGCATGGGTCAGCCTGATCTACAAAGTGAATTCCACAACAGCTAGGGTTGTTATACAGAGAAATCCGTCTCAGAAAATAAAAAAGTAATGCTTTTGACCTAATAATGACTTTATCCACTCTTTTACATTTGGCTCACCATGAGAAGGAAGTTACAAGCATGAAAAATACTCTAACAGCACATATTTATTTGGGTAAGAAATTAACACAAAGAAGCCTGTCAACCTGTGTCATGCGCCACTCATTTTGAGACCAACCACGAGGGTGGGATGGCTTTGCTCTAGCCTCCGGGCACTCAGGAGACACACCTATGAGAATGGCCACTTCTCTCCACAGTGCAGCTGTGGCTGTCTCAGGAAGTGATGCTGACACCTGAACTTGGGGACACCTGTGTCAGCCTTGCCTTTCTTACCTTGTCCTAGTGCAATACCCTGGTACGCCAGTCTCTCCTTTTTGTTTGTTTGCTTGCTTGCTTGCTTTTTAAGATAGGTCTCACTCTGTAGCTCTGACTGTCCTAGACAGGCTGCCCTCGAACTCACAGAGATCCACCTGCTCTGAGATTAAAGGTACGAGCCACCACGCCCAGCACTAGCTTCTCTTGAAGCAGTCTCTCATGACTAGAGCTTCTTGAGGAACTCGGTGTGGTGCTCTCACTTCTGGCTGAGACTGAACATCTGGATCTCATCAGATCACTTATATACTATGTAATGCATCCATGAGCTTCTTTCTGGAAAGCCTATTTTGATTTTTCTTTTTTAAAATTTATTTTATTATTATTATATGTCTATAAGTGTTTTTCTTGCATGTGTGTTTGTGTATCACAGGCACGTACTGCCTGAGGAGGCCAGAAGAGGGCATTGTATCACTTCGAGCTGGAGTTACAGGCTGTTGTGAGCTGCCACATGGACCCTGGGAATTCAACCTAGGTCCTCTGGAAGAGCAACTGTTGCTCTTTCCTGCTGAGCCATCTCTCCAGCCCCCAGATGGTTTGTTTTTAATATTCAGCATATGGGTGTTTGGCCTGAATGCATCTCTGTGCACTTCATGTGCTCAGTGCCCACAGAGGCTGAAACAGGGAGTCAGGTCCCTTAGAACTAGAGGTACAGAGAGTTGTGAACCACCATGTAGGTGCCCAGAATCCAAACAGCATCCTCTGCAAGAACAGCAAGTGCTCTTGAGTCATCTCTTACACCTTACTTTGATTTTTCAAAAACAGCTTGAATTAATAGTGGCTATTAATTTTTGAGTCTGCCTCCACTGAGTTTTAACATCATATTAAGAAAGAGACCTACCAGGTAGAGGCTGATGCCTCTCCTATGTAGAAAATGTCCACGGTCATCCCCAATCTTTCTCATCCTTCTCTCTTTACGGGAGGACAGAAAGAAACTGATGGGAGACTCATGATGAGTTCACTGTTCCTTGTCCTTTAAGCAAGGATTGACATCTTTCTAATCAGAATCAAGCACAACCTGGGAGTTCTTGACCAACAGAGCCCAGTGTGGCCTGGCATGCAGCCCCAATGGGGGAGATTGAGTTTACGTTTATGTCAAGGACTAGGCAGAGACTTTATGTTCATGGCGAGTAGAAACAGGACTTAGGTGGGGAGATAAGAGGTACTTGAAGTAAAAGCTCCCTGAAATAAAGTTATCATCCCAAATCCTATTTCCTTCCAGGCTAGGGTGATGGACAAAGTGCATGATCAGACCCCAAGGAGCGAGCACCCCACTCTTTCTGCTGAGATTGATTTTGATCCTGCACTACACAGGCTGGCATTTAGATCAGAGGGCAAACAGCTGTGCAGACACCTCCAGGACAGCCGGGGTGCAGCCTGAGGTGTGAGGGGCGCTGCTCATGCGGAGTCTCTTTCTCACTTGGTGAGTTTTCTGTTGGTCTGCCGCTGAGTTGTGTATCCTATAACTGAGGAGTTCACCAACAGGGCAGCTCTGCCCCTGCTCTCTCTCTGTCCTTGTGAACTCCACAGAGGAGCTACCGGAATTCTCCTGACAAATTCCTCAATTTATTCATGGTGTGACCCAGAAGTGAAAGCAGAACTGTGAAAAACTTCACAATATAGACATTGTAGACCTAACTCTAAATCCTGAAAAGAACCTAGAATCCTCTATTGACAGGGCGTCAAGAAAATCCTTATGGGATGAAGGCGCTTCTAGGATTCCTTGGATTTCAAAGTCAGCCTTTCAACTTCTTGAAAATGAAGGCTGTTCCTAAAAGTCATGCAAAGCAATGGATCTGCAGGGAAGACCACACAAGCTGCATGCAGAGTAACCGATCTCCAGAGGGAAGACTATATGTACTGAGGTGGGCTTGCAGGCCAATTTGGGGTTCAGATGCTGAGGAAACATTCTTGAGGAAACAAGAACACAGGTTTATCCTAGCACTCAACAGAGCCTGCTTAGTGCTGGTGCCTTGAATATAAATAAACTTGCTCATGTTTCAGGCCTCACTCAAGGATTTTCCATATCTTTTCCTCACACACTTCTCAAGTTCAGTGAGTTGGCTTCATTCTTAGCCTGGTGAGTTGGCCAAATCCCTGTAGCCATAAGGGCTTCTTAACAGGTCAGTAGGAAAGATTTCAATGTCACTTCAGTCTCCATACCCAAACAAGACTATTAGAAACTCCAATTCCGTGGATAGAGCACCTGGGTCCAGGTGGAGGGGATGCAGTGGGAAGAAGCAAAGGCCACATTTGCTAGCCTGGCCCAGTACAGGAGGTCAGCTCTCACAGTGGGGAGGACTGTTGCTCATTTCAGAAGCTTCCAGAAGGCAGACTCCTGCTGGCGGGCTTCTAGATTGCAGTTCTCTGTTTGCAAGCCTTAGCACCAAGGAGTCTTTCCCCAAGGCTAGCACTCGCCGATTAGATTTAGTCCAACCCTAAAACTGTTCAGATGCACATTTCCAAGGAATCAGGAGGCCTAGTCTGTCTGTCATTTTCTGAGAGCAGGTGAGATGAAGAGGAAGGAGGTAGAATAGAAAGAGAACTGAGGCTTATGGAAAGAAGGACTGGGTCTCTGAAGCCAGGCAAGCTCCTCTTCCATTGTGAAAAGAGAAACATGGGAGAATGTAGTGGGTCTCCCTTATCTCTCGTGAAGCTGGTGGCATTGGGAAGGCCGCCTGTCCCACTGGGTCCCCTGTCTCTGGTGTTAAATTTTTTCTTTTTTTCTTTTTTAGTTTTTTATTTTTTATATATTTGAATTACAAACAAGATTGAATTAAATGACTATCCCAGTTCCCTTCTCCCTCCCTTCTTCCTCTACCACTCCCCCAACTAAAATCCTACCTGTCATGTGTCCTTTCTTCTAATCTACACCTGACTCAAAATTTCTGCTTCCTCATGACCTTCCTTTTCTTCCCTTCTCATTCTCATTGCTTCCTCTCCCCTCTTCCCATGTTCTCAATTTGCTCAGGGGATGGTGACCCTTTCCCCTTCTCCAGGGGACAATGTTTGTCTCTTTTAGGGTCCTCCTTGTTTACTAGTATCTCTGGCAGTGTGGATTGTAGGCTGGTAATCCCTTACTCTATGTCTAAAATCCACATATGAGTGAGTACATATCATATTTGTCTTTTTGTGATTGGGTTACCTCGCTCAGAATGGTTTCTTCGAGTTCCATCCATTTTCCTGCAAATTTCAAGATTCCATTGTTTTTTTTTTTTCTTCTGCTGTAAATGTACCACATTTTCTCCATCCATTCTTCGGTTGAGGGGCATCTAGGCTGCTTCCAGTTTCTGGCTATTACAGATAGTGCTGCTATGAACATCGTTGAACAGATGTCTTTGTTGTATGAATGTGCTTCTTTTGAGTATATGCCTAGGGGTGGAATTGCTGGATCTTGTGGTAGACTCATTCCCATTTTCTTGAGGAGTCGCCATACTGATTTCCCAAGTGGCCGTACAAGTTGGCACTCCCACCAGCAGTGAAGGAGTGTTCCTCTTTCTCCACATCCTATCCAGCATAAACTGTCATTGGTGTTTTTGATTTTAGCCATTCTGACAGGAGTAAGATGGTATCTCAGAGTTGTTTTGATTTGCATTTCCCTGATGGCTAAGGATGTTGAACACTTTCTTATGTGTCTTTCAGCCATTTTAGATTCCTCTATTGAGAATTGTCAATTTAGTTCTGTACCCCATTTTTTTAATTGGATTGTTTGGTGTTTTGGAGAATAGCTTCTTGAGTTGTTTGTATAATTTGGAGATCAGCCCTCTGTCAGATGTGGGGTTGATAAATATCTTTTCCCAGTCTGTGGGCTGTCGTTTTGTCTGGCTGACTGTGTCCTTTGCCTTACAGAAGCTGCTCAGTTTCAGGAGGTCCCATTTATTAATTGTTGATCTCAGTGTCTGTGCTACTGGTGTTATGTTCAGGAAGCGGTCTCCTATACCGATTAATTCAAGGGTATTTCCCATTTTATCTTCTAATAGGTTCAGTGTGGCTGGGTTTATGTTGAGGTCTTTGATCCATTTTGACTTAAATTTTTGGATGGTGATAGACTTGTATCTATCTGCAGTCCTCTACATGCCTATATCCAGTTATGCCAGCAACATTTATTGAAGATGTTCTCTTTGTTCCAGCATATAAATTTGGATTGTTTGTCAAAAATCAAGTATTCGTAGGTGTGTGGCTTAATATCATGGTTTTCAACTCTATTCCATTGGTCTACCTGTCTATTTTTGTGCCAATACCAAGCTGTTTTCAGGACTATAACTCTGTAATAGAGCTTGAAGTCAGGGATAGTGATGCCTCCAGAAGTTCCTTTATTGCACAAGATTGTTTTGATTATTCTGGGTGTTTTGTTTCTCCATATAAAGTTGAGAATTTTTCTTTCAAGTTCTGTGAAGAATTGTGTTGGGATTTTGATGGGGATTGCATTGAATCTGTAGATTGCTTTTGGCAAGACTGCCATTTTTACTATGTTGCTCCTACCTATCAAAGAGCATAGGAGATCTTTCCATTTTCTGGTATCTTCTTTAATTTTTTTCTTATGGTGCAGGTCTTTCACTTTTTTGGTTAGTGTTACCCCAAGGTATTTTATGTTGTTTGTGGCAATTTTAAGAGTGATGTTTCTCTGATTTCTTTCTCCACCAATGTGTCATCCATATATAGTAAGGCTATAGACTTTTTTGAGTTAATCTTGTATCCTGCCACTTTGCTGAAGGTGTTTATCAGCTGTAGGAGTTCCCTGGTAGAGTTTTTCGGGTCACTTATGTAGACTATCACATCATCTGCAAGTAGTGAGAGTTTGACTTCTTCCTTTCGGATTTGTATTCCCTCGATCTCCTTTTGTTGTCTTATTGCTCTAGCTAGAACTTCAAGGACAATATTGAAGAGGTATGGAGAGAGTGGACAGCCTTGTCTTGTTGGTGATTTTAGAGGAATTGCATTGAGTTTCTCTCCATTTAATTTGATGTTGGCTGTCTGCTTGCTGTATATTGCTTTTATTATGTTGAGGTATGTTCCTGTTATCCCTGATTTCTCCAGGACCTTTATCATGAAGGGGTGTTGAATTTTGTCAAAGGCTTTTTCGGCATCTAGTGAGATGATCATGTGATTTTTTTGTCCTCAGTCTGTTTATATGGTGGGATGACATTGATGGATTTTCATATGTTAAACTATCCTTGCATCCCTGGAATGAAGTCTACTTGATCGGAATGGGTGATTTCTCTGATGTGTTCTTGGATTCGATTTGCCAATATTTTATTGAGAATTTTTGCATCAATGTTCATGATGGATATTGGTCTGTAGTTCTCTTTCTTAGTTTTGTCATTGTGTGGCTTGGATATCAAGGTTATTGAAGATTCATAAAAAGAGTTTGGTAATGACCCTTCTGCTTCTATTGTGTGGAATACTTTGAGGAGAATTGGTATTATCTGTACTTTGAATTTCTGGTAGAATTCTGCACTGAAGCCATCTGGCCCTGGGCTTTTTTTGGTTGGGAGACTTCTGATGACTGCTTCAATTTCATTAGAGGTTATTGGTCTATGTAAGTTGCTTATCTGTTCTTGATTTAATTTTGGTAAGTGAAATCTGTCCAGAAAATTGTCCATTTCCTTTAGATTTTCAAATTTTGAGGAAAATAGGTTTTCAAAGTATGACCTGATGATTCTCTGGATTTCCTCTGTGTCTGTTGTTATGTCCACCCTTTCATTCCTGATTTTATTAATTTCTATGTTCACTCTTTGTTGTTTGGTAAGTTTGGATAAAGGTTTGTCTATCTGGTTGATTTTCTCCAAGAACCAACTTTTTCTTATATTGATTCTTTGTATTGTTCTCCTAGTTTCCATTTTATTGATTTCAGCCCTCAATTTGATTTTTACCTGGCATCTGCTCCTCTGGGGTGTATTGGCTTCTTTGTGTTCTAAAGCTTTCAGTTGTGCTGTTAATTCTCTAGTGTGATTATTCTCCTGTTTCTTCATGTGGGCATTTAGCACTATGAACTTTCCTCTTAACACTGCTTTCAAAGTATTCCATAGTTTTGGATATGTTGTGTCCACATTCTCATTGAATTCTAGGAAATCTTTAATTTCTTTTTTTATTTCTTCCTGGACCATGAATTGTGCAATTGGGAGTTACTTAATTTCCATGAGTTTGTAGGTTTTCTGTAGTTCCGTGTTGTTGTTGAATTCTAATTTTGAGGCATGGTGGTCTGATAAGACCCAGGGGGGTTATTTCAAATTTTTGTACCTGCTGAGATTTGGTATGTTGCCAAGTATGTGGTCAATTTTAGAGGTTTCATGTAGCGCTGAGAAGAAGGTAAATTGTTTTGTATTTGGGTGGAATGTTCTATAGATATCTGTTAAATCCAATTGTGCCATAACTTCTATTAGTTCTTATGTTTCTTTGTTAAGTTTCTGTCTGGTGTTCCTGTCCAGTGGTGAGAGTGGGGTGTTGAAATCTCCCACTATAAGTGTGTGCGGTTTTATGTGTGATTTGAGTTTTAGTAACGTTTCTTTAACAAACATAGATGCCTTTGCATTTGGGGCATAAATGTTCAGAATTGAGACTTCATCCTGATGGATTTCTCCTGTGATGAGTAGGAAATGACCTTCTTCATCTCTTTTGACTGATTTTAGTTTAAAGTCCAATTTGTTGGATATTAGGATTGCTACCCCCGCTTGTTTCTTGGGTTCATTGATTGGAAAATCTTTTCCCAACCTTTAATTCTTAGGTACTGTCTGTCTTTGAAGTTGAGGTGTGTTTCTTTTATGCAGTAAAAGGATGGATTCCGTCTTCTTATCATTCTGTTAATCTGTGTCTTTTTATAGGCGAGTTAAGACCATTAATGTTGATGGATATTAATGACCATTGATTATTGTTCATTCTTGATTTGGTGATGGTGGTGAGATTATGTGTGGGATTCTGTCCCTTTTTCCTTTTGGCTGTTGGTAAATTGGGATTATCTATTGCCTATGTTTTTCTGGTTGTAGTTAACTTCCTTAGGTTGCAGTTTTCCTTCCAGTACTTTCTGTAGGGCTGGTTTGGTGGATATGTAATGTTTGAATCTGGTTTTGTCATGGGATATCTTGTTTTCCCCATCTATAATAATTGAAAGCTTTGCTGGGTTTAGTAGTCTAGGCTGGCATCCATGGTCTCTTAGTAGGTAGAATAGCTGTCCAGGACCTTCTGGCTTTCAGAGTTTCCATGGAAAAGTCAGGTGTGATTCTGATAGGTTGGCCTTTATAGGTTACTTGACCTTTTTCCTTAGCTGCTCTTAATATTTTCTCTTTGTGGTGTATGTTTGGTGTTTTGATTATTATGTGGCGAGGAGACCTTTTTTAGTTTCAGTCTATTTGGTTTTCTGTAGGCTTCTTGTATTTTCATTGTCATGTCTCTCTTTAGGTTGGGAAAGTTTTCTTCTATGATTTTGTTGAATATGCTTTCTGCACCTTTGAGTTGGATTTCTTCACCTTCTTCTATACCTATTTTTCTTAGGTTTGATCTTTTCACGGTATCCCATATTTCCTGGATATTTTGTGATAGGGATTTGTTGGACTTAAGATTTTCTTTGGTTGATGAATCTATTTCTGCTAGTGTGTCTTCAACTCCTGAGATTCTCTCTTCCATCTCTTGTATTCTGTTGGTTATGCTTACATCTGTAGTTCCTGGTTGTTTACTCAGCGTTTCTATTTCCAGCATTCCCTCAGATTGTGCTTTCTTTATTGTCTCTATTTCAGTTTTTAGGTTTTGAACTGTTTCCTTGAGAGATTTGTTGATATCTTGTATTTTTTGGTTAGTTTTTTCTTCCATTTCTTTAAGGGATTTTCTCATGTCCTCTTTGAGGTCCTCTATCATTTTCATGAAGATGCTTTTAAGGTCTTCTTTAAGGGATTTTCTCATGTCCTCTTTGAGGTCCTCTATCATTTTCATGAAGATGCTTTTAAGGTCATTCTCTTCTGGTTCATCTGCATCTTGATGTTCAGGTCTTGCTGGTGTATGGTTCCTAGTCTCTGGTGGTGTCATATTGGGTTTTCTGTTGTTGGATGTGCTTTTACCTTGTCCTCTTCTCATCCTTTCTTCTGGTGGGTATAGCAAAAGTTTCTTGCTCTCCTGGTGGGTGTGGGACCAAGGTTCTCTTTGGTAGATGCAAACAGATCCAATATTCTGATGTCGGTCCTTTTCTTGTGGATGGAGGTGTCACTGTTTCCCGAGTGTTCGGGTGTGCCGGGTCCCATCAGCCGGCAGTTAGAGGCAGAGTTGTCACCAGGCCTCAGTGTGTTGGCTCCTGCCACCGAACTCAGACAGGCATGCAGGTTGCTTGTGTCAGATGACTGTGAGCAGCGAAGAAGAACAGCTGGTGTTAACATTTTCATTGTTTCTCTCTCAGCAGGAGTAGCTCTTCTCCTGGAACTTGAGTACCATTTCTTTCCTAATTTCTGGTCCAAACCTTGTAAGTAATTGGCTCTGGAGTATGAGGTGGGAGTCATGTGGCGCAGGAGGAAGGCATAAAAGGAAAGAGACGTTGTCTCCATTCTAATGGTACTGTCTCAGAAAGCCCAGTGACTTGCCCAAGATCATGCAGCCGGTAAACAGTCTGGGTGGCGCAGTATGTCATGCGTGGTGGAGCAGGTTACACACTACCCAACTGCAAGTGGTGACATGAACATACCATTTCCCTGGGTGTGTATATGGAAGTTTGCCAATAATGGCAGTCAAGTGTCTTGAAGGAAGAGGGCCCTTGTCTAATTTACAGTAGCTATCAGTAGCTTTGTATTGTTCCAGATGTCCATTGTGTTTAGAAGCAACCTCTACAACACATTTGTACAGGCTAATTCAGAGTCCCCTAAGAACCTCTGACTGAGTCAGGTAGGGAACAGAGGCCAGAGGTCAAAGGACAATAAAGACGAATTCATCTTGGCAAAGAAAATTTTGCCAGAACGAAACTAGACCAGCCAGTCTATAGACCAGAAAGAGTCTTGGCTCCAAGGTCACTGCTGGATGCCAGCCATGAGTTCTCTTGCTTTTCTGACTTCTGTCTCACTTGCAAATGGAAGAGGGTGCAATGTTGGAAATGAAATAACATATTGGCAGAATCTCAGGACGCTTACCCACCATATTTCTCTTGGCTGTCAGAGACTGCATGCAGAGAACTGAGCTGGAGCTTTCTGAGGGAGTGACAGAGCTGCAACAGGGCAGCTTAGTAGCCCAAGACAACCCAGGATCAGTCTAGACACTGCCCCTGCACTCTTACCCGAATGGGTATTGAGTACCTCTGCAGGTTTCCACTGGACACTTCAAGAATGCAAGCTCCCAACCACCCTTTCCTGGGCCATTTCTCAAGGCTGTGTTTGCAACTAGTAACCTTGAGGGATGAGGTAATGTCTCCCTGGGAACAAAAGTCAACTTGTCCCTTCTTACTATAGAGGTAGTGGATTCTGGGCTTGGAGCACTTCATCTGGGACACAAAGTCACCAATTCTGCCTAATCTCTTCATTTCTCTGTGACTTGCAGGGATGGAAAACACTCCTTGTCTTTGGCCCAGGGATGTTGTATCCCTCCCAGCATCCACACAGCCGTAACAGATTAAGCAACTTCCTTACAAGTGAGATTAAAATGTGGACTTTGACACAAGGCTTTTGGGACCTGTTAGTTGAGAGGAGAACCTGTGGGGGTTTGTCCTTTGAAAGATTTTTATTTTGAAGATGTGTCTATCAACACCTTAGGAGAGAAGTAAGAAAAATGAATCCACTGAAATCAGTCAACTGTCCATGCCCAATCTTGTCTGAAATCTTCCAGCTCCTACCAGTGCACTCAAGTCCTTTCAGCATCAATATAGACCAGGTATTGCCATCTTTGCCATACAGGGTCCCACTGGCCTTGGGGAGAGGGAAGGTAGGAGCAATTGCATAGCCAGGCAGATAGCCTGAAGTGTCCCCAGTGGCTCAAATTTCAGGGAATTTCAATTTTGGATTAGTTGTTTTATGTCAGTGGTCAATGTGCTCAGAATCAAATGTCAAAGGTCTTCAGTTTCTGTGTGATTTGTTGTTAGCCACCTCCAACCCTTTCAGAAAAGACCTAAGATTAAAAACAAGCAAACAGTGCCAGGAAGGTAAGAGGCTCATGTTGAAAACCTCTGGGATCAAAGGAGAAGGAAAACAGGTTTTCACAGACTGAAATGATATGCTTCTTGGAAGATCTGTGTCAACATCTTCCAGAAATGCACTGTGGGAAGAAGGGGCCTTCCTGTCACCCAGATCTTGGAGCAAGCATGGCCTTGGGTAGAAGGGCTGGGTTTAAAGTCAGTGCTTTGTTTCGGGTCTACACAGAGTACAGATCCAAAACACCCTTCTGCTGGGAACTTCCATGAGAAGGGGACTGACATTCTCACTTGATAGGTTAGACACTGATACCCTGAAGGGGGAGTGACAGGCCCAAGGTCACACACTCTATCATTGAGGCTGGGGATGCTCCAATCAACAAGAAACAGTTTCTATTCTTGTCTCATGACTTCAGACTTAAAAGCTACAATGGCAGCGCTGGCGTTGGGAATCACCCAAGCCTCCTCTCAGATGATACCCTGTCACATCTGTCCCTTGGTAATCTGCTGAGCCTCTGATTCCCACTGTATTTGTTGTGAGGATTAATATGTTTCAGACAGAGAGACCAGTTCACCCATGACCCTCTGCTTCCTTCAAGATTGCCAAGGTGGTCCGAGTTATCTGCATCCACCCGGGACATGAAACATGCTAGACACAGGATCAATTTCCAGTTTCCTCATGAATGATTCTTGAATTGGCCATTTTACAAGTGACTCCTAAAGATAAATATTTGTAAAACAAAACAACAAAAACTCTAAGAGGCCCTTGTAAAGTGAAAGTAGATACAAGGGAGTGGTCGCTGTGAACCTCTTCTCTGAATGCAACTGGGCTGTCTGAGGGCTGAGTTGAATTATGTTCTGCAGACCAAAGAGTAGGAAATGACATGGAAAATCAGACCTTGAGAGAGCTGTGAGAGGCTTTCTGGGTAGGAATGGCGCTGAACAGGCCATGTTGCAACAGGGAAATCGGGGCTCTGTGGAGTTTGGGGGGTTGCAATGTCAGCAGCATTGGTAGTTGCTCAACAGTTCGTGGATAAGAAAACAACAGTGTTAATATAAGATGGAGGAACCCAGGGGTACCAGCTCTTCAGGCCTGGCTTGCTATTTATTTATTATTAATAAACACTTAGACTATATTTCTAAATAGCTTGGTCAGAGTAACAGCTGGTGTCACGAGGACACCAGTGTTAATGTTCCCCAAGATCAGGGTGAAAAGATATGCAGCTAATTTCTAAAGCAAAGCTACAATTTCTGCAGTTTAAAACATTTCACTGCATATACAGACACAGTGTAAATCATACATTATTTACAAAGAAACTATTTATCCAAGCATTGTGGCATGTGCCTGTGATCCCAGTACTGTGGAGGCAGAGGTAGAAAGATCTCAAGTGAGAACAAGGCCAGCCCAGCCAGGGATACAAAGAGAGACCTTCTCTCAACACTCCCTCCTCCATTGAATAAAAGTTAGGCATTAGGGGCCAGAGAGATAGCTCAGAGATTAAGAGTACTGGCTGCTCTTCCAGAGGTCCCTAGTTCAATTCCCAGCAACCCACATGGTGGCTCACAACCATTTACAATGAGATCTGGTGCCCTCTTCTGGTGGGCAGGAATACATGCAAGCAGAAGATTATACATAATAAATAAATCTTAAAAAAATAAAGCTAGGCATTAAATTGTAAATTTGAAATTTCGAATCTAAGTGTGAAGGAGGACAGTTCACCTCAAAACAAAAGGAAAAGACTCCCATCACCCATCTCAGTAGGTTCTGGGTGTGGATAACCTTCACTTTAGCTGGAGAGTAAGGACCCCTTGATCTCAATGGAGCAGTCAGATTCATCACCTCCTTTGGGATAAACTCCTTAGGAAGCTTCACCCTGTGGGTGTAGGATAGCTATCAGCCAGTGTCTGCAGCAATTACAAGCTCTGTCTTCCTTGCCGAGATTTTGACCTTGTTCTGTCCTCTGCATATTACATAACAGATGCCCAGTGGCCCAGCTTCGGCCACACAGTCTTTCAGGTCCTATCAGCTGTCTCATGGGGCAAAGCAGATCATCTTGCAGGAGACTCTCCCTTACACGGTAAGGAGCCCACCCAACTCCTAAGCCCTGGGAAACTCCACAGAGCTGACACTGGCCATCTTCAACAGCATTCCTTATGCAAACTGCATCCTCTGCCCTTTGGTCCCTCCAGGTAAGCATGCAACCTGTGGGTTCTTGTGCCGTCTCACGGATGCAGCTGTGCTTGCAAAACAAGTCTTCTTCCCCCATCCATCTCCATGCAGATGCACTCTGTCACCCACCATGTTGTCTTAACAGCCCAACAAAAAGGACAGATCTGCATATGCAGTCTGGGAAAGCTGTGATGGGTATTTAATGAAAACCACCTTGTTTGACTAGCATGTTCTACTGTTTCGGGTTACTGTGTGTTCAAACAGAGCCCTACATATGACTACTTGTTTGTTTATATCTTCAGAGAAGTCTAGAAGGAAATCCTCCAAACTGTTAATAATTGCTGCTTACAGGAAGGAATGCGTTTTCTACATTTCTATACTGTTTGTTGTCTTCATAAAAAATATGCACTACTCACATAAACATTCTAAATAAAAAGTCCTCCAGAATGTCCTCTTCCAGTTTCCATGACACAGGTACTGAATACATGGAGTGAGAAGTTTAGGGAACTTTACAGTTAGGCTTAAAACAGCATCTATTTTCTCTGGATCCAACCTAGCATCCCCAGCCCAGAAGAATCAGCTGGCAGATGCTCTGGTAAACAGTTCACAAGAGGCCAGCTGGGGCCAGGGCTGAGCAGCTGCTGTGAAGCAGCACTGGCATCTATGATGGACAGGCAGACTTCTGCACCCTACAACTCATGCCTCATTAGATCCCAGGGGCTGACTCAGGCAGCAGAGCTGCTGCCCTGTGTCAGATCTGCACTGGATACTAGGGCCACAAGAGTGTGAAAATAGACACGGTGTCTGCTCCCTGTCATGCAACCACTTTCTCAAGGTGAGTCAGCTCATGATGCAAGACCAGCAATTGTCTTTGTCCTTGGCAACATGCACACTACAGAATAAGTTAGATGTGGGAAGATGATCAGAGAGCTTTTCAGACAGTGGACCCTGTGGACACAGGCAGAAAAAGGGCACAGTGATATTTCAGGGTGTATTGAGTGCTGGGGGGCTGAGGGTGGGGGCAGCCTGGGTCACACTGTCAGGAATAAGCCTTACCTGGATACAATGTGAGATATTGGCCTGCTGGAATATAGGAACACACACACACACACACACACACACACACACACACACACACACACACACACACCTACCTATAACATCTTTTGGTGACAGAAAGCTCTTTTCATAGCTCCTTATCTATCATGCAAGCTAACTTCTGAGCACAGGCAGTTTAAAAGGCATTGCTATCTCCATAGTGTCCAGCAGGGGTCTTAGCACAGAGACCATGTTTCCTTCAGGGTGCACCACGTACTGCTTGGAAAAGAACTTCTGGAATGAGGACTTTCACCTACACAGTACAAAGGATGGAGAGAAGGGTGAGCATCCCAGGGCTGCCTCATGTGAGCTGCAAGCACTGTGTCAGGAGTCAGGGGAATATAGACATGACTCAGAAGGTGCTCATCCAATTCCACACATGTTCAGGCAGCAATCCTCCTGGACTAGTCCTGAGAGACCTGAGGGGTCTGTCAAGAGCCACCCTTTATGCAGCCATAGACACATGCAGAAATGGAGTTCCCCCTTGCTCTTCTGCTTCCTGGCTGTTGTGAAGCCATTAGTATCCTCGGCCACATGTTCCCACTGCCCTAGCATTTGGCTTTCTTTCAGGTCCACAGTAATGGAGCCTAGTGACCAAGCATAAGCATCCCTGAGGCTGTGAGCAAAGTAAATCTTTCCTCCATTCCATTTTTTGCCTTGGATTATTTTCTTTTCTTCTTTTTTTAAAGATTATTTATTTATTTATTATGTATACAACATTCTGCTTCCATGTATATCTGCACACCAGAAGACAGGCACCAGATCTCATAACGGATGGTTGTGAGCCACCATGTGGTTGCTGGGAATTGAACTCAGGACCTTTGGAAGAGCAGTCAGTGCTCTTAACCTCTGAGCTATCTCTCCAGCCTGGATTATTTTCTTATAGCCATGGAAGGCTAACAGGAAATGGGTTTTAAAAGGCGTGGCCATCACGAGGGCTCCACTGGGAATTGTTCTAGAGGTCATTCATATTACCTTGTGATGAAGAACTCATTGATCTGGTGGAGCAGTCATTCCAATCATTCATGATGTTGTATGGGCATTCTTAGCTACTAGAACACTGGCCAGGTTTATAATGAAAATGGAAAGCAAAGTGCAGAGAGGAAAGATTTGATTTTACAGCTTAGACAGAAAATTGGGGCCAAGGAAGGTGGTGTTGCTGAAGAGATTAGCATAAGTGAAAAGAAACCAGGAACTTTGGGCTAGGACAATGGGGAGCATGCTCTGAGGCCCCTCTGGAATTGGCCAGATGCCACCTGTCAGTCTCAAGGCTTGTGAAAGCACACATTTGTTTGGAAAGGCTTTGCTTTGAGGGGTGAATTCTGAGAACCCAGCTCACGTGGGACTGACCAGGGTTGGCACTGAGTCACTTCAGTCTCAGACACACAGGAACTGAGTGGGCACACTGACTGCTTGAGCTGCTGGCAGACTTTGGTATCACTCAGGACACTAGTTTTATGGATATGCAAAATCCAAGAGCTGATCATAAAAACTTTCACCCAGATGTCACAGGAAGGCTTGGAGGCCATGTGTTGTACGGCAAAGGAGCCTCTGAGAGGACAACAATGGAGCTCTGAGAGAGAAACTGGGGTACAGTGGAGACCCCGGGGAGTTAAGAGATGTGGGAACATGCTGAGGGAAGGTACCAGCCATGAGCAGAGTGAACCTAGGGGTAGCCTGGTGGGTTGAAGCTCCAGGGACATAGTGACAACACCCCCACATTCCTGTGGAGGTACCATCTACCAGCACATGCCTCAGATGCTAGGCCTGGATATTTGTCTTGCTGGGTTTGGTTTTGCTTTGTTCTTCTTCCCTTTGATACACCCCCACTGCCAATGCCCTCCTTTGGAATGGAAACCTTTATTCTATGCCAATTTGTGCTGAAAGTATGCAAATGGATTTTTTGTTGTTGTTTTTGTTTTTCGAGACGGGGTTTCTCTGTGTAGCCCTGGTTATCCTCGCACTTGCTCGGTAGATCATCCTGGCCTCGGACTCACAGAGATCCGCCTGCCTCTGCCTTCCGAGTGCTGGGATCAAAGGTGTGAGTCACCATTGCCTGGATGCAAATGGATTTTTATTTGTATGGACTCAAAGCTGGGAGTCTTGTTTTAGACTCTGGACTTTCCACAGTAACGGAACTGTTAACATGAAGCTTCCTGGACACAGATTATATTATGCCTGAGCCTCTCAGAGCAGGAGTGAGTGAGATGCTATAGTTTGGATATGAAATGTCACCCAAGGCTGTGCTGAAGGCTTGGGTATTTTTGGAGGTGGGGCACCTGTCATGATGTGGGTGGAGCTGGAAGCAGGTCACTGGGAACATGGTTTTGAATGGCGTGTTTTGTTCTTGCCCCTTCCTTCTGTTCTCTTTTGCTGTGCCTGCCTACCAGGAGTTGCCAGCTTTTGTTCCCTGTTTTGCCATAGGCCCGTAGTGATGGTGCCAAGCAATTATACAGCAAAGCCTCCAAAATGATAAATCAAAAGAAATGTTTCCTTCTTTAAGTTGAATTCCTTGGACACTTTAATACAGAAAACTGATTGAGACATTGAATGAGGAAGATGCATGTTACAATCTTCTAACACCAAGGATGCCTACTGTGGTCTGGGAACAGCTGTGTGGAATTCTAGTGGCATTTGCTCAATGTTATAAAGACATTCAGTGTTTACTGTGTTCTTCCTCTGTGCCATTTAATGATCAACTGGGCCATTGAAATGGAAATTGAAACATTTTTAATGGTAGTCAGAAACAGGAGTGAAAAACCACTTTCCTATGAAATAGCCATTTCCCAAACATCTAGCCAGGAGTAATTGTTCTGAATCTGACTGGAAGATTCCATTCCACCACTGATGGACCAATCTTTCTCATCCACTTAGCATCCTTACTTGCCTGCCAGTTTTAGTCCACTCTGGCCCACACCCAGAAGTTCATTTCTTGCTCTCCTTAGTTTGGTTTTGTTTGTATGGAAGGTACTGAGGTGTTCATGGCTCCAGCTAGGGAGCCATTATTTACCCATAGGCTGTGATAGTCCCTTTTGTTTCTGGTCCTTCCTACCTAGGTCCTAAGCACCCTCATGGTTCACTAGCTCCAGAAGCATCCCTTGGAAGAGACATGATATGTCCCAAACCTCTATTCCCTGGAGCCAGAGTTAAAGGACATTGTGAGCCCCCACTATGGGTGCTGGGAACTGAACTCAGGTCCTCTGGAAAAGCGGCACACACTTTAATCACCGAGTAGTCTCTCCACTCTCCATGTTTTCTTTACACATAAAAAGCACTTGTTTCTTCATGTAAATGGGTCCATAAAGAGTAATTGCTGAAGGGCCTAGTTTCATAGTAACACAGACAAAGAGACAATGTGTCAGAAGTAAGGATATTGTTCTGGATTGACCTTTTCCATGACCTTGTCTACACCCACCTAGTCACAAGTGTAATGCCCATAGAGAAGCTATCTAGAGGGTCTGGTGGGTTCATGCTGGGCTTCAGCTCTGGCTTGAGGAATGTACCTGTTGGACCCTCTGTCCCAGCACTGGGCTTCCAACTCCAGAGTCCTGGAGAGATTGAACCCAGCAGTCTCAGAGATGCCCTAACCCAGTTCCCACATGCAGCGTCCGTGTGCCAGCACAGCAGTGCCTGGCCTTCTGGTTCCCAGATTGTGGCTAACCTTAGAACCCTTTCCTGGTGCACCTGCACTAGAGACACTGGATACTGTCTGTTGTTGAATGTGCCAGACTTTTAATTGTATTCTTAATGTGCTCTGTCCAAAATTCTATTTTTAGAATTGCTACACTCTCTTTGCTATCATTTAACAACTTATAAAATCGAACACCTAACCCAACAGGTGCAATTCTCTTAAATAATTGTTTGTCCCATTTATGTGACTAAATTCCTAATAAGTATGTGAAGATTACCCCTGAAAAGAAACAGTTTCTCACAGCATATATCTGGGTAGAAGATGGGATATACAAGAAGCAAGGCAGACAGTTATAGTGGGAAATTACCAATACGGAGTTGCCATGGGGCGGGGCTAGGGTGTCTCCCTACAGACAGTGGCTTGAGCTCTGTGCCTTTAGGGGTACACATGTGGTTTGTAAGCAAGTTTGCCACCTGTGTCAGAAGACCAGAGTGGAAATCTCTGCCCTGTTACCTTTTGCTTTTGTTTGAGCCTTAGTTTCCTGGTCTTTACAGACAGACAATGACTACTGTCTGTGAGAATTGAAGGGGACCACACATGTTTGTAGGGGTTGGGAACTGCCTCCTATATCCCCTCCCATGCTGGGACCTGGGATGGAGACAGAACTCTACTCCAGGAGACATGGCCAGAGATAAACAGAGGGCATGGCCCTTTCTCAGTTCATGGCTTTCTGGGCATCAATCCCACCAGAAGAGCCTTTGCCTGCCGTGTAGCCTCTTGTGGGATTTATTCTGTTCAGAGTTAGGCACTGAGGCTCCTTGTCAGAATTCTAGTTTATCACGTGACTCACTGCTCTCAGCCCCCCCACCCCCACCCCACCAATTCTCTTGTGTCAAAGCAGCTACCATCTTCTTTGTGCATCTTGAGGCACAGAGCATGTCTAACTGTGGTCTGCTCTCTGGCATCCAGGCTTCTTGGGTGAATCCCCGATGCTGAGCTGTTTCCCACAGTCACAGGCCAGCATCCATGAGTTCTAAAGAGGATGTCTGTATGTGCGCAGAGAGGACACCCCCACCCCCAGCCTAGCCTCCCATACTTCTTCCCTGTGAACTCCAGCCGTGGTGCCATGATTCAATGCCTCCTTCAAGAGCCTGTGTCTGTGTGGGCTGAGGGCCCCTGAGGCAGCCGTAAGGCTTTGGGGTTAGCACCAAGAGGTGTTCCCATGTGCACGGTGTCAGCATGAGACATCTGTGCTTCATTTACATCCTCTGGAGAAAAGCAGTACAAGGAGGGGAAAGAAGAGCCACTTTGCTGTTGACCCATTTATTATTTACAATATTAAGGCACAAAGTTTAAGCAGCAAAGGACAGGAAAATCTTTGGCTGACCAACTGTATTCACATTCACTGTGCAGGACTCCCCCTCCCCGCACACTCATCTGTACAGATCTGTACACCACCTCTCAATACAGCGCAGTGACACCAAGATGCCAAAGATTACACATGGATGCCAGAGCATGCTGGGCAGTGCAGCACATACCCCCAGCAAAGGGACACACACACACACAACCACAACCACACACACACAAGGCAAGTGGAAAGGGCAGTGGCCCCAGGGCACTCAGTCAGGCTGAAGCTGGGCCAGTGCTGGCCCTGTTTCACAGAATTTGACAGAGTCTGTCAGTGCCTCACTGAGGAGAAGGCACCACCGTCCCTCCTAGAAAACATTCAAATACCAGTACTGTGGCTAAGCCTGTCTCTGTCCTGCTTTGCAATAAATACTCACAGGTATGTACGTGAGAGCAGACTCCCAGGCAAAGTCACGAGCAAACACAACACAGGCAGTAAAACTGGAGAAGCTGAGTCTAGAAACTGCTGTATACGCACTACCTTGGAGGGAGGGCAGAGGACACACCTCAGTCACTACATACAGGGCAACAACATGCACGTAAGTATAGTTCCGTTTTACAGAGTACCTACTGGGTGTTCACACAATGAATATGTACTTAGGTCTATAGCATATGCAGAGGGTGAAAGCATATGAGGCCTGGCAAGAGAAATGGGCTTGAAAATGAGGCCCCAGAGGTCACATGTACTAATAACTTTTCCAACATGTCTTAGATACTCTTCTAAAAAGAATGTGTGCATGTGTGTATGTGTCTGGGCGCGTGCGTGCGTGCATGCGTGTGTGTGTGTGTGTGTGTGTGTGTGTGTGTGTGTGTGTGTGTAGGTCAAAGGACCATTTGCAGGAGCTGGATCCCTCCTCCTACCATGTGAGTCCTGAGGATCAAACTCAGGTCTTGGCTTTGGTGGCAATGCCTTTTCCACTGAGGCATCTTAATGGTCCTGGGACTCTTATTCTGATTAATTACCTTCTGTGTTCATCCACTTTCGATGTGAACAATTTGGGATTATTCCCCAACTTAAATCCATCTTCAATAGACAAGGACCTCTCACCTCCCGGGGAATCAGAGGAATGTGCCAGACCCTGGAGGCCATTCTGCTGCAGGAGTCAACAACAGATTTAGCTGGGGACCTCTGTGGTCCTCCCAAGCAGAAAGCTCATGGCAAACAGTAGGATCTTCTGGATAGTAAGAAATTCCACTCATCTATGCACTTACATATACACATTGTAATATACCATTAAATTATTAAACAAGAAAGGGCTATACTACTGAAAAGAGGAAAACTATTACTGGCTGATTGGTTGGCTTCTGAGGTTATTATTACACAGACCATCTCCCAGGGAGCCACCCAACAAGCAAATGCCTTAAACAATCCTCATATCAACTAGAGACATTTGGAACACGTTAATTAATTAGAAAGAGTAGAAGAAAGCCAACATTTATACTTAGAGACTGGCTGACTCAGCTTTTAGGGAAGTTACTGGTTTTTTTTTTTTTTTTCTGGCTTCACCATTTAAGAACATTTGTCAGATCTTGCTTCCAATATCCACAAGACTCCTTTGCTTAAAGGGGCATGTGATCACGGGAGAACGCAGAGAAACGCAGCACTCACTGCAGTGCCACAGGAAGAGGCCCTGCACTTGGAGCACACACCCTCCCACACAGCACAGCTCTGCAGCCTACACGAGTGGCCTGCCCAGAAACCCCTTATGTATCACTATCATCTTCTTTGTCTCTGGGACTTAGCCTTATCTGACTGCTCACATAAGTCTCTGGGACTCGCAGGTTACAAGGAGGGGAGGACTCAGCTCACCAGCTTGTGGGAGGAGGGGTTTCAGCCACTATGTTTAGTATGTGCAGGTGGCTGACACCCAGCATGAGAGAGCCAACAGGACACACATCTTGCCTCTCTGCAGGGGACACCAGAGCTTCTTTTCTAGGTGTAGAACCACTGCATTCTCTGTTCTGAGGCCAGAACTCACTTGGAGCAACTTTCTTGAAATCCACTCAAAGCAAAGGTCCAAAGAGAGACCTTTGCAGGACTGAACAAGACCTGTCCCACCAATCCTTGTCCCCACCCTCAAGGAAAGCTGGGGGTAGATCAGGGAAGCCCCACTCTGGAGGCACAGCAGGGACATGCTGGACACTCTACAGTTGTTGGCCACCAGCTTCTGGGACACAGAAAGAACAATGTCACATGTTCAGCACACACACTTAATTCTTTGGAAATTAATGTGTTTTTCCTGGCAGCTTTGAGCTATGAACCTCCAGACAGGAAGAGTTCTTACACAGAGACTCTACTTAATGAAACCACAGTGGCAGAGACCTGACCAACACCTCTCATGTGATACCTGGAGGCACACAGACATCACTGCACGGCCCACTCAAGGACAAAGTGGGATGCTGGTGAAGTCATCACTGAAAGCCACTGCCTTTACCCTATACCCTGACACAAGAGCCTCAGGTTCTATGAGCAAATGCCCTGGGAGTCCTGAAGACTAGACCTCTGCTCTGTGAGGAAGTTTGTTTTTGTTTTGTTTTGTTTTTTAAAATCTGCTTTGTAGTTGTGCCTTTAACAGAACATGAAGACTTCCATCCCCAACTGAGGATGTAGTAGTGGTTTGGTAGTGACAGGTTTGGGTTTAGTCCTGTTCTCAGGCCCCAAGAGGTGTGACAGCTTCCCTGTATGCACACAAGTATCACAAATGGGGCCATAGAGCACCAGACACAGCTCTGCACATCATGTTCAAGGCTGTGTAGCCTGTGGCTGAGACACCTCTTCTGAGTCTGTGAGTTCTAGCATTAGCTTTGGGTTCAGTGTCTGCATCTGTGTGTGCAACTTTAGTTCTTGCACGCCGTCAATACTAAAATACTCTTGTAGTGCTCTTGTTCTCCTTGTCAGTCAAGAGCAGATCCTGTGAGCTCACAGAGCTCAGAATGGCTGCTGACTGCTATAGCCCCTTTGCCCTGTATGTTTCAAGAGAATTACATGAGGGAAGATTGAGGGCCTTAGCCTTAAAGCCATAGCCTTGTTCTCAACATGGAGTCTTGGACAGAAGCCACAGTACACATTTAGTTAAAGCTGCGTAACTGTCCACGTCCCCTTTGTGTTTTGACAACTGAAATGCTGGCAGTGCAGGAGGGCTGGAGCAGGGGACCTTCCACCCAAGTGTTCAATGTGTCTGGGACATGCAGACTAGACTTTGAGTAAACTGGGCAGTGCTTTACCCCTATGTTGGAAGACAGCCTAAGTTTGGGGGTGGGGGGGAGGACTCAAACATGGCACAGGGCTGGAAGACCTCACTAATTTCCCACCTCTATACACTTTCCTCTCTGGTTTGTCCCCAACATTAATTGAAGACAATATGCTCTTAAGAGAGTTAGTTGCCATCAACTGAACTCCATGATCTATCAAAAATGGTCCCCACCCCTCCTGCATCCATCCTCCAGCCCTTCTCAGCTGGCAAGATCTCCTATGCTGTCTTCTCACCCCTCCCCCACAGGACACAGGGCAAGCTCAGTACTCAGGCTGCCAGATGTGAGAAAAGGTAAGGAGCCTGTGGGATCTCCAAGCCCAGTGCCCACTGCCAAGTGGAGCTTGGGGAGGCCAGTCCCATCACCCTGTCAGATGGCCCTCTCCTCTCCGCTCCTCCTCTCCTCTCCTCTCCTCTTCTCTCTTTTCTCTTCTGTTCTGGTCTCCAGGCTACCCCTCTTACAATCCATGGACCACCTCAACTTGGGAGGCTGAAATTTCACCCAGGATTTACCTTGGGGACAAGTCCTAGAACAAGTGACTCTAGTAGAGGTCCCCAAGCAGCGCCATCTTCAGTGTTATATTTAAGAGGGACTCTAAAAAGTTGCAGACTTACTCCTTTTCTTTTTTCCCTTGAGGGACAGGTGGTAATGTGGAAAGGGACTTGGAAAACAAATCCTACTGAGCTGGGGATAGTTCAGGAGCCTGAAGGGCCTGGACAGCTTCTCCTGTGCTCTGTAGGAAGCCAGTGTCCACAGCAAGGTACATGAGACCTTGCTGTGGCAGCAGCCTCACAGCCCTGCCCCTTGCTCAAGGTAGTTCACTGCCAGGACATTGCTGCCTCACTTTGGGTAAGCTATATGCCTTGTGAGACACTGGTCACACTGTGTATCTACCAATCTTGGGTTACAAAGCAAGTTCACAGGAAAGAAAAAGTGATCGGGGAAGCTTTCCTGCTTACCAACAGCAACCAGGGTAGGATGGGACAGGGAAGAACAATGAAAAAACCCAAAAGCCTCAAATATGGAAGTGGCCCAGGAGGCCTGGTGAGATCTTGGATGCTACCTGGAGAGCTGTGTGTAAACCACCATTGATTACCTGCAGCACCTGTTTATACTGAAGTCTTCCTAACAGGGCAATGGGGGTGTAATTGTTAAGTTCCTCGTGAGAGAGTGGATGGGAGTGAAAATCAAATCAGTGACTCACAGACTCCTGCTCCTCATCCAGATTTCTCTGGCTCACAGTGAAATTGACAGCTGCAGTTCAGCTAAGCAAGGGGTGGGTGCAGCCAGGGTGCCAGCATGAGGCTCTCCTCTCACTGGACACACAGCAAAGATGGCAGCTCCTAAGTTCCTATGTCTCAGTAAACAGAAAAAAAAAATACAACAACAAAATAAAGTAACTAGAGCAGAGACAGCTCCAGGAGCTTAGGGTGGGTAAAGAATACACTCACCACACTCCCATTCTGTCAGAAAATACCACTCAATCCAGACAAGCAAAGCTTCACACTGAGACAAACCAAACAGCCAAGTAGGTGACAAAGCTTGCCTGTGGAATTCCCCATTACCCTGGATGTATCTTGGAAGGGCAGGTGTGTGGGTACACACACAGACACACACACACACACACACCAGTTCATGCACAACCCCACGATGGCACAGAAATACTATATTATGCCAAGATAGGTTTTGAGGATTTCTAGCAGATTCTTCTTAAACCAAACCTGCTAAGAGGCAAAGGGAATGGGGTGATTCCAAGGAAGGCCCAGCTCTTCTTCATCTGTTTATAAACCAAGAATAGGGGAAGTATGGGGCCTCCCCAGACATACTATTTCTCTACAATGGACAATCCCTCCTATTCTCAACTCTGCTTCCAAGTCTGTATACATCTTCTCTCCCTCCCTCTGCAGTCCTGTGAGCCGGCTGTTTTGGTAACATTATGAAGCGTCCACACCTGCTCTGGCTTTGTAGTTGCTACCATCTAGACCTTCTTCCAACCCCTTTTCTTGTCAGCATGTTGGTGTGAAAATCCACAGGACGAGGCTAGATGAGCACTTCCATCATCTCCCCATCCGGGAACTCGGGCTTGTGCAACAAGCTGCTCACGCGGCTTCTGTGGTCTGCCGACTTCCCATGACCAGGAGAGTTCTCTGCCAAACAGAGGGCAAACATCAGCAACCTTGTGCCTGGGTTTTCCATGCACTCTCTATCATAGAAGCATTTTTAATGTCCTGGCCTGCCCAAGAGTCTCATGCATCTTGGTGTGCTCATGGGAGCCTGAGAATATCGCAGTGGGAGATGTAGAGGGACTGGTGGGTGGCTCTCAGAGAAGACAGTGTCTTAGGGTTCTAGACTGAGTAAAAATTAAAAAAGGAGAAAGCTGACAAAGACCCAAATTCCTGTCTCCTGTCTGCCTAGATGTGAATGAGCAGGCTCACACTTCACAGTCCTACCATGCTGTATCTACCATGATGGACTGTCCCCTCAAACCATGAGCCCACAGTAAATCCCTCCTCAGTTACTTCTACCAAGTGTTTGTTCTACCTCCCCCTAGGGAAGGGTAGAACACACATGTCACCAAGTCACTCGGGCTGGGTGCTCCCCTTCTTCAATAATGAATTAAGCTTATCTGGCCACACTTTAGTCCCATGGCAACAAAGAGCACCCCCAGTCTGAAAGTAACTGTGATGATCACTACTGAAACACAGGAACAGACTGGGCTTCCTGATCTCTCTACAGCTCTGCACTAGATTCCCCGCCTCAAGTCACACAGTCTCATGGGGTCTCCAAGCATGGTAGACGTAGGGGCCACATACCCAGTTTCTCCATGGTCCCTTTGGCAGCTGGATGTTTCAGAATGGGGCTGTTGGATGGGGCAGTGCTCAGCCTGCCTCTGCTGGAGAGGGAAGCCATGCTGGGCCAGAAGAGCTCAGTGCTCTTGTCCGTCTGTGTGCTGCTGTCCTTGCTGCCTGTCTTGGCATGGGTGCTGCTGGCCAACGTGGTGGAAGCAGGAGGGGACAGTGCAGAGGCAGGTGTGGTTGGCAGCAGAGGGGCAGATGCCTGTCCCTGATGCTCCTTCCCCAGCAGGAACCCTGAAGGGAAAAAGAAGTGGCTTTTCAAGGAAACTTATCTTTTTCTTTCTGGACTGGAGATGACTTCATTTATTCGATGATTTATTCACTAAACCCTAAATAAGCACTTGGGTGCATGCCTGATGAAGTGAGAAACAGTCCTACATTATGTCCTGAGTCCCATGCAATTAAATTCTTTACAGACTTGGTATTTGTATTCTAAATTCAAACAACTGAAAACCACAGTTGGACTGTTGGGGTAGTTCAGAAGGTAAAAAGACCCTTGCCAACCCGAATGCCATCTCATCACTGCCCAGACTCAGACACAGTGATCTGCAGTTGAGATGAATAAATCTCTCTCCTGGGAGCTGCTCAACATTAGGAAGGTGGATACTGCTATCTCCATCACCTCTTCAAGTCCGTCATGCACAAGATGGAAAAACCTGAGGTCCTGTGTAGGAGCCTGTGAAGTTAAACTCCACCCAAACCTCGGAGCTTCCCCCCAACCCCTGTTTCTGTGACTGACATGTGGGCACTAATTACACTGACAAGGAGGTACACTGGTGCACACAACATGGCCAGTCTTCCTTAGGCCAGGGTGTCCAACTCTCAGGCCTTATGCTGACCTGGTAACATTGAGACATAAGCCCAGGCACCGACAATGTGTACCTGGGTGAATGCCACACAGATTTCTCTTAGGGACGTCTCCATAAGAACTGAACAATTTCAGACTCCTGAGACAGACCCACTTCTTTTTTTTTTTTTTTTTTTTTTTTTATTAGTTCTAGTTAGGGAACAAGCTTATTTCAAGTCCCTTCTCCCTCTCCCTCCCCTCACCCCCAAACTTTCTCCCCCACCCCCAGCCCATCCCCCCAACCCCATCCACCCACTACTCCCCAGGCAGGGTAGGGCCCTCAACGGGAGCTCAGCAAAGTCCACCAAGTCTTCCTATGCTGATCCTGGGCCCTTCCCCATGTGTCCAGGGCCAGAGTGTAACCCTTCATATGGGATGGGCTCTCAAAGTCCCTTCTTGCACCAGGGAAAAATACTAATCCACTACCAGAGGCTCCCTGGAGTGCAGAGGCCTCCTTATTGACATCCATGTTCTGGGGGACAGACCCACTTCTTACTGGGTTAGGAGCTAAGTGTCCCTGGGATGGCCTTTATCATAATTGCTGTCCCCATGAATCCTCTAGGATGAGCTGAGGTTATAGAGGCCACCTGTAGAGGAACTTCAAACAGACGTGCTGTTTGAGGCTTTGACCCCCCCCCCCCGCCGCCCCAGCCCTGTGGATTCATATGGAAGCTCTCATACACTGCAGGACAAATCAGCACATGAGAAAACTGACTCTTGGCAGAGCAGAGAAATGATGTGCCGAGCCAGAGACAGATGTCAAAGAAAGGCCAGCCTCCTGGAGTCACAGCAAGCAGAGGAAGGGAGAGAAGACTTGGAAGCTTCCTCTCCAAGCTCACTGGCCCAGCCTGTCTACCCTAGGGTACCACTCAGCTAAGACGCACTCCTGGATAATTCTCAACATCCTGCCTATAAAATACAGGAAGGCTCCTGTCCCTGATGGAGATTCTCTGGGCACACTTTCCCCATTATTTGCTTGAGCTTTTTAACGTCCCACAGGTGTAGACACACTGTGGAGCAGTTGCAGACATGGCCCACAATGGAGTGGTATTCTGAGGGTGTGGTAGTTTGAATGTATTTGGTCCTCATAATCTCAGGGAATGGCACTATTAGGAGATGTGGCTTTGTTGGAATGGGTGTGGCCTTGTTGAAGGAAGTGTGTCCCTGTGGGGTGGGCTTTGAGATTTCTTATACTCAGGAATCTGCTCAGTGCCTCAGTCAACTTCCTATTGCCTGCAAGATGTAGCCCTCTCAGGTCCAGCCCATCTGCCTGCATGCCACCATGCATGCTGATAATGGACTGAACCTGAAACTGTAAGTGAGCCACCCTTATAAGAACTGCCTTGGTCAGTCATGCTGTCTCTTCACAGCAATAGAAACCTAACTAAGACAGAGGGGCTCTAGGTTTGTCCTCCTAAGACATTTCATGTTCTTCCTGTCAATAATACTAACAAGAATCAACACAAGCCCAAGAGCTCACAAACCTTTAGAATCTACAGTCCTTTCATAGATCTCATCTAACTCTCACAATCCAACATGATTGGCTATCCTCTCCATTGAAGAACATTTAAATTGAGATGAGGTGGGGGACTGGAGAGATGGCTCAGAGGTTAAGAGCACTGGCTGCCCTTCCAGAGGTCCTGAGTTCAATTCCCAGCAACCACATGGTAACTCACAACTATCTGTAATGAGATCTGGTGCCCTCTTCTGGCATGCAGACCGAACACTGTATACATAATAAGTATTTTTTTAAAACTTCAGATGAGGCTATATCCTGAGTCCCAACAGGGATAGGAAGGCCACTGGCCAGGGCTTCTGTAGCCCTGCTCTCTGGATCCTCATCTCACCTATACTCCCCTTCCACGTCTTCTCTTCCTTCTTCTCTTCCATCAGCTGGCTGCTGGTAAGTGAAGTCTGGCGGGAATGTGTCCCCGTGGCTGCAGCAATGGAAGGGACAGAGCGGGCGGGCCGCAGGCTGGAAGAGTCCGTCTTCCCAGCATCCTTACGGGATCGTTGCTGAAGGACCTTTATCATGGCATCCTTCTCTATGATTTTAGCATGGAGGTTTTTAATACTGTAAAACCAAACCAAAGAAGAAATAAGTATCATTAAAAATGCCATTTAGCTAGAAAACTCTGGAGCACTTGTCTCAGGGACTTTCACAATAATTGTGGTATTCAGGGTCGGGTGGAGCAGAAGCTGTGCCCTCCACAGGAGATCAAAACAGTGGGAGACTGGGGGACTCCAAGGGGCACTGTGAGAATGCCTGTAGCCATCTGCTAGGGACTCCGAGGCTAAGCTCTTGTGGATGGCATTTAGGGGGAAAGAATGGGACACCAGGGGAGCACAGAAGCTCTGGCCTGAGACAAGGCAGGCTGTAACTGCCAGGACATTTGTACAGGGCTAGGTTCTTGGAGGAAAGACAGCTTTCCCCACTAATGACTGACGATGATAAGCAGTAAACTTTGAGCCTATTTCTGCCTCCATTAGGAAGCCCTGTTTTCACATCAGCACATGGAGACTCAGGACTGGGATCCACAGGGGCCTTGGTGACATCACAACTCCTGCTGGAAACTGTGTGACCACCAGAGGAGCGCACACTGGCTGCTTAAAGTTTTAGTGGGAATAGGTCATTCTGGCTCCAAATCTCTGGACCTTGGGGTGGAATTTCTTTCTCATTCTCAGCTCACAGTGTTGTGGAGATTATAGAAACAAATGACTAGAACTAACAGGGACATCAAAAGTCTTCTGGCATTAGAGAGCCCTCGTCTTCACTTGTCTCCCTAAAGAATTGTTGTGTGGAGCCACTTGCTTAAGCGTGAGACACCTCCTCCTCTCCAGGACAAGAGTCTCTGGGGTCCTTCGGCTCATGCCAGTTAGAACAGAGAACAGTGTGTCTGGGTGGAAGTCCCACAGTAGCTGCTGTCTCCACCTGAATCTGGCTGTCCTTACGTGTATTCCATGTCCTGACACTTCCTGTTAGCCTGTACCACCTCCTCTTCTTCCGGCCAGATGTGGGCCTCCAGTGAGCTCTCACCATAGCTGCCATTTCTCGAGTGGTTGATGATGGTGGTGTCCCTAGGAACACAAGACATGCTTTGACTCTCAAGCCTTTTTCCTTGGTCTTCTACACAAACACACTCAGAATAGAGAAAGATTTACTTCGTAACAGATGTGTGCTTCACCTTCTAGAGTGCACCAAAGGCCCTCTACCTCCACTATCCCACCCTGGGGGTCAGTCTCCATAGAGGCCAGAATGGGGCATGCTGCAAACACTTCAAGAGAAGGGAGTAAAGGGACAGTGTCCTGGAAAAGCCCTCTGCCAGACTGTCCTAAAGAATTAAGACATGATCTAAGGGTTGTGCTCACGGACCTTGACTACTGCACTTTTAGCCCTCATCAAAAACCCTGCTGTCGACAGCAGGAAGATTATTACAGAGTCCCCAATGGGCCAAAGTAAGGCAAACAAGTGACTGACCGCAGAGAGCTCATCTCTGAATGGGATACGCCCTACTCCCAGGGATCAAGGAAAGAGGCAGGAAGACAGAAAGAGCTAAAGGACTTGGAGTACTGCTCTGAAATAGAGACTTCTGGATGTCAGGGAAGTGACACCCATGAACTCTCAATAGCTATGGCTGCCTGCACAAGTCCAGCCAGTCAACATTATTTCAGCATGGATGGGGACGAGTCAATGGCTGTGAGAGTCCATTTTCTTTAGGGAAAAACTTCCTGCTGGGCTGTCTATGTCCTAGTGGCCATCCCTATACTATATGTGCATACAGGAAATACTAATTGGTCCTGTGTGTGTGTGTGTGTGTGTGTGTGTGTGTGTGTGTGTGTGTGTGTGTGTGTGTGTACACAAAGAAGAAGAGGACTTGAATTCAAGAGAGGCATATGGAGAGGGTCCTGGGAGGAGGTGGGGAGGCTGAGGGATGGATAAAATTAAAATGCATTATACTTAAGCCAGACAGTGGTGGTGTATGCCTTTAATTCTAGCACTTGGAAGGCAGAGGTAAGAGTTATACAAAGAAACCCTATCTTGAAAAAAATAAAGCATTCTACTCACATGAAATCATGTTATATAAACAAACAAAAGAGACAATATCTCAGGAAAGCAATATTCAGTAATAAAAATCGCCTGCTTCTTCTATTATCAAGGCTGCTTGCTAAGCTAAGTTGATGTTAGGGGTATGTGGAAAGGTGTCTATAGATTTGGTCTGCTGACACATGGAGGCTATCACTACTACATTTGCTGCTGGCCTTGAACTCACTCTTCACTTTCATCTTAGCTCACTCTGCTAATCACAGCTAAAGTTCTGCCTCTATGTATCATCACCCATGTGTTTTGCATGGGGGTTCGGTGGTTACTCAATACGTAGGCCTTTTACCCTTCCTAATGACAGCTGCCAGTGAGCGAGCAATTGCCTCATGAGGGGAACAGCAGAGAAAAGTACACGTGGTGTCCATTCTTAGTGTGCTCAAAGGTGGTGAAACTAGGATTGGGTGACTGCAGAGCCCTTAACCATGCCCAGTATGCTTCCAAGTTTCTTTTGTCTTTGGGAAGAAGGTCCCAGCAAAGATGCACCGTGATAAAACAAACACACTGAAGGGCTGGGGTGAGAACATGGCCCAGAAAAGTAAACAAGGATAGCTGTGAATGGATCAGAAAAGCAAACCATGAAGAAAGCAGGCAGAACGCTTTGTACCACTACACAGAATTCTAAATACCCCAGGGTTCACACAAACAGCTGCACAGGGCCTAGTAGCTAGAACGATTCCCGTCAAGTTACTTTGAAAAACATTCTTGTGGCACCAGAGGCAAATTTAAAAATTCATGTTTATGTTGCAGAGCAAGCCAGCAGGCATGGTGGTCAAAAAAACAACACCGATAACAAGTGTTCATAAACTCTGAAGGAATACTACTTTGCTTTGAAATTTCTGAAGTTTTAAAACCTTGATCACATGTTAAAACAAAGCAAAACCAAAAGACATCATCTCCAAAATTCTAGCCAATGCTATCAAGATGAATAAAGACCTGTGTAGAGCAACGGCCATTTTCACAAGGCCAGCTGTGTCTACTTGTAAAAGCTCACCCACCTCCCATGTCAGCTAGGCTTGTTGATAGTTCCTGATAGAAAAAGGGGGTGGGGAAGGTCATGAGATTTGCACCCAAATGCCACTCTTCCTAAACCATTGTCTGCAATTCTGCCCTGACCACACATGGCCCAGGGCCTTGGGAAGGGCTGGAGGATATAAGATGAGGCAAACCAGGGGAGGGGGGATTTTTCTGTGCACCCTCTGGGGAAGCCATCATCCAGACTGGGTGAAGATTTTCCAGTGTGGCTGCTTTGGGGTCCCCTAAGCCCTTGCCAGTAATGCCCCTACCTCAGTGTAAGTGAGCCCAATAAACTCATAGGCTCTCCAGGGTACCCTTGGTGGGTGAAAGGTTCAGGCATTATGCTGGCCTGCCCCTGTCACCTGGTGGAACAGGCAGTGCCCTGGTCAGCCCAAGGTTCCATGGGAACTAAGTCTGCACGCAGGTGCAAAGGACCCCTTTAAAAGATAGGCCCCTGCCCATTTACTCTCTCTGTGCGCTTAAAAGATAAGTCTCTGCCCCTTTACGCTCTCTGTTCCTCTGTTCCCGCTCTCTGTCCCCTCTCTCTGTTTCCCCGCTCTGTCACTCTATGGCGACCGGCCGTGGCGGTCAGCCATTTACCCTGTTCCTCTTCTTAGTCTCCCCATTCTTCTGGGCCTTATAATAAACTTATAGTCTTATGTCTCATGTCTCAGCATTTCTCTTTTCTTCTTTTTAAACAAAAGAATAACAGTGGGGTGCTCTGGTTTGCCCATGGAACCTTCTGAGGAGGGGTAGATGCTGCTCACACTTCCCCCAGGGAAAGAATTTGAGTTCCAGACAGTAAAACCAGTTGGTGTATAAAGACCATATTGTTTGTCTAAAAATCGGTACTTACCAATGTAACACACACACCTGACTGAAAAGTCAGGACTTAATGGCTGTAAACAGTCACTTTTGCCCATTATCTGCAGCCAGTCAGCATGTAGATGGGCACTCAAGATTTCAATCTTTCTCAAAGTAGGTTGTGTTGTCCTTTCCCCTTGTATCATCAGGAAAGCCATGGTGGAATGACCAAATCAGTTTTTTGTTTGTTTTTTGTCTTGCTTTTACGGGATTTATTTTGTTTCCATTTGTGTGTGTGTGTGCTCCCTTGCATGTGTGCGCACACACAGACATATGATCATAGGTATCCACAGATGCCAAAAGAGGGCGTAGGTTGCCCTGGAGCTGAAGTTTTGGGCAGGTGGAGTGGAACTCAGTTTCTATCTACCAGAACTTTTGTGTCTTCAAGTAGTATCGCAGCTTTAAAATTTACTATGGGTTGGGCAGATGCCTAAGTGATTGCCATGCAAGCATGACCTGAATTGAAATCCCTAGAACCCATGCTAGTCTCAGGCTTGTAGCACATGTCTGTGATCCCAGCAGGTCCCCACTGGGAGGTAAGAGGCAGAGATGGGAGACTTCCAGAAAGCTCCCAGGCCAGCTACACCAGTGTATTTCATGGAAAAGTGTGGAGAGAGCCGGGCGTTGGTAGCACACACCTTTAATCCCAGTACTTGGGAAGCAGAGGCAGGCAGATCTCTGTGAGTTGGAGGCCAGCCTGGTCTACAGAGCAAGTTCCAGTATAGGCTCCAAAGCTACACAGAGAAACCCTGTCTCGGAAAAAAAAAAAAAAAAAAAAAAAAAAAAAAGAGAGAGAGAGAGAAGAAAAGTGTGCAGAGACCCTGTGTCAATCAAGGCAGAAGGTGAACACCAATGCTGTTCTCTGACAGCCCCTCCTACGTGTTCCATGCCATATGTGTGAGCACACTTACATACACACACATACAAGTGTTTAAGAAAAATGGACATGAATTGGGAAAGAGGATATAAGCTAAGAGCTTTTCTATCTTTAATTCTGTCATGGAATTTTTTTGGTTTGGGTGGTGGATATGTATATAAAATATATTTGATACTGAAAGTGTAAAATCTAGTATCAAGCTCCACAGCTGTCCATCCTGAAAACCAATTCTAATTGTACAAAAGTTCACTGAGTTGGATGGAATTTGTGTCTGGTTAATTGTTCTGTGTGATATTTTTATTTGCAAGTATTTTTTTAAATAATAAAGTTTATAAAATTTTTTAAAATGGCAGATCTTGCTCTCTGCAAGGCCTCTCTGGACCTCCTTGGGATCCCTGAAGTTTTTATTTGCTTTTGAGACCAAGTTTAACTTTAGCCCAGGCTGTCCTAGAATTCCTCATCCTTCAGGCCCAGCCTTCTGAATGCTGGGATTCATTGTCAGCTCTGTTCCCAGGCCATTGTGTCTGCAGTCCTGAATGGCGGGGGGCGGGGGGGGGGGGCTCTCACCTCTCAGCCGTGGCGGCAGCAGCAGCACTCATGGCAAAGTGCCGGATGGTGCTTTCTTCCAGGTACTTCTGCTCCCACTTGGTCATGTCTGCCTCCAAGGCTAGGATCCGCTCCTCCTTCTCCCGTACGAGTTCCATGAGGGCAGGGGCGTTATATTCTGGTAGACTGGCTGGCTGGCCATTTCCATGTTTCTGCAGAAGTAAAACAACATCATGATGCTCCAAATGGGCCATAAGATGCGTCACACCAACCTGGCCTGTCACTATCTGAAGAGAGATACTGGGTTATCCAATCCTGCATTGTCTACACAACAACATCAGCCATGCCCATGTGCCGTCTCTCCAACATGAACCACCTCAGTTCAGTGGGTCCTAGCCCCATGCCTCCTCTATTTTACCTAATGTCCACCTAATAGATCAGGTACTACTCCAGTTTCACATGCAAGGACTAAGTCCCTGAGAGAACATATTCGTGACTTGATGTCTCTAGCTAATGCATAGCAGACTCGGGTTTCAAATCCAGGTCTAGCTCCATGTCTCCATGTAAACCATGAAGTTAATACATACAAATTCTAGAACAAGGTGTAGCCCTATACTCATGCCTCTTCTTTCAGAATTCCAAGGAGTGACTCCAGACTGCCTCCTCAGACATTAGAAGAGAAAAACAGAAAGGCACAGGGAGTAGAGTGATAGAGGCAGAATCAACTCCTCAACAGAGAGAGACGCCCAAACATTTAAGGTTCTAGCTGCCAGACTGTCACCTGGGAATAAGGCATCAGGACTGGAGGCCTGCGACACGGGGTGACACATGAGAAGGTGGGTGATCTTTAGGGTGGGGCATACCCATTCCCCTCTCAGTAACAGGAAATAAGGTGCATGCTATCTGGACATCTCTGGGACTGAGAAGGGTCACATTTAGGCTTCCTTCTTAACTAATTTTGTGAACCTAGCCCATCTTTCCCTCTTCCTCTCCTCATTCCAGGACGCTGTGATCTGTTTGGGGTAAATGAACTTGAGCGAGAGTAGCAGGAATGTCTTGTGAGCTCACCTGCCCTAGGTAAGTGTTCAACCACTGAGCTACAGCCTGAGCCCTGTGCAGTTTTTCCCAATTGCAGTTGTTAAGGACAGGACAAGCCCAATTGTCTGATGGGAGAGGAGACAAGAGTTCTATCCTGTGGATCTAACGCTGGAGCCCGTGCCCCAAACCAACAAATGATCCTTGGCACCCTGGCCATCTCCTGCCCCCATGCTTCTGGAATCTTCCAGGACACCCCAAAGGAACAAGTGAACTGTGTGGAGGGGTGGAGACTCCACTGTACCCAACATCACTGCTTACGGTGGAACTTCTTTCCATGTGGCAGATTGACACTAAGCCACTCCAAAGTCAGGTGGCCTGTCTTGTCCTTCACTAGGGTGTTGTTGGCTCTGAACTTTGTCACACTATGACCTCAACATGAATCCTAAAGACACCAGACACGAGTCTTGTTGCCACAAAGCATAAAAAGCAAGGTGTTGTATGGGCTGCTTTGGAAGTTGTCCCTAGGCTGTCCATGTGTGTATGAGGTTGAGTATGTGCAGGGATGTGTGTAGGGTGAGCATACGTATGATCACAGCATGTCTGTATGATTCCAGACTCACATTTCTTCGTTATTTTCAATTGAGTGTTGTGGAATATACCTCTACACTGTGTGAATATATGTCACTGTGATTGGTTTAATAAAAAGCTAAATGGCCAATAGCTAGGCATGATTTTCAGGGCAGAGAGAATGCTGGGAAGAAGAAGGGCAGAGCTTCTAGGAGTTGCCAGCAGATGCAGAGGAAGCAGGACATGCAGGAGAGGCAACAAACCATGAGCCACATGGCACCATGTAAATTAATAGACATGGCTGATTTAAGTTACAGAAGCTAGTTAGAAACAAGCCTAAGCTATTGAACCAGTTTTCACAATTAATAAGTTTCCATGGTTTTTTTTTTTTTTGTGAGCTGGTGGCCCAAAGAAAAATCTGTCTACAGTTGAGTCTGGTCTCACAGCACCTAGAGTACAAGATCCACAGATAGGCCATCTACCACCTAGGGGTGGACAACACATTGACTGGAAAAGAACATTCTTTCTGGCTCTAGTTGAGTTCGCTTTGTCTGCCAGAGATCTTAAGGTACCAGCTTTGCCCTCAGTGTGAAGATGGAGGTCTCAGCAGCTAGCAACAGAGAATGGCTGACAGAGAACAGCCCTGTCCTGTGCCACAGTGAGTCCCCAGTATAAGCACTTGGAGCCCAGAGGAAGACAGGCTTTTCCTTACAAACCAAGCCTGCTATGGAGACAAGATGGGCAGGCCAGGGAGGAATTCCTCACCTTCTAGAACGTTGGCAGCACTGTCCTCTTCAGCCAAGGTCACACTTCCAGAGGGAACTGCATGGACCTGCCACACACTGTCACTAAGCAGACCCAAGGAAATGCTTTCAAGTGTAGCCACAACCACTTGGCCCTATCCAGTAAATAATTCTACAGAGCCTGCCTTGTTTATATCCCAGGAAGCTGCAGAGAGAGTGTCCCCACATTCCTAGAAAGCCAGGTGTCTTAGTTAGGGTTTCAGTTGCTGCACTGAAACACCAGACAAAAAAGCAAGTTGGAGAGGAAAGGGTTTATTTGCCTTACACTTCCACATTGCTCTTCATCATCAAAGGAACCCGGAGGCAAGAGCTGGTACAGAGGCCACGGGTGGGTTCTGTTTAATGGCTTGCTTTCCAAGGCTTGCCCAGTCTGCTTTCTTATAGAACCCAGGAACACCAGCTCAGGGATGGCACCACCCACTATGGGCTGGGTCCTCCCCCATCAAACACTAATTGAGAAAATGCCTTACAGCTGCATCTTGTGGGGGCATTTTCTCAACTGAGGATCCTTTCTCTCTGATGACTCTAGCTTGTGTCAAGTTGACACAAACCAGCCAGTATACCAGGCAAGCTCCAGCACATCTGAGGCAGGAGCTTCCGGCTTGCCTCAATTGGCATTTCCTGCAGGAATTCTCTTTGCTGAGACATGTGTGAACCCTGGGCTGGCATGTTCCTCTCTGTTTCCTCACAGCTGAGCTTCATGACCGCCTTTTAGCAGCAGGGCAGATGCAGGAAGAACTGTAGTTTATGGCCAGTCTCACGACAGGGAGTCCTGAGCTCCTTTCTCTACTGAACTCAGTGATAATGTGACTTCCACTCACCTTTACCTGCAGCTCCTCCAGAGTCACCACTCAGACTTCAGGGAAGCCCCTGACTTTTACCACTAGCCCCATTAGGGGCTCTTCTCTGACCACCGCAGGTGCCCCTAACATGAACTTCTCCCAAGTGTTGGCTCTCCACTGGCTACAGGAAAAAGCCACTCTTCCCATCTGGACAATCGCCTTCCACAGTTGGACATCACCTCATCAGAAGTCACCTCACAGATACTCCCTCCAGAGCTACATCCACTGTCCTGGCCTTGCAACACTTTCAAGGCCCTGTCCTTTACATGCCCACCTCCTCTGCCTCTGCATCTTGTCCTGCACGCCCATCAAATCAACATCCCTATGTAAGGTCACCTAAAGTGCAGTCCCCTCTTTCTAGGCTCAGTTCACAGAGCCCAGTCTCTCTGGAGGCTGTGGAGGTGCACGGAGTCCACAAGGGGCTACTAGGTGAATCTGAAAGCAATTCTGTCTGTTTCGCCAGCCCCTCAGCCAGCCTGTCACTCACCTGCTGTGTCCTCAGAGCATCCAGCTCCCTCTCCAGCCAGGTCCGTAACCTGCGTTCCATCTGCTCTCGCTTCTCACATGCAGACTGCAGCTGGGTCAGGGCCTGCTGCAGCTTCTCAACCTTCTCCACGTAGGCTTGCTTCTCTCGTAACTGAGGGAGACAGTAAAACAGTGCAGGATGGACACCAGTGAGTACTGCAGCTGGGCTGGAAGACAGCTGGAGACCCCAGCTAAACTGCAGGTGCGTGCACTGCCCCACTCTGTCCCTCAGGAGCTTGTGGCAGGTACAGCAAGGTGGCCAGGAGGTGCCTGCTGTGGGCCTTTGGACAGCTCTATACTGTGTCTCATTACTGTTTTTTTTTTTTTTTAAGTTTATTTATTCATTATGTATACAGTGTTCTGCCTGCATATATGCCTGCACACCAGAAGAGGGCACAAGATCTCATTATAGATGGTTGTCAGCCATCTTATGGTTGCTGGGAAATGAACTCAGAACCTCTGGAAGAGCAGTCAGTGCTCTTATTTAACCTCTGAGTCAAGTCTCCAGCCCACCATTACTGGTTTTTAATCATAGCATTGGCAGCCATTGGAAATGAGATCAATAAAAAGGTTTTAGTGTATAGGAATGCTTAGTCTCTAAAGTTAAATGAAAAATCATACCAGAAGTTATTTACATTATCACAACTGTTTCTGTCTACCTATATATAGATCCGTGCAATAAAGCCCAGGAAAGAACCTTGAAATATTTGTTGTATTTATCTGTACGGCGGAAAGGCCATTTCTGCAAGAACAATAAGAAACTTATTACTTTCTAATTTTTCTCTAATAAAAAATTACTTCTAAAATACATAAATATATTAATAAAACAATACAATATGCAATAAACATGATATTATTATTTCTATAATGGAGGAATCATGTATATACGTATGATCTGTATGTATAAACATGCTACGATTATTTCTATAATAGAGGAATTATATATACACACGTATGATCTGTATGTATGCATACACACAATGTGCCCATTAGTATGTTTGCTAGTGAATAGATAAATGTCTCACTTGGGCAGTTTATGGAGTAACTTTCTCCTGTGCAGCTGAATAGCTTCCTACAGGGACAGGAAGGACACGGTGAACACCTGAGCCAGTGACTGAGGAAGTAGAAAGAAATGTCAAATGATTACATAAACATACCATCAGGTATGGATTTAGTGTCATGACCCACAGTGCCAAACCCTAATCCTCAGTACTTGGCGCTCTGTCTGCTCTGGGAGTCTGGCTCACATTCATAAATCCAGATGTTTTCTATCTTCCTAGGAATCAGCTTGGGCCAAGAAATCATGCCAAAACGTTTCCTGGATCCGAAGCTCTGCAAGAAGACAGCAGTGCTGTTTTCCTGTCTCTTTATGAGTGACTCAGCCCTGCACCGAAGCACAATCACACAGGCAGGCTGCAACGGGCCAGGTCTGGCAGCCTGTTGCTGAGGGAGGCCTCTTGCTGTGCCGCAGCTTTGCCATGAGCCATGCCTCTTCTGCTCAACCCTATCAGAGCCACTGGAGTGATACACAGCCCTTCCGATTGTGCCAGGAGGGAACAGCTACAACTGACTTCAGGATAATTTTTTCATGGTGCTTTTGGTTGTTCACATTAGCAGGCTTCCGAGAGTCTGCTAGGCAGGTTTCTGGGCTTCGTGGTCTCGCTGGAGCAAATGCTTTGGCTGTACCACCATACATACTTACTGAGTATGCAGCCAGGGTGAGGTTTGTTTGTCTAGGTGTCTGTTGAGCAGTCTGTCTCCAATGCCTGGGACAGGCCAGCACCCAGGAAGCACTCAATGTGTAATGTTAAGTGAAAGAGTATCATCCCTGAGCATCTGCAAGATCCTTGAACGTGTGGATCCGTCCCTGTATCTGTTTCATCATGAAGGGTGGCAAGGGGTATTTCCCAATGAGGATGATTTATGACAGCCATTCTGCTAGCTGCAATTTTCTGAGCACTACTGCACCAGGCAACGTGCTTTGTAAGCTATATCTCATTTAATCCTCCGGGGACAATAAGAAGCAACATTCTATGCTACCTCCACTTGGGGGATGAGAAAGTTGAAGGCAAACAGGCCAAATGACTTGATTGTAGTCACACAGCTGATATGGTCCATTTTCAGCAGCCTGGCTCTACAGCCCTCTTGTAACAGCCATGGTTAAGCAGTACAGAGTAACTAGTAGGTATAAGACACTGGGATGAATCAAAATCTTTCTAGAGAAACCTGCTGAAGAACAGGCAGTGGGAATGAAAACCAAGACCTAAGCCACTTTAGAGGGGCTTCCTGACCAATTTTAGAGGGGTTTCACTCAGCTGAAAACAAACATATAAAAGTAAGGCCAAGAAAAGATCATGACAGTGCTTAGGAATTAGTGATAGGAGCCATGACAGTGACCAGTCACATCTTCAATGGCCCAAAGATGACTTTCACTTCTATAAGGAATATAAAACCTAAATGAAAGGGCTGACAAGATGACTCAGTAGGTGCTTGCTGTACAAGTATGCCAGGTTGTTACAGGTTGGCTTTCTGTGCCAAGTACCAGGCTAAGCATTGGTGTGCTCTCTGGCTGTCCTCCAGACTTCCTGGCATCTACTTGCCAAGATGATATCTGCTTAGGATGCTCCATCACGGAAGTGCTAGCCACCTGGCTAAGCTAAAGAGTTGGTTTCATCACAATTGCTAAACCAGCATTTCCTGGGTTCAGGGAGTGGGGTCCAGCAGGGCCAACCTAGAAACGGAAGTGGGTCAGCCCAACCCCACCCAACCAATCCTTTGCCTTAGAATTGGGAGCACAAAGACACAACCACAGCAACCCCTTTTGCAGAAGTCCCTTTCTTCTTTCAGGCACCAGTGGCTTCTGCTCCTGCCAATCATTTGCAGCCCTGGACACCTGCCTACCGACAGGGCAGGCTGGGGGCTCTTGAACCATCTTACTACCACCTATCTCTCAGATTCTGCCTGGTTTCATGATGGATAAACCTTTTATTCACTTACATCTGGGTGGTTTATCACAACTCTCCTGTCTCTCCTCTGTCCCCTCCCCATGATGCTCTCACCTCTTCCTCCAGCTTGATCACTCTGGCCTGGGCATTGCTCAAAGCCTGGTCTAGGATCTCAATGTGCCTCCGATGCTCCTCGCTTGCATTCCGCACTGCTGCCAACTCCATTTCCAACTTTTCCTTTTCCTTCAAGAATTCTTTGTCTGGAAGGGAGAGAAAACCAGAACAAGCTCCATCAGAAAGCACTCGGCCTCAGGCTCATTGCCAGGCTACATCTGGCAAGGATTGCAAATAAAAACATGCAAATGGCAGTGAGTTACCATTGCTGCTGCTTGGCAGGAATGGAGGGTGAATGAAATGAGGACTTCCTTAAAGCCACCCTTAACTCTACTTGGGATGTGCTTCCAGTGTTGAGGTACTGGACCACATCTCAGTGGGATGGTACATCCCAAGCATGCACAAGGTCCTAGGTTTGATCCTAGCATAGCAAGAAGGAAGAGGAAAGTACGCAAGAACCACCAGCCCCAAATTCTCCTGGACTCACTTCTCTACAACACCGACTGTAATACTCCCATCCTGCACCTGTGACTTCACCGCATGCTTCCAACCTCCCTTGCTTGCACCTTTCAAGCCTCAGGTCAAAGGGCATGTTTGCAATATTGCAAACCACTTGCAATAATATTAAAATCCCCATTCACAGAACAATAAACCAAGGTCTCTAGAGAGGGGCTGTTTCATTGCAACAGGACAATGAGGGAGCTCTTGCCTCCAGTCTGACCCCCTTCTCCTATGAAGGACCCCAAACAACCCCCTAGATAGACCTGTCAAAAGGGTATAGGAATTTCATATTTGGGAAAACCATTCTTCAGTTCAACAAAAGATGATGACCATATGCCTTTGCAAGCAGGAGCTGTGACCTAGTCACCTTTCTGGATCAACCTTCCAATGAACAGGAAAGACCACAGTCATGGAAAATATGTTTCTTGCTACAAAGCAGTGGGTTTTGTTTTTTGTTTTTTCATTTTAAAATACATTATGTAGTATGCTTCCTACAGTATGAAAATGCTTGAAAGAACTTAACATGTGATCAAGGAGCCAGGCTGGGTGGTGCAGGCCTGTAATCCCAGATACTCAGGAAGCTGAGGCAGGAGGATGACAAGTTCAAGGCCTGACTGGGTAACAGTGACTTCAACTGTAACCTGGGCAACTTAGTGAAACACTGCCTCAAAAGAAAAATTTAAAGAAGTAAAGCCAAGCTCAATTGTAGGGAGTAATCCTGTTTAGAGGTACTTAACATGCTTGGGCGTGGTCAGCAGGTCCTCTAAACAGGATTACTCCCTACAAAGGAGGGCTGGAGGCATGGCTCAAAGGGCTGGAGGTTTGGCTCAGGGGTGGAATACTTGCCTAGAATAGTCATGCCTATTCCATCTCCATTATAAGCGGAAAAAAAAAAAAGAATAAGGGTTGGTTAAAATATTAAATTCCCCAAGAGAACCCCATGCAGCCATTTGTACTAGAAAAACCATCATGACTGATGTGCTTGCTGCTTAGTGTTTCATCAACTTTACACAAAGCTAGGCTCATCTGGGAAGGCGGAATTCATTTGAGAAAATGCCTCCATTAGATTGGCCAGTAAGCAAGTTTGTGGGACATTTGCTTAATTAATGATTGATGTGGGAGGGCCCAGCCCATTGTAGGTAGTGCCATCCCTGAGCAGGTCCCATGTTGTATAAGAAAGCAAACTGAACAATCCAGGGGGAGCAAGGCAGTAAGCAGCACTCCTCCACCGTCTCTGCTTCAGTTCCTGCCTCCATGCTCCTGCCTAGAGTTACAGTCCTGGCTTCCCTGATGATTGTAACCAGTAAGCTAAATAGAACCTTTCTTTCCCTGAGGTACTGTTGGTCATGGTGTTTATTACAGCAACAGAAAGCAAACCATAACTATTGATAAAAGGTAATTAACAAAACAATACACACGATATTCACATTTATAGAACAGAGACATCTAACCCCAACAGCAGCTACAGTTGTTGATTTTCTATATCACACCACCTGAACACTCTTATCAACCTTCCCAGCCACACACCGGAAGCTGCACCAGCGTGCTGCAGTGGGTGCATTCATTCATTGAACATTTCCTCCCATGGGCAATTCCTCATGGATGTAAACGAGCAACTCTGAGCACTGAGAACCAGCACCTGGAGCTGAGAAAGCAACCAAAAGAGTGTTCCTCCAAAGTTACAGAAAGGGTGGGTTTGGATATGGGGCATGATGACAAAAAAAGGCCAAGGATGTACTTATTAGTCCACAAAAAAAAAGTCACCAGGGAAAGTCAGCAGGGCACAGGAGAACCTAGAACACCTAGTGCTGTGGGTAAGGAGAGGCAAGGCCAGGAGCAAAGGCCTGTGTCCGAGGCCCATTGCCAGCTGAGGCAGAGTGGGAACCTGGGATGCCTGGCACCCACGGGGTGTCCTTCTCACTTAAATGAGCTACACTTGCAATAGCAAGTTATGTCAGTGGGGCCAGAGGGCAAATGCTTCAGGGAGACAGGCGGTGCAGCTGGGGACACGGTGTGCTTGCTTCCTAGAAACGAACAGGACCCAGGTTACCAAACCTGCTCCCAGAGCAGAACTAGACTTTGGGGTTTCTTCTGTCCCACTGCAGTGAACAACTACTGTCCTTCCTTCGCTTTCTGTGAGGTTTCCATCTGTATGCACAGAAAACAGGCACAAAAGCCTTAAGCAAGTAGGTCATTGTCCACACTTGCAGAGTCAGCCCAGGTGCCCATCAAAAGTAAATGAACTTTTTTCTTTCTTTCTTTCTTTCTTTCTTTCTTTCTTTCTTTCTTTCTTTCTTTCTTTCTTTTCTTCCTTCCTTTCTTTCTTTCTTCCTTTCTTTCTATCACTATCTATATCTGTATACACATCTATCTCTATATCTCTATATATCTATCTCTCCCTATCACTATCTCTATATTTGTATCTATTGCTCTATCATCTATCTGTCTATCTATCTATTTATCTACCCATCTGTTCATGGAGTCCACTGTCAAGTACCAAGCATTTTGTTGGTTTTTGTGCTTTGGGTTCTTTGCAGGAAGATGGAGCTGGAGACATGACCACCAAGATAAGCCAATCCCACAAAGATACACTTTGTATGTTTTCTCTCATCTATGGACTTGAGATCAAAGGGGAGCCTGAGAACAGACAGAAGGGACTAGTAGATGAGCAGGAGGTGTGAACAAGGGCAAGAGAGTAACAGAGGGCTTGTGTGTCAATATATATACATAAGAAAATGCATGATGAAACCCATTATTTTACACAATTAGTGCATGCTAATAAAAGTAAATTTCAAAATATCAGGGCTGGAAAGATGGCTCCAAAGGTAAGGAAGCCTGCCACCAAGTTCGATGACCTGAGTTGATTCCTAAGACCCTTACAATGGAATGAGAGAACCAACTCCTACAAGGTGTCCTCTGACCGCTACAAGTGCATGATGCCACACAGCACTGCCACACACAATAAAAATATTGCAAAATGAAAAAAAAATTAAGGGATAAAGTAAAAAGGGAGCTTTGTGTGATGCCTCAAACTGAGAAACTGAGGCAAGAAAATCACCATGAATTCACATGCTGTTACCTCTCTGATACTCCATTCCACCCAGGAAACTAACAAGATGTATTTTTCAGGACCATTTTGAAGACTAAAACAACCATTAAAGATGCTCGTTTGGGGATGTGATGCTTACTAGACTTTTGACTAATTATAACAAAGCTAATAAGTATTCCTGGCAGCTTACCACATCCCAGGCACCAAGCCAGGAGCTTCACAACATAGGCTCCTTATCTTCCCATCAGCATACTGAGAAATGAGAAAACTGCAGCAAATAGCTTAACTATGGGGAATGGTCCAAAGTCTCTACCAGCGCCACAGACACTCTTGCCCCAGGAAAGAGAATTGTATGGAAACTAGAACTTACTTACTTACTTATTTATTTATTTCTTACTACTTATCTCTTAATTTTTTGTTTTTTGAGACAGGGTTTCTCTGTGTATTCCTGGCTGTCCTGGAACCCACTTTATAGACCAGGCTGGCCTTGAATCCAAAGATCTGCCTGCCTCTGCCTCTTAAGTGCTGGGACTAAAGGTGTGTGCCACCACACCTGACTTATGGTCATGTTTTAAAAAGTCCCCCTTGAGGGGAAGAGGGTGAACCAGAGCCAGGCATGAAGATTAGAAGGTGCAGCTTGGGAGAGCCTTAATTTGGGGGAGAAAGCACCCCACGCTGGGGCTGATTAGGGAGAAAGAATGATGTGCTCTCTCCTTATAATTTCTGGAACTCTCCCAGTCATCTATGTAGCTTCCTTTGAACAGGTCCTTTAATTGTTGTCTTTTCCTTTGTAAGTAAGAACACCACCAGTGGCAGATGCATATTTGTTTTTAATGGAAAACACAGGTTTTCCGAACTTAAAATCTTTTGCCTCTCCAGAGTTCTCTGGTTCCACTGAGATATAACTGCGGCTCTCACTGTAATTCATGAACTAAAAATATTTCCAAAAGCCAACTGGAAGGAATGAGATATGAAGTTTCTCTTCCCATATTGTATCTGATTTCTGTTATTGGGCGGCAGGGGTAGGGGGGCAATTTGCTTTCACAAACATTTTGAGAAAACATTTTTTTTAAAGCATCTGAACTCTATTCTGGTATTTTTTACTAGGAATATCTGAAGAGGATGTGTTGTTGTCACTGAATCTGAATGGAAAAATCAATGAATTGAGAGCACAGCATGTGGATTCCACCAGAAGTCACTTAGGGTGATCCGAGTCTCTCACTGTTCGTTCACCACAGTGGGACAAATCACTTCCATCACATCAAGACTTCCAATGCAAGGACTTTGTGTTCACTCCCCAGGATGCATCTCGGGGTAAAATGTGGAAGTGTCAGGGCCCCAGTACTAAGAGTTGACCTTTGGGAAAGGTGGAAGACAAGGAAAAGCAAATCCCAATCCTAGCCTTAACATTGGCAGGGATTCAGCAAAGTACTCAAGTTGCTGTGCATTACAGGCTTTCTCTCTCTCACACCCTTCCTCCCTCCCTTCTTCCCTCCCTCCTTCCTTCCTTCCCTTCCTTCTTTCTTTCCTTCCCTCCTCTCTACTTCCTCTCCTCCCTCCTTTCTTCCTTCTCTCTTTCCTTCCCTCCTCTCTTTCCTTCCTTCTCTTCTTCCTTCCTTTCCTCCTTCTCTTTCCTTCCTTCCTTTCCTTCCCTCCTCTCTTTCCTTCCTCCTTCCCTTCCTTCCTTCCTTCTTTCCTTCCTTCCTTCTCTCTTTCCTTCATTCCCTCCTCTCTACTTCCTTCCCTCCCTCCTTTCTTCCTTCTCTCCTTCCTTCCTTTCCTCCTTCTCTTCTTCCTTCTTCCTTTCTTTTTCTTTTCACATGTGTATGACAGTATCTCATGTACTCCAGGCTAGCCTTGAACATGAGATGTAGCTGAAGACCACCCTGAACTTTGGATCCTCCTGTTTATACATCATGGATGCTGGGATTTCACATGTGTACTACCACACCTGAGTTATGTGGCGCTAGGAATGGAACCAGGCCTCTGTGCACACTGTGCTTTACCAACTTAACTGCACCCCAGCCCCTGCAATTGCTGCTGATGTTTCTAACACTACCTCCTACCTCCCTTCTCCCCTGCTTCCTCTTTCACTACCAGCCGTGGGCAGTGGGGCCAGTAAACTTTGGTCTACAGGTCAAGTGCAGTCCATGGCCTGTTTTTTGGAAAACAAGCTTTTCTGGAATGTGGCTCTACCCATGTTTAGGACTCACCTATGGGTGCTCCGGGCTATAGCCGCAGAGCTGAGTGCTTGATGCTTCAAAAAGCCCAAGCTTCAAACCATCCATCCCTCAACAGAAGGAGTGTGCTTGTTATGGCCCAGAACAAGAGAGTTCATTACTAGTTTAAATAAAAGATCACGGTGGCCATTCCATTAGACACTGAGTAAATATTTACCAAATGCCTCTAAGTTCCTGGAAACACAACCAAGCAGGAGTATAATGGTAGGGATGGCAGGTCAGATGCCCATTGTTACAGAGTGGACAGGGCAGAGGGGGAGACTGAAATGATTATCTAAGCCATTATTGATCCGTAGTTGTGGTGAGTGTGCGCAGAGGGAAGGATGCAGGACATACATGGAGTGTGTAGGTAGAATATCTCACACCCCTCAGAAGGCTTCCCTAAGCAGCTGCCATTTGCCTGGCTTATTGAACAGCTTCCTGTTTCTGTGACGGTTCCCTGAGGCCAGATGAAGCCCAAACAGTGATGTGCTTCCTCCATCCATCTAGCTCATTACATAGAGGAAGGAATATGGCCCATAAAAGTAGCCCAATTTTTAACTCTGTCACTACAATGCAAGCAAAACAACTACCAATGTGAAAAGCATGACGCGCTTCTTGGAGGCAGCCAGACGGTAACACATGACTAGCAGCCTTCTTTAATCAACTCTGTCCATTAGATGTGGACAATCAGAGCCTAAATTGACCACCATTCATCTTTACACCAGGGAGAAGATTCCCTTGAATATAAAATAACCACCCCACAGACCGCTCTTCTAGTTCCTATAAAGGCCTGAGTTTCTCAGGGGCGCCTGCCAGAGTTAAACCAAATGGATGAAGCACTGGAATGTTCTGCCTTTACACAACATTGCCAAGCAAGCCTTTAAAGCATTCCTGGGGAGTTCCCCCCCCCCCGAAAGTTGACAAGGTGTGGAGACCAGACCCTTATTTAGGCCTCACATCACTATTACATCTTGGAATAGCACACATGCTCAGCAAGGCAGGTCTGCCTCATCCAAACATGTCACAACGTTTGACATAAGCATTTAAAAACTCCATAAAATGAAGCTTCTATCTCCAAACCTAGCTTCCCCATGTCTAATATATTTTTTTTTACCTCCCTAGCCTGAAACAGATAGAAATCTGCAGTCACTAATTTTCATAAAGAAATGGCAACGGGGGTGGGGGTGGGCAATGACTGAGAAGTTACAGCTAAGCTTGATAGATATTCCCAGGGGTTTGCTTTTGTGGTAATCTGCCTAGGGGGAGGAGGGAAGGACAGAGGAAGGAAGAAAGGGATGGAGGGAGGGAGGTATGGAAAGGAAGAAGGAGAAGAAGAGGAGGAGGAGGAGGAGGAAGAAAGGGAAAATAGGAAAGTGGGGACCTCAGTTAAGCTAAAGCCCCAAAGAAGCCAGACCAAACAGGCGATGCTCTACAGTCTTATTCTTCAGTAATGATTTAGCTTTGGCATCATCATCCTACAATCTGTAAAACTTTGGAAAAATACACAGGTAACCATAAAAGCTTTTAATTCCTCTGGTGACAATGTTCCATCATCATGAGGGAACAGGAAGGGGACTTCATCAAGACCCTCAAACTCTCATGCACTGAACATGGAAGATTGTTCGCACTGGCAAGCCTCATGATTGAGTGGAGCCCAGAAGACCTGCATAGTCACCACCTTGGCCTTTAGAACTCAGTGGCAACTGTGCAGAATAGAATTCAGTTTTTATTACTATCTGTAAGTGTGTGTGTGTGTGTGTGTGTGTGTGTGTGTGTGTGTGTGTGTGTGTATGTCTATATGTTCCTTTGAACTTACATGTTTACATCAGGGTGAACATCAAGCAAAAAAGGAAAACTACTTACCATATACCTTCTCTTTGCCTCTCTTTTGCATCAGCCAAGGTGGTTGTCAACCCCATACCCCAACTCTTATCTTCAGCACATGTGTCCATGTGTCATTACTAATGTTAAGCTGTCTTGCCCTTCTCTGAACAAACTGCTACAGTCCCAAAGAACTGGCTTGAAAAGGATGCTGTACCCTGAATGAGTGATATTGAAATTATGACAACCTTTGTTCTCCTTTGTTCTAATATTAGGGTTTCTAGAAGAATATCATGTAACAGAACGTATTAATGAGTAGGCAGAGATGTGGTAATTCATGCCTGTAGTTCTTTTTTTTTTTTTTTTTTTTTTTTTTGTTTTTCAAGACAGGGTTTCTCTGTGTAGCTTTGGAGCCTATCCTGGCACTCTCTCTGGAGACCAGGCTGGCCTCGAACTCACAGAGATCCACCTGCCTCTGCCTCCCAAGTGCTGGGATTAAAGGCGTGTGCCACCAACGCCCCATGCCTGTAGTTCTGTATCCACATGCTGAAGGAAAGCCTGGAGGAGTGCACCTCCCATCCAGCCTTCTGCACATCTCTGCATCTTTACACCACAGCAGTTCACGAGACTACAGATGGAAGGGAAGACTCCACAGCTCAACTTTAACTCATAATCTGACCCAAACTCCTACTTCCTACATCTTATTAGTAGGGTGACCATCCATTGTGGTTTGAGCAGGAATTGAACACTGGACACTTGGTTGTGTTATTTGAGGACACTGTAGAACCTTCAGGAGACAGGACCTCACTGGAGAAAGTAAAGACACTCAGGGGTGGGCCTTGAAGTTTATATCCACTTCCTGCCCTTTCCCTGTTTCCTGACTGCCTCCTTGATGCAAGCAGCCACTGCATGTTCTTGCCACCACGGCTTACTGGCCATAAAGTACTTTACTCTCTCAAACCTGAGCCAAAAATAAACCTTTGTCAGGTATTTGGCCACATCAATGAGGAAAGTAACTAATACATCATCCATCTAGTTGCTTTGGTCATATCTACTCCATTCTGCCATTACCTGATTGGCTACCAATCCCTACTCACATGTCATTTGCTTCTCTGCCCCAGTCTTAATTACTCACTCTGCTGTCTCAGTAGAAGACATTAAAGTGCCCCCATGTTAAAGTGTCTATTCTCCCTGGTCAAGGTTAGCCCCTTCTCAGTTTGTTATCTACTCTGCCCACCTAGCTGGCCTTCAAAACATTACACATGAACGGAGGAATCACACTCATCTTTTAAGAATACACTGTTGAATAGTATTTTGAACTTAGACTTATGTCTAATATGGCAGAAAACTAAAAACAAGTCTAACCACGACACAAAACCTACAAGGTCTTAAGTGCAGTTACTTGAAAAATCTGTAAGATAACAGATGTCATAATCAATCACCACCTACTGTAAGGAGACGCTTCTCTGATGAGGGATGGGTGATACACTGATCTATGGGTACAATAAGATGACATTAGGAACCATTTTATTGCATTGTTCTTCTAGCATGCCCTCTGCTAGATTCTGTTACCTGTCTCACCATATGTTCTTGGCCTCGTTAACAGTGTCAGGTATGGATTAATCTTGTGGGGTGGGCCCTAAATCTAAAGTTTTAAGAGTGGTTGGTTGCTCCCACAACATTTATGCCACTATTGCACTTGTGGGCATATTTTGACAGGCAGGTTGTTACTGTAGCTTGCAGGTTCACAGCTGGGTGAGACAGATTACTTTTACTCCAGTAATATGCTGTGTTAGTTACTTTGATGTTGCTGTGATAAACACTAACAAGGCAACTTATAGGAGAGTCTACTATGGTTCCAAAGGGTTACAAATCCATCGTAGCAGGAATTGTGGCAGCAGGAGGGAGGCATGGCATCAGGAACAGTTGAGAGCTCACATCTCAAACAACAAGCAGGAAGTTGAGAAAGCTAATTCAAAATGATGAAAGTCTTTAAACTCTCAAAACCTTCTTCTAGTGACATACTTCCTCCAAAAGGCCACACACCTCCTAAGTCTCCCAAACAGTTGGGGACCAAGTACTCAAATTCCTGAGACTGGGGGACATCTCATTCAAGCCACCATGTATGCATGGTACTCTCCAGCACTATGAATGCTTGCAAGTACAAACCCTAGGGAATATCTGTACTGTAACTGGGGGATGTGTGCTAATTTTCTCAGTATTCAAAAGGTCCTCAGGGTTCACTAAGGAAAAAGTCCTACGTAAATATGGAATAACATCCTGGGTCCATTCCTTAGCCACACCAGAAGAACAAAACCTTTTAAATCCTGATAACACTGAAGGAAGGGGAAAGGTGTGCTGTGAACATTACATGTGGGTAGACTGGTTATGGAGCACCATTACCAAGCCTGTCTGAAATGCCCTGCCCACAAAATTATCTAACACATCAACCTTGGAATACCTCTAAGCAGTTGGAAAATGCCTATGTTGTCTATTCTATGCCTTTGAAGGCCAGCAAAGCATGTTTGTGCAGAACAAGTCATCCCCTGTAAGTTCATAAGGGTCTCTATGCCTGATTGCTAATGTTTGAGCTTTGAGCCAGAGGTGAAGGTCTTCAGAAAGTAAGCTCACACCAGAATGTGAGCACCAGCCTTGGCTGGGACACCAAACAGACACTCATTACATAATACAAACTACGTGATGGACTTACACCCTGGCAGCACAGCCGGCATGCCTCCCTCTGTCAAGGCACACGGTCACCCAAAAGGAAGGTACTAACACTGTCCATGCAAATAAGAGGCCCTGGCTTTGGTCTTAGTTAGGGTTTCTATTGCTGAGATGAAACACCATTACCAAAAGCAAACTGTGGAGGAAAGGGCTTATCTGGCTTACATTTCCACTTTGTAGTCCATCACTGAAGGAAGTCAGGACAAGAACTTAAATAGAGCAGAAACCTGGAGGCAGAGCTGATGCAGAGAAAGGGTGTTTCTTACTGGCTTGCTCCCTCTGGCTCGTTCAGCCTGCTCGCTCTTTCTTTCTTTCTTTCTTTCTTTCTTTCTTTCTTTCTTTCTTTCTTTCTGTCTGTCTTTCTTTTTCTTTTTCCTTTTTTTTTTTGAGACAGGGTTTCTCTGTAGTTTTGGAGCCTGTCCTGGAACTCACTTTGTAGACCAGGCTGGCCTCAAACTCACAGAGATCTGCCTTCCTCTGACTCCCAGGTGCTGGAATTAAAGGTGTGCAGTACCACCACCCAGCTAGCCTGCTTTCTTACAGCACCCAGTAAGCCGGCCCAGGAGTATCAAAACATACAATGAGCTAAGCCCTTCCACATCCATCACTGATTAAGAAAATGTCCTACAGGCTAGTCTACAGATCTTATGGAGGCATTTTCTCAGTTGAGGCTCCTGCCTCTCCAATGATACTTGTGTCAAGTTGACATAAAGCCAGTCAGCACAACTTTCCTACGTAAGCTCAGATGAGACAGCAAATACGAGTCATCAGTATGAACAGACACACTCTTTGTAAAGCAAGAGTTACAGGGTCAAAGAGTCACAGCTATTTCTGTGACTCTGAAGTGCACGGCAATCATCTCCTGCAAGACTGCAAAGCAATGTGAGGCAAAAGCCTGGCTAGCATTAGTGATCCTTGCCAAGATGGGATTTAAACAAGGGTGGGGCTTGAAGCTGGATCCAATCATGAGTCAGTTTGGGAGCTGGAAAGGAAATTAAGCCAAACTACCAAAAATTACAAAATTATTTCTCAGTCTTAAGACTTGAGGGCTTTGACAAACCCATATATCAGGGTACTATTATGAGAAGACAAATGGCTACTTCTTGAAGATGCTAATTTTTGTTGTTTTGCATTGTCTTTAAGCTTCGAGTGCTTACTCATGATGTTGCTAAGAATTATGACATACATGGTCCACCGGAGAAGGGGAAAGGAACAAGATCTCCTAAGCTAATGGGGAGCATAAGGGAGAGGAGTTAGAAGAAAAAGAAGAGGAGAAGGTAGAGGAGGACATGAGGGAACAGGAAGATAGTCAGGGGAAGAATAGAGGAGAGCAAGAAAAGAGATATCATCATAGAGGGAGCCATTATAGGTTTAAAGAGAATTCTGGCACTAGGGAAATGTCCAGAGATCTACAAGGTTGACCCCAACTAACAATCTAAGCAATAGTTGAGAGGCTACCTTAAATGCCCTTCCCTGATAATGAGATTGATGACTACCTTATATGACATCCTAGTGCCTTCATCCAGTAGCTGATGGAAGCAGAAGCAGACACCCACAGCTAAACACTGAGCTGAACTCTGGAATCCAGTTGCAGAGAGGGAGGAGTGATGAGCAAAGTGGTTAAGACCAGACTGGAGAATCCCATAGAAACAGCTGACCTGAACAAGGGGTTGCTCATGGACCCCAGACTGATAGCTAGGAAACCAGCATAGGATTGTTCCAGACCCCCTGAAGGAGGAAGTCAGTTTGGAGGTCTGGACAATCTATGAGGCCACTGGCAGTAGATCAGTATTTACCCCTAGTACACAAATAAATTTTGGGAGTCCTCTCCACATAGAGGGATACTCTCTTAGCCTAGACACATCGGGGAGGGCCTAGGCCCTGCTCCAAATGATATGACAGACTTTGAAGGTCCCCTCCCCATGGAAGGCCTCACCCTCTCTAGGGAGCAGAAATGGGATAGGGGGTCAGTGGGGGGCAGGGGAGGAGGAAAGGGAGAGGGAACTGGGATGACATGTAAATGAAGCTTGTTTGTAATTTAAATTAAAAAGGGGGGAACAGTAAACAGCTGAATCCACAGTCACAGACTCCTGACCTGTCCAGAACACCACCTGAGAGGTGATACTGAGAGGGCCACCACCAAGTAGCCTGTCCTTTCTTGGAGAAAAGGGTTATGACTTATTTGAAATAGTGAGTCCAGGAAGCACCATGCTTCCTGGGAGTGTGTGGTGGGGGGTGGGGGGAGGACACAGGTGATAGACAAGCAGGAAGCTGGAGGTCAGCGCCAAAGAATTAAGAAACACTTTGGGCACTTCCAGAGAGAAAAAACTGAGGAGGGTAGCCCCCTGTGAATGTGTACTGGGGTGCTAAGTTGAATGAAAAGACAAAAAGGAGGAGGCCAGCTGAGTACCAGAGTTCTCTTCTCTGCTTCCTGATCTACCCTATTATGAACTCGCAGCCTCACACACCCACGGCCATGCCTTTCCCAACATAATAGGCTGTATTCTCAAACCATGAGCCAAAAAGAACCTTTCCTCCAATGCGGTGCTTTTGGTCAAGTCGTGGTCACAGCCACAAGAAGACTAGCTAACACACAGACAGGCTCAACATTACTGAGCTGAGGTCTGTCAGCCTTGGCTTTGCCCCTGACTGACTGAGGAGACTCTCATCTGAAGACTGTCAGTCACAGGTTAAATTAACTCACAGAAAGGACACACCACAAAACCTAACAGGAGCCAGTACGACCCTTGCCTCAGTATCCTGTATATCAAAGATAAAATCTTTAGACACACAGACTCACTCTGGGACATGTAATGGCCCTCTGCAGCTTTGTCTTCATGACCATCGTAGTCCCTGCTGGATAGCTGCCTGTTGGCTGTCTCCAGTCGGTCTACAAACAAAGAATAAATGAGCCTGAGTCATCACACAACAATCACACAACAGAGAAATACGGTCAGTGCTAAGAGCTGCATCTGGAGAGAGAGACAATCAGGCAAGGGCCCAGACTGAGCAGTTTGGAGGTATGCTCCAAGCTATCATCAGAAAACCCTTGTGGGTCTGGGAATGGGCTCAGTCAGTAAAGTTCATTCTGCACAACATAATGACTGATGAGTCTGATGCTAGCACTCATGTAAAAGCTGCATCCGGTAGCATTCATCTGTCATCCAGCTCTGGGGAATGGAGACAGGAGGGTCCCTAGGGCTTGATGGTCAGCCAGCCTAGTTATAGCAGCCAGCTCCCCATTCAGGGAGACACACAGTCTCAAAAAGAAAAAAAAAAAAGGCAGGGTGAGGCTCAGTAGGTAAACAGGCTAACCATGGAGGCCAGACTACCTGAACTCAATTCCCAGACCCACAAAAAAGCCAGATGCAGTGATTTGCATCTACAACCCCAGTCCTCTTATAGAAAGACAGGAGAACCCGTAAGTTCATCAGCCTGCTACCCCGGAGCATGAAGCGAGAGAGACCATGCCTCAACAATGTAGAAAAAAACAACTCTCAAACGTTCTCTCAAGTACACACACACACACACACACACACACACACACACACACACACACACACACGTGGAGAATGACCATGAAAGATATCTGACATTGACAGCATAGAGACCAGGTCGCACCTCGGAGATCTCTGTTGAAGTCGTGAAGTCTCCGGATCTCGCCTTCCAGCTTGTTTCTCATTGCTTTGTCTAGAGACTCACGCTTGGTGGTGGACTTAACCAGGCTCTCATAGGCTTCTGAAATCCTCTGCAACTCTTTTTCAAACTGTAAGAAAGACCTAGAATTAAAGTGCGTTTGTGACAGGGCCTCTGTGACACTGGCTGTGGCCGAATCTTCACGGACACCTCTCTGTGCCTCGTTTCACGTCTGCTCCATTTTGCTCCTACTCCTGACCTGTAAGAGCTACAGTAATCCTGTAGAGACAGTCTCTCAAATCTGGTCACATGGTCTAACATCACCCAGTAAAGTCTCGGTACTGACAGGAGTCAGGGGTGAATAACCAAAACATCCCCTTTAAAAGATTTAGTTTATTTGATTATGATTTATTATTATTATTATTATTATTATTATTATTATTATTATTGTTGTGTGTGTGTTTGTGTGTGTGTCCAAGGGGTCCAGAAGAGGGTGTTGGATCATCTGGAGCTCAAGTCCCAGGCAGATGTGAACCACGCAATATGGGTACTGGGAACTCAGATCCTCTGCAAGAGCAGCAAGCACTCTTAACCACTGAGCCATCTCTCCAGCCCCCTAAGTATCTTATTTTTGTATTATCATTTATAATGATTAATGAAGTTCCAATTTCACATAAGGAAGATATTAGATTGGGGGAAAACTCAAGTATTGTGACCAAACTCAGACTTGCAGACATTGTTCCTTTCAGAGACCCCACTCCTGTTTCTACGCTAAGCTGGGCTTCAAACTGAGTGTTGTCTGTGAAACAGCTCATGGAGAAGGATTGTACTTGAGCCTAAGTATGAACAGCTGTGAGTAGAAATCTCTTCATATGGAAGGGTGGGATTGAAACTGCAGGCGTGAGTTTATTTGTTCATATTTTACCAGGTCAAGAATGCTATCCACCGAGCCTTTAACCTACTGTGAAGACAGATCCAACAAGGAACTGTCACTGTCACAATGGCAGCCTAGTGTTTCCAAGTGGAATCCAACAGCTTCCAGCACATTGTTGTGTAGCATGAAGCAAACTAGATGAGATGACAGCCAAGACATGGGCCCAGCCTAGATGCCTATCCAACAGACAAATGGATAAAGAAAATGGGATTTAATACACAGTACAGCTTTATTCAGCTATAAAGGAAAATGAAATTATGTCATTTGCAGGGAAATGGTGTAAGTGAAGTAAGCCATACTCAGAACCACACATAATGTGTTTTATTCTCATAACTTATTTTAGTCTTGTTTTGTTTTTTTAAATATATGTGTACAGAGAATGAAATTTGAAGGGGCTGTTTGGGGTAAGAAAGAAACTCATAGGAGGTAGACAAGAATGTGAGACAGGGTAAAAGCACTATATAAAGCATGTCAAGGCACAGTGTGTAAAAATGGTAGGGTGGAACCCACTACTTTGTAAGCTAAACACACGCACAAAAAGGACTGTCTAAGAGACCCGCACACATGATACATGGAAACTCAGGTAAGCACTGAAGGCAGAACCTTAAGCCATGGGGTAGAAAAGTGCTTGTGCCATCACCCTTGTCACCAGAAGACCAGAGCCATGTTTTCAGTCCCTCCATGGAACAGACATGTTATCTAAGGAGGGTGGAGCTAAGAGAGCAAGGTTCCTTTGATACCATGAGATTCTCCATTAGGCCTCCTTATATAGGAGTTGGCTGTTTGTCTCACTCTTCAACAATGACTTTTTGCTTCTTCCAGAGCTACCATGAGTGGCTGATGTGTCCTGAACTGTGTTCACAGTATGGCTGCCAAGGATACTCCTTCCTTTGAATTTCATTCAAAACAGGATGTGCCAAGACAGGTCCTCAGACTCCTAAGATCTCTACGAACATCCTTGTTCTCAGAATGAAACCCAGGCATCCCAGGGTGTCCTGCCAATGACAGCCCATTATTTACCCGCTCCTTCCCACGGCCCCTCAAATTACTTCAGCATGTCACAAACCTTGTGAAGCTTGTCGGCGTTGTCATAGCAGCCCTGAAGCTCCTGGTGAAGCACACGGTTCTCCTCTGTGAGGATCTCCACCATTTGCTGGGCTCGCTCCACGATCGCAAAGGCGTCTGGTCCAAGCTGCTGGCTGGGGGAGGCTGGTGGAAGCTGTGGAGCCGCCAGGCTCATGGGAAGTGGAAGAGGCAGGGAGACGGAGTGCAGAGGCCCACTGATGGAGGAAGTCTGAGAGGACATGGGGCTATGCTGCTGCACCGTGGATGGAAAAGGAAGCTGGCATGGCCGGCTGTGAGGAAAGAGAGGACCAGTCATCAGACTCCAGAGGAAGTATGGGAGAGGAAGGAAGGTCACTAGCACAGGCATCAACAGTGGCTTCCTCGGGCAGGGGTCACCCATGCACTTTCCCACACTCAGCTAAGCAGTAGGTTCAGGCTCAGAGGCATTTATCATATTCTTCTCTCTAGCATTGGCTACTGGGAAGAGAGTGGACAAGCCAGCACAGGTCTCTGCTCTCTAGGAGAGACAGCCAAGCCATGCTAGAATTAGACAAAGCTGAGAGTAGAGTCCTAGCCTCCAAAGAATGGAATTCTGGAGAAGCCATTTCTATGTGCGAGGTCAGGGAGAGAGTCTGATAGGCAGAAGTTTGGGATGAAGTCTGTAAGGCAGCCAGGAGGGAGCAGTGGCTTGGATGGGAGGGTGAAGCTTTCACTATTCTGTTACCCTGCTTCATGAAAATCATGGAGCTTTCTCTCAAGCAAGCCAACAGTTTATCACAGCAAACTCACAGGTACACAACAAATGGCACAAAAGTCTTGTTCAGTTCTCCCATCCCTGTTGTCTCTCTCCTGCAGGGACAGGAGTTTAACCTTCTTGTTAGTCTCTACTTCCAGGTCTTGGCACTGAGGAGAGGTGACGAGACTTGACAGAGAGCCAGCTCTGTGTACTGGCACAGGCCTGTAATCTCAGCACATGGGAGGCAGAGGCAGGAAGATGACCACAAGTTCAAGGATAGCCTGGGCTACAGAGTAAGACCCTATCTCACAAAACATAAATAAATAAATCTGAAAGAGTCCAAAAATACCTAGCATTGCTGCCAAAGGGTGAGCCTCCAGAGAGTGCCACTTAATGTGCCACTCACAGCCAAAGATCACAGTACTTATTATTCCAATTTTACCCTAAGAGGTTACTCTCACTCACATATTTTCCCTTTAAGTACATTTTCTAGAGTATCTTAGAGCCTGCCAACTGTCATGGTCCCCATTCACAAGCGTGTCTCCCAGCTCTGATGCCTCAGAATGCCAGCGACTTGCAGGTATGTCAAATACTAGAAGTGTAAGGATCACAACAGCTATGCACCCTTCCTGACCATGGATGGACCCAGGCATATCACACCAGAGTGAATAACCTTGGGTCTTAACATCAGACCTTTCCGCACAGCCTCAGGAGATGCTCCAAACTAAATCTCCTTCCATGTTAAATTTAGGACTTCCTTCTCCAGTCATGCTAATCTAGCAGGGTCTAACTTTCCTGACAAAGGTCAAAAGTCATGGAGCACAACCCAGCCGTTTACTCCATAGGTTAGAATCCCCTTCCTCCTGTCTTCCATTCAGAAAAAAAAAAAAAAGTCACTGGGAGCTGTGCAGCATCTTCTCCTCTCTACAAACACTGCAGAGCTACACAGCTTTCCCTTTAGGCTGAGAGGTTTGAGGCATCTGTGCCCATTCCACATGTTGTCCTGCACAGAAGGTACAAACCCACCACAAACTAGACAGACTCTAAGTCCTGTTCACACTGTCTAGTGTTTCTGCAGGCCACAGGAACTCCTGTCAGGAGTGGAGCCCAGGAAGTCACAGCTGCACTGCTGACTTCAAATACTGATGGTCCTTCTCACCTCTGATGCAGCCCCTCACAAGACAAGAGGTAATGAAACTGTTGTCCTTGAAGCCAGGGGTGGTCAGCTCTGCTCTTGGACGGACTGGAGATGGAAGTGGAGGTGTTACCTCTGAGATTTACTTAAATTTGGGTTTGAATCCACTTAGTTAATGCACACCACCTCCTCCTTTCTCCTTAAGGTGAAAGACAGAATCTGATGACCATATCCTGATGCCTGCTGAATTCCTTCGAGAGGGTGTGAGGCTTCAGGGGGAAAAACATGCTTGCCAAGCTTAAAACAAGAGGTGAGATGATTCCAGACCAGGGGTCTTCTACCAAGCAGCAAGCACTGTCCCTATCGATCACCCAGGAGCACTTTTCAGAGAATAATGCCTGTAGTAGGATGGATGATGGTCAGGCAGGAGAGGAAACCTCTGCTTCTCAGGTCCACTGCTCAGGCAGCCAGAGAGGGAAAGAGGGCATGGAAGACAACATTTATTGAGAAACATAGTGAATATGTTTCTATGCTGTAACTGACAACTTGTGAGTCACTTTCCCCTATTGGATAGTGGTAGAGCATCCAACCTGACACACGGCTCTGGAGAGTGCCAGCTGTGTTCCATCACTGTAACCTCATACAGAGCTCGGCATGGACCACTCATGAGCACGTTTCAAAGCTTTACTATGACTATGGCTACATCTACTGAGCACTTCTTACGTCCAGCCACTGTGGTTAGCCTACACTGCAGTCATCATCTCATTTTGACTTTATAAAATATGTATCAGGCTGTTGGGGTGGCTCAGTGGGTACAGGTGCCTGCCACCAAGGCTGATGACCTGAGTTCGTACCCAGGTCCCATATGGCGGAAGGAGAGAAGCAACTCCCACAAGTTGTCTTCTGTCCCTCATACATTTACACCGTGGCATGTGTGCCCTTGCACACACATGTATGCATAACACACACACACACACACACACACACACACAGGATATCACTATTTGTCTATTTAGAAAAAAAAAAAAAAAACAGAGCACAGAAGGTACCCTGCAAAATACAAGAGATAGAACAGAGGCAAGAGAGTCTAATGTGGTTTTTGTTGTCTGTAGAAAGTGCACACACCACATCCACAAAGGGGCCACCCTATCTGCCAGGTAGACACTTCACTGCCTTACTAAGCTCTCACAAGAATAAAGGAAGGCTCCACTGGCCTGTTCCTATAAGACATCGGTTTAGGAGGTCAGCTGGTCAAATGACCAAATGAGCCTGGAAACACCAAAGGTGTGAACTGTTCCCATCTAGAGAACTGGTTTTTCTTAATATAGCTGCATAAGAATTAGAATTAAAAGCCCTCTCCTCCCCAAGGCCAAGGTCAGGTAAGACAAACAGGAACAGCATGATCTGGAGAATAGTGTCCTGAGAGACACAGAGGTACAGAGCTGGCTCTGTCAGAGATGGCCTGGGCCATTCTTTTGGAGACTGGCTTCCAGGATGTGTAGTTAATTCTCCCTCTCAACTTCCACCATTGTCTTCGTCCCTCTCCCCCTCCACACACACACAACCTGCTACTGCCTGCCTTCTGCTATTTCTATTCTCAAATTTATACTTTAACAGTACTTAATATTCCATGTGCACGCCTTTTCTTCTACCAAATTATTAGTGTACAGTTTTTCCAAGGATAGAAGCTTATGACTCATAGTGATTTGACACAAAGTCACATCTGTTAATTGATTTAATCCCCAACTCTGAGACCAAGTTGGTTCCTATTTGCTTGATTGCTTTTCAAAGAAGAAACAAACCTTCAACACTGTGATGAAGGGGCTAGGCCCTGCCAATCACAATTACTTAGACTGTGGAATCATGAAGATCCCCACACTCTGTCCTTCTCTAATAGTGTTTACTCCGCCTGGAGAAATGGGCTGTAGTAACATGTTCTTCCTCTCCCCACAGAACAGTCTTCATAAGCATATTAAACAAGGTTTTAAATTCTACCAGCAAACAGCTGTCATGAATAGCACTAACTTAATCTGCTCCTCACCAACCTGGGCATCCACTGTTCCCACACCAGGTGCAGCATCATTCTATTTCATAAGTATGCAAATTAAGGCTCCCAGGATTTACAGAACCACAAGAGCTGACATTCTGTCTAAAGTGAAAAACACTTCCCAAAGCATACACTCCCACCACACCAGGCCCCTCTGTCAGCACCACGGAACGGAGGCAAAGAACCAGAGCAGCTTCAGGGCACTGCCAGACACATCAGGACATGTCACCCAGCCTCAGCTCTCACTCCAGCTTGTCCAAAACAGAAACAGAGGCAGCTGAACACTTACTCTTGCTCTGGGTGAAGGACTCAGAATGTAAAGACTTGAAATTAGAAGGAAAACATCTCAATGGTTTTTATACTAATTACTTCCTGAAAGACAATATTTTAGATACCTGGATTAACTGCGTGTGGGAACTCTTGATTGGACTTTGTTACGTCTATGTGCTGTGTACATATGTAGGGGAAGCTGTAGCCACGCCTTCTTAGGGGCTGGCTACAGGTGTGCCTGACCACGCCCTCACAAGCGTGGTCAGGCACACCTGTAGCCAGCCCCTAAGAAGGCGTGGCTACAGCTTTCCCTACACACATATTTGTTTGTGTGGATGTGTGCAGGAAGATTTAGGCACACATGTATCTGGAGGCCAGAGGTCAATGTCTGGTGTCTCTCCTAAATCACTCTCTGCCTTCATTTTTTTGAGACAGGGTCTCTCACTGAACCTGAAATACATTGATTCAGCTGGGCAGGCTGGCTGCTTGAAGAATCCTCCATGGTTGGGGTTACAGGCAGGCATCAGCATGCCAGGTTCTAGGGATAGAACTCAACTTTTCAAGTTGCAAGTTGTGTAGCAGTCATTTGATTGGTTCATCCCCTTAGCACAAAAATGTCTTTTAAATCTTTTAAGTGAATCAACAAATAGACTCTTGAATAAATCTCATCTGTATTTAATATTTTAAAAGGGGCAGGAGAGATGGTTCATGGTTAAGAGCACTGTCTGTTCTTGTAGAGGTCCAGAGTTCCTAGCACCCATACTGGGTGGCTCACAACTGCATGTAACTCCAGCTCCAGGGGATCTGGTGCCATCTTCTAGTCTCTGTGGGCAACCGCCACATGTCACACACACACACACACACACACACACACATACACACACGCACATGCACGCACGCACGCACACACGCACAATTTAAAAACTAGAAAGGTGTTGAAATAATTGTCCAAAGCAGAATTATGAGACTTCCAACTGAAGAGATGACCAATTTCCAAATTACAAATACTAGTTTCTCAAGATTGATTAGCTCCATTAAATAGTACCTCTTAATCATGAGAAGAAATTGGATGAGTTCTCTCAAGTTGTAGATATTCAGTATGTCATATCACAAACTAGTATAAGTTCAAATTAGTAGAGTTTTAAAATAAAAAAGTCTATTATGAAAGAGTTGCCAGAAAGTTTTACATTACATACATGCCCATACAGCATTTCTATCACATTTTTATTATGGGCACATGCATATGTATAGGTTTGCGTGTACATGCATGTATGTGTTATACATGTGTATAAATATACGTGTGTATGTACATTTGTGGGCATACAAATGCATGTATGTGTATGCCCATCAGAGCATGTATGTATATACCCATCAAATCACATGTGCAGAAGTCGGGAGGATAACTTGAAGATACAGCTCTGAACTTCCTTCAAGTGGTTCCTTGGGATCAAATTCAGGTTAGTAGGCTTGGTGGCTAGTACCTGTCCCTGCCAAGCTATTTCACTGGTCTTGCCCAGTACTTTACAGGACCAAACTGCACATGTACCAATCAGTCTCTCCTTGGAAGCCAATTCCAGAATTCACTGATATCCGAGAACTTAGGTAAATGCCCTGCTGTCCCCATGTGGTCACAGACCATGAACGGGCAGAAAGGGAAGTGCATGCTATATTCTACACACTAAACTCCATAAGTATCTACATACAGGTCAGTGGTTGCAAAAAGTGGTTTGTCTGACTGACAAACTTTGTGAACTACAACAGGAAATAAAAATTAGTGGGTAAACAGATGAAGAATATGGTTAAATAATTTACAAAAGAGAAACATCCAAATATGTAATTTCTAACATAAACATTAACAGAAATAAACTAAAACAAGTTTTGAATGTATCTATTAAGTCTGTGCAAGCTTTTATGCAACTTTTAAAAAAATTTTCAAGAGTACTCTTGGGACTCTTATTCGGTTTTGTTTGTTACAAGACAGAATCTTACTGCATAGCCCAACAGACAATAAAAGTGATTGTCTAGCTTGACCCCAACTAACAATGTAAGCAATAGTCGAGAGGCTACCTTAAACGCCCTTCTCTGATAATGAGATTGATGACTACCTTATATGACATCCTAGAGCCTTCATCTAGTAGCTGATGGAAACAGATGCAGACACCCACAGCTAAACACTGAGCTGAACTCTGGAATCCAGTTGCAGAGAGGGAGGAGTGATGAGCAAAGGGGTTAAGACCAGGCTGGAGAAACCCACAGAAACAGCTGACCTGAACAAGGGGTTGCTCATGGACCCCAGACTGATAGCTGGGAAACCAGCATAGGATTGTTCCAGACCCCCTGAAGGAGGAAGTCAGTTTGGAGGTCTGGACAATCTATGAGGCCACTGGTAGTAGATCAGTATTTACCCAAGTACACAAATAAACTTTGGGAGTCCTCTCCACATAGAGGGATACTCTCTTAGCCTAGACACACTGGGGAGGGTCTAGGCCCTGCTCCAAATATGACAGACTTTGAAGGTCCCCTATGGAAGGCCTCATCCTCCCTGAGGAGCAGAAAGGGGTTGGGTTAGGGGATCAGTGGAGGGCAAGGGAGGAGGGAAGGGAGAGAGAACTAGGATTGACATGTAAAAGAAACTTGTTTCTAATTTAAATTACAAAAAAAGTGATTGTCTCCAGTTAGTGGAACTATGGCTCTTTGTTTCTTTCTTTTATTTTTTTCTATTCTTTTTCATTGGATATATGTAGCTAGTTTTTAAATTTTTCATATTATAGTCCATCTTCACTATCAACCTGACTGGATTTAGAGTCACCTATGAGACACACCTTTGCATGTGTCTATGAGGATGTTCCCATAGTAGTCTAACTAAGAAGAGATCCACTGTGCACATGGGCAGCACTGAGGACAGACTAAGGGCCCAGACCTGTGGTTCTCTGCTCTCTGCTTCCTGACTGCAGACACCAAGTTACCACCCACACATTCTGGAAGCCACGCCTCCCCCACCATGTAGACCTTCCTAAACCAGGAGCCAAAAATAAACCCCTCCTTCCCTTGGTCTCTTTTTTCTCAGCTTCTGGTCAGCGAGGAGAAAATAACTGATTCAGTTATTACCTAAGCAATACATGTGTATGATATAAAAATTAATATAAACAAAATTACCAGTGTTGTTATTTTAGTAATTAAGAAAAACAATGATATAAAATAATAAAAAGCCACAAAAAAGGAAAAAATTCACACTTTGAAAGAGTCTTGCAGCTCACAGTATTTTCTCAAAACTTAAACTTTCTGACCCTTAAAGCAACATAGTGAATAATGTTTAACATAGGCTGTATTTGAATAGGAAAATATAGAAGATCAGTATTTTCTTTCTTTGGGGGATAAACTAGCAGGAAAGACATATATACATGTATATATAATTTCTACAATAAAAATTATGCTTATGTAAGGAAGCAACTCAGTTGTAAGAAAATTCTTCATAACATTATCCAGATGAGGACGACAGGCATGACTTACACCCCTTAACCAGCTTATTGGGGCATGACTGGTTGAGCCTAGGAGTTCAAGGCCAAGCTGGGCAATAATGACAAGACTCTCAAAAACACAAACAAGTAAGGAGGAAGCTGAGACTCTGCAAGGTGAAGGAGCAAAAGTCCCTCACCTGTAGCTGCTGGTCCTGCAGACAACCATGGGTCTCCTAAGTGCTCAGTTTAAGGCTTGACTCTCTTCGTTTAACTAAACTCAGAATCCCTGCTATGTGGGTGGGTTCAACAGCCCTTCTGTTTAAAGATGGTGCCCCTGTTATGCATTACAGCTGGGGTTGTGTCAGGTTTCCTGGGAAAGTGACCTGAAATTGACCCTGGCTTCTTTAAATTCCCACACCACAGAGTTATTTCTCAGGATGCATGAGGCACTCACTATACTTGGCTTATCCAGCTAGAATTCAGCCTAAACGCTGTAGGCATTACTGAATTCTTTTTTTTTTTTTTTTAAAGACAGGGTCTAATGTAACCCTGGCTAACCTCAAACTTGCAAGTAGCCAAGAATGACCTTGGCTTAATTACTGACCTTCCTGCCTCCACCTCGTAAGTGCTAGAATTACAGATGTGCACCACCAAGTCTGGCTGACACTCCTGACAGTAAATTTGACCTACAATTTAAATGAAGGTACATGGCCTCATTTTCACTGAGGGAAATGTAAAGTTTTCACTGAGCAGCCAAGGGGTCTGGTTTACCTGTAGATGCTAGGCATTGGCCAACACAATGACCCTGTACATTACACCAGGACATCTCTAGGGAAGAAATGCTCAGTGCATCTTGATAGAGAATATAGCTGGTATACGATTTGGTCAAACGACAGCTTTCCCCAGCTGCAGCACAGGACATTCACCTCCCATTCGCTGAACTGAATGAGGAGGAAGGTGATGACAATGCCATGTTTCTGACAAGAAGTAAGAAGCCAGCCCTATGCAAGGAAAGTCACAGCCCCGCCCCGACTTCTTGGAGCTTTCCACAGCCTAGGAAAGAGGGCTGGAGTCAAGCCCCACCATTCCCTGCCTTATAGCTATCTACCTGCCAAAAATCAAGTCACTGCATTCACAGATGAGCAGAAGATGAGCTAGCACTCAAAGCCCCTCTGTTGAACAGACATGACAGAACCATGCCAACAAAGGGCAGAGACACGCCCAGGCTCAGCAGGCAGGAAGAAAGGTTTCAGGGACACCTGCCAACAGCTGCTCACCTCTTCCTAAGTGGTCCTTACTAAAACAGACTTTAGTCTAAAGTCAGTGCTGACCATATTCCACAACATATCTGCCTCAAATGGGAGCAAGCCACAGCCACTGCTACAGGTGTTCACTCAACCTGGGTCCAATGGGCAGACCAACACAAAATTATAAGCTTATTCAGAGCACTGAGACTTTTGCTTTCTTCTCTTTCTTTCTTTTCCCCATAATGTGACTGTATAGTTCCTGAGTGTAAATTTTGTAGTCAACGCCACAGCCCGAAGCTCTCAGCAAGGTTAAGTTTGCACCTATTATATTCCAGGATATCTGGAGAGGGAGAGTTTGGTGAGATTCAATAAACTAATTACAAATTCTCCTGGTATGTCAGCTCAAGTGGCAGTTCAGTGTGGTTCCATTGCATGTACAGTCACTGAGTGTTTGCTCGGGGGAACTGCGGTAAGGGGCACTGGGCTTGATATGGCTCCTGCACCACGGGGCTGCTGGCCATGACCTGATACCAGAACCTCTGACTCCAAGTCAGGTTTTACTTACCTAAGAATGGGCTTTTTAATCGTACCTCTCTTTTCATAAGATTTAATTATTATTTATGTGTTTTGCCTTCAAGTGAGTCTGTGGACCATGTGCATACAGTGCCCATGAGGCCAAAAAAGGTGCTAGGTCCCCTGGGACTGGAGTTACAGACAGTTGTGAGCCACCAGGAGGGTGCTGGTAATTGAATCGGGGTCCTCTAAGAGCTGCCAGTGCTCTTGAGCACTGAGCCATCTCCCCCACTGTTTCCTATTTCTTAAAATTGCTGTAAAGGTTAAGGAATATAAGCCATACTAAGTGCACACAGTAAGCCCTTGGGAAAAGTCGCCTTCCTGCCATAGTGCTCCATGGTCCACTGAGCGCTTCACAGACGTGACAGAGTGCCACATATTTGTAGTGGAAAATTGAAACAGATATTAGAGAAAACAGGTTTTGTCTTATTTCATGCATGATCGTGACTAAAGTATATAAATCATAGGAGCAAAAAACATTCAAGATTGATCACATCTAGTTTGTAAATCCTGTGTTTTACAATGTTAGTGGTTTGTTGGGAAATTCAAGATTAATAGGTAATTTTTTAGCAGTTCTAGTTTTCTGTTCTTTCTTTTCTTTTTTGCATAGACAGCTTTCTTAGATACATCCTGACTAATACACTTCAAACTGCTCTGGCAGAGAAATCCAACCATGCCTGGAATTCATTCATGCCTTCATTTCCATTAACAGCACACACTATGTAAGCCAAGTCTCCACGAGTGAGTCAGAATTAATAGCCAATGTTTGCTTTGGGGGTGGAGGCCATCACCATCCTCACAAGAACAGCCCTAGTCTCAGCTTGTCCTCATGGTGACCCACTTTCATTTCCAGGTGAAGGAAAGCAAACTGGAGCCTGAGGAAGAACAGAGCAGCATCTTTGGAGCGGCCCCTGGTCCTAGCACTCCTGTTCTTAGCTCTTTCTTCCCCACAGCCACTTGAGCTCATTCACAGAAGGGGCCACGACGATGCAGGTCCACTATGTTTGGGCCGTGTAGCAGTTTTCGAGGGACTTGAAGGGGATGACATCAACCACCAGGAGAGCTCCGCCTTTAGTGTACCCGAGCAGGCAAAAGCTCTATGAGTGACTGGGAGTCACACTCTTCTCCCAAGTTCTAGCATGCACTCTTTAGATCTGTCTGGAGGCAAGAAAGAGCCAAGTCTTAAAACATAATGGGTTGGGCCAAATTGCTGGGTATCCATTAGGGCCTCTTGCAACATCAGGCAGGAAGATGGCCCAAGAATCTGTCAGGTTCCATTCTGGTCCAGAAGTCTATGCTGCCATGTACCATATATACATGTATATATGTACCTAAGTCATCACCATTAGTGACAAACATACAGCCCCCTTAAGCACCAGAAAAGGGAATGGCCCTGTGAGATTCCTAGGAGCAGAGTGTTGCTTGTTTCTTGGGTCATTCATAATGCCACACACCAGGTTCAAACCCTAGAGTTCAGGCTCTGCTGAACAAGTCTGGAGCAGGCTGTGTGAAGACAAGTTTGTTTACCTAGCTTGCCAAAGGCTGCCCTGCTGGAACCAGGCTGGCTCACTGTGGCTGTGCTCACAGAGTGGCCTTTATAGCCTTGGGGCCCATCTCAATGGCCAGTCTATTACATCTCCTCAGAATTCTGATGTGACATATGATGAGGCATATGAATTCCAGTGCCAAACTTAGCAGGGAACTCTAATCCCTCAGATGTTCCTTGTTTCTGACCTCAGAACTTCAAGACACATGGTGATCTCCACAAGTCAGGGGCGCCTCCAGGAAGCACCTCGCTCCCCACTGACCCACCTTGCAATATGGTTTATTGACAAGAAACAAAGAGGGTCCAGGTTATGTGCTGCCAGAGATGGCTCTGCTAGAGCACTAGCTGCTCTTGTAGAGGACCAGGGTTCAATTCCAGCCACCCACATGGTGGCTCACAACTGTCCGTAACTCCTATTCCAGATAATCAGACACTCTCTCTGGCCCCCAGGAGCATCAGACACTCAAGCAGTGCTCAAACAAAACAACATACAGATAAACAAAACAAAAGCATAAAAACTGTAGGCCAGCAAGGAAGAAGGAAACTTCATTTGGAAAGATTTCACATCATTATCAAGACCTTCCAGAGGCTGAGAGAAATGTTTGAGGTGATCTATGAAATGACAATGTGACACAAACAGCAGAGAAGTGACAGCTTTTGAGGGAAAGTTATCCTTTTAGTATAAAGAGGAGAGAACTCATGGGCTCCATTACAGTCAGGCTAAGCCCATGCTAGGATGAATACAATGTGCTCTGCTGCTCATGAGGGCTCAGGGCTGGCTGGGCCACTTCACACTGTGATGGCTCATTTTCATTTAGACTGGATTTAGACTCACCTAAGAGACACACAGCCCTGGGCATGTCTGTGTGGATGTTTCCAGAGATGCTTAACTCAAGTGGGAAGACACACCGAATATGAGTGGCACCACATTCCAGACGGAATTAAAAAAGGGATTTAAGTTCTGGCATCCCTCCCCCAGGGTCTCTGCACCCTGGTAACACAGAAATATAAGGAGTTACAGGTCAAGTCATGCCCCACCCCAACTCCATTACACTTTCCGGGCCATGACAGATACCACGCTCTCAAACCATTGGCCAAAATAAATTGTTCCTCCTACATGTTGCTGTTTGCCAGGTTACAGCAACAGAAAGATGACAATCAAATTCACCTAGAGTCAAATGTGTCAGAGCTGGGGGGTAGGTAGCCAGCACCCAGCTCCCTCCCAGAAAATGTACAGCCAGGTGGACCTGTACCCAGCTCTGGGGTCACATCAAGAGCTTCAGCTTATTCAATTTAGACCCAGACAAACCCTCTATGATGATGACACATCCAATTATAGCAGGTGACACCTGTCTTCTCAGGGGCTGTGCTCTTCTCCCACCAGCCCAGCTCCCTCCAAGGATGGCCACTCCCACTCTCTCCCCAGAGGCTCATGGCCAACTGCCTCAAACACATGCCCTGCTCCTCTGAGGTCCCACCAATCACAGTCCTTTCAGTTCTAATTCCCTGACTCACTTGGCAGATGCTGCTCCTCTACCTCTGGTGTCTCTGTTCCTCTACTCCTGTCTCCTCTCTTCCTGCTGTCTCCTCTCCTCTCTTCCTGCTGTCTCCTCTCTTCCTGCTGTCTCCTCTCCTCTCCTCCTGCTGTCTCCTCTCCTCTCCTCCTGCTGTCTCCTCTCCTCTCCTCCTGCTGTCTCCTCTCCTCTCCTCCTGCTGTCTCCTCTCCTCTCCTCCTGCTGTCTCCTCTCCTCTACCCCTGCTGTCTCCTCTCCTCTACCCCTGCTGTCTCCTCTCCTCTACTCCTGCTGTCCCTCCCCAGTTCTCTGAACTCTGACTTTCCCGAAAAGGCCCTGTCTCTCACTGTAACCATCCTGCACCACCACTGAAGCTAGTCACTAAACACTAACACACAATCTCTGCTTGAAAACACCACACTTCTCACTGCTTACAGACTAACACTAAACTCCTTAGCATAACGTCCAGAGATCTATAGCATTGTCCACAACTTCCCTGTCCAAACACCCTCTGTCACATCTTCCTACCCCTATCTGCCAGGCTCCACACCACTCCTGGGGCTTTCCTGCATCTGGAGATGGCCTCTCTACCTCTACCTACAACTTGTATTGACCCTGTGAGTCCCCAGTCAATGGCACCTTCTATGGGAAGCTCCCTTAACCCTCAGGCCTCGAGCCTATCTATCCCATCCCATCGCCTGTGCTTTCTGCGTATTTCCCCACCAAACATCACACTGAATGGCAGTGGTGGTTCCGATACTGGTTTCCCCAAAGACAATGCTTCAAGGACCTTTGGGGAAGAGGCCATGTTTGTATCTGAGGACCAAGGCTGCACAGAGGGTCACACAAGGAAGAAATGCTGAACCTGACCATCAATCTGAAGGCAAGAAGCTGGATACTGGATAAAAGCACTTTGTGGCTGGAAAGATGGCTTCATCTGTGAAGTACTTGCCTTACACGCACAGGGACACCAGTCCCTGTGCCCAGAACCCACATCAAGAGAGCTACACGTGATGGCACGAGGCAGAGGCAGGTAGATCCCCGGATGCCTCAGCCAGCCAGCCTAGCCTAATTGCTTAATTTTGGATAGATGGATAGACCGTCTTTAAAAAAAAAAAAAAAAGTGGATGGAACCAGAACAACACTCAACACTCAGGACAGCCAACCTTTTCCTGTGGTCTCCACATGCACCTATATGTACATGTATAACTACACACACACACACACACACACAGAGAGAGAGAGAGAGAGAGAGAGAGAGAGAGAGAGAGAGAGAGAGAGAGAGAGAAAGTCAACACTCTCACTCATCCTCAGCTGCCCTCTGCTAAGAAAGGAAGAAGTCTATAGCCTCCACCTTCCATGTATCTGAACCCCCAATTGGACAAGACAAAAGTTCTAATAAAAAGCTAAGATACCTCACAAGGACTACACTACAAACACATGGCTGAGATTTACAAAGCTGAGCTGACAGTTACCTGGTGACCCCGTACTCTGGGGGTGGCTGATACCTCAGGACGGCCACTTCTGTTCTCACGGGCTGAGGTGCAGGGTAAGGTTTGACCATCTCATGGAGTACTCCAGGGTGCTGGTCACTGTAGTAAAGTCCGTGATCTTGGTTCTTGCTGACCGGGGACATCATTGGCTTGGTCTTGAAGGGGTATTCAGGTGGAGGGCCACGAGGGTCCAGTGCTTTACAGGCAGGCTGGGCAGGGGATGGCCCTCCTCCAGCTTTGACACCCTTCCCGTTTCCTGAGCTGGGGAGGTGTTGCTTAGCCCCGTTCCTCTCCAGCGACAGCTGCATGATCCTCTCACTGAGGGATCGGACGTGGCCCTGCTTTAGCTCTTTCAGGGCCTCATCCTTGTGTGCCTGCCCGCTGTTGGCCCGGTTCACTGTGGGCCTCCCCTCCGTGCGGGACTTCTGACTGGTCCCTCCGGCCATGTAGTAAGTGTGGCCCAGGGGCCCCTGTCCCTGCTGCTGCTGTTGCTGTTGCTGCTGCTGCTGCTGCTGTCCCCTGAAGAACTGAGACTGGGCCTTGGCCTCCTCATATGTGGGCAGCTCCTCGTTGTTTTGTTGAGGCTGAGTGGCGCGAACCTGCTTCTCCATCACCGTATTGTCCCCCTGGTGCTCTTGACCTTGCGGCTCCTGGCGGGCTGACTGGAAGACCATTTGTGGGTCTTCTTGAGTAAGGGTCTCCGTGGAAGAAAAGTTGGTGGTGGTGTGGACTGGCCCTGCACTCCCTGTGGCCTGGTGCTGAATGGCCAGCAGGTTCATGTTCTCAGTCGGGGTGCCATAGCGCAGCTGTTCCTGGATCAGCCGCTGCAACACTGTTCCAGCAGCCGCGTCCTCAGAACCTCTCATTTCCACCTCCGGGGTCCTCAGGAAGCTTGGGGAGAGAGGGTCCTCCACTGAAACACAAACAGGAGTCAAGCTAACAGGCTGTCCCCAGGAGACACCAACTGACACTCTAGTCGGTGTCATTTAAAAACAGTACCCTGCGATGCCTCAAAGGAGTGTTTCTCAGATTTCCTGAGACTCCGCTGCCCCCACCCCCATCCCTTTTCTGTCTCCTTTGTGATGGGATCTCCCTTTCCACATCTCTCTTTCCTAACTGTGGCAGAAACTGACTTAAGTCTTCCCATTATAAATATAACGAACAATCACAAAGATACTGCCCACAGCCCTCTGCCAGGTCTCTAGTGATGGTCTTCCATCACTGCTTTCTTTCTCTCAGGGCTGTCCTCAGAAGGCAACCACATTGGCTGTCCCCGTGCTCCAAACACTGCACACACTCTGCTCTGATTAGTAACCAAATCCAACCTCAGTTTTGGGACTCTGGTGTTACTCACGTAACCTTTCTAGAACATTTAACCTGGTTGTTAACCCTGTTTAAAATGTTCTTCTGATTTAGCATCCAAGCCACCATCTCCTTCCTGGTTCCATTTACACTATCTGCCTCTTCTAGTCTGTGTTTTCCCCAAGCTCTTTCTAAGTCCCATTTTTGCCTCCACTGAACAAAATGTACACTCCTGTCTTTGACTCCTGAGTCACACCCTGCCTCTGCAATGGTAGCTGATGTCGCTTAACAGCAAAATACTTCCAACACATCCTCCTTCCTCCCCATCTCCTGTAGCCTGTGTCTTATTCATATCTTGATTATTAAGAAATTTCATACCGAGTGACAGGAAGAAAGCAGAAGCAAACCCTAGTTTCTGTCCCAATCTGCTCTCTGTCCAACTCTATTCCCTCACCAGGTGTAGGCTCTGCTAACCAGTTGTGGGGAGATTCCAAACAGCCCCTAAAGCCTCTTGCTTCTGACCTCCTCTGCCTCTGATCCACAAAATCTTCATTGTTTCCCTCCCTGTACCAGAGACCACTATGGTCTATACAGTCATTTCCAAGCTAACCAGGGCTACACAGAGAGACCTGCAAAGAAACCAAACTAATAATTGTAACAAACAATGAACATCCCAAAGAAAGACAGCCGTGTGGTTTTACTTGCCCCCCATTCACCTAACAAGCATGTGCTGTGACCCTTCTCCTGTCGAGGACACTATTAAGTGTTGGAGTTAGGGGTCTAAAGGGAACAAAGCGTTTATGCCCAAAGTCACAGATCCAGAAGACTTAAGGGAACAAGTATCTTTAAATAAGAATTTAAAAGTTTAGATAAAACAAATAAAAAACAGAATTGCAATAGGAAAATGATTCATGTAGATGGATAATAAAAGGAATGGGTCTCAACAGGCAGGAAAACTAACTTCTTCTTACTCTGGAAGGGGAGCACATTTGTCAAGAGCCCTGGGATCCTTCCAGAAACGACTTCACCGCTCTCCACCCCCTGAGACATCGCTGCTAAAAAGATGTTTGAAAGGAGGAGGTTGCTGGGCAGTGGTGGCGCACGCCTTTAATCCCAGCACTCGGGAGGCAGAGGCAGGCGGATCTCTGTGAGTTCAAAACGAGCCTGGTCTACAAAAGCTAGTTCCAGGACAGCCTCGAAAGCCACAGAGAAACCCTGTCTCAAAAAAACCAAAAAGAAAAGAGAAGAAAGGAGGAGGACCCTTATCTACTAAGGTTTTGAATTTATTTTGAAGTACTGACTTATTTGCAAAAACAAAAAATGAAAGCAGAGGACGAAAAGAGGCAAAGGATTCGAGAACAGGCAGGAGAAAGTATGTAGACTCTGAGCAGACAATAACGGGGTCTGGATGATGTTATTCTGAAGTCCAATGTATGAAGGCATTAAGAATCCCTTGGAGGGTGTCACATAGAAAACCATCTTTATGGTGTGTGTGTGGGTAAATATGCATGTTTGTTTGGGTGCACCTGTGTGTGGAGTCACAATGTCACGTGTTGTTCCTCAGGAGCCATCTACCTTATTTTTCTTAATTGGATACCCTTTATTTGTTCTTTGACAATTCCATATGTGTAAATGATGAATCTCAATCCTACCCACTACCCACCCCAGGCACCACCCCTTCACACCCACCCTGGGCACCACCCCTTCACACCCACCCTGGGCACCATCCCTTCACATCCACCCCAGGCACCACCCCTTCACACCCACCCCAGGCACCACCCCTTCACACCCACCCTGGGCACCCAGGCACCACCCCTTCACACCGTCCTCACCATTGTCTCCTTTTCTTTTTTTCTTTTAACTTTTTGTAGCCCACTGAACTCAGCTCTGCCAGCTAGGATATTTGTGATCTAGTTGGGTTGGCCTTGTGCAGGTCCCACAGCTGCTGTGAGTTCAAGTTATGCCACAGCCGTGTCATGAAACAGCACTTCACAGCACTCCTCCCATTCTCCAGCTCTTACGTTATTTCTGTCCTCTCTTCCACAATATTCTCTGAGCCTTGGGGGTAGGGGAGGAGTTCACTGGTCTTTGGGATAGTCTCTCACTGGAGGATCAATAACTAAACCAGTGAGTCTATGGAGCGGTCTCTCTCCACCTCACCAGAGCTGACAAGCATGTCCTATCACGACCAGCTTCTTTACATTCTGGGATCTAACTCAGGTCCCAGTGCTTGGATGACATGCACTTACCAACTGAACTAATTATCCCAACCCCAAATGGTCTTGTTAACATCATGGTACAACATGAATTAAATAAACCTCCTAGCCTGAGACAACTCTTAATTCAGGATGGCAACTTGAGGCTAGAGAATAAAGAAATGTCTGAAAGACATGTCTTTCACCCTCAAGAATACATTCCAAGACCCTCAGGAGAATCCTGAAACCAAGGACAGTGTCAAATCCAGGAAATGTCACATCCCCTGTGTGTGTGTGTGTGTGTGTGTGTGTGTGTGTGTGTGTGTGTGTGTGTGTACATGAATTTAACACAAATTACAAATAACAAGAGATTATCAGTAATAGCCAATAGGAAATAGATGTTATGACAATGTTCTGCCAAAAGAGTATTTAAGACTTACGAACTATTTACTTCTAGCATTTTTTCAGTTATTATTTTCAGACTGTCATTGACCTTGGGTAAACAAAGTCGTGGAAAGGGAAGCCACAGGCACAGGGTTTACTTATTGCAGAAGAGCTAAGAATGAGAAAGTCTGATCCTCCGAGCTCTCAACACACCGACAGCAAGAAGACTTACCGCCTTTCCCCCTCAGGCCTCCACTTGCCTCCACTGTCAAAGTAGATGCCTCATGCCTTCCAGAATAGAGCTGCAAGTCTGGGTAGAAGTAGGCAGGCTCTTCTAGAATCTGCACAGGACTGCTGGGGCTGTAGCAGACACGGGGAGGAGCTGGGAAAAAGAAAATGATGTGTGTGTTACTGCCAATCACGTGCCCCTCCTTCCTGTGTGACTCATGTCCCCCCACATGGCAACTTGCAGTGAGTCTGCCTGTTTCATTCATAAAATTCCAAAGCTACTTCTCACAACTGTCACAAATTCAGCCACCCACCAGGCTGAGCCACAGTCCTCAAGACCTGGTGAGTACAGGCGCAAAACTGTCACCCGGTAGCAGTGCCCACCATCCTCTGTGCAACTACAAGAGGCATGGGCTTTGAAATGGTCAAGGTAGAAGACAGAAAGGAGTGAGTGGAGCCGACCAGAAAAAGAAAGGTGAGGAGAGCAGCTGTCTCTCCAAAAATATGACAAAAGAAGAGGTGGCCACTCTGCCAGGCCATGTGTCAGCAAGAGAATGTCCCAGGCTGAGGCACAGTGTGCCCTGACTCCCTGTGAAGTTTCTGAGTCTCACGTTGCAGAAGAACCAAGGGCTTGGGCCTCTGCCAAGCAATGGCCGTTCAGCTAGCTCCTTTATCTGACACACACACACACACACCCCACATACACACGTTCAGTTAAACTCAATGCTGCACTTGGGCCCACGAGCTACTAAACATGAGCCCCCACTTCAGGGTTACTGACAGCACAGTTGCCAACTGTGGGACTCTGGCAATTGGGCCACTTTCCCTTCCTGCTCTGCTATGTCTACATGGACACCAAGACTAAAGCTCTGCAATTTTTTTCCACTTTACTATGGAGACTCGTTATTATTTATCAAAATTAAAATTGCTGCCTGCTTACCTGAAAGATAACTCCATTTTGGAAAAAAAAATGCTTTCAGCAATGGTTTTAAACTAGGTATCTGAAATTTACCCTGTGTTTTGCACAAGATGGGAGCTACTAGTGACTCATGACACCAAGGACCAAAGACAGGAATACAGCTCCCTGTCACTGAGTCATCATACTTTACAGGTAAAATAGCATTTGTAAGTGTGCTCACCATATCATAGGCACTTCTGGACCAGAAAGATAAAATTATGATTTCCATAGCTGAAATACTTATCTTGTAAATTTAAAATAAATCTATCAGGGTGGTGGTGGCAAATACCTTTAATCCCAGCACTTGAGAGGCAGAGGCAGATAGATCTCTGTGAGTTCCAGACCAGCCTGGTCTATAAGAGCTAGTTCCAGGACAGCCTTCAAAGCTACACAGAGAAACCATATTTCAAAAAACAAAATCAATCATTCTAGTTGGGGCTCTCACCTCAGAGATGATCATACACTAAGCATGAAAGACATATTGTACCAAGATCAGTCTAAAATTGCAGTCCTAATGCCTGAGGCATCTCCTGCTGGCAGCACACAGTGACTGCCCTGAAAAGAAGAAGTGAGGCCCCTTCCTGGGCCTCATCTGTTATACTTATAAATCTGAAAGCCTAGGACTAAAATTGGAGTTCTATATGGCTTTGCTCTAAAGTCCAACCCTGACCTAGTTCCTACCTGCAGATGAGGGGAACAAGGCACAGGCTTGGCTGCATATTGGAAGCCTAAGGTAGTTTTCAAATCCCAGTACAGGGTAGAGTGTCAAGCCCAGGCAAGTGTGTGTGTGTGTGTGTGTGTGTGTGTGTGTGTGTGTGTGTGTAGGATTGAATCCAGTGTCTTGAGCATACCAGGAAGCATTCTACCACTGACTGAGATATATTTCTTGCTTCTCACAATATTTTTTTATTTTGATAGAGGATACTAAGTTGCCTGGGCTGGTCTTAACATCAACTCAACTGTGTAGTTTAGAAAACCCTTAACATGCAATGCCCCTGCCTCTGCCTCCAGAGTACCTGGGGTTGCAGGCATGTATCACTAGGCTGAGCCAGGCTGTCTTTTAAAAAACTGTCAAAAAGACTCCAATTTTCAATGAATGTTGGGGGCCCCAAAGCTAGAGGAAAGTGGGGCACATCAAGGAAAAAATAAACTACAAAACACCACTGCCCACCCCTATCCTGCAAGCTCACCCTGTGTAGGGGTTAGGGTCAAGAGCTCATGTGCTCCAATCAAAGGATGGTGTTTCTTAAAATCATGCTGGGTCAGGAGTGGTGTGGGGCAGCATGCCATGTGGCAACTTTACAAGCTATTGTTTATATTGTCTAGTCATGTGACTAAAAGACTGAGCTTTGAATACAATGAAAGCAAGAGTGTATATACAAATGCATGTAAGGGTAGAGAAAGAATGTGTGTGCTTTTAATATAGCGCTCACAATGGACCCTGTACTTAGCCATATGGCCACAAGAGTGTTCATATCAATCAAGTTTCTCCATTTTTTCCATGGCTAGCCAAGTAGAAGGGTATGCCAAACTACGGAACAACAGTCTTTAAAGGAACCTGTGCTTGGAGGACCCCAAAGACACACTGCATTTTACTACATGGTCTTCAATGAAAGAACCAGTGCACATGCACGAGCGCATACACACACACACACACACACACACACACACACACACACACTTAGGACACTGTGTCCAGCTATGACCAGATGGCTATGGTCACTCAAGACATCTTTCACATACACTTGGGGCTCATACATTCACAGACACACATTCTTGCAGCCACCAGGGTTCTGGGTACTGACAAAGGGCAAGGGGGTCCACAGATGAGAGAACAGGCCCCGGTAGTTCTATTCCACTCAAGCAATAGACAGTGGGGCTATCCCAGCACTGATCCTGCCCAAGAAATCAGAGTCAACATAGCACCAGGAAAATTGGCAGTGGTGTGTGTCTCAAAGTCTGGATGGGATTCCAGGGTCAGACAGCAAATGTCTACAAGCTCTTGGGATTCTATCACATGTGTTCCTAGTCCTTCTTGCCCATTTTAGTTCATTGTCTTGCACAAGGAACTTCTCTAGCAAAAACCCATTCTATTTTCTTAAGCAAATGCCAGACCAGGGATATTTGAAATGAGAACTTGGAAGCAGATGCATGGCCTGAGCAGAATGCTGTTTGCTTTGCTGGAACTTCCTTAGAGGGAGCAGGAGCTGCAAGAAGCCACAAAAGCCTTCCAGATGCCACTACCACCCAGAAGGCCCCAGTAAGGCCTGGCTCAGACCCAGGGACCCACAACCCTGCCAGAGTAGGGAGATCAAGGTCCTCTCATGGTTTGCTAGCTCAGCAGTATATCTGCACAGCATGGCTGTGTGGAGGAGCATGCTAAGGACTTCTACACAAGGCCCCCTTGGGCTAAGAGGGTGACTTACAGTCACCTAACCTCTTGTAAACCAGACCCTTTGCTGAAGGTTTTGGAGATGGGGCCAAAACACTGGACAGGAAGCCAAAGTCAGCATAGGGCACCAGGTATCTGGGTAGGTGGTCTAGGGAGGCCCATGAAACTCCCTGTGCCCCTGACTGGGAGGAAGGCAATGGTCTTCTCTATTGTGTTCAATAAAGGCTGATGCTCTGAAATCCTATGGAGTTGAATGTTTCCCCACACCCTCAAGACCCATTTCATGAAGAGCCATTCCACAAGCCACAGAATCCTGCACCGCCCCTCCCCCCCCACACACACACACATACACTGCAGAGCTCCCAGTGCTTCTGGCTTGCTTTGGAGGCACTGGAAACATATGTTCCTCCACAGTTCTACACTGTCTCTTTCTTTGAGACTGTCTTCCAGGCCTGCTGGTGGTGTGACCTTTCTCTCACTAACAGTAGGATAAAGAGTCTCGGTGTTGAAGAAAAATGAATTAGGGTTAAAATAAAACCAGTTTTCTAGGGGAGGAAAGAGGCAGGGCAAGGGGCTGTAAGCAGCATCACAACTCTGTTCCCATGGAAACTGGTAGCCTCCTGAAAGGCAGATTCAGCATCTATCACCATGCCAACTGAGCAGGCTCAGAAGTCCCCTTGAGGTTTAAACTCTAGGTATCAGCCATGCTGTCACCCAAAACACACACACACACAGAGGGAGAGGGAGAGAGGGAGAGGGGAGAGGGGGAGAGAGGGAGAGGAGGAGGGGAGAGAGGGGAGAGATGGGAGAGAGGGGAGAGGGGGAGAGAGGGAGAGGAGGAGGAGGGGAGAGAGGGGAGAGAGGGAGAGAGGGAGAGGGGAGAGAGGGGAGAGGGGGGAAAAGGGGGGAGAGAGGGAAAGAGAGGGGAAAGGGGAGAGAGAGGAGAGGGGGAGAGGGGGGAAGAGGGGGAGAGACGGGAGAGGACAGGGGGAGACGGGGGAGACAGGGGGGAGAGGGGGGAGAGATGGGGGAGATGGGGGGAGAGGGGGAGGAGGGAGGGCAGGGGAGAGGGAGGCAGGGGAGAGGGGAGGGCAGGGGAGAGGGGAGGGAGAGGGAGAGGGAGGAGAGGGGAGAGGGGAGGAGAGGGAGAAGAGGAGAGGGGAGAGGAGAGGAGAGGGGAGAGGGGGAGAGGGGAGGAGAGGGGAGAAGGGGAGAGGGGAGAGGGGAGAGGGAAGAGAGAGGGAGAGGGAGGAGAGGGAGAGGGGGAGAGGGGAGGAGAGGGGGAGAGGGGAGGAGAGGGGGAGAAGGGAGGAGAGGGGGAGAGGGAGAGGGGGAAGAGAGGGGAGGAGAGGGGGAGGGGAGGAGAGGGGGAGAGGCAGGAGGGGGAGAGGGGGAGGAGGAGAGGAGGGGGGAAGAGAGGGAGGAGAGGGGGGAGAGGGAGGAGAGGGGGGAGAGGGGAGGAGAGAGGGGAGGAGGAGAGGGAGGAGGAGAGGGGAGGAGGAGAGGGAGAGGAGAGAAAGGAGAGGGGAGGGAGGGAGGAGAGGGAGGGAGGGAGGGAGGGGAGAGAGGGAGGGAGGGAGGGAGGAGGCGGGGCGCTGGGAAACCCCTCTCCTTCGGTTCCTTTTCATATGCCACTCTCTTATATATAACCTTCTGGTCTATCACTCTGAGGTTAGACTTGGTTTGGTTTCCAAGGCTGTCTATCATTAGGCTCCTCCTCTGGCTGTCAGTAGTCTTATTGTTTCCTTCAGCATCCCTGCATTCTGTGAACATGTCACCTTCATCCTCCCTGTACTACCCCCTAGATCACACACACCTCCAACTGCTTTAAGTTCTCAGTAAACTCACTTCTACTTAGGCTTACCTCCTCTGTAGTGCCTCCCCTCCCCTGCACACAGCCTTCCATCAGCCACCATAGCAGTCTTTGCTTGGAGGACACAAAACTTAGCACTTAACTTCACAGTCCAGGACTCAGAGACAGCCGTCGCTTAAGGTGGGACACTGCTACCACCCTCATTAGATGGCCAAGCTTTGAAATCAGGCTGTGGACTTGTGGATTTCTGCTATCTGCTCACAGTTAAGCATATTCTCTAACTACACAGAGAATACAGCAGGGTTCTCTGGGACACTCTCGGCACCACACAGTTGAAAGAAAAATGTTAATTCCTTGCACCCTTGGACTCCCTAAAATACAGGGATGCTTTCTGTCCCCTCTGCAGCTAATGGTGGAGCTTTGGGGTCTGCAGGCCACAGGCCCATTCCTCAAAGATGTGACAGCAAGACAATTCCCAGATATCACCAACATGTCAAACTTCCAGTTACATATCATCTAAAGTTTCCCATGCACCTAAAAACTGCTTCACCACCATTGTATCCTAACTCCTCTAACTTTGTAAGAGACACTTCAACCACCACAACCAACTCCGTAGCTTCTATCTCACCTTCTGAAGGGCTAAGGAATTTGCTGAGTGTGTCAAATGCTCACAGCTGAACCTAGTGACCTGTCACCTGGTTCATGCAGGAATGGAGGTTTCCTGAGGTGTGGAATACACTAGTCAAGGAGATGCATGCCTAGAAACACTGGCTGAAAGAGAACTGGAAAGGCTAAGAACGCAGTCAGAAAATAAGGGATGAGCCAAGTCATATGGCAGGCACCTGAGACACGGTGAGACATGCAAAGGCAGCCTCCTCATTCTTACACATGTGACACAACACACACCTGGATGCCAACACACACTTGTCCAAGCAACCTGCTCACAACACAGACCTATGCACAGCACACCTGCAAACAATACACACCTGTGCACAGCACACATCTGTGCACAACATACACCTGCACACAACACACCTGCTCAAATCACAGACCTATGCATAGCACACCTGCAAACAATACACACCTGTGCACACCACACACCTACAGACAACACACCTGCTCAAATCACAGACCTATGCACAGCACACCTGCAAACAATACACACCTGTGCACAACACACATCTGTGCACAACATACACCTGCACACAACATACCTGTTCAAATCACTGACCTATGCACAGCACACCTGCAAACAATACACACCTGTGCACAACATACACCAGCACACAACACACACCTGTATACAACACATACCTGTGCACAACACACACCTGCACACAACACACCTGCATGCAACACACCTGCTCAAACATACATCTGTGCACACACACCTGTGAACAACACACCTGTAGATAATATACAACCTTCTCACAATATACTGTAGGGGGCCGTTTCCTGCATGCTCCATTACAATAATGGTGCCTAAAGACACCAAGATGTAAATTACTTCACAGGCGCTGGGTAATCTCCATTCCTTTGATCTCTGCCTATCCCGTGGCTCATTTGGCCTGAGGAGCTGAAGCCATTCATAGGGTAACACGTCCCAGGCGGCTGGCCAGCCTTTATTAGGGATGGTTTTCTTGGTTCAGAGTCTCCGCTCTGGTAAGCTTATGCATTAAAGCTTGTCTGCAGAAGGATCCGAGTGTCCTGCGTGTATTTCTTGCCGGCCGAGAAAATACAGCGCGCGCGGGACATATGGTGCCGAAACCCGGGAACATATGAACATCACTGGCACCGCGGAGACCCCTCTAACGGGGCGGATTCAGAACTGCAGGGTGGTAAATTCGGAGAGGTATGTTTTTTCTGGACTTTGGCTTGGGAATGTTGCTATTTTGGGAGGTTAATATAGAGGCTTCTGTGCTTTTACTAGGAGCTATTTTGACTTTTCTCACTGTTGTAACAATCTTAAAGAAGTCCAGAATTACATATCAGAAACCGAATGTAGTGAGAGATGGGGCGCGCCTAACAATAAAATATAAGAAAAAAGGACCTCCCGGGATGTCTACTGACAAGGGAGTGTATAAGGAAAAAGGACCTCCCGGGATGTCTAGTGACAAGGGAGTGAATAATTTGTTAAGAACAACAACAAATAAGAAAAAAGGACCTCCCGGGATGTCTACTGACAAGGGAGTGAATAATTTGTTAGATAATTCTGTAAATAAGTTTAAAGCTTTAAATCTTGATAGCTCTGATGACTCTGAAAGCTCAAGAGATAAAGTTTTAGAGGAAACAGCTCAGCTAGGTGAAAAAGAAACAAAAAAGGAGGGAGAGAAAATAGGAGATAACCGGTCACACCCCGGTAAATTTAAGAGAAATAAAGACTCAAAACCTAGCCTCTGCCCTACAATGAAACTAGAGGCCTTGGAGCTGAGCAGCTCAGACTCTGAGATTTTAGACTCTAGCAAGGAAGCAGAGCTAGAGGAGGAGGCAGCACGATACCACCCCAATAGATATCGGCTGCCAAAAGTGCCAGCGGGTGTACTTCCATCATCACATCCATTATTTGGTACCGACTCCTTTTTACCATCAGAGGAGCGGAGAAAATTACAGATGGCTTTCCCAGTCTTTGATAGGGGAAAAGGCCGTGCCTGCTATTCAACACTTCTTAAAGGCCTGGAATGCCTGGGGCTTTAAAGCCTCATAAACATTGACGCTCGGGCCAAGCGTCTCACCTCAAAACCTAAAAGGCCAAAAGGAAATGGTAAAATGGAAAGATATCTTAACTGATCTTTGGAGAGGCCCGGATCCTATTCTCATAAGATCCAGGGGAGCTATGTGTTTTTCCACAGGATGAAGAAAATCCTCTGTGGATCCCAAAAAGACTCACCCGAAGAGCCCCTTCGGACCTTCAAAAGTTGAAACTCCACCCTCTCCCCGGGAGTTGAGAGCCGCTATTGTTATCCAGATTAACTCCTGTCCTTGGCGGAGAGATTGTATCGCTAAAGGGGTGGGGGTGGGATTGTTTGATGCAGCCGTTTGCGGATTGCTGTTTACTTCTGGCTGGTCTATGAGAAAGGGATGGGGGTGGGATTGTTTGATGCAGCCGTTTGCGGATTGGTGTTACTCCTCTGGCTGGTCTGTAAGCTCGAGGGCTCAAACAAAGAGAGATCGCCCAAGCGCTTATATTTTGGCTAACAATGCTTAAGCAATAGGCCGCCGACCAGACAGCTCTTGCACACCGGAGCCTAGGCTCATTGCACAGGGTAGAGTGTCTGGTTTGAGCAGCCCCAATGAGGGATGCTGAGCAAAGGCATCGCACAGAGTTGCCTAATATGCAGGCTTCTCTGAGAGGTACGTTGACCTGCATAAGGGTTACCTGCCCGAGCCTCCCTTTCCCAGAAAAACGGCAGAGGACAGGTCGAGAGTACTTCGGGTCAAGCTAACAGCCTGATGGCGACTCTCGTACACAGTCTTAATGTTTGATTTTGGGAAGGTACAACCTCTACCTCTATCCCTCAACATATGGGTGACCTATTTGCTTGTAAAAATATAAAGCCTTTTCATTAATTAATAAAGAAGGGGGGATATGTAGGGGGCCGTTTCCTGCATGCTCCATTACAATAATGGTGCCTAAAGACACCAAGATGTAAATTACTTCACAGGCGCTGGGTAATCTCCATTCCTTTGATCTCTGCCTATCCCGTGGCTCATTTGGCCTGAGGAGCTGAAGCCATTCATAGGGTAACACGTCCCAGGCGGCTGGCCAGCCTTTATTAGGGATGGTTTTCTTGGTTCAGAGTCTCCGCTCTGGTAAGCTTATGCATTAAAGCTTGTCTGCAGAAGGATCCGAGTGTCCTGCGTGTATTTCTTGCCGGCCGAGAAAATACAGCGCGCGCGCGGGACAATATACACTTTTCTAAGAGGAATTACATGGTGGAATAAATAGGCCTTTTCACTCTGTCCCTGAAAAACATGACTTAAAACACAGATTTTGTATGGGAAGTAATGAAGGAAGCTTCCAAGACTCTCAGCCCCATACATGATGATCTTCCAAAACCCACATCAAATTTGATGGACCAAGCCACCTACTCCAGACCAGAAAACATGTGAAACCAGTATACTGATGCCTATTTAATTTAGACTCCCTCAAAGTGAAATGTGTGATAAACAACTTTAAACTTGTCTAAAGTTTAACTTAGCTGTGCTTACTTAGAAATGTCTCTGAGCTTTTATCAGTGTGAACCAAACTGCTGAACATGCTCGAGAACAGTGTGACAGACCCTTTAAATACAAAGAAATAAGCAAGCCTGTCCTTGCCCTTAAGATACCAGGGTTCGCTTCTAGAGAACACCCCCAACAGTTGCCCAGATTCTGCGGAGAGCCAGGGCTCTGATAAAAAAGTGGAAGGCTTTGGAGGTCCAGGAGTAATCAGTGTGTACAGTCAGATGGCTGCCATATGGAGCCCCAGGGATCAATGGAATAGAGGAAACTGGTGGGAGATCTGTTTAGCATGGGAAATGCAGAGCGTGGGACTGGGTCATGCCGGTGTTTCTTCTTATGTCAACAACAGATAATCCAGGGTAGCTTGTCTTGGGGTCAGGCAGAAGGGGAAACCACAGCAGCAAACCTTACACTGAGCATCTATGGGCGTGTTTTTAAAGTACTAGGACATTATTTTCACAACATAACAGAACTGGGAGACTACTACTGCAGCCTGCATCTGTGAGAAGCTTTCAGAGCTGGAGGGATGGCTCAGTAGTTAAGAGCACCTCGCTCTTGAGAGGACCTGGGTTTAATTCTCAGCACCCACATGGCAATCCACAAGAGTCTGCAACTCCAGCTCCAGAGGATTAGACTCCCTCTTCTGGCATTTGTGGGTACTGCACACACACGGTATACTTAACATATATGCAGACAAACACTCATGGGCATACAATAAATGCATATTGGATTTTAAGAACTTTCCCTTTGAAAGCAGCTCATCAAATGTCCTTCATCTCAGGTGCATAAGTACTTTCTTCCACCTCCCACAGAGGCAGTTCCACCTGGACATGGGACACTAAATGGTACTCAAATTTGACATCTGACTGTGTTAATCATCTGCACAGCTTCACCTAGAGTGTTTGTAAGTGAAATAGGCCTTTAAATTTCATTTTCTGTTGTGTGCAAAGAATAAACTGACCCCTGGCACAGTCAAGTGCAGCATTCTGACTTCTGCAGTACCACTGCGGTATTGCTTCTGCACCCAGGACAAATGTCAACATGCAGTAAAAAGTGCATGTGCATTGTATTACTAGGACAGAGGCTTTTAGGATGCAGGAATCTCCTGGGATTCCATGGAGAACTCTTGTAGAAACACTGTTCTGTATCACACACTTTACCCATCCTTCTATGTGGTACATCTGCAAGATGTGAAATGTAAGAGGATTTTACGACAAAAATGCTAAAACTAGGTTCTAATTATAAAACAAGTTACCTCCCAGCCCAGGCAAAGGGGGAGGCCTAGCACCTCCAGATTAACACTAAGGAAGGCAGGCTGAGAACTGCTTAACTCTGTCGGATGAGTGGAACCCTGTGGATTCAGGGCAGTCCAGCCCAAGACAGACAGCCTTCCAGCTGACCCTGTGGGAAGGCTTGTGAGCAGGAATGTAAGCCAACAAAGATTACTTCACAGGGTGAAGGAGGGGCTCCATGACACACTCCGCTCTTAGGAAGTGGGAAAGACACTGTGGTGACTCATCCAACAGGAAGCCAGGACAGTCTCCGACAAAAGGAAGGACACTAGAACAGAGTGACTGAAGAGGTAACAGAATGACCCTGCCACACAAAACACCAGTATTAGAAAGATGAAGACAGAGGCGAAAACAGTCAAGGGGTATGCATGCTTTGGGTTTTGTTTTAGCAAGTTTGTTTAGTGTCAGAATCCAGGCCTACACTTCATTGGCAATGACTACTGGAATCACATCAGACTGAAGCAAATGCAAATAGTCACAACTACTAAATGAGACAAGGGCTATGCAGTGCTCCTGTACAGAGTAAGTGCTCAGTGAAACGTTACATCTATTTCATGAAAATAGGGAAATTTAACAATGAAATTCATGTTTACAAGTGGATCACAGGGAGCTGGGGAGAAGGTTCAGCTAGGTGAATGCCTACCACACAAGTGTGAGGACCTTAGTTAGGATAGCAGCTCCCAGGGGAAGAACCAGATGTGGTTCTAAAACCCCAGCACTGACTGGGGAACAGAGGTAGGTAAATCCCTGGAGCTCTTGATGGATAGGCAGCCTGACAAATTCATGACCCCCAGGTTCAGTGAGAAACCCTGTCTCAAAAAATACAATGGAGAGTTATTAACATAAATTCTATGTCAACCTATGGTCTGTATATGCACAACCACACATGCATGCATGCACACCTGCACACCACACACACACACACACACACACACACACACACACAGAGAGAGAGAGAGAGAGAGAGAGAGAGAGAGAGATGAGTAATCAGTTAGGTCTGTAAGAACCGTGGAAAGCAGCTCAGCATATCAAGGCTTTCAGGGTTGCACTGAGGTCACAGTTTTCAACTAGCTGACAATTCACACTGAAACTGGATTCACTCCTCCGCTTAGGACTAGGGAAGGCTACGCTGACAATTTCCCTGGAACCACGTTGCTGTAGCCCTGTTGGTAAAGACCAAAATAAAGGAATATCTGATTCTCCAAAGACTCTTCCAAGCCCCCAAATTATTCGGCTGCTGTGTCATGCAAGTCCAGAGCAGAGGGTTCTGCAGGGGTATTTAGAAGTCCCTCAAGCTTGGCAAAAACAGGATGCTAGATGGGGTGGGACAGATCTGCCTCTTGCATTGAAAACAAACAAACAACCCCCCACCCTGAACCTTTGCTCCATAGTTTTTCAGTTCACAAGCGGTCTACTGTGGTAAAGGTCAAGGTCAAATCTGTCCTCTGCACCCCCTAAAAGAGGGGACTCGGTACTTCTCACTGACAAGGTAGAGGAAACTAAGTGTGTAATGTTGATAATGGGTTTTCCAGAATCGTTAACACTTATGGCGATTAATGTTCAGCCCCCCACCCCAAACAGTGAGTTTTATAATGGTCTATCCAAGATGACAAATAAGACCCAAAAATTGCTCTTACTTTGAGTTGGGGACACAGCTCAGTCTACTTTCCCAGGCAGCCATGTGCAAACTAGGTGTAGTGGTGCACACATATACTGGAGAAGCAACCAGAAGCCTCCAGGGGCTCCTGGCCAGGGAGTTCAGCCTAACACTACTCTGATAGGTCCAGGTTTAGTGAGAGACCTTGTCTCAAAACATACACAGAGAAAATGGGGTGCTATAGCTCAGTGGCAGAACACTTGGCCAGCATGCTTGGTTCAATCCCTGGTGGCAGAAAAACATAAATAAATAATGAGGTGGAGAACAATTAAGGATGGCATCTGACAGTTTGCTTTTAGCCTCCACATGCACATGTATACATAAGAGTGAATGTCATCATACATGCAAGCACACAAATGCACACAAAAACATATAAACATAAAAAATAATTTAAAAATGTAGGTTCCACTGGGGTGGAGGACATATAGTTGGTACTTATCCAGTATTTGGTTCAGGGAGACCCCAAATATGGAAAAGATACTCTGTTTCTGCAGTACCTGTTCTTGTTTCATTTCTGTTGTTACCATAACAATATCCCTACAACAAACACCTTGGAGGAGGAAGGGATTTATTGGATTACAATTCTAGGTTATAGTCTGTAATTGGAGGGAAGTCACAGTGGCAGGACCCTGAGTCCACTGGTCACACCGTATCTGTAGTCAAGAGCATGGGACAACAAAACAAATACACCAAGGCTGGCTGCTAACTTTGCTTTCTTGACTCACTCTTATACAAGGCAGGACTCGGACTAGAGGATGGGGCTGCCCACAGTGGACTGGGTCAGTCAGCAATAAGAACAGTGTCCCAGAGGCAACCTGGTCCAGATAATTCTTTATTGTGAGTCTAGGTTGTGTCACACTGATAGCTCACAGTGATCATCACAGTGCCCTCCTCAGCAAGTTGTCCACTTGAGTCTCTATCTACTTCATGTTTGGTGTGGTAACAGTCTGTTCACTCATCCAGCACATACCATTAGAGTGAATGCTTCTTAAATTAGTTATGTTTTTATTGTCATAACAAAATATCTGACAAAAAAAAAAGAATGTAAGGAAGGAAGGGCTTATTCTAGCTTACAGTTTGGAGGCCTAACCTCTATTATGGTGGGGAATGGTTGATGGCAGAAGCATGGAGGCACTAACAATGTGTCCACAATTAGGAAGTGCACAAAGCAGGCTGAGCTATGACACCCAAGGCCCACCCACTTCCAGTGACTCACTTTCTCTAGTGAGGCTCCACCTCCTAAACATTCCTGGCCTTTGAAAACATCACCACCATGTGGGAACCAAGTGTTCACACACCTATGGGGACATTTCACATTCAAACTTCTGTATCCTTTTTGCTTAGTCTAAAAACAAGAAATATCACCTCAGTAACGCTCAGCAGATAGCTTCCTTCATAAAACAAAGTGAAAATACTCCAAGTAAATCCCAGGAACATATTTGTAATTATCAACTTAGGGGTGGAGAGATGGCTCAGTCAGTAAGGTTTGTCATATATAGGGACCAGAATTTAGATCCGTACCATCCACATAAAAACCTGACCCAGGGGAGAGGGCCTGCAATCCCTGTTCCAGAAGAAGCAGAACCAGGCAGATCTCTGGAGCTCATTGGCCAGCCATCCCAGCCAATCCACATTCAGTGGGAGACTGAAAACAGGGTGAGGGCACCCACATCCAGCACTCACGTCCACGAGGGGCTGTGCACACATGTAAACCACCTCAATACTGCAAACCCTGGTCCTTTTATAAGCAGCCTTCCTTAAAATTCCTGTTTTGTGCTCCTAAACTAATAAAATGATCTAAGTCACTGTGTAAATGTCACTAGAATATAAATATGTGTATTCGTTTCATTTTTTTCACCTCCAAACTCCTGGAATTTACTTTGGAGAAAATGCAAAATAAAAAGTCACAATTTTGGAAAATCTCTTTTTTAAAAACTCAAAACTAAGAAAATATGTATTTCAGGGTAGATCATTCAGACCTGCTTTTACTCTCCAGCTCTATACTTCCCAGAACCACTTGTAAATCTACTTATGTAACTCTGAAACAGCACAGCCCCCGAAATGCCTACCCTTATTTCTCCAGTGCCCATAATTCCCCATAGTAATACAAAAGTACATTCTGTCTGTCGTTAAATCTTTCAACTTTCCCCTACATCTCCAGAATGTGCAATGAAAACATTATCAGAGGGACTGAGGAGGGGGGCGGGGGAAACACAGGGAAACAGACCTAATCAGAGAAGTACTCTTCCCACAAGGCCAGACAGAGGAGACTGACTAACAAGAAACATGGCTCTAAAGCCCTTCAGGAAGGAAGAGGCTTGCCTCTCACCTGAATTCCTGCACCCATTCCTGAGCCATAGTACCCAAGGCTGCCCTGACTGTAGAGGAGCAGCAGCAGCCGGGTGGGAGATGCCTCCTTCCTCACTGGCTCCTGGCAAAGCAAGCCTATAAAACAAACTTTCTACCATCCTTGTTTTGCTGGGCTAGTTCCGCAGAGAAGATGGAGGAAAAGAGGGGGGAGAAAAACAGAGAAAGGACAACACAGCCCTCGAAGACCTGGGAGACAAGAGCAGAATCCTGTCATGTGGTGCCTGTGGTAAACGAGCCAGGAAGACTAGTGAGGAAAGGAAAGGAAGAGAAAGTATTTTAAAAGTACTTGGTTTCAGAGGTCATCTGCAAAGAACTGGGGATCCGAGGCTGGTTAGAACAGGAACTCAACAGTTTACAGAACACTTTCAAATGACATAACACTTAGGATGACACAATGTGGGAGGGATGGGAGCAAGCCCAAACATTGCAGGGAGGAACTGGACTAGCCCCCAACTCTTGATGACCAAAGCTGGTTTGACAATGAGGCTGACCAAGGTGGGGTGGCCAAACTGGCTTTGTCAACCTTGCTAAGAAGGGCCTCTATACTGATTCTACCCAGCCCTTCTGTGTATCTGTCTTGAGGAGCAGCCGCTAGGATAATCCATGAGCTGGGCATCCCTAGAAATAGATGGGACCTTTTGACCACAGCCTGGGAGCTATACTCTGGCTTATCACAGATGTTATGAAGATCTGCCTTCCAGACAGAGAGGAGCAGCCTGGGCAGCATCTACCCGCAGAGCACTCACCCTGGGGGACGTCTCTCCATCTGAGTACAGCTGACTTCCAAGGGGGTGCTCACCCTTTCCTCCATGAATGTGCCCCTGTCTGTCAACTGACAGCTAACCCCACTGTGAACCAGCACTAGACAGACATTCCTGTAACAGTGGAAATAATTACTAAAGTCTGTATTGTGGCCAGCAGAGCTGACGACCTGGACTTTCAGCTTTTCATTGATTTAAGTAGCCATTGATTTAAGGGTGGTGTCTATGAACACTGGAGGTCTACATCTTTAAAAAAGAAAAAGATTAACAGATATGGTACAGATCTCATTTGTCCTAAACTAACAGGGAGGGGGCGGTGACGAGAAGAGGAAAACACGGAATCCTGTTTCTATCCTGCAAGGAAACCGGAATGTCTCACTACTTGAGCCTCCATGCCCATCTCTGGTTGCTGCTGTAGCCATCTGTCAATGTGTCTCCACAAATCTTGGTTTAGAAGCTCCAAAACACCCAAGCCAACTGCTCATTTCCTGCTGGAACCTTCTCCATATGTCTATGCAACAGTCCTTAGCATGTTCAGAGGCTGTTGGTGGCCTTCTTAGCATCTGGAGAGATGACCCACCCCAAGTCCAAAGATACTGCTCCAAAGACATATTAAGGATGCATGAGACCATTTTTAAAAGGGTCTGCAGAGATGAGCAAACAGTTAGGAGCACTCATTGCTCTTCTAGAGAACCCAAGTTCAGTTCTCAGCACCCACACATCAGGATGTTCACAACCCCTATAACTCGAGCCCCAGAAGATGCAGGGGCAATGGCCTCCATGGACATCTGTCTTCACATGCACAGTCTCTCACAGACACACGAGTGTACACGTAATTAAAAATAAAATGGATTTTAAACCTGGTTCATGGTACCTTCATCTCCTCTGTACAGCTTTTATACTCATTGCCCCACTTAAACTCCATGTTAACTTTAGAATATAAATATTTAGCAAATCCACTTATTTTACAAAGGTCAATTGACTTTTGTCAGGCAATATGACCTGTCTACAGTGGCACACACCCAGATCTAGCATGTCTTCTGAGTGACAAGAGACAGGAGGGGAAGAGGGTATGGGACAGAGTATGACCTGAGAGAGCTGAGGAGAAAGTACAGTGACATCCACCACTCACCTCAGAAACCAACCCATTCTGAATGTAACCTTTCAGACAGAGACAAACTCCGTTCCAAAGGTTCCAAAGCAGGCTGCTTCAGGCCAGGCCCAACCTAAAGGGCCTGCTCTGTGGCAGGCTTCTCCATGTGTGGTCCTAGAGCACAGCTCATGCGTGTTAGAAACTCAAAGTCCTAGACCTCTCTCTGTGACCTACTGAGACAGAACAACTCCTGGAGCTGCCTCAGGACCCTGTGTTGTGACAAGCCTTCCAATGGATTCTTGTGAACCTGCAGGGTGAGAACTATTGTCTTCCCCCCTCTGGAAACAAAATTATGAGGTCACTGAGGAAAAGGAAGCACAGCTAGGGGTCAGGAGGTTCAGATGACATCCTGGTGGACTCCAGCCTTGGGGAGCAGCCATACATCCTGCCACCTGCTGAGGTCAGCACAGAAAGGATATCTTTCTCTACTTCCTCATTGTTTTAAAAAAGGAAAAGGCCTGTTCTACAGTTGGAGCTAGTCTGTGAATACAGCATCCTTGCTTCCAATACTACAATCTTGTGAAGCTTGAAGGAGGGACCCAAGATGAAGAAGGGTGAGTTTCTGTAAGGTACATATGAGAACATACTTAATGTTATGAAGCAGTTTGCTCACTTACTGTTTCTGTACATTTTTTATTATATTTTTTATTTTTTTTATTTATTTATTTTATTTGGGGGGTGGGGGTGAGGCACATGCCGCCACATCCGTGTGGAGGTCAAAGGACACCTTTAGGGAACTTGTTCCTTCCTCCCACCCTGTGTGTCCCCAGGATTGAACTTGGGTCATCAGGCATGGTGGTAGTGTGCTTACCCAGTGAGCTACCTCATCAGCACTTCCGGCTGTTTTAAGAAAAATAGTAGCACACACTTATCACAGGCCTCCCATGTGTCTGCACTGTGCTGAGAAGGACCTACGTCTTATTTCGTTTTGCCTTCATGCAACTCTGAGTTAAGGGAGCTGTCTTTATCCCTCTCTACCTCTCAGAGGCTTCAGCAGGCCCAATTCCATGTGGACACACATTAAGGGGGCAGCAGAGGTTAAGATGGTTCTTAAGCAATCTCTTCTTGTTTTAAATATTCCTAACTCATCCTATTTAGTGTTTTCACATTCTTCGTGCTTCAGAATTATAAGCTTTCCACCTGTGTTTTAAAGCCATCGTTTCATGTGCTGTCCAGAAAGCCCTCAGCCAGCTGGCCCTGGGGCATGTGACCGAGTACTTGGGACTAGACTTGGAGATTGCTGTGAGTCAGAGGCCAGATCCCACACTTCAGCCTTTACATATGGGAGGTTCTGGTCATGAAACCAGAAAAGGGACCACCAAGTTCGGAAAGAGGTCTTAAGGAAGGGAGAAGAAACATTATAATGGGATATGTGTGGAGCTTTTCTGGGGAGGGAGTGGACGGGAGGCAAGAGTGTGGGACAGGAGGGCCAGCAAAACAAAGTGTGTGAAAGCCAGAACAAAATCACATTTTCATGTTAGTTTACTTAAAAATGGGGCTCAGTGGGCTAACAGTGCCTGCTGCCAATGTGACAAACTGAATTTGATTCCCCAGAACTCACATAGTAAAGGAGTGGACCAACTCCTGTAAATTGTCCTCTGACCTCCACATGCACTCGAGCGCACGCGCACACACACACATACACACATATACACATACCCAATAAATTAATAATTTTTTTCTACAAATGTAAGAATGAGCAAAGTCAACACTAAGACTCAATTCTAAAGACATGATTTACAATTCAAACATAAATGTAAACATTTTAGAAAACAGCATAGGCAGTCTGTGGGACACAAGCCTAGGCAAGACATCTTTAAGAGGGATGGTCACCAAGAGCTCAATGCATAAAGAGAAAAAAATCAGTTGATTGGACTTTACCAAAATTACAGACTTAGTTCTTCAAAATGTTTCCAGAAAGAGAAGGAAAGGACAAAACCCCATTGTGGGAAGATGCATGCCACAGCCATGCACACTAAGGATGCTCAGAGCCCAGTGTGTGTGATTGGGGGTGGGGGGAAGGATATAACCTACCCAGTTAAGAAAGAAGCAGAAGAAAGTGAAGCAATGGACTTTTCCTCAAAGAGGGTAGGCAGACAGTGCATATGCAGAGAGGATGTGCAAGCCTGCGGGTCTTAGAGGAGTACAAACTAAAATCACAATGAGCTTGCAGCACCTGGTAAAACACCTATTGGAACAGCTAACAGGAAAATCAGTGCTATGGGATGCTGGTGAGGATGCAGAAAAGCCAAGTGCTCACACTGCAGGGAGGAATTTACAATGAAATGGCTACTCTGGAGAAGAGTGTAGCAATTATTTTAACAACACCCATAGAATCTAGTCTCCTGGGTACTTATCTGAAATACTGAAGAAATATATCCACACAAAACTGTTTGTGAACATCCATAGGAACCTTATTGGTACTAGACAAACACTGAAAGCAACCCGGGGGCACTTTAACAGTTATGTGGCCAAACCACAGTGCATCTAGACCTTGGAATACACTCGGTGATGAAAATGAACAAACCACTGGTACAAGCAAAACTTTTTGTGGATCTCATGGAAACAGCACAGAGTAAAGAGCCAATTTTAAAGGTTCCACGTTTCAAGGATTTGTTTACTTAAAACATGACAGAATTATGGAGAATTATGAGTACGGGGGTATCAGAGACAGAGGAATAGGAGGACAGAGTAGGTGCCACCATAACCAGGGAACAAGGAAGAACCTCAAGAATCAGAATAGCTCTGCATCTTGACTGTGGAACTAGATTCACAGTGCATGGGAGGTGCACACATAGCACACACATGTCACACATGTGCATGCAATCTGAAGACCCCTGTCTATGTTCTGAGGATTACACTCATGTCACCTCTGTCCTGCTTAGGGTTCCATGACAATGTAATGGTCACCAGCAGAGGAGAAAGAGCACCCTACATCTCACTATTATTCTTGTGGCATCCTCTGAAGCTATGATAATTTCAAATGGAAAGTGCATGCTGAGTAAACTACAGACACACTAAAAAGATAACAAACAGAATCGGAGACAACAAAGCTGCAGCACTGTCCAGTGAGACCCCAAACACACAGTCAAACATGCTCAACAGTGGAACATTTAAAAAGCTGCACCCAGAAACCTAACAGAGTCATGTACCTAACACTTACTTCTCTCCTTCCTCCTAAAAAGAAAGGAGAAAAATAAAACAAAACAAACAAAAAAAATCCTGCTGTTGAGCCCCTTGGGGAAGCGGGAGTTCTGCCCAGAGCCTGGGGTGAAATCACCCTAGGGTTTCACAAGTGACAGCACAACATCCAAGAGCACCAAAGACTTCCTTCCAGAAAAAGTAGTGCACTGACCTGCCCACCATGGCAGCTGTACACAGAACCACTCCTCCAAGACAAAGCAAAGTCAAACCAACAGGACTTTAAAAAAATCTCTAGGCAAACAAACATAAAAACCTCAATAACCTCAGACGATTCCTAGCAAACTTTGTAATCAAATACATCCTCTGGCCTGACCTCCTCCCTCACCTCTTGCTTTTCAAGGATTCTCTCCCCTACAGAATTCTGGGTGATGAGAACCCTCCGATGGTAACAAAAAACATTCAAATTACTACAAAATTACTGGACTGCGTTTCCATATGCACAGGCATACACAGAACCCAGTCAAGGAGTGTTACTTGAGAAAACTTTGGTAAATGTTAGAAATGTTAACAGTTCTTATAAAGTTCACCTAATTGGTGTGAAAAGCAAAACTTCACAGTGTCCCTAGCATTTCCGCTGATCTGTGGCTGGGTCTTTTAAGTCCTGTGTGCTGTAGTGCTTTACCATCTCCAAAGCACTTCCAGAGCACCCAGAAGACACAGCACACCTGGAGGATGCGCTCTGTTCCCTCAGCAGAGCCCCTGCCTCACATCTGGGTGGGGTTGGACATCAGAAAGAACATAGTGCCACCCAGTGAAGCTCCAGATAGACAAGCTGGTTGGAAGCAGGCCTTCTCCGCTCTCATCAGCAGAGTGCCTTCCCAGAAAACCGTTCACATCTGCACTCATGTGCTGCTGTTGACGAAAGATGTGCTCTTAAATGCTGCAATCTCCACATGTCCTCAGAACACTCTGGCCCACACCTTCTGAACAGAACCTGAAACACCTAGACATGAGTGCACTTTCAAAAGGGGAAGAGGAGGGGAGCTGCAGGGACAGCACCTTCTTACTTGCCTGTCACCTCTAAATGGACCAAAGTTCTCCTCATCAGGAAAAAATGCGGCATGCAAGACCAAACAAAAACCAGCTCACCTAAAATCTAATCACCTCCCCCCACACACACACACACACCACGAATCCCACTGAGTAAAAAGAGGTTTTTAGAACATTCTATTCTATACCCTGCTCTCTTTCTTTCTGCATTCTGGTCCTTTGCTTTCCTTCCACGCAGTTCAACTTAAGTACTGTTCCCTCGTTATTTTCATAAAAAGCCATCTTAGAGGAAAAACCATGTAATGTTGAGAGCATTACTAGCAAGCGCTTTTTCTGCTCCCCTGACATCATCAAGATCTTGAACCTCAGAGATCATCCTTAAGCACCAATGTTGGACTGGGCAATGCCAACCTGGGCCCCATATGGTCGGCTGCCAGGGAGAGAATCTTATGCAGTCTGGCAGGATCCACTGCCTAGTTTTGGAAGCAGGAAGCCAGGAGTGTTCCATCTTTAAACCCTGATTTTTCATTCCTTGAAAAGGAGTCTTCTGGAATTGTAGCTGTTTAATATTCCCCTAGTCTGCTTGTGTTCTCTTCTAGTGAACAAGTTGGCACTGTTTTGAGACATCACACTCTCTACCACCACCAAGGACTTTTATAAGCAAAACCCGCCAAACTTTTAATAGTCTTCAGAGGAGAGAGATAGAACCATGTGGACAGAAACAGGAAGCAGAGGGCCTCAAATTCCATCCAAAATGTAAGCATCAAGGCACTTGGGATCAAGACCTGTGTCCTGAAGCTGCAGTCCAGATTATAGAGACAATACTCCCACGACAAAGGCAGAAAGGCAAACATTACCCAAAAACAAAAAGGATGGCGGGGGGGGGGAGGGGGCAGGCCTAGGATTCGCGACCAGGGTACCTCATCCCCCTGCATGGATCCCTAGGAGGCAGTACCAGCGGGTCCTTTGGGCTGTCAAGGGCCCTCGTGGGCCGACATGCCACTCTCTAGCCTGCCACAAATGTCACGTTCCAAGAAAGTTCAACCAACTCCCCCTTGGAAAGTTTACGTTTCCTCCCGGAAACCAGATTCTTTTCAAGGCAGTGCCAACAGGCCAGGGAAAGCCGGATCCACACACCCCCTCCCATTTGTGCAAGAAACTTGTTTGGGGAGAACAAAGAAGGCGCAGGGGCGGAGGGGCCCGAGCCTACTGGCCAGGGCGCGTCCTGGGGTTCGGGCTGGGCGCCCCATGTGCCTTTGTCTGTGCCGGAGCAGCAACACCCGCCAACCCTCCCGCCCCTCCGGCAACTGGGACCCGCCAGCCACACGGGAAGGGCCAATCCCGGGCCAGGGGCCCGCGCGCGTGGATGCCAGTCCCCGGACTCCCATGGGGATCCGCCCCGTAGGTACTGGGCACTCGGATGGTGGCACGGCACCGGATTCGACTTTTTGTCTTATTGAACATTCTGGATCCCTGACGGGACACTCAGGCCCCAGCGCCGACCTGGCTGCCTAAGTCCTCACATCTGGAGCTGAACCGATGTCAGCCTGGGCTCCCGGGAAGAACCATGGAGACCTCTCGGCCCAGTCCCGGGAAGCCCTCCCTGAGCCCCGGGCTTGATCTGGTTACCTCTCAGCACAGGCTCGCAAGGTCCCCGGCGCGACTTTGCCCTCCGCATGGGGCGATCATGGGGCGATCCTGGCTTGGGCAGCGCGGCGGCAGGGGAATGGCGGCAGGGGGGTGGCGGCTGGGCGGCGCGGCGAGGGGCGCCCCTAAGCTCAGGAAGTAGAGAGATGCCCAGTTCCCCCTCCAGTCCCACCCTCCCCACCCCGCTGCCGGGTCCCTGAGCGCCCTGCGCTCCCGGCCGCCCGCCCGAGCTGCCCCGGAGGGTCGCTAGTCCGGTCCCTGTAACCTTACACTCCACCCCGCCCCGGCCCCGGCCGCGGGGCCCTAGAGCCCGTCCCCAGTTCCCGTCGCCCCTCCCGGGACCTCAGAAACTGCCGGGGCTCAGGCTGACGTGTCTCCCTTAGACTAAAGAGGGAGACGGCTTCTCTTGTTTTGTCCCCTGCCGCGTTTGAATTCCTGGCACTCACCATTTCTGTCTGAATGCCTTAGACTCCTTTGCTGGGATCTGCCTCCGAACTCCTGGCTACGTAACGTTTAGGGTCAACTTTTCTCCTACGTGGAATTTTCAGATGAAAGCGGTCATGTTTCTCTCAGAGTTCCCTAGGCCCAAGTGCTTCCATCAGGTTAGGAGGGACTATGATATGCTCGAATGAGGAGCAGAAGGGCCTAAACACACACAGCCTTAAATGACCAATAGGTTCCTAGGACCGTATATCCTGCGGGCCACAACCCCAAGGCCCTTATCTATTCAAGCAGAAGCAAAGAATTTTAAGTGTTAGGACATTGTTTCTGACTCTGTCCCACCTCTGAAATTAGGCTCTCGTACCTAAGCAATGTCCCTTACCCAGTCTGCTCTGTCTTTTGAAGGCATGTTCTGGTACCTTTCTGGTCTTTGGAGAGGAGAAACTGCAACCTACGCCCTTAGTCGGGAAGATTAGGGAGTATCAGGGCTTCTAGCCTCTCTCCCTTCTTACAGGCCAACTCCCTAACTCCGCTGCTCATGGCTTTACCCTCTTACTTCATCAGAGCCCATGACAGCCTTCTGACTTGGTGACCTCAGCTCACCAGACAGAGGGCCCAGATGTAACTGCTGAAGTTGTTTCTGAAGCAGAGGCTCCACTCAAAGTCACCTGCCCTTGTACGACACACAAAGCCAATATATGTGCACAGAAAAGACAGGGCAGTGGGTCCTCACTTGTTAGAGGGCTGGACAGGTGACAGGAAACCAGTCTTGTGCAGAAAGAGCGCAGGGGGTAGGAGTGGAGATCAGATGAGCAGGAAAAGGAGGCACTGGCAGGGCAGTGGAGCCCAGAGGAAGTTGGCAAGGTTTGGGAGCTTGACGAGAGAGAAAATGGGGGAAAGAGTTTTTACCACAAAGGAAGAGACAACATAGCTAAGGAAGACAAACAAAGTCACAAAAGTGTAGGCCTGGGAAGAAATGAAGAGACAGTACCACACCTTTCCTTGGCTGGTGAGGAAACTTCTGTCAGGCTGTGGAATGACTTCTCTAATGTCACAGAACAAGTTCAGTAGCAAAGCCGGGGGTGGAACCCCACGTGTGCTTCCTACCACACGGTGCCAATGCTGAGTGGCAGCTTAGGAGCTGAGACTGTGTCCTGTAGTCAGTGAGGGAACAAGTGCACCAGTGATTTTTCTGGGCCTTGACACGCTTAGTATAGACATGGAGAAGAGTCAGTGAACAGAAATGGAGGGGTAACAGGCTGGTCTACATATTCTAATTCCCCTATTGGGTTCCATCCTGTTCCATCCTAGGAGGGTGCAAAATTGACCAGTTCTAAGACCCAGCTTTAGAATACAAACAAGCATGAGTGACATCACAGCCCTGCTGTGTGGTGTCCTAAAAACCTTGGACAAGTCACCTAATGTCTGCCTCTTTTTTAATATGTAATTAATTTTTATTTTGTGTTCATTGGTGTTTTGTCTGCATGTATGTCTGTGTGAGGATGTCAAGATCCCTGGAACTGGAGTTACAGACAGTTGTGAGCTGCCTGTGGGTACTGGGAATTGAACCAGATCAGTGCTCTTAACTGCTGAGTCGTCACCTCAATACCCTCCTAGGCAAAGGGACCAAACTAGCACCAAGTCATGCAACAAAGCTGTAACTGACAGCTTGATGCAGCCTAGAGTCACCTGAGTGTCTCAGCAGAGGGTTGGCCGGATCAGACTGGCCTGTGGGCATGTCTGTGGGGACTGTCTTTGTAAGAGGGATCTTGGCCCACTGTGGGCAGCACCATTCCCTGGGCAAGTAGTTCCCATCTGTGTTGTAAAGTTAGCTAAGCATGGCCTGTGGGCCAGCTAGCAGGCAGCATCCTCCATGGTTCCTGCCATTCTTCTCTGACTGTGAAGTGAGTTCCTTGGCAGGGATAAATGCTGTTTGGAACAGCAAGCAGCCTGACTTCAGGTTCCTGCTTGAGTTCCTGCCTTGATGTCCCTCACTGGCTGTTATCTGTAAGATGAAATAAACCCTTTTCTCATCTATGCTGCTTTTGGTCATGCTATTTGACACAGCAACAGAAAAGAAACTGAAGCATATGTATTAAGTAAATTTATATTACAAATATAAAGTAGACTGCATCTAAGTATGTATTTGCTGATGCTTCAGCTAGCCTTCCAAAAGCCCTGTGAGATGGGGATGATTTTGGATAACTGAAGGAAGCAATGAGGTGTGAGTCTGCAGTGAGGGCAGGGTATATCGAATAAGGAAGATCTCAAAGCTTTGAAGTGAGATTCTACTCTTTTCACAGATGAGATGGCTATCGTGGGGGACAGCCTAAACACTTAACAGATTTGGAGCCCTAGGCACAGGAAAGCACAGTGGAAAGGCTGGCCTGAGGACAACATTAAGTGACTTACTGCCTTCTGGGGGAAACTCTGGCATCAGGAGTGTGAAGAAAAGAGAAGATGGAAGCATGTACACCAGTTCACACGAAAGGCACGCTTCCAAATGAAACAGGCGGAGGAAGAGGCTGAAGAAAGGGCTGGGAAGTTCTAAGGCTGCTCCTTCAGCCCAGTGCTACAGCTCTCTAGGGCACAGCTTCCAAGATGGAGTTCATCAGGTCTTACCCTAAGTCTGTAGTGGCATCAACTCAGCCTCCCACCCCTGCCAGTATCCTATTGACAATATTTAATATCCATCCTGTTTGGTCCCAAAGGGCACTCAAATGGCCCCATCACCTTCCCTAGCAATTAGCACTCTGCATGCCTTGACTGACTCCAAGTAGCCGAATACATGGCAACCTAGACAGAAAGTCCTGCTAGAGACCACCTCCCTAACTCCATGTCTTAGCCCTCTCAACTGCTAGTGAACTTGTACCTTGAATGTAGAAAATGGGTGACCTTCTACACACAATGTATCAGAATCTATTATGGGCTGAAAGGAAAAGCTCCAGCTCCAGAGAGGCTTTCTCTGTGACGTTTCAAAGAAAATTTATTTGCAGATTCCAGTGCCTCACTTGAGCCAAATAGAAACAAGATACGATAATAATGATAATGATAATAATAATAATAATAATAATAATAATAATAATAAATGGTGGTGCACGCCAATAATTCCAGTTTTACAGTGGCATTGCAAGAGGATCGCAGCGAGTTCTGGTCGGACATAGAGAATGCCAGGCCAGCCATGATGACTAGTAAGACTTTGCCTAGAATAATTGACTTAACTAACAAGCGAAGTAATGGTTCATACCTGTGCTTCTGGAGGGAATCTATATACTCACACTAAATGTCAACATCCATTCTTGAGTGACTCAATCTTTCACTTACTAATTGCTAGGGAAGGTGATGGGGCCACTTGAGTGCCCTTTGAGACCAAACAGGATAGCTATTACATATTGCCAGTAGGATACTGGCAGGGGTGGGAGGGTGAGTTGATGCCACTACAGACTTAGGGTAAGACCTGAGCAGTAGACTGTTCTACCTCCTTCCAGATTGGGAGGGTAACACCACAAACCACAGTTCCCTCTGCAACATGGCCTCCTAGGCTTGCTTTGAGGGCAGAGATAACATATCAATGTCCTTTTTCCTCCACAATTTCAAAATAACAAGGATGTCCAATACTTTATTAGCATGCAAAAGTCATCCATGGACACGCACTCAACTCCCATCTGAACACACACTCTAAGTCTTTATTGGCCTGTGCCTTGCTAAATGGATACCAAGTAGCTAAAAAGGAAGGCCAAACTTGCTGGGAAAGAGAAAAATGATGGCAAAAAGAGGTGGCCACAGACATGACCATAAAGGGAATCACAGAGCCTCCTCTAAGATGGTCACTACTACCTGTAGGTCACAATTAACAACTATTCAAAGAACAAACCATTGGAAGGTTTCAATTAGGCAGCCTTGATTAAAATGACTTGTTTTGCTTCTAGAAAGATCATTTTACAGTTCTACGGTACTTTCAAAATGTGATTTCTGAACCACGGCATGTAGGAATTTGAATTCCCCACATCCTATCTCCAAATTCAGAACATCTCAACCTAGATGTTGGAGCTCGCTGTGAGTTCCTCAGATGTTTACTGGGGTGGTGAGACTCTCAAAAGTCTTTCAGAAGTAATGGCCACACCAGAACTCAGTTAGCTAAATGTAGAGGATGGTGCCTGACACGGAAGTCACAAACAAGGTTGAGGCACAGAGTGGAAGTGAACAAAGGACTGAAAGGGACTCAAGGACTGATCAGGGGGTTTCTGTTGTTGCTGTTGTTTGAGGGTAGGTTTGGTTTGGTTTTAGGCAGGGTCCTTGCTGGTCAGCTCTGGACATCCTGGTGTTCAGTACTTAGCATAGGCTAATGCTGAACTAATTCATAGTAGTACTGCCCTAGCCTGTCAAGTGTTGGGATTACAGGCCTGCCCCCTCACCGAGACTGAAAAGAGAGTATTCCAGACAAAGCAAAACACACACCAACCTGCCCCTCAGTGTTACCCCTTTTCTTCTTTTCATAATCATGCAATGGCCACATGAACATTGGATTTGATGAACCCATGCACAACAGCAGTTTCCTATTTGCTCTTTGTTGTTGTTTTTGTTTTTCAAGACAGGGTTTCTCTTTGTAGCCCTGGTTGTCTCATCACTCACTCTGTAGACCAGTCTGCCTGGAACTCACAGAGATCTGACTGCCTCTGTCTTCCAAGTGCTAGGATCGAAGGTCACCGCTTCCTGGCTACATTCTGTTACCTGTAATGTCATTTTCTGTAGTTTCAGTTTACTGAGTCAACTTCAATACAAAACTATTACATGGCAAATTCCAGAAAAAATTTTCATAAGCTTTGAGCACCCTTGTGAGTACTATGATGTGTCACTGTCCTCCGCTGTCCAGAGTATACATACAGCATGCATTACCCTCCCAATAATACTTACAGTATAATGTGAACAATATATTATATATATTCAGTTATTGTTAATTTCTTAATGGGCTTATTATATAATTTAAATTTATCATATGTATATATGTATAGAAGAAAACATAGGAAGTATAGACATGAATTACTTTTCTCATTTTTATAACCAAAGATCTGACAAGACACAATTAAAAATAGAAAGTATTTAATTTAGGTCACACCATTGCTCGTGGGGAAGGTATGGTGGCAGGATTGTAGGGCTGCTTGGTCGCATCTGGGTAGATCAGGAAGGAAAGAAGGGGGGAGGGGAATTCCAGCTTTTACCTGGTTTTGTCTTTTCCTGTTTTAATTAATGAGAAGGCTAGTCCATGGGATGGCGTCGCCCACATTCCAGTGGGTCCTCCACCTTCAGTTGCTGGGGGTGAGGAGGAATCCCTGATAAACAAAGGTACGCTTCATTGATGACATGCATGTTTCTTAAACCAATCAAGTTGACAATGTAAATTAAATGTTACACTAGGGGGTGGGCACCCACAGGCTTGGCGCATGCCTTCTTTTTTTCAAGCTTCTCATTTATTTGTGCATTTTATAAAGACAGTAGTGTGCCTACCCCTCCCCAGCTTGTTTACAAATATAAAATCACTCTTGAGTAAGTCTTACATCATGCATGCCTCCTCTCAAGAAAGAGCCAGGCATATGCCCTGCCCCCTACAGGGTACTGGGTGCTGAGAGGGGAAGAAGAGGGAAGAGAAGGTCCCTTGCCAGGGCCAGATTCATTACTGTGGAAGAGTGAAAAGCAGTAGGGGAAGGAGCATGGTGAGGAAAAGTGGACAGATATCCAGAGTGAGATACCTCAGGAGCTCTGGAAACTGTGCCCAAGGATGAGGAAGCTGCTCCTAAAAAACTGTTACATAACATAACCTAGAATCTAGTCCTAGTTTGCTTTCTATTGCTGTAGTGAACACAATGAGAAAAAGAAGCCTAGAGAAAGAAGAAAGGGTTGATTTCACCTTGTAGCTTACAGTCCATCATGAATGGAAGTCAGGAAAGGAACTCAGGGCGGGAACCTGGAGTCAGGAACTGACTGATGCAGAGGCCATGGAGGTTGCTGTTTACTGACTTGCCCCCCAAGGCTTGTTCAGCCTACTTTCTTATAGAACCAAGAATCACCTGCCTAGGGGTGACACCACCCACAGTGGGCTCAGCCTCCTACATCAATCTTTATCAAGAAAATATTCCACAGACATGCTCACAGGCCCCTTTGATGCAGACAAGCTCCTGAGGATCCTACTTCCCAGATGACTGGAATGCCAATGCCAAGTTGACAGAAAATCAAGCATCACAGAACCATCAGCTGGAAGTCTGCTCCATTTAAAATCCACTGAAAGATGTTAGGACAGATGAAAGGCCAGGATCTGAGCTACTACCACCACAAGGGAGCTTGATTGGCTCAGTGACTAAGTTATGGGTCTGAGGCCTGTTCGTCTGGATGCTTTCAGATTCACACCCTCAGTGACACACTGAGGTCTCTTGCCTCATCAGTTCCTCCTGGGGGTGTTATTATCTAATATGCACTAAGCCTGTAATTGGATCCATTAAAATGTGAGAAACAGAAAAGATAAGACCATGACCAGAAAAAAAATCTATCTACAACAAAAAAGTTGTGTGAAGGAGTAGAGGGTGTTTCATTCTGAAAACTGGCTACAAACCAACCATGGGGGATGCTGAACAGCACAGGTGGCTGTGAGTATGAGCTTGGCACATAGTAACTATTTAGATGATCAGCACTGGAATTACAAACTATTCTGGTTGTTATTGAGACTATCACTACAGAAACCTCAGGACTAATGGGAACTCATGATAGTTCTCTCTGATTTATGGCTTAATTTCTCTGATTCAGGGTTTCTCAGCTTAGGCACTTGACTGACACTAGACTGATAGTTTTCATTGTGAGATACTGCTTTGCATATTGTAGTTAGTGTCAGTAGCAACCACCTCTTGACGCCTGGTTAAGAAAACAGGACTGGAGAGATGAGTAGCATTTAAGAGTACTGGCTGCTCTTGCAGAGACCAAGGTTCAGTTCCCAGCACTCACATAGTGGCTTACAACCATCTGTAACTCCAGATCCAGGAGATCTACCCTCTTCTGGCTTCTGCAGGCCCTGAACACCCATGGTGCACATACATACATGCAAGCAAAACCCTCACACAATACAGTAAAATCTTTAAAAATAAAAAAGAGCTGGGCGGAAGCTGCACAACTTTAATCCTAGCACTCGGGAGTCAGAAGCAGGAGGATTTCTGTGAATTTGAGACCAGCCTGATTTACAAGAGCTAGTTCTAGGACAGCCTCCAAAGCCACAGAGAAACCTTGCCTCAAAAAAACAAAATAAATAAATAAATAAAAATAAAAAAAGAAAGAAGGGAGGAAAGGAGAAAAGAAGGAAAGGAAGAAGAGAGGGAGAGAGAGAAAAGAAAGAACAAAAAAAGGAAAAGAAAACAGCTCTCTAGACACTGCTACTGTACCTTAGGCCACTAAATTGCCATTGGCTGAGAATTACTGAGTTGGTTAACTAATTAAAATTTCTTAATAGAGAATGAGGCCCCTGGCCTTCAATCTATATTGATCCTTCCTTTATGGAAAAGCAACCTCAGTTGTGTTCACCCTAAGATTATATCACATGTGAAACAGTTTATTTTGTATTCCTAGTGACACTGCACATTTTTGTGTATAAAATAGAAAACACACCGAGTTTCTAAAAACATTAAGCCACTGTTAAAAGCAAGGAGTTGAACCTTCCATGGGGATACACATCTCTAATCCCAGGAATGAAAATTCTAGGCCAAGGCTATCCAAACACAAGCAACAAGAGTTTTCACAATGAGAGACAACTTGGATCACAATGTTCATGCTGAGGGCTTACAAGGGATTAGGCTCCATTTGGGTGTTTCATTCTGAAAACCTAGCTTTTTAACCTAGAGCTAAGGAACAATGGAATAAACCAGCCTCTCCATGACCTGTACAATTTATCTTCCTCTTTGAGGAATACTGGAGGCCATCAATTCTTTAAAAACCAACAGGAAAGTAGGGAACGAAAGTCCTATTGTTCCTAATGGCTCCAGACACTAGGAATAGTTCAGTTTAGAAGGAGGCAGCTCACTTTAAGCATAAATCTGGAGGAAGTGTTAAAGTTGATGTGATAAATGTTCTAAATTACCTATCCAGAAATCAGCAAGTATGTGTGTCTGAGATGGAGCCAGCGTCATTCTAAGAGCAAGAGGCTCTAGAACACACACGGTAGAGAGAGGAGCAACTAGACATAGCTCAAGAAAATGAATCGCTGCTCAGAGAAAGTCACAAAATGGGCAAGGAAGTCTGGAAGACAGCTAGGTGAGAACAAGCAGATTCTGTTGAAAGATCAGTGATGCTGTGGGCTGGGAAGTGCCTAGTGGACTTCAGTGACCTGGGAACCATCTATAAGGTTTGCATATGCAGATTGCTGGGGCTGCCCCAGCTTTGACTCTGTAGGGCTGTGCAGGGCCTCAAATTTGCATTTCTGACAAATTTCTCAATGGTATTGAGGCTACTGTCAAGATATCACACAAGCTGAGAACACTGGCTCAGGACACTGGGGACCCCTCCTGTCACACTCTCAGAATCCCAGTCTAAATGAGGATTCAGACAAGCAATGTTGCAGGAACAAAATGATCAAATCCAAATTTCTTCCTTGGGCTAGCATACACACTACACTGTCTCCTCCGTGCTGTGTGATTTCACACATGGTGGTTTTATCAATGCAAGGCTGGTTATCTGTGAGGACTACCCAGACAGAAAAGAGGCGGGAAAACTCTCCTGGTTAGCATGGGACAGAGCAGGTTTCCTCAGGATTACATGCCTTCCCAGATCACCTCTCCAAGACAGTCTCCAGGACTCCAGATCTCAATACCTAGGGCAAAGCCCTCTGTAACAGCTCCCCAGAGAGTAAGTGAAGAGTCCCAGTGATCATCACAGCCTCTTGCTCTTTGTTCCAGGAAGGAGCAAGATCTTTGGAGACCTCTTGTTCTCAGGACACTACCATGTCACACACGCTATACCTCCAAAACACCAGAGATGTTCTCCTCTGCTGGAAGCAGTTGCATATCTTTTGTTTATTTTGGTTTTTCGAGACAGGGTCTCTCTGTGCAGCTTTGAAGCCTGTCCTGGAACTCACTCTATAGACCAGGCTAGCCTCGAACTCACATAGATCCTCTGCCTCTGTCTCGGGAGTGCTGGGATTAAAGGTGACACAGTTGCATATTCTGAAACACAGACTTCACACTCAGATGGTCCTGAAATAGACTCCTTCATCCCTCACTTATTAGTTACTTGATGAAGCCCTTTAGTTACATAAAATTCAGGTTTTCTATCTATATTGATCCTTCCCTGATGGGAAAGCAACCTCAGTTGTGTTCACCCCATGATTGTATTACACGTGAAGAAAACAGTTTATGATTTTATTCCTAGTTTTCCTTTTTCTTTCTTTCTCTCTCTCTCTTTTTTTTAAAGTAGTGATGGCCTGCGTATCTGCCTGGAGGGGCTTTGAGAGATTCTGCTATCACACATACAAAGCTGTTCACACAGATGGTTCACAGCTTGTGCTCCACAGTTACTGACTGTTGCTATTAACCTGTTCTTTATCAAGTAGTGTCATTTTACAGGTGTTTTAATTGTTGCCAGGGCAGACTGTGGTAGAAACAGCTTTCTTTTTATACTTCTTCAATTTGGGGTATTTGTAAGAAATATGAAGATGGCCATGTTGATTTGAGATATTCACTGCCCCATCCCCATAAGTAAGGAAAACACCCTAAGATATGCTAAAAGACAAACCTGGGGACTGATGGGCTAGGTTAGCTATTTTACGTGAACTAATAAATCAGAATTAATTTGTGGGCTAATAGCAACCCACACAGGAGGTTGAGACAAAAGGGTTTGATGACCCATTAACTGTGCTACAATAAGTCTAACTATGCATGAGGCCGTGTAGTCAGTGTAGAGGTCAGGTTTTCAGTGGAACATTCCTAAGTACAAGACACAGAAGACGCTGAGCAGGATGGGAGTGGACAGAACACTCCTAGCTTGAAGAAGAGAGATTGGGACATGCTATGGTGCCTGTGTGGGGCCAAATGGAAAATGTATCCTTATGCTAGGATACAAACATCTCTCTCTCTCTCTCTCTCTCTCTCTCTCTCTCTCTCTCACACACACACACACACACATACACACACACACACACACACACACACACACACACATATATGAAATAGGTGGACAACTGGGATAAGGAGACAGGAAATCAAGTTTTAACCCTGTAAGACATTGTTACTAACCATCACCATACAACAGCAGACCAGGTTTTCTCTGGAGGCAGAAACCCATTCCCTGTTCACATGACATCCTGTCAGATGTTCTGATGATGCTGAGTGTGAAGTAAGGAGGATGTCCTGGGGCTCACTCCCATGGGGACACTAAGATGCTCCAACTTCTCCAAAATGGAGCAGCTCAGCCTTGGGTTTTGTTAAAAGAATAGGGAAAAATTAAAATCTTAATATCTAAGAAGACATATAACTAGTTCAGAGAATTTGTTCATCTTTCCTGTCAACTTGACCAGATTGAGAACCACTTAGAAGGCACTTCTGGGATGATGTGGGAGGTGCTCCCAGAGAGGATTAACTGAGGAGCTCCATCCCACAGGGGTCTCAAACTGGATAAAGGGGGAAAGAGGAAGCTGTCTGTCTGAGCATCACATTCACCATTCTGCCCCGACTGTAGACATAACATGTATGTATGTATGTATGTATGTATGTATGTATGTATGTATGTATGTATTTGTTTTAGGTATGGTAAGCCCCCCGAATATTTGGGACATGCTGTGTGAACACTTCCGTTGCTTTTCTGGAATTCAAGCCCCAATGGTCACCTCCCACATCATCCCAGAAGTGCCTTCTAAGCGGTTCTCAATCTGGTCAAGTTGACAGGAAAGATGAACAAATTCTCTGAACTAGTTATATGTCTTCTTAGATATTAAGATTTTAATTTTTCCCTATTCTTTTAACAAACCCCAAGGCTGAGCTGCTTCATTTTGGAGAAGTTGGAGCATCTTAGTGTCCCCATGGGAGTGAGCCCCAGGACATCCTCCTTACTTCACACTCAGCATACATACATACATACATACATACATACACATTCCCCTGTCACCTTGCCTGGTCACCATGATGGCCAGCTGCCTCATTCTCTGTCGCTGTGGCTCCCACCATGATGGACTGTACCTAGAACTATAAGCCAAAATAGGCTCTTCCCTCAATCGCTTTGCCAGGTATTTCATCACAGCAGTTGGAAAAGTCCCTATTACAGAATTCTCCTGTATTTACACAAAATGTGGCCCATGTCAACCCCTGGACTAGTCCACGGTTTCTACAGGAAGAGTTGATTTCTAGCTTCAATTTTCTTATTGAGGTAACAAATACCCCATTGAAAGTCAAATTTGATTACTGTAGGCCCCTAAACTGAGTCAGCTGGCCATCTAATCCTGAGACAAGGCACTGAATAGTCATTTCTGCCATATCTACTAACAAAAAGAAAATCCAATTCAAGGAGTAGAGCAGCCCCAGAGGGGTTCCCATAGCCAAGGCTGCTGGGTAAAGGTGAAGACTACTGGGGCTTGAATTCCAGAAAAGCAACACAAGTGTTTACACAGCATGCCCCAAATATTCAGGGGGCTTACATACACGCTGTCCTTTTATTCTCAAGTCTATCCTCAAACCTTACAAAGGGTCAGGATAAAGAGTTGTTGGCAGCCTACTCATAGGCTATGAACTCAAGTTAACATAACCAGCATTATAAATAAATGAACAAAGACATCATAGAAAAGACAAGTAGAGGATTACCTCTTAGTAAGCAGTAGACTGTCAGCCACAAGAAGCTGGAAACTGGAAACCAGTAGTAATGTTTGGAACAAGGGAAAAGAGTGAACCAATCAGTTGTAAACATGATGATGGCTTTGTCCCACAGAACCTAGCTGAGCAAACTTGAGTGCCTTTTGAGAGGGTGGCAAACAGACTCTGTCAGGCATCAAGACACAGCAGCATTTAGGGAGGCACACAATGGGGTCACTATTTAGTTCCCTGCTGATCTGGGTTTGTATGTGGAAAAAAATTCAACCATATTGATCCCACCTTCATGACTCTGAATTCATTCCTTGGACTATGGTGAGAAAGCTCAAAGAGGGTGTATTAGCGGCTCTAAGACAGACATGCTTTTCACATCCTCTGCCTCACTTCACACCACTCACACTTAAAGGAGGGTCTCATCTGAGAAACCTAGTGTCCCCTTCACCTCCGGGACTGAGTTTGGTTCCTCTTTCCCAGAGTTCTGAGAGCCATTATGCACCTTGCAGAATAAAAAGAGCAACCATACTCACTAAGAAGTGCAAACTGTACAGTAATCACTCAGCACTCATCGCCCTGATTAATCCCTCCCAGCAGTCCTATGGAGTCGGCACAGTCATGCATCTCAGAAAAGTGGCATTCACTCCCAGAAGTATCTTGTTGAATAGTTTCAACATTCCATCAGCATGTGACAGACACCAGAGGCAGCTGCACAGACACACACCCAGACTACCTGGCAAGGCCTACTGTTTACAGATTAGACCCCTCTACAGTTACCATACAGAACACTCTTGGCAAGTATAAACACCCTTTTCAGTATTGGGGGATGTAAATGTAACACAGGAACATCACTTATGCTCTCATTCTGCATGGAATGGAGGCCTCTTTCTTTTGCTACATGGTCTGTGTTTGGGTGCGGTGGTTGTGTTTCCCCTGCTTCCTGTCCATTTCTCTCCATCTGGTATCACTGGGTGAATAGAATAGGAGAAAGGAAACAGCATGGACTCCAAAGAAGGAAGAGATGGGAAAGTGGAAAAAAATAAATAAATAAAAGGCAATGGTGGGACAGGCCTGACGACTCAGCACTCAGAGGCAGAGGCCTCCGTAAGTTCAAAGCCAGCCTTATCTACATAGCAAGTTCTAGGCCAGCCAGAACTATGCAGACTTTGTCTCAAAAATAGATTCATACATAGATAGATAGATGATAAAATATTTAAATTGATCAAACTGTTTAATTTAATCCAAAAGCAGTGGACTGAGAAGATGAGAACAGTGCTTATCAAATGTGGGCTATGCTGTATATGTGCTCATTCATCCAAACTTACTGATGCTCCTGGGCTGGGGAAAACACAGAGAAACCCTCCCTCAGCTTGGGCACCTGTGGTTAACCCACACAAGGGTCTGTCTGACAAGGACCTGGAGCTGCCTGCCTCCTTCTGTCTCTATCAGTTAGCAGCCTCCTTTTGTGTTTGGGCAGGGGTGGGGTGGATGGGAGGGCAGCTTGCAGAGTTCAAGGGGTGGGAGGGACTTGTGTTTAAGAAGAAAGGTTGGCTGGGGATGTCACTTAGTTGGAAGAGTGCTCCCTGAGCATGCAAGAACATGTGTGTTGGGTCTGCAACACCAAATAAAAGCAGCATGGTCGCACACACCTGCAATCCCAGAACCCAGAAGAAAAGAGGCACAAGGTGGGGATTTCAGAGTCACCCTCAGTGTCCCCTCCATGGTCTCTGCTTCAGCTCCTACCTTGAGTTTCTGCCCTCATCTCCCTCAGTGATTGAGTGTGACCTGAGAGTTGTGAGCTGAAATAAGCCCTTGTCTCCCCAAAGTTGCTTTCTGTCATGGTATTTTCTCACAGCAGTAGAAACTCTAACTAAAAAACTTAGTTTTCATAGTTAGTTTGAAGCCAGACTTGGCTACATGAGATCCTATTTCAGAAAAAGAGCATAAGTAAGCTGACCAGCTAATAGTAGACCTTTCTCATTTCCTGAGTCTTGAAGACAAGACCAGAGCAATCCTGGCAGATACGTGTGTGTGTGTGTGTGTGTGTGTGTGTGTGTGTGTGTGTGTGTGTGTGTGTGTGTACAGGCACAGTAGTGCACACTTGAAATCTCAGCACTTGGAGGCCGACACAGGAAGATCAATGTCATGCTTAACTACATAGCTGATTTGAGACTAGACTCTCTTGTCTCAAACAAATACCAGTTCTCAGCAGCAGAACATATGAAAGCCTCCACTAGCCCCAAACCAAACCAGTATTTCTCCTCAGTTCCCCACAGCAGCCCGGGTTCTACTCCAGATCCTTCCTCTGCTGTACCAAGAACCAGAAGCTACCATAAATTATTTCCCTTTAAGGAGCAGCTTGGGGCCACTCTGTCCAGCATTAAAATGCTTTAAAAGAAATAGAAACTGTATTTCTGTCAGGTGGCCAGTAATCCTGGCCTCAGTAGATTGAGGGCTCAAAGGTTACAGGGAGAAGGAAATTAAGAAGAAATAAATATTCAGATACATTTGGTGTTGAAATAAACACATGTCTGTGCTCTGGGGATGGATGCTCACCTCCAGAAATCCTGGAAGGGGTGTGTTGCAGCAGACTGTGAGAGACAGCATGCCAACCCTGAACATCTGCTTCCTCCATTTGCCAAGGAACCTTTTTTTTTTATCCCCTTTTATAATTTGACCTGCTCTACTTTCTGGCACAGGGCCCTAGGAAGGCATCCAACTTAGGATGGAAAAGGGAAAGGAGTAAGAGGAAGGGAGAGGACACTGGCCTGAGCAGACAGAGGCTAAGCACAGCCACTTAGGGGAAGGGGAATGAGGGAAGGAAAGAGATAGAGGAAAAGGGGGCTGAAGGGGGAGGGAGAGAGGGAGGGAGGGGAAGGGAAGGGAAGGGAAGGGAAGGGAAGGGAAGGGAAGGGAAGGGAATGTGGGGGAGGGAGGGAAAGGGAAAGCACGTGACCGCAAGTCAGCTTAATATGTCTACCTGGTAACACAGGGCTAGGGATGAGAGAGACACAAACAGGGAACTACCTGGAAAGAGCCCCCGCAAGAGTGTGCCCAGAAACTGCGATCTTAGCACCCTAGAAAAGACCAGGCCAGTTACTCACACTCCTCAGGCCCACAGAGTACCAGAGTACTTAACACAATTGCAGCAATGGAGGCACACTCCTGTTTAACACCGGGAAGGACTTGCCATGCTGGTATGCATTCCTACTAGAAACATCCACCTGGCAGAAGAAAGGCTCATCCCTTTCCTCTGTAGGCTTATCCTGTAATCCCATATTCTCCCCTTGCTCTTTTTTCTCTCTTTTTTTCCAAAGTAGGCACCCACTCATCTTCTAGAATGCATATGCAGCCATAGTCCCACTTCTCAGCACATTGGTTCTCCTAACTGGAACTGTCGTCTTCTAGGCAAACCATAACATCACTTTGTGAACAAATCTGGGGGGGGGGGCAGGGATTCCTCTTAGCTCTGTTGAGCCCTACTCCACCACCTTCCCAGTGTCAGCCCCACCCGTCCCTGCTCTTCAAAGGTTTGGCTTCCCTTACACCTTTTTTCGTCAGCATCACCAGGAATGACAAAGGATTTCCAGTTCCAGGGCCTTATGCTTCTGAAACACACGAATCTTAGAGAAGTTTCTGTAGCCGCTGCTTTCCATCTTGTCATAGAAATCCCTTTGGAACATACTGATTATTACTGGATGGTCTAAAACATATGGCCCTGAACTTTGCCATCTATTCAACAAATGTGTCCTAAACAGCCACATATGACCAGTCCCCTTGATAGATACATTTGCCCCCATACTGGAGAAGTAGTTTCAGGACCACCCCAAATCCATGATCTCAAGTCCCAAGCCCCTCAAGCACAGTGGTGTGGTTTTTTATATAGCCCCACATGTGCTCCCTGGTAAACTTTAAATCATGGCTAGGTTGCTCACAACATCCAAGCAGGCAAACACTGTTAAACAGTGTTACATTGTGTTGTTTCAGGGATAATGAAAAGAAGTGCATATGTTCAGTAAAGTCACAGAAAAAAAAAAAATCTCTCCACAGGTGGTTGAGTCCACAGATGTGAAATTGATGAGTAGAGAGGCTCTGTGCCTGCGTGCGTGCCTGTGCGTGCATGTGTGCGTGCATGTGTGTGTGTTGTTGCTGCTGCTGCTGCTGCTGCTGCTGCTGTTTTATCCAACTCTCAACTGAATCTCCCCAGAAGAATAAGGTGTATTCTCCCCAGGAAACAGATTGGCTGCAGAACCAGGGATTATAAGTCTAATCCTCTAATAGCTCAGTAGCCTCTGGCAGATAAGTCCATCTCTCTGGGCCTCTGTTTTTTTCTCCATACAATGCAAGCATCTTTATGGGCTTTCCTGAGTCAGTCTGAGGGTGAAACAGGCTACTGTGCCCAGAAAGATAAGTCAGCAGAGACTTCTGCTTGGTGTGGGCGACAGAAATCATGTGAAGTCCCCTGTGATTGTTCTATTGGAGCCAGAAGGCTGGGCCACACCCTGTGGTAGGGCGAGGTTTCCTGTGAAGGGAACTGAATTTTCCACTGTCAATCATTTGGAGAAAAAATTCATCTGGAGTAACCCCCCGCCAAGCTCCATCTGATGCCTCCAAGGAGGACAGCTATACCAATAGGCTTCCAAGGAGTGGAGATAGCTGGGCAGGATCCAGGGGTGGAGTTGGAGTAGAGCTCAGGCTAGGCAGATAGCCAAGTAGATCTCAAACCCCAGGATGAGTTGGGTTTCTGCAGTTATCAGAAGGGCTAGGCCATTTCTGAAACTGCAAGTGGATACAGCTTACCAAATCTTCATGCCTACAACCAGCAGAACACAGGACAGTGGGAACCAGCCAGGCACTAAGCAAACCAAGACCAAGGCTCTCAGTTTGGATGTAAGCAGGGGTACCAAAGGCCATGGCCAGCATTGAGCGCCACCAGTTTTTGTAGAAGAGAGGGCTGTTTACCATGGTGTTTACTGGATCCAATGAGGCACATTGCTTCCTGAACTCTGGGCATGGTGATTCTTTTTAATTTGTTCATCTCACGTTAATGGGAGAGATTAAACCAGATCTGCATTTCTCTCAGAGCAGATCTGAGCAAGATTTCTTGAGTCTTAACACAGAATGGGGAAGATGTGGCAAGTGGCAATATTATTTAATGCATACATAAAAAAATGAATGTTTGCACATTTTAGATCATGCTGGAAGATGCCGGAGTACCTGCCTAGGGCCAGGAAGATGGCTAATGTGTGCTGCTGCTGTCAGCCACTGAGTTTGGATGTTGCTCACCACCATGGCCTGACGTCAGCACCATTATTATCCTACTGCATCAGTCAAGGCTTAAGAGGAGTGACTGATGGGAGTTTGAAGAAGGGACTGCTTATCAAACTGCAATGCTCAAGGCTAAGGAAAAGCAAAGAGTTAGAATGACTCACCCAGTGCTGGTCACAGTAGGAGATGCTACTGTCCCTATAATAGCTAATTTGAAGTGCTATCTCGATTGAATTAAGAGACACTCCCTAATGTCCCTGGCCCTATCCCATATACATCCAGAACCTCCCATTAGCCCAGTCCAGGTGGAAACCTAGAAATACATTGCAAAGAGACATTCTCCAAGGCACAGAACAGAGTGCAAAAGGCTGATGAATAGGTCTGGAAACATGTCTGAAAATAGCTGGCACGTTATCTTACTGATTATGAAATGTGGATCCTGATGAACCTGTCCAAGACCAGAAGGCAAGTAAGACGTAAGCTAATGACCAAGCCTACCCAGTGTATGTCTGGTCTGTACTCTTAGCCTCTAAGACACACTGCCCATAATTTGTTAGGACTACCATCACCTATTACACCTCTTTCTCTACTCTACGCAACCATGCTGATAGACTCTTTCCCTCCTCCTCTAGTCAGTTTCCAGCCTGCTTGGAACTAGGGATGCCAATAGGACTGAGATTCAGGTTGTAGAGTAGAGGAAGGCTGTGTTTGCTTTGGGGCTGTGCCTAGTCCTCTCCCTCTTTCTCCCTGTGGAATGTGGATGTGCTGTGGGATCAAGCTCCTCCTGACCACTGGGTAGATCTGGCCTGAAGGACCCTGAGTGTGGAGAAACTGCCCCACCAGTTATGGACTGCCAATGCTTGTTGGAAAAGGGAAATTAGCCTGCACCCTGTTTAAGCATTTGCAAGTAACAGAACCCAAGCTCGTATGGCCAAAGTGAGACTCGGGTCACAGTCTGAGCAATAAGAGAACTAGGATGCTAGAGAGGATTGTCTGGGTACGAGTTTCCCTGTCCTTCCTGCACCCTAGTAGACTATGCTGTCAAGCCCTTCCTTCCAGTGAGATAACAGAGCTGGTTCTCAGCTGGAATATAAGGGAAAGAGTGCCTCTATCTTCAGGCAGGATTGTCCTGGATAAGTATTCTCTTTTCCTAGCATACCTGACTCACTTCTTTGTTAAATAGACACAGAGATTCCAGTGGAGTTTATAAAACCCAAGCCCTGGGTATCCCATGGTGATACCAAGGGAGGAAAGCAGCCTGGATTCTCAACGGCTGTGCAGATTCTCAATGCTGGGCTCAAACACAAGCCAGAAACAGGACTCTACTGTATTACACCACTGGCATTCAGGGTTAGTCCATCTGAAGTCAAACATACAGATTCTCATACAGAGCTCCAAACTCCTCCCTCATTTGGGAACGATGCTGTGGTGGGCAAACATTTAAGTTACTATTTAAGGAAGTTACACAAATGCTATCTTTTCCCCACTTAACTGGTCCCACACATCCTGCCCGGATAAGACAGGCAAGAATAGCATGAGAAAACCCTTTCTCATGATACATTGGCCCACAGGGGAGTTAATGCTAATGGCTCCCAAGAAGGCTATTCTCAGGAACCTTATCTTCCAAACTCCCAGGGTGGTTCATGGGGTCTGAGTAGACAACAGCAAAGAGGCTCACTCAGTGTGCCAGAGCAAGAAGCCACAATACAGGACAAGCAATCAGAGAACGGGGACAGTTTGCTTTGGGTGCCAGTGGATTTCCTCCCAATGTCCAATTTGTCTAAAATAAGTATTCCTACATACTAAGGCATTACAGTTCTAAAATGTCAGGGTTTTTGTTTGTGTTTTGGTTCATTTGTTTTGTTTTGTTCCAAGGCAGGGTTTCTCCATGTAGCCCTAGTTGTCCTGGAACTCACTATAGATCAGAATGGCCTCAAACTCAGAAATCTGCCTGCTTCTGCCTCCCCAAGTGCTGGGACTAAAGCCATACACTGTCATGCCCACCTGGCTAAAATGTCAGTTTTAAAGATACAGAATAAACTGAATAATCACAAGAAACAAATAAAAAAGATAGTAGATCACAGATCAAGAACCTAATCCCCTCTGTAACTATATAGTTTCAGGATGAGGGTATAGTCCACCATGATGGGAAGACATGTCAGCCAGAGCTGTTTGTGCACCTCTCAGATGGGGGGAAGCAGAAAATGGCTCATCTGGTTTTCTCCTTTCTCCCTTTTGATTTAGTCAGGGACCCATCGACAGGGTGGTACCATCATCTTCAGAGTAAATCTTCTCCCTAAGCTAATCATCCCTGAAGATGCTAACATGCTCTCACAGACATGCCCAAGGTTATGCCTCAGTAATGCCCTAAGCATCCCTTAACCTAATCAAGTAGACAATAAAAATTAAGAATCACATGACACAGTCACCATACTCAGTGGTATCTCATGACACTTTTGCATCCAGGAGAAATTAATCTTAGAGATGTAGAACTACCAGAAAAGGAACCCCCACCAGGATGACTCGTCCTCACCATACCTACTCAAAGAGCAGTTATTAAAGATTTACCTACATCTAGCACTGTTGTAAAGACGAAGGGACAACCACAGTCTGTGTAGTGATGGCAGCTTTGCCTGAACACTGGACTATATGATTCAACAAAACAAGAACAACAAAACAAAACAACATTGATTCTTGGGTCTCCCCTCCAAGGATTGTGTTGCAGAAATTCAAGATTATGAACTGGTCTCAGGATTTAAAAAGATTTTGGTGTTAGTGTTCAGCCAAGGCTGAGAACTGTTATGTGGTGATTTGAATAAGAATGGCTCCCATAGGCTCATATATTGGAATGGTTAGTCCCCAGTCGGTGGAACTGTTTGGGAAGGATTAGGAGGTGTGGCCTTGTTGGAGGAGGTATGTTACTGGTTTCAAAAGCCCATACCATTCTCAGTCTCAGTCTAGGAGTCTCTTCTGTCGGTCTCTCCTCTGTCTCTATCTCTCTCCTCCCTCCCCCCACCCTTTGCCTCTTGATGGTGGGTCAGATATAAGTCCTCAGCTACTGCTTCAGCACCACATCTATCTACCTGCTTGCCAGTGCCTCAGACATCATGGTTATGAACTCACCATCTGAAACTGTAAGCCCCAATAAACTTTCTTCTATCAGTTGTCTCTGTCATGTCTCTTCACAGCAATAGAAAAGTAACTTAGACATCCTAGAAGGGCATGCATGGCACATGGAAACAGAGTTGCTGGATGGATCCAAGTTACAGGGGCGGGGCAGGGGGAGAGAATGTGCAGGCAGAGAGAACAAAGGGATTCAGAGAACTGGCCAATACAACTAGAATGTTGTAGTGGATGGGAGAATGTGTATGAGCGAACTTACTGTGTCAGACCAAGGGCCTAGTTTACAGGAAAGCCAATTATGGGTAATTAAGCAGAGTACTGTGGTTTAAATGTGCAAAGTCCCTACAGGTTCATATGTGAACAGGTGGTCCCCACTGATGCTGCTCTTTGCAATGGTATGGAAGTGGAGCCTCACTGGAGGAATTGGGTGCCTTGAAGTCTGAAAACTTGGGACCATTTCCTATCTCCTCTCAGCTTCCTCACTATGGGTCAATATAACCAGTTGCTTCATATTCCCAACACCAAAACTGCCCTCAACCCCATCAACTGTAGCCTTCACAAACCCTGAGTCACATCAAACTGTTCTTCTACTAAGTTGCTTTTAGTCACAATACTAAGTTGTATTAGTCTTGTCATAGCAAGAAGAAATGTAACCATTATACAAGAGTAGACACGGTGAAGCCTAGGTTCATTCCAAGTCTTACACTCTCTTTCTATCCTCTCCTACAGAAAACAATCCAATTTACCTGGATGCAAGACTACAGAAAGGCCATTTCCTTCCATAGAAACAGTACTCCAACAGGGGAAGGGTGTGATGTCTGGACCCCTCATCATCACAGCCTTCCACATAACATTCATCAGCAGATACATTCCTTTTTCTGCTGCCTTTTCAAAAACTCATTTGTGTGACTTAACTTCATTATACATTAAGAGAAACCTGCCATTTGCAACAGTGAGAAGAATTCTTAATTTGTTAGCAGATTGATATAAAAATTCAGAGGTAGAATTGACTACCAATCATATACCAAGAAAGTAGTGGGGTTTGCCACCAAAGACCTCAGGTGCAAAACTATTCTATACACTGTTCTAGGGCCAAATCACTATATAAATTCATTGACTTCATCGTCATCCTTAACTGACAGATTTGGATGTTAGATAGGGTACAGAGACACTTCCAGAAATTAAGAAAATTTCAAGAAAATAAGAGTCTTTGAAATGGACAACAAAAGTAAAAAAAAAAAATCCTAACCAAGTGTTTAAGGACTTCTGAGATGTGGAATGTACATTTGATCTTCATTCCATTTGCATGTTGTCTTAGTTAGGGTTTTTATTGCTGTGAAGAGACACCATGACCATGGTAGTACTTATAAGGAAAACGTTTAATTGGGGTGGCTTGCTTACAGTTTCAGAGATTTAGTCCATTATCATCATGACGGGAGCATAGTGGCAGATGTGCAGGGGCTGAGAGTGCTACATCTTGCAGGCAACAGAAGGTCAACTGACTGTCACACTGAGGAAAGCTTGAGCAAAAGAGACCTCAAAACCTGCCCCTACAGTGACAAACTTCCTCCAACAAGGCCACACCTCCTAATCGTGCCACTCCCTTTGGGGGGGCATTTTTTTTTCAAACCACCACACAAGTACAGAGTTCTTAGAACTCTTGAAATTTTCTGAGGTGACGAAATCCTTTTCTAAGTCTATTCTAATCAGGTGACTAGACGCTGAAACACTCTACATGGCTACCATAGCTGACTGTCAACAGAACAGCCATATCTTCAGAAGTTGGGAACACTGGGTTGGATGCAGCTCTTTTCAGTTCCTGGTATCCAACCTGACCTCTGGGAAGGGGGAGAGACGAAGATTGAGTCAGTCACTAAAGAGGTTGAATGAAAAAATGTTCCCCACAGGCTCATGTACTTGCACACTTGGTCCCCAGTTAACTGTCCTGTTGAGGGAGGTCATGGAACCTTTAATCACGTAGAGCCTTGCTGAAGTAAATACGTCACTGGGGGTGGGCTTTGAGAATTTACAGATTTGCCCTACTTCTAGCTTGCTCTTTGTTTCCTACATATGGATGGAAATGTGACCTCTGAGATTCCTACTCCAGCAGCCCCCTGCCATGACTCCCCCAGCATTTTAGATTCCTCCTCTAGAATCATAAGCTCCAATGAACCCTTCCCTCTATAAGTTTCCTTGGTCATGGTTTTTTTATCACAGCACTCAAAAGAAAAATGAATATAGTCACCAATGGCTGAAGATTATACCTATCATGCCTACATAAAATAGAACCTCCCAACACTAAATGGAATTTGGAAAGAGTTTGAGTTGGCCATCACACCCCATGTTAGGAAGCAGTATATCCCAATTCTGTAAGACAGATGGCCCTATGCATAGGATGGCTCTTTATCTTGCCCTATGTGGCTCTTCATCTGGCTCTTCACTCGTACCCTTTATAATATCCTAGCAAATAAAACCAAAGCATTTCCTAGAGTTCCATTGACTATTATTGAACTGGAGTGTACCAGGCTTTCTTTGGGCCACCAACCAGCTCCCAAATCATGATACAGAGACTTATTAGTTACGAGTGCTCCACCTTATCTTATCCCACTAGTTCTTATAAATTAACCTGTTTCTCATCATCTATGTTTTGCCTCAGGGCTTTTTACCTTTCTTTCTGTATGACCTACTCCATAGTGTCTGCTGGCTGGCCCCAGACATCTCCCTCTCTTTCTTGTCCTCTCTTCTCCCAAGCCTAGATTCCTCCTCCTACTTATTCTCTCTACCCACCAGCCCTGCCTACCCTCTATTGCCCAGCTATTGGATTTTCAGCTTTTTATTAGATCAATCAGGTGCCTTAGGCAGGCAAAGCAACACGTCTTTACATCATTAAACAAATGCAGCATAAACAAATGAAACACATCTTTGCCTAGCTAAAGTAATATTCCACAACACTGGAGGAAAAACGTTGTGGGAACCTTCAATTTGTAGTCAAGTGATTCCACTTGGAAGTGTGGAGCCATTGCCTGCAATTGGCATCTGATGAGGAAACAGCCTTGTGCGACTGAACCCCTACTCAGTCTAGTGAACTCAGTCTAGTAAGATTTAATTAGATGGTAGGGCAACCATGTAAGGGCTGCATTGGTTAGGACAATTGCTTGATGTAGGAAGCCTACCTAGGGGGTGTCAACAGGGTGGTGGGTGGAGAACTCATTTCCTCCAGCCTTCCTCTGACTCTTGATATAATCTAGCCAGGGCTGAACCTCTGCACCCCAGCTCCAGAAAGCACAACTGCTTGGTGAGCTCACTGCTGCAGGAGGAGCATTTTTCCTGCTGTGCCTAAGGCAAGTGCCAGAAATTGTCATGCCCCTTCCTTCCCAAAGGAGAAACAGGAACTCCCTCTGACCTGAATTGTGTGGAAAGAACTCATCCAGACAGCACCTCTGTCAGGAAGAACTAACCCTGGGAGATGTCAGGGAAGCAATTAGCCTGAAGCGTGGTGAGCACATCCAACAGACACCCTTAGCTTCCGGCCCCTCACAGCCCCTCAGGAAACCGGAAGCAGAGACTCCAGAGGGCAGAATCAGAACCAATATATCTCTGTGCACAAACTGCCCAGCCTACAAATGGCTTTTGTCACAGTCACTATTATTGTTTGCCATCCCCCCCCCAAAAAAAAAGCCGCCCTCACCTCCACCTGAGAAAACTGGCTTGTCTCAGGAGAGCTGAAGAAGAACAAAGGTTATTTTTTTTACTCTAAAGAGAAAAGAAAGCCCATTTTCTCATTTACTGCCTATTTGGATGGTGCCCCTGTTTATTAGTGCCTCAGCAGGCAGTCCAGGCTGTTAATCCCAGAGGGAGATTGGAGATGTGAGAGGACACAACACCTGGGCCTTCAGAGAGAGACATTAAACCATCAGTCAGCACAGACCACTAGCAGCTAGACAGCTTCCTCTGAACAAGCATCACCCAGCTTGTCATCCATAGCTCTTGCCCAGCTCCAACAAAGGTCTGAACTGCATCTGCCATACTATGTGGTCTGGCATGAGGGATATCCCTGTGAAACGATACAAGTGGAAAACAAGACCCAGTCCCTTCCCTCTAATAAACCACGTCTGAAAAGTGACTTGCATGACATTTACATTTACAAAGAGGATTCTCCACTGTGCCTAGAAAACCAGCTCTGCTCAAGTATTGGATAGGAGATTCCATTCACAGAGATGGAGCAGCCTCAGGAGCTGTGGGAAGCAGGTTTCTGCATAAAGAAAGCACTCTCCTCTCCTCTCTCTCTCTCTCCTCACTCTCTTCTCTCCTCCTCCCTCTCTCTCTCTCTCTCTCTCTCTCTCTCTCTCTCTCTCTCTCTCTCTCTCGATGCAGCCCTGCGAGCCAGACCTTCTGTTTGTTTGGCTGGTTGCTTTAGTTTTTTATTTTTTTCTTATTCTGCAGACAGAGTCTCATTCTGTAGCACAGATTAGCCCCATATTCACAGTGATCCCCCTGTCTCACCCTCCCAAGTGCTGGGGTTAAAGGCATGAGTCATCACGTCTACCTTCTGACCTATTTTGAGTGCTTGGCTCCAAGAAGGGAATGCAAGTTGCCGTTGGGTTGGAATTTCACTTCCAGTGCTATGGTGCATCATAGAGACACGTATCTCAGGACAAGGCAGGCAACAACAGCAACAGGTCTCAGCTCTGAGGACAAACACTGCTGTGGGCAATACCTCTTCTCCATTGTTGGGACCTTACATCATCCCCTCAAATCTTATTTTAAGGCAAGTCTCTGTAGCTGGTAAAAGCACAGCCAGAAGAGCCTTGGCAAACCGGGCTGCTGGCACCTGAACAAAGCAAGGGAAAAGAGACCACTACAGGCCACCACGAAAGGCTTAGCACAGGGATGCAAGGCTGCCTTCCCTTCAAGCAGGGGAGTCTGTCTGCCCCTATCCCACAGGTATCTTTAAGGGCTCCAGGCATGGGAGGATGAAATGTTCAATTCCCAATGCCTACAGACTAAATAAGTGAACACAGGGAGGGATGGGGCTCCCAGGACCTATAATTTACCGACTATACAGCTACTTCCAGAGAAAGAATACTCTTCCAGGGTCCTTCTACTGGTACTTGGCAAGAAAGAAGCAGGCACCAGCAATGTGGGGCGGGAGTTCAGGATTCTCACAGAAGCCAGGTTTGGAAGTTTGTGGTGCTGCAAGTGGCAATTGATCTGGGGGCCAGACAGACAGACAGACAGACAGACAGACACACACACACACACACACACACACACACACACACACACACACACACACACACAGATCTGGGGGCCAGACAGACAGACAGACAGACAGACAGACAGACACACACACACACACACACACACACCCCGAAAATGCTCACACACACACACACACACACACACACACACACACACACCGAAAATGCTCCAACCAAGCAAAGGCCAACATTCAATCCCAGAGAACGGAGCCTGCACCCAGGCATGTCTCCTGGACTTTTCCATCCACCTTCCACTTGATTCTCTCTGGAACCTCGCGGTTCTAGGGCGGAATTCCAGCAGTGGGGAGAAAAAAGACTTACCTAACTCTTCCGGGCTCCAAGGGGTGGGAGTGGCGTCCACAAAATCACTGTCTGGGGGCGGTAAAGAAAGCAGAAAACAAAAATTGAGTCGCTGCAACCATGCAGTGCCAATAAATAGGGCATTCTGGAGATCTCAGGTCCCTTAGAAAAGCTGGGCTCTCTCTCCAGCGATTAGACTCGGTGAACCTGCTTGCTCCCGGGATTCGGTCGGACTCATCCACTGAGTGTGAGGACTCACCGAAGAAGCCTGGGGAGCGGTTCAGCCTAGGAGTACTCATCCAGAAGCCCGCGGCTGCGCACCAACTTTCCTGCTTGGAATACCGCGGTTCCTGGGGAGCCGGGTTGAGACCCCATCATCTACCCTCAGCCCCTGGGGCGCATTGCTGGGTCTGCCCGACCCAGAGCTGACATCTCAACTCACAGAAACCCCAAAGTTTTCCGGGATCGCGGAAGCTCGTGGACGCGCAGCGCGGCTGCGACTGCGACGAGAGCCCCATGCGCCCACCCAGCCCCATGGCCTACGTGCATCCCCGCCGGTTGCTAGGCTACCTTGGCCATTGCAAGGCGCGCTCTGACTCCCCACTTCCTGTTAGAGGATATCTTCCCGCACCCTAACCCTTTTGCCTATTTCTTAAAAATTAGAGCTTTGCCAGTTCTAATGGACCCCCTGCTCCTCTGCATTGGATCTGCCCTCCTCCAAGTGCCTAGGGCTCCTGAGAGGATTTTCAGAGCTGAACCCTGTCTTGGCAGCAAGTAGAACAGGCTTCCACACACCCTTCCTTTTTACCTGAATTCCAGCTGTAGCCTGAGCATCAGTCTCTCCTCTGAAGAGACAAATGGGCTAAGTAATTTGGTCCCCATTTCACAGGCAGGGAAGCAGGTGCTGAGTAACTTGGGACACATAGCAAAGAGAGAAGTCGGCCTCTTTGTCTAGTGTACCTTGACGGGTTTCAAGTACAGAATGGAGACATGGAAGTTTCCATCTGAGTGTTGTAACTAGTGTCTAGATAGCTGCCGGTTATGGGACTCGCCTTGTCTGGATCGATGAGTAGTGCGGGTAGACACACTGTGTATTTCCTCCAGGAGTGACTGATGGCTCCACCAGGATGGGTCTAGTGTTTGCAGTCTGAGGGGTGAAAGGGAAGGGAAGGGAGAGAGAGCCTGCCTGACTCTCTCTTCTTCTCTAAAGGACTGGCAGTTGGCCGTTCAGAGCTTCTGGGGCTCAATGTGACCCAGGGAAGTAGCTACAGTAGCCTGTGGCCCTATGTCTTGGTCAAAGTGTTACCCTGTGAACAGTCAGCTTTCGGTTTCCAGGCTCAGCATTTGGTTAGGTAACACTTTGGAGGACCAAAGAGAGGCACCAGTCTGCATTTCTCATGGGGCCCTGAGAAGACTTTGTCCTTCCCCACCCAGGCAGCCATTCTTGAACCACCTCTCCATCCTCTTAAGATTGTTGCCCTGTTATAGGAGATGGGCGTTCCAAACCCAAGAACTGAATATGTATGAGCACATGTTCACACACCACTCCAGCCCTTCCAGACACACCCCAAGACCCTTACACATACCGCAGACCCTTATACACACACACACACACACACACACAGAGAGAGAGAGAGAGAGAGAGAGAGAGAGAGAGAGAGAGAGAGAGAGAGAGAGAGAGTCCCCCTTCCATTTACTCTCAGCAGCAGCAAGATTGCTTCTGTTATCATCTTTAGCCTCCTCTCCGAAGGTGTCTTAATTCTTGCTATCTGACCCTGGCTCTTTTTGACAATCACAGGCCCTATTCCTGTTGCTCCTACTCCCATTGCACAGACCCTCGAGTTATTCTGACTCCTTTTGAGGGTATTTCCATCTGGCTTGCTGTTACTTTCCTCACTGGTGCTCCCATGATTAGTCTAGACTTTTCCATTTGTACATAGTGGATTCTTCTCACCTTCTGTCTGCTCAGCTCTTTAATATTCTCTCTCATCCATGACCTGCTCCCCAGCCAGCCCACACTGTCACAGTAACACCATCCCTGGTAACAAGGCCAGTGCTCTGCTCTTCAGCAACTACCTTTCCAGTCCATCCCTTTGTTTAGTCTGAAGTCTACTTGACTCTACCAGAATTTAAATGAACCATCCTAGGATCTTTCTGTGTCCCCTACTCTCCTCATGGATTCCTTCCCATCTTGACCTCCTAACTTAGTTTCAGGTCCATTGCTATCATTTCTCATTTATTTGTTCCCTTGTAACAAATAAAGTCTGATGGTTCATTTTCAAAGGTGCCTCCAGCCAGCTTATGTCCAGTTACAAATGAACAGATGATACTGGAGCCCTGCAATGTGTACCACTTTAGCTATTCCTACACACACACAATTCTGCGAAGCTATTCTCCCCCACCAATGCCAAACTGTAAGTTTAGAATAGAAAGTGGATAGTCAAGCTAGCCTAATAACCTGAAAGTGTGTTGAGGTCCAGGAAGCTTTGAAATGAACAGGGTGTAAAATGTTTAGATGATCCTACAGATGACTCTGTTGAGAAACAGATAAACATAAGGGACACAGGGAAAGACACCTGGATGGTGTATGATTGTCCCCTCCTGATTACAAACCCAAGGGGAGAAGAGGAAGCCGCATGTTGCACTGGGGTTTAAATCTGTTTTCTCCGCTCAATCAGCACATCTGCCATGTGGGGATGGTGCAGGACTCTAAAATGTAGTAAACTGCCTCACTCCGGTGCTCTTATAATGAAGTAGGGATCCCATTTCTCATTCCCTTAAGTCCACACTTCCTCTGCTCTCCAACCTAGCAACCACTCCACATTTTCCTGCTGTTTCCCCCTGCCCTTCTAGTCTACCAAGGAACCACATGTTCTGATCAAGGCCAGTTCCGTTGTGAACCATGGCTTCCCTCTCCCACTGAGCTGATGATTTCCTTTGTCCTTGGCCTTTCCATCGAGCATATAGACATGCCAATTCCTATCTTAACTCCTACCTTCTTTGGCTTCTCTCTCTATGTGCCATTTTATATCTCATTTGTCCTTCGAAATGGAATTCATCAAAGAATGGTCTGTATCTGTCCGGCTCTTTCTTCCTTTTGCTCTCAGAAGCATGAGGAACAGCTTTTGTCTGACTACTTTGCTGAAATGTCCTCTCTAGCCAAGGTAAAGAATAGTCTCGTCAATGTCATGGCAAGTTCCTCCTAATGAGGGCTTGCAGGTCACTCAGACCCCAAGTCTAACACCAACTGCACCATTTGCTGGCAATTTCAGCCAGTCTTTATTTTCTATAAAAATGGAGATTATATTGTCAACTAATAACTGCTTGTTGTCAGAGCACAAGTTAATTCAGTAAATCCCAAGAAGAGAGATGGCCTGTTGTAAAGATTGAAAAGTTGTTGGTTATTGTTGGATATGATGTGCCTTCATAGCTCATGCAATGCTCTTTTTGTTTACTTAAGACGCTTAGTTATGGAAAGAAAACTGCTCACCACAAAATATATTCAAATTAAGGGGGAGTGGTGTTCATTGTTTCTAGCACTTCACTTGTGTTCTACTATTTGGGCTGAAAGCTGGTTGCATAGCAACAATCTTTCCCTCTATGAAGAGTGCTGTGGTTTAAACATGATACCCCAAACCCATGTATTGGAAGTGTGATCCGCAAGTTCTTGTGTTCACACAGAAGGCCTTTACAAGGTGATTAGGATTTGATGACCTTGTAAGTGGGGCTCCCATAGTGGCATTAGCGGCTTCCTAAGAGGAGGAAGTAAATCTGAGATGGCACTCATGCTATGTCCCTATGTGATACCCTCCATCAGGTTAGGATGCAGCAAGAAGATCCTCATCAGATGCTAAGCACATGCCAGTAACATATGCTTGGGCCAGCCTCCAGAAGCATGAGACCAGTACATTTTTATTATGTATTACCAGTCTCCAGTGCTTTGTTATAGCACCAGGAAACCGATGAAGACAGAGTGTAACAAATGTTCCACGGGGCAATCAGGATCCAGAGCCTGCCAAGCTGTTCCGCCAAACAGCTCTAATCCACAGTGGATGTGTCATAAAAATGGATGAATTGTAAACCAAGGACTTTCCTCCCAGCAATTCAGTTACTTGCAATTCCCAGTCAACTGGAAGCTAACAAGAACATATTTTTCTAGTTTCAATATTTGGTACAAAAAACTCCAACTTTTCATTTTATGAAGTAAATCAAACAATGTATTTTTTGGTAACTGAAATGATGTTTCTTTCCTTCTCTCTCTCTCTCTCTCTCTCTTTCTCTCTCTCTCTCTCTTTCTGTGTGTGTGTGTGTGTGTGTGACTGTGAATGTTTGACTATGTGTATGTGACTATGTGTGTGTCTATGTGTGTGTGTGTCTATGTGTGTGTGTCCATATGAGCGTATGTCTATGTGTGTCTATGTGTGTGTGTGTCTGTGTGTGTGACTGTGTTTGTTTGACTATGTGTGTGTGACTGTGTGTGACTGTGACTGTGTGTGACTGTGTGTGTGTGACTGTGTATGTGTATGTGACTGTGTGTGTGTCTATGTGTGTGTGTCTATGTGTGTGTGTCTATATGAGTGTATGTCTATGTGTGTCTGTGTGTCTATATGTGTGTGTTTGTGTGTGTGTGTCTGTGTGTGTAGGCCCAAGGCTGATGTCAGTAATCCTCCTCCATCACTCTTCCAAACCTAATTCAATGAGGCAAGGTCTCTTAGTCGAACCCAAGGCTCACTGATAATGATTAGTCTCACTATCGTCTGGAATCACTGGCAGGTTGCCAGTGAGCTCCTACCCTCGACCCTCGCAGTTTAATCAGCAAGCACCTAACACTTAACCATCCCTTTAGCCCTTTCTCACCACGTTCTAATAAGGGTTTCCACAGCAGAGGACCTTGTTGGCTCCTGGGGTCACATGCCAAGTAATAATTCTATAAAACCATGGTTTGGGAGCCTGATTGAGTTATAATGGACACTGCATATCCAATAACTTTACACTTGAGCTGTCAGTTATGAAGAGGACACTGTTTCAGGAATGACAACTCTCTTGCAAAGGCGCAGCTTCCTAAAGATAATACATTCTCACTAGATTGTTGGGAGAAGCAGAGCAAGCATGGTGTCTGGCAGCCATACTCCTAAACCTCCATTCTCCTGCACAGTGGTTCCTAGCACTCCAGAGTGCTACCTTTTTGTGTCCTAGTTGGAGAGTAACTGTCTTGCTGTATTGGCCCCTGTGGACAGCAAGAGGGAGTCCCTGCTCCTGTCTCAAGGGTAGCAATTGTAAAAAGCTAGACGCATAAGGAGAAAACAGCAAAGAGAAAAATCTTTCTGTGGCATAGGTAGGGTTTTCCATAAAAGTAGAATAAACAGAAGGCTTTTAGAAGGTGGCTTTGAACCCCACTTCCTAGCTTCATATTATTTATTTTCCTAAGCTTTAAAAATAATTTGTATTGGACAAGACTATACCATTTGATTCACGTAAAGGAAAGAGACATTTGGTACATAGAGGTACAAACAATAGAAGCCCACTTTCTATTTATCCTAACCTCTAGTCTCAACCTGAAATGCAACCCCAGCTTTTTATTCATCCATCCAAGGAATTATCTTTTGAACATATTTAAAAGTGTGTGTGAATTCTGTGTGGTGGCTTGAGCTTGTAATTCACGCCTGGCTCAGATCGGAGGATCTCAAACTGAAGGCCTACCTGAGCTATACACCAAGTCAGAGGTCAGCCTGACATATATAAAAGGCCCAGTTTCAAAGAACAAACACACAATGTGTATGTAAACTGCCAAAAAGAATCTAGGTATAATTAACACAAAAGGCTAAGTTATGCTTCTATATATAAAATAAAGAATACTTTTTTAATTAAAGGCAACATCTTTCTAAATTAAATTTTGCATCATTCTCAATTGTAGGCCGAAGTGTGGCTGTTTTCTGTTTAGAGAGCAAGCAAATGTATTGAAAACTCACAGAAAAGAAAGTACGTCCACTTTTCAAATGATGTACAGTTAGTTCTAAATGAAATGTAGACATTTAAAGGATTGTATCTCAGAAATCTAGAACATTCCATCAGAGCCTTACTTCTCACTATTGATGTATGCTTACACAGCTATACTGGGTCTCCCTCCATTTCTAGAGCTAAGAACACATTCCAAAAGCTTTCTAGAATGGCTAGAATTTTTTTTTTAGCAAAATGCCCATTACCACTGTCCCCAGGGACCCCGGCAAGAGTGTGTCATAAGCAGTGTGGGACGGTTACTAACCCTTGCCGACCTGTGCTGCTGAGGGGAGCTCTGCATGAAGGAAGTTGCCCAAACAGTTTGTATGAGCAATTTTGAGTCTGAGGACTCACCAAGAGCTACCACCATTTACATAGAGAAAACAAGGTGCTACTTCCACTAAGATTGGTGTCGCTGCTCAATGCCACATGGAAGACATCTTTTGTCAGTTTGACACAAGGTAGTGTCATATGGGAAGAGATAACCTCAACTGGGAAAAACCTGCCTCCATCAGATTGGCATGTAGGCATGTCTGTGGGGGCTTCTTCTTGATTGACAACTGAGGTGTGAGGGCTCAGCCCACTATGGATGGTGCCACCCCTGGGTTCTATAAAAAGCAGGCTGAGCAAGCAGAGGAGAGCAAGCTAGAAGCAGTGCTCCTCTGTGGTCTCTGCTTCAGTTCCTGCCTCCAGGTTCCTGTCTTGAGTTCATACCTTGGCTTCCTCTCAATGATGAACTATAGATTGTGGGCTGAAACCCCACCCCACGAACAACTTGCTTTTGGTCATGGTCTTTATCACAGCAATAAAAAGCACTAGGGCACAAGATATGTTACAAATTATATTGGCAAAAAAAAAAAAAAGCTACAAGCTGGGTGTGGTAGCTCCTGCTCGTAATCCCAATCTTCCTGCTTGTGACTAAGGCAGGAAGATTGCCATGAGTTTGATAACAGACTGGAAAGCAGCCTGGTCTACAGAGGGAGACAGTGTCTCAAAAGAAAAAAAAAAGGAGCTACGAAAATGTCATCATAACAAGTTAGAGTGGACAGTGGGAAGAGCTCACTAGCATCTGAACAGCCTTCCCAGCCTCATGCCTGGGGAGATCACCACTGAAGGACACAGTCAAGCCCTCCTGCTGTTGCCCTCTCCTTCCTGGCATCCCAATTTGCCTATCCTTTTTTCTTCAGGCATCATCTATTTGCTAGAGGCCTCTGCAGTTAGTAGCAGCATACAATGGAGAAGCAACCACTGCCTTCCTGCTTTCTTTCCCCAGGGAAGGGGATGGTGTTCAGGTAGTGGCTTCAGTAGTCCAGCTTCTGATCTATAGCCTTGGGTCCCTATCCACACCTCTTAGGACAAGCTGACAGCTGCTACCAAGGACAAGCACAAGCCCACCCAGAGCCTTTTGCCAATGTTGTGTTATGCTGTTGCTGTTGCTTTTATTAAAAGGATGCTTGCAGCTAATTAGTGACAGGTTAGCTCCTGGGCTGAATCAGCCCAGGTGGCATTCCTCCTTCTTTAAGGGTTTAATGTTCCTTCCTTTTAGTACAATCTTGCTTCATAGTCCTTGATGAAAAGGAAGGCTGGGCATTGGTGGCACACGCCTTTAATCCCAGCACTCAACAGGCAGAGGCAGGCAGATCTCTGTAAGTTTGAGGCCAGCCTGGTCTATAGAGCAAGTGACAGGACAGGCTGTCGTGACCCCCCCCAAAAAAAAAGAAGAAAACAAAATTGGTTTTCCCTCCCCTTAAATAAAAGCCAAACCTCAGACAACTGCTTTAAGTTCTTTATAAATTTGAGAACAAATAAATGAGCTGCACAGGCTGAGAGGTAATTCTACATCTGAAGAAAACACCCTTCACCCTTGACAGAAATCGCAATTATTCATCCTGGTAAAACGATAAGTAACGTCTCTAAAATGCCATGTATTAGCACAAGAGATACTGCTAACAAAAGCAAGATTCCCTTTGAAACACACAAGCAAATTGGATGTGTCCAGTCCCTTCCCCCAGTCCTATGGCCAAATATGGTACAATGATAATGCTTTAAAAGCCTCTGCACTCAACGCCATATCAAAGAAAATAAGCTCAGGCTGAGCCAAGATGCTCCTCGAAGATGTGTGCAGGTACAAACCAGAACGAAAACAATTCCAAAAATACATACAGAAAGAGGGCCCTGCAGAGGAAAATCACACACTTCTACTAACACTCAGCAGGAGCCACCGAAATCAGACAAAATAGCCCGTGTTGGAACTAGAGGCAAATGCACTTTCTGTAACAGAAATCCGCAACCCAGCAATTAAGAAACACAATGCACAGGAAGAGTGGTATGAATGCCAATATGCAGCGACCTCTCTGCTCTCATATTCCCACCCTGACATCCTGGACTCAAGGAAGAAGTGCTCTTTTAGAGATCTCATGGACTCTTCTTGGGTTGCATGGGTGCCTCCCTCTGCCCACATTGACATGGCTTCCTCAAGAGATCACCTTGGGATGATCCTAGCAGTCAGCTTGGTATGCCTATGGCAGAGACAGGCAGAGGCCCACACCTGGCTTTGCCACTCTTCTTTGTAAGAGCCTATGCCCTTCTCTGTAAAATGGAATGGGAGGACATCATGGGTAACAGGACATCTCTGTTCCAGCCCATAGGACATGCAAGACTCAAAGGATCAGTAGTCACAGACAAGTGGATCGTCCGGAGACTGTGGCCTTTGAAACTGGCAGAGAAAAACAGGGCAGAGTTCTGGACTACAAAGACATAATCCTAGCGATGCTTGGCTCAAACACCACATTCAGAAAATGGCCACTTTCTTCCTTCTCCACCAAGATTGGGCTTCCCCCTGGCCCTGAGGCACTAAGGGAAATCTTCCTGTTTTGATGACCACAGTGGAGACCTTAATCACTGACCTTCAGTGATTTTGCCTGCCTCATGCTGACAGGCTTCCCAGGCTTCCTGCCTCTCCCCTAAGGAGGAATGCAAGTAGCGGGTGGGGAAGTCCCCTGCCTCCGCCCAAACAGCTGAGTGAGCACAGCCAGAAGAGGAAAGGCTATGTGGGTACCCTGAAAGGCCGGTTCACCCTGAACCAAATTCCAAATCACTAGGCAGTTGTGGTACATTGTAGCCCAGGCCAGACCAAGCTGTAATGTGACACCCAGAAGCAGAGCAGTGGCCAAACACTGTCCTCCTCCTTGTGTCTTGAGTGCCAGCGGCTACATACAATTTCTTCCAGAAGATGTGTTCCAAATCCTAAGTCCTTTGAAGGTTCAAGTCCTTTGAAGTATTTGAAAGTGTGTAGGAAGTAAGAACAGGAGAGGGACTTTCCTTTGGAAACTCCTTATCACTTCCACCAACACTGCATGCACACCACACACACACACACACACACACACACACACACACACACACACACACACACACACGCACACATACACAGAGCCTGGACCGAGGACCTTCCTTACCAACTTCCTGGAGGAAGTCCCTCCCTAACAACTGCCTGGAGAAGCTCTGAGGATAAGACAGGGGCAGCTGTGTGTGGACCTGCCTGAGGTCTGTGACTCAGGATGACTGAGCCTTACTAGCAGAGACAGCACTGATGAAGACTTGGTGAAGCCAAGAGCAGAGCCCTAAGGCCTTGACACTTAAACTTTCCTTGGAACTTCACTAGAAACTCAAATCCTGCCATGGGAATCAGTCCTCCAAGCTGCCATCAGTCTGGAGGTGGGGTTAGAGATGGGTGTCCTGAAGAGACAAGCAGGTAAGCCCAGGCCTTGCCACGTGTAAACAGACTGACGGAGGTGCAGATGAGCATCTTAGTGTTTCAACATCACTGCATTTTCTGCCCTTGCTTCTTTTGTCTATGAAGCAATCAAGTTGCTAAGCCATCCAAGTCTGTCACTGAGCCACCACAGGCAGAGTGAAGAGTATTGGGAGGTGTCTGGGGGGCTTGTGTGCCTGGGGCAGTGCGTATCCAGATTCCAGGCTCAGCTCTGACATTTATAGCTCAATGACCTTGGATAAATTCTCCACATTTCAGGCCTAGTGTCTTCATTCATCAACTGATTTTTTTTCTTTTTTAATGAAGAATTGTTTGAGATAGTCTATATCCATACACAAAGGGTTTAGCCAAGTGTGCGGAAATAGCAAATTAATAAATAATTTTTGTAATGTGTCTGGTTTAGAATTAGCTCTGCCATGGAGGGGCTAGTACAGTTGGTTTTCTCATCCTGTGTCCAGTCTTCACAAGGCTCTACTTGGTCTCTTTAGGACATGCTCCCTTCCTGAATCCCTGTCCAGGTCCTCTGAGGATCACCCCCAACCAGCTGCCACAAGGATTCTCAAGTTCCAGTCATGCTGACCCCTTGTTGCTGGGCTGTGTCCTTCAATGTCATTCTGCTTTATTCTGTTCCAATGTCTCCATCACTACAGACTGATTATCTGAACTGAGACTCCATTTCTCAACTCTGGTGTGCTAAGCTCCACCCTTAGATACGTACCTGAGAACTGGGCCTCCCCTGTAGGCAACCTTAGCACAGCTCTGCTTCCCTTATCACCAGCCTTGCCCCAAGGAGTATAGATCTGTGAGCTTTCAGAGAGCTGTGGTGGAGTGGTCACAATGAGCATGGCCATGCCCCTGTTACCATGGTCACCGAGTCTTCCATTCTAAAACTCTATAGTTGATTCTATTGCATGGTTCCAAAGGCACTAGTGAGCCCCACTGATTTCTGTTCTCCCTTCTACCTTCCAGGTCATTGGCTGAGATGCTGTTCAGATGATGAGAGCAAGGTGAAGGGGTAGGGGGATGGCAAAAGCAGAAGTGCTCTCACAAAGGCAGAGATACTCATAGGGCACAGACCCATCTATCACACATTCCAGTCACCCACTGAGTGGGCATTGGTTGTAAATGTTTGGTTTTATTTATATTTTTATAGTATACACCAATATTTTCTCCTTCAGACCATATGATGTTCCTTTTAGAACAATGGTTCTTAAGCTGTGGGTTGCAACCCTATTGGGGCCTCATATCTGATATCCTGCATCATATATTTACATTACTATTCATAGCAGTAGCAAAATTATAGTTATGAAGTAGCAACAAAATAATCTTATGGTTGGGGCCATCACAATGTAAAGAACTGAATTAAGGATCGCAGCATTAGGAAGGTTGAGAACCACTGCTCTAGAGGCTTTCCCTCTGATCATTTTGGTGGGAAGAGGTACAACTGTATAATACAGAAGCGCTGTCCATGTTCACCAGTGTAAATTACTGCATTTGAGATATGGGGCATATCAGAGTGATGTCTGATGATCCGGTGTCTATCCCTGTGTGTGTGTGTGTGTGTGTGTGTGTGTGTGTGTGTGTGTCCCGCCACCTCCTCTCTCTCATGTTTCCATTGCTTGGCATCTGCTCTACAATCAGTGATATTCTCATATGGTCAAGCACACTATCAGGAGGCATGTTCTTAAACAGCATGGACCTCAGGTATCTTGGAACTCATCACTGGCTCTAGCCATTGGCATAAAGTTCTAGCAAGTTGGGGGCATGGAAGGGTGACTTAAACTCAACAGAGGACCACAGCTCTGTGTCATTCTGCTCTTACATCTGAATGCTCCACTCCAGGGAAGTCTCACCCCTTCATTTAAGGCTGGATCCCACCAATTCAGTAACTAGACAAAGAGAGAGAAGAGGAGGGGAACTAGCCTACACTGCTAGCCCTGACTGCTCTGTCCTCTCTTTCAGTGCTTGTAGGCATTCAGAGAACTCCAGTAAAGCAAGAGCCCAGTGCCTGACACACAGAGGGAGCTCAGGAAATGACAGCCCACAGCATTGCTGCCCCCATCAGGACTCTGCAAAGCAAGAGTTCTTCATCCTGGTTCCCCCAGGGCAATCGTTTGTCTTAAGACGACATAGGAATTATTGAGTACTTTTGGGGTCTGAACTGAGGTCTGTTTGACTTCCAAGCCCAAGCTCAGTAGTCTCCACTCAGAAGCCCTTGAAAAGCTAACCATTCTGGACCAACAGGAAGCACAGACAGGCTGACATAGTGAGGGGTAGGAATGGGAGAGACCATGTAAATCAGGAACACGAAGAGTGGCCATACCTGCTCTGGTGTTGGGGAAGTGATGAGTCCCAGCGTGTGACAGCCAGCTTCCTTCTTCCAAAGCCCAGTTCTCACTGAGGTCCATGCTTCCACCAACTCCCTCCTGCATGCAGCTCTCAGATCAATTCCTGAAAGACAGAAAGAAAAGGGACATGGATTACTACTGATGCTGTCATGGGGATTGAAGCCTTCTTGGTTTAAAGTAACCAGTTTCCAGTCCATTCTATTATTTTGGCTTGCAAGGTTATTGTGAAAATATGGGCATGGGCAGAGTGTGGGGTTGCTAAAGTCCCTAAACCACGTTCCTCTGTCCATTTAGTTAAGAAATGCTCTTGAAGCAGCTGCTCTTGGTCCTTGGGCAAAGAACTTCCTTTGTACTTTCATGTATTTATTAGACTCCTAGAATTTCAGGGAAAGAGATGGGGAGAGGAGGGGAAGAAGGAGAGAGGAGGCAAGAGAAGAAGAAAGATGGAGGAAGGGAGGGAAGGAAGAGAGAATTTAGTCTCGTGTGTGTGTGTGTGTGTGTGTGTGTGTGTGTGTGTGTGTGTGTGTGTATGTGTGTGAAAACAGACAAAAATTCTTCAAATTAAAAGACTGTAACTACCTGTCATTATGTTGGATTCTTTCCTCCCTTTCTTTCTTTCTTTTTGTAAATTTCTGCAGTTCCTTAGAAGCTTCAATAATGAGGAAGAGTATTGCAATAAATATTATGTTAAAGGGAAACTCCAGAACCACAAATGACCCTGGAGACCAATTTTCCACTTCTATTTGCAAAGCCCAATAGGAAGGCCTGTGCCACAAGGCCTCTTGGCTTTTATGAGAAGATCCAACCACCACACACTAGTTACCCCTGAGAAGTCATCCTGGGAATTAAACTGCATCTTGGTTGATGACAACTCATGGTCAGATTTTTCCCCACATTTCAAAGCAATCTTCCTAACACTGTGCAGGGAGCAGGGCTTCAAATGAATGTGGTTTTTGAATAATTGATCATAACTGAATCACATCTGTGAATGTGGCAAGTGAGACCTCCACCGTGGCAGAAACCTTGAAGCCTAATTGGATGGGCACAGTTGATGGTTTGCTGTAATAAGAGCAGCTGGCTTGATTTGGTCTCTAAAGCCTCCAGAATGCTGTTCAGAGCTGCCCTGTGGATCTCTGAGGAGCCTGCAGGGCTGCAGACAGAGCAGATGGATGGATTGCTGCTTTTTTGATGTGGCACTCCTGGGGGTTGTACCAAGCAAATCATCTGACAAAGTACCATACCGAGTGTGATGCAAATTGTGATGCACTCACCAGACAGCTCAACAGAAACCTGTGTTCAGTCAGGTTTTAGTGCCTTGAGGTTTTTAGAAGAGAATTCCAAACAGAAGTGAATATGACAAGGTGAACTGGTGACAGCACTGGATTTCAAACTCCAGATCTGAGCCTGGCTCTAGCACTAACTTTCAACAAATCCCTTTATCCAGGCTAAATTTTTCCACTCCAACCGAAAGAACTAAGAATTGATGTTGTCAGAGGATAGTCCAGGCTTTCAAAGTTTGCAGGATAAAATATTCTACTTTTATATATGTGGTGATTTGAATGAGGATGGTTCCATATGCTCATATATTTAAATGCTTGGTCCCCAGTTGTGGAACTGTTTGGGAAGGATTTAGGAGGTGTCTCCTTGTTGGAAGACATGTATGACTGGTACTGGCTTTGAGATTTCCAAAGAGAGACTCCCAGTCTCTCTCTCTCTCTCTCTCTCTCTCTCTCTCTCTCTCTCTCTCTCTCTCTCTCTCTCTCTCTCTCTCACACACACACACACACACACACACACACACACACACACACACACCTGCTTGTGGACCAGACATAAGTTCTCAGCTACTGCTCTAGCACCATGCCTGCTGCCTGCTGCCTGCTGCCTGCTGCCTGCCTGCTGCCTGCTGCTGCTGCTGCCTGCTGCCTGCTGCCTGCTGCCTGCTGCCTACCCACCTGCTGCCACCATGCTACCCACCATGATTATCATGGACTCCTTAACTCTTTGGAAATAGGACCCCAATAAACTCTTTCTTTTATAAACTTTCTTGGTCATGTTATCTCTTCAAAACAATAGAAAAGCAAGACACAAAGGCAGCCTCTCTCCTATGTCAGTGGACTGAGGCAGCTGCACTATTTGTTCACTGGCTAACTAAGCATGTAATAGGTAGCCAACTGAGCTAGAGGTTCCTGACTATTGAGCAAGAGACATTCTCTGTGCCAAACTAAGAATATAAGCCAAGTTAGATAACATATGCCTTCTCAGCACTTCGAAGATGAAGATGGTGGGTTAAAGGTTCAAGGTCATTGTCAGCTACATAGAAAGTTTCAGGCCAGTCTGCACATGAAGTATCCCCTAACACAAAACAGAGCTAAAAACTAAAAATATGCTTCTGGAATAAATCTAATCCTGGGCCATGTTCACAATGGCATCATTTAATGGCATGAAATAAGGGCCATTAATATTTATGTATTTATTGATCATTAGATAATAATAATACTAATATGTCCTGAAAAACATTTTATCTACAACAGACTAGAAATTCCAAATCACTTTCTTATTAGTCCTTGCAGTATCCTTGAGGAGCTGAAAATTCCAAGAGCTTTGACTTTTAATTGCTGATCAGAGAGTATTGCTTAAAGTTGATTCCTCTGCCTCACTAATATAGACATTCCAGGCCTTAGATTTGCAAAGATACTGTCTTCTCAATGTGTGGGCTTAGACTTGAACCAATGAATTTAATTTTAGCCACATGAACTTTTTAGATTCCTTTCTGTAGACCCCACTGACGTCAACAGTACCTGAATTTCATACCTTAGTTTAGGAAAACCGAGAATTGAATATGAAATGAAACTGTGGGACTCAAATATCACGAAGAAGGCTTTAGATTGGTCACATCTATTACTGAAACCAGTGCTATTCCTTGAGTCTGAGAAAACCCTGGGGTTACCCATAAACTCCAGAGCTTAGAAAATCGTTTCCAGGCCTCTGTCCACATAAAGCAACTTATCCAGTGTTTTCCCTAAGTATTTAACTTCTTCCCAAGTAAAATCTCAAAAGACTGAACTAAAATTTAGAAAGCCATAGGAATTTGGTGGCAAAACAATTGCTGTAGCTATGAGAACAGGGAGTAGGGACTATTTGGCAGTGCCGTACATGCAGTAATACGTATACTCAGAGCAATCACTTTTGTAAAGATGAACTGTCGGCCAGGCGTTGGTGGTGCACGCCTTTAAGCCCAGCACTCAGGAGACAGAGGCAGGTGGATCTCTGTGAATTTGAGGCCAGCCTGGTCTCCAGAGCGAGTGCCAGGATAGGCTCCAAAGGTACACAGAGAAACCCTGTCTCGAAAAACAAAACAAAACAAAAAACCCAACAACAACAAAAAAGATGAACTGTCTACACACATGGACATTACTAGGGGCTGAGATAACAGGATGCTGTGAGTACGTACTTACGATTTAATAAATGTTGGGTGACTAAGTGATGGAATAAGTGATAAGGACAAGGGACTGAGGATCCCAGCCCGGAATTACATCCTCTTAAATTTCCAAAGGAGACATGTTCATTTTGATAAAGTGCAATCAGCCAGGTGAGCAGAAGGGTCTTCAGATGTATGGGAACTTAGCACCATCACTCAGATCACTTGAAACTGACAGTTTCTTCTCTTGTGTGTGTGCCTCCCAAGTGAGACATTTATCCAGCCACTCAGATCAAAAGCCTGGCCAGCCGTCCTTGGCTGATCATGTTCACATCTAGCCAACGCTGGCCTTTGGAGAGTCTCTGAAGTAGCATCCATCTGTGCTGGTTCTCACTGCCCCACTGTACTCACTGCAGTGTGTCCCTGGTCCTTCTTTCCTTTGTCCTGCTGTATGTCCATCCATGCTGGTTCTCAGTGCACTGTGTCCCTGGTCCTCCTCTCCTCTGTCCTGTTAGCCACACTTTTGTTGTAACAGCTGTTTCTGAAACCTATCTAATGATTTCACTCCCCAATTGAATTGATTCACTATTCCTAGGACAAAGTGAGGACTATCCAATGGTGCACACAGGATCCAGCTATGGATGGGGTATGCAACTCCTGAATAAGCTTCCCTCTTGGTCTTTTAACGGCCATCCATAAAGCTTGAGCAGGATTATTGGGGCTGCTCACCATCCTCACCTTGCTAACTACAATTTACCCTTACCACTTTACATTTGACCTGGTTATGTGCTCCTAGTATCTGTTTTTACTGTCCATGACACTGTATTACAACTCTACTGTGTCTAAAACATTCAGTAAACAGTTTACTAACTTAGAACAGAAGCTGTACCTTGTTTGTGTTGGTATATTAACACTTTTGCAGTGGCTGTCACAGAGTAAATGATGCAGGTAAGTTGAACAAATGAACACACATAGGAATGAATGAATGAGTGGTTGTATTTGGCATGAGCCTATCTCAGTTTAAGTCTCTTTAGAAAGCACTCTGTTGGCAATCTCACCCGCATCCTCTGCCTTGGTGATTTCTCCACCTCAGCACAGACCATATCTACCTTTGCTTCTGCCTGGTCCTGATCCCTGTCTAACTTAAGAGGCTGAGATCTCCTAACCCATGATCCCACTTCAGCACATATCTGCCTATCTGCTTGGCATGTCTGTGTAGACACACCAACCTCCCTGAAGCAGCTGAGTCCCACCTGGGGTCCTAGTCACCAGGGCCATTTCTGCTGCTATGAACTTGGCCTAGAAATACAGTTCAGAAGAGCTGACTGTGCGTTGGTTGTCTGCTCTGTTATCCTGAGATTCCGTCTGTCAAGGAACTGATAAACTACAAATACCATGCTTGGAGATTCAGGTGGAGAATCAGGTGGTATGTTCTGTGGCTAAGGGAATTAAACACCCATTAGTTCTAAAGACTGTAGACAGGACCATGGCAAGCAAGACTATGCTCTGATAACTTGAGCTATAAATTAAAATATACACAAATGTGTATAAGTAGGCATACATATAAATTCACCCATTCATTGGATAAATATTTACACAATGCTCCTATGTCCCAGCCACTGGACTAAACACTTGGAGTCAAGAAAGTTAGATTTTGTCCCTTTCTTCAAAGAGTTTTCAGAGTTGTTGGAAAGCATATCTGGATATATCAGTACAGAAAATGTTCCAAAAGGAAACATGGAGGCACACACAGGGAAACACAAGGATTTGCAAACAGTAAAAGCTAGAAGTGGGAAAATGATCTGGAGGTCTTAGTCCCAGCTTTGCCTTCTTTATGGTTCCCTGGCAAATGCTATTCAGCCTGAGCTGAAACCCTACCAGGAATGCAGTGTTCCCTTGCTCCCCTGCTAACCCAGGGATACAGTACTGCCTTGCTCTCCAGCTACTCTAGGGATACAGTGCTCCCTTGCTCCCCGGCTACCCCAGGGATATAGTGCTCCCTTGCTCCCCTGCTAATCCAGGGATATAGTGCACCCTTGCTCCCCTGCTACCCCAGGGATATATAGCTCCCCAGCTAACCCACTGCATCTGTGAATGCCTAATAAGCAATTCATATTTAGATTTTCAACAAAAGACTGATAATCCCTTGCAATCTGACTGTTCTGGCACCTCCTGGACCTTGTTCTGTCCTTAAAAGACTGTCTAAAGGTGAGATGGCATCTCTTCTAGTATTCTCCATGCTTGTAAACCTAGGCCTGATTCTTCAATGAGTCCTGAGTAAGAAGAGCAGCTGAGGCACAAGTGGTTCCACCCAGAAGCTAAAGGAAACAACTAATTGAAGCAGGAAGGGAAATAGGCCACACTATGGGAACTGGCCTCCTTGACTGCTGAGTTCTCAAATACCTAAGATCCAAGTTTAGATGTCAGGGGAGGAAAGTCGTAGCTGACCTGGGCCACAGCTGAATTGTGGGTACTCTCCTCTTTGGGCAGCCATAGGGGTTTATTCTTATGAGTCTCAACATCTCAACTTGGAAGATCCATTTCCATCTAGCTCAGAATAACCCAAGATGTAGAATAGACACTTGGAGTCTTAATATTCAAAAAATATAATTCTGTAGCACTTAAACTTTGGAAAAACCACATGAACATGTATTGTGAATAAAAGGGTGAGAAGTACTTAGAAGGACCGAATCCTCCTCCATCTGAAATGCTTGATGTCTGAGAGTTGAGCTAGTTATTCCCTGGGCTTCTTATTTGTTTCTGAGAATTCTCCCAACACCATAGAACTGGAAATTTTCAATAACTTGAAAAACATTATTTCAAACTAGCTTATCCAACTGGGTAGGATGTTCTCAGTGCTGCAGTGTAATTTATTGATGTTAATATTTTAAGTATGCCAATAAATAATTCATAACACTCTCTAAGGAGCTGTGGTAACAAGCATATTTTTAGGAAGCCTAGTGAAGTTAAAAAGTTATGAGGTCCTCTGCTGAATTCCGGCTTTTCATCTCCAAAGATGGTCCATGGAGGTCAAACCCTGAGCCCTCCCTGAAAGGTTCAGGCATTATGCTGGCCTGCCCCTGTTACCTGGTGGAACAGGCAGTACCCGGGTCATCCCAGGGTTCCATGGGAACTAAGTCTGCACACAGGTGCAAAGGAACCCTTTAAAAGACGGACCCCTGCCCATGAACGCTCTCTCTACACTTCTTTACTCTACACTCTCTACTCTTCTCTCTGCTTCTGCTCTTCTCTTCTCTCTGTCTTTCTCTGCCTCTCTATGGTGAGCAGCCATGGCGGTCAGCCATTACCCCTGTTTCTCTTCTTTCTTGGTCTCCCTACTCTGCTGGGCCTATAATAAACTGATTAATGTATCTAATATATCTCTTGGTCTTATGTCTCATCCGCCTCTTTTCTTCTTTATCTTTAATTTAAACAAAAATCTAACACTCCCCACCACAGGACCTTCCCATGGAGACTAAGTCCTGGTCCCCTTGCTTTCCAGAACTCCTTATGCTCTTCCAGCACAGTCCTTCTCCATTGGAGTATCACCCCCCCACACACCCATACACATACACAAGATGATGTTCTCACATTAAGGTCAACTCCTCAGGATTAAGCTTTATCTTCTCTGCCCTTCCATCCTCATAGGGAGCACAATGACCAGGCTGGCTCAGGTAATCCTTGTTGAGTGGAGACAGGTATATTGTACTGTCAGCTGAGAAACTCAACTGCTCATATGACACAGTTAGACCAGCAATCACAGCAAAAGCTCTGTCACCAAATTATACTTGACAGTTCAATGTCCAGATATAAATCGATGACAAAAAAGGGAAAAGTGAAGAGACTGGGCTTCTCATTATGTCTTCTTCCTGTATTGACCAAGCATGAGAAGCTCCCCTGAACTCAGTTTTTCCAGTGTGTGAAAGAAGGCTCATAAGATGGAACCAGGCCCACTGAATCACTGAACATGAGTGACAGTTGGGGGGCCTAGGCAGTCTGTGGGGCCTCTGGCAGTGGAAGCAGTATTTAACCCTAGTGCACGAATCAGTTTTGGGAGTCCATTCCCTATGGAGGGATACTCTCTCAGCCTAGATACACAGGGGAGGGCCTAGGTCCTGCCCCAAATGATGTGACAGACTTTGATGATCACCCATGGGAGGCCTCATCCTCCCTGAGGAGTGGATGGAACGGTGGGATAAGGGGTTGGTGGGGGGAAAGGGAGACCAGGAGGGAGAAGGAACTGGGATTGGTATATAAAATAAGATTGTTTCTAATTTAAATATAAATTAATTAAAAAAGAAATCAGGCATAAAGGATGTTTAATTACCTTCATATGTGGAAAAGTCAAGTTAAAAAAACAAACACTCTAAGGATAATGTACACATCTGGTAATGTAGATGAGTGAGAGATCTAGTTCTATGTGTACATTAGAGGTGAGAAAACAACTTGACCACTTCTTATTTGTGTGAACTGAGGCAAACTGCATCTGTTTTCTTGTTTGTTCAAGGGCCTAATCATACTATATCTCAAGGTTGCTCGCATAATGGAAGGCAACCGATACATGGAGAGCTTTGAAGCATTCGTTTGTGCTCCAAGCTTCTCCATTTGTTCTCTTCTGTCTTTGGAAGACAAAGAAACAGGTGACTCTTTATTGTACAGGCCTTGGATGATCCCCCCCGGGCCGACATTTTTCTCTTCATTCTTTATATCTACAGTGTCTACTTTATTATACTAATAAGACTTTTACAGGCTCAAAAAAAAAAAAAAGAAGAAGAAGAAGAAGAAGTCTCACAAAGCCTCTTCTATCTTGAGCCCAGTTTTGGGAAAACAAGAGGCCAGCTAGAGAATACATGCACAAAGCAATACACAAATGCACAGCAGCTCATCTTATCAAGTTTGCTTATAGACATCACTTGCTACTCAGCACTGAGTCTCAACTTGACTGTTCAAGCTGTGAGGTGACAAGTCTGTGGGAGGCAGGGTAAATGGTGGTTAACAGCAAGGACTTTGGGATGGCTCTGAAGCTAAACCCCAGAGTCATCACTTACTAGCAGTAGTCTTGGGCAAGATAACCTAACTGAGCCTGATTTTTTTTTCATTTGTAACATGGGGTTATAGCATATGCTCATCAGGTCATTGGAGGACTCAAATGAGAAATGTCTGCAATGTACCCACTAGAAATGCTGAACACATTTTTAAAATATCAACCACTGACGGTAGCCACTGCTCTTGGTTGTCAATGGTAACACTCTTAGGAAGGAGTATCTTGGTCCTTTGTGTTCCACAGGGAGTCAGCACGAACTGGAAAGAGGCTTTGAAGATTGCCCTTTATCTCCATGGAAGGGCTGATGGCTAGAATACATTTCTCTGGAAGAAACTCAGTGGAAAAAGTGGGTAAGAGTGCAGCTGTCCCTTGTGCCAGTTCTAGATGGGAGAAGGAAAGCAAGCCAGAAAAGAGCAACAGAGGTGAAGTGGCAACAGAGTGCTGCAAGGACTTGCTGGGGCAGAGCCACAAACAGCACCAGCCGGACACAGGATGCTGGGAAACCACTGCCAAGGATTAACTGTCTTAGAGAAAGCACAGGGCTCAGATCTGGGCGGCAGAGCCAGATGAGATAAAGTGCCTAGGCTCTGATTACAAATCAAGACTAGAGTGTTGGCACATCTTCCAGTGTGAGGCTGTGGTTCATACTCAGATATTGACAGGCATATTGAGTTAGAGGGGGGAAAAATAAGTTACCATCCAAAACAGCACTATGAGGTGCATACATAATTTTGAATTCTCTAATCACTGTGTGCTTTAGCAAGCTTGGCTGAATATAACAGAATGCAGCAAACTGAGTGGTTCAAACCACAACCATCTATGTCTAGTTCTTCTGGAGGGTGGGGAATTCTAGAACAAGGTGCCAACTGCCTGATGCCACAGACAGAATGAAGGCTCTTTCCCACTTACTCTTTGTGTCCTCACAAGGTGGAGTGAGAGAAGGGAGCTTCTGCCTGCCCCCTGACCTTTCCTTACAAGGACCCTTATGTCATGACACCCTCCCCATGGCCTCACACAAATCCACCTACCCCAAAGAAGGCCCCACCTCTAAATACTACCTTCTGGAGATCTTCACCATATAAATTTGAGTTTGGAGGGAAACAAAACCTCAACTCATGATTACTCATTTTAAAAAAGTATTAAGGGTGAAATATTTTTGCTTTTTTCTCCCATTTTCATGTATGTAGTGTGTGTGTATGTGTGTCTTTTGTGTGTCTGTGTGTGCGCGAGCGCATGCGCACATGCTTGCATTCATGTGGGTGCATGTGCCCACATGTCTACCTGCACACAGAAGTCGATGGTTGTCAGGAAAACAATCTCTCCACCAGACCCAAAGCTTGCAAGTATGACTGATGGGGAATGTACTTCTTTGTATGTTTATCTTGTTGATTATTGAATAAAATACTGGTTGGCCAATGAGACAGCAAGTTAGGACTAGGAGTCAAAGAGGATTCTGGGAAATGTAGTAGAGAAGTCGTGTTCCAGACAGGAAGTGACATAGCAAGGAGACTCATATCTAAGCGAGGAAACAGGAAGTGGCCCTTTTCCCCTCCGTTCTTGCTCCAGCCGCACAATGTGATCCACCACCAGCAAGGAGGGACACCAATAAGGTGTCCAATAAGATAAGTCTTATAAAATATATAGATTTATGATAATTAAGACTGAGCTAACAGATGAGAATCCTAGTCATTGGCCAAGCAGCATTTGAACCTAATACAAGTTTCTGTGCATTCATTTGGGCCTAACTCAGGCGGGCGGCTGGTGTAAAACTCACACATGGCAGTGGGGCTCAGGCGGCTTTTGGCAGAAAGATTTATCTTAACATATGGCTCTCCTCTTTAGCCAGCTTGCTCTCAGAGCCCCTTATCTCCACTATCAGAGGTGGAACGTCCAAGCAGGCTGCCTCACCCACTCATCATTTTGTGTGTGTTCTGGAGATGCAAACTCTGGTTCTCATATTTCTACAACCAACACTCTCACCACTAAGCAATCTCTCCAGCCCCATAACTTTAATAATGTATTTTATTTACTCTACAGAATCAAATAGTATTTTTATTTGTGATCAATGTAAGGCATTATTAATGTAAATGTCAGGTTGTCTGTCACACAAGATTTGAAATCCAATGCACATTTCATATCACATTGAACAAAATTATGTTTCAAGGTCTGATTAGCTACACAAAACCAATATTCAACACCAAGGGCAAAATGAACACGATCTCCCTGCTCTTTCCAGTTTCCAAGACCTTTGAGAAGTCTAGATTCTTGCAGTCAGAACAAGACTTTGGATATGTCTGGGATGCAGGGGCACCCCCATCTTCCAGCAGGCCCCCCCTCAGCATCTTGTTCCACCCTAGGAAGTGCCCTACTCCACTGAAACCCATCCTGCAGGTCACACACTGGAGGCTGATTTAATGCATGGCTTGCACAGGCTATTCCCACTGCATGCTCAATCTGTCTCCATGCCAAGGAACCACACCTGTCAGCTCGCTTTCTTCCTTCAAGCCCATGGTTGCTTTGTTGCTGACACCTGCTGCTGCTTCCACCTTCCCTCTGGTCCTGTCAAACACTGGGACACATACCTTCACAAGCAAATGGCCATGCCTATAGTCACCTGGTGAGGCAGACCACTGTGAGATAGGCCAAGCAGATATCTCAAGAATACTTGGGTCAGGATGGAAAGAAAGGGCATCAGGAGAGATGTACAGCATGGAGCAGATAAGGGAAGAACTGCCCTCACAGGCCTTCCAGCCCCACCTTGCGTTTCCTCAGGCAGGAGCACTAGGTGGGGAGTCAATCAGAGAGTTCTTTAACCTCCTCTCAGACCAGGCTCTCAGCTTTCCTTAGAACAAAGTGGCTCCCAAGATAAAAAGACTTTTAAAAACTTCCTTTCTGAGGAGCTGGGAACAATGAATTCCTGCCTCCTGATGCCAGTCACAGCTAGGGAACACCTGTCCAGCCATTGCTGATTTTTGGTGTGATTTCTCAGGGGCATGGCTAGACCAGGTTCTTTGTATCCTCTTATGTAGAGGAAGCTGCATATCTCTATTTGGTGAAAGAAAGGCCTGCCGGGAAGTAAGGCTTGCCCACACCTCCCCTTGTACTTATTTGAGTTGTTTCATATCAGCACAACAGAGAAATGGGAACTCACTCTGGGTTGTATTACCAAATCACTATATGCTGAAAGGCCTCAGCAGGTGGCTTCTGGGGACCCTTAGATGCCTCTCATCCCCTGCAAGAGAAGTTCTCATCTTCTGCTGTGGAGGAGAACTTTCTAGGGAACTTTTAAAGTATGCTGACGTATGAATCCAGAGCAGACTATGGAACTTCTGAGGGTGGTCCCCAGGCTTCCATATCTCCTAAAAGCACCCCAAGCTGTTCTAATATGGAGGAACCAAGGTACAGATTAAGCACCCCTACAGGCTTTGTCTTTGAGCAGGCATTATTTGCCGTTATAAAAGAAATGCACATAAAATGTTTGTTTGCTTGTTGGCTTTAAAGAAAACATAGGTAGTGAGTGTGATCCAAAGAAGAAATCTCACTCATCAGCGACATCCCAATAATTCCTCCTCAGATATAACTGTTACTGTTTCTTGTTTTCATTTCCAATGGTCACCTTTGCAAGTATGCAGATATATATGTGAATACATACATAACATCTATGATAGCTCTATAAAGCTGAAATAAAGCAGTGTGCTCTTGTAGCTGAAATAAACTATTTGTCAAAAATATTGATGTAAAGCTAGGCATAGTGTCATATACTTTTAATCCCATTGGGAGATGGAGGCAGGCAGATCTCTGTGAGTTCAAGGCCAGCCTGGTCTACATAGCCTGACTAAAAAACAAAAATGATGTAGCTGATTTGGTGTATGCAAAGATAGCATTCCAAATCAGTGGGGAATGCAAGCGGCTCTTAGATGTGGCTATGCAGCAGTCTTACTAAATAAAATAATGGGAATATTTGGATAGCCCTAAAAATATAGTTAACAAAATACAAGTTATACTGCAGAACCAAATAGCCATTAAAGCAAACTAGTGCTGTAAGACTCTGTAAGAATTGACTAAAAACCATGCTGATTTGTAAACTATAAAGCAGTTTATAAATAGAGTCCAATTATAAAAGAAAGGCACACCCATACTTAAAATCACATAAAGGAAGAGCTTGGAGGAACTGTGGACTCCGAGTAGAGACACTCGCAGGGAAGGATATGAAATTTCACTCTAGGTTGTTTGTTTTTAAGACTTTCATTAATCACCTGAGGCAAGCCTCACACTTTCAACAACCCTCCTATCTCAGCCTTCCAAGTGCTAGGATTACAGGCATGTGCCACCAAACCTTGCCCAACTTATTTTTGACAAAGTGCAAAACTAATTCAATGAAGGAGGTGTAACGTTTAAGAAAAATGGTGGCGCACGCCTTTAATCCTAGCACTCGGGAGGCAGAGGCAGGCAGATCTCTGTGAGTGTTCAAGGCCAGCCTGGTCTACAGAGTGAGTGTCAGGATAGGCTCCAAAGCTACACAGAGAAACCCTGTCTCAAAAAACCAAAAAAAAAAAAAACGAAAAAAGAAAAAGAAAAGAAGAAAAAAGAAAAGAAAGAAAAATGGTGCTAGGGAATTTTGACAAATTTATACCCTCCCTCCAAATTAACTTTGATTTAACCTGACACTTTCATAAAAACCAATGCAAAGTAAATAAAAAATGTAAATGCAATATGTAAAGCTACAACTCTTTTAGAAAAAACTAAAGGAAGGTCTTCAAGAATTGTGCTTAGGTAAGGTAAAGGATTAAAACTTGCAATAAGAGCATGATGCATTAACAAAAATCTGAGAGGCTAGGGTATAGCACATTTGAGGGGTACTTTCTAAAACTGAAAACACTGATAAATTGAAATGTATCAGAATAAAATACTTTTTCTACAAAAGACTATATAATTTGGGAGCATACCCGCAAATACACGATAAAGGGCTCTCACACAATTTTTGTCAGTTGTTAAATAGGCAAACTACACAAATACACATGTCACTGAAAGTTCATACTGACAGAAAACAACCACATTAAAATCCACCAAGCAAGCACAGAACAAAACCACAGTAAGAGATCATGGCCCATTTATCAAAATGAATAAAATAATAAATAGTGATAATGCCAAATTCTGGCAAAGATATAGACAGATGTCATTATCATACATGGCTAGTGGCAACATAATAACTCTCTTTTTTTTGAAAAATAATTTGCAGCTCAGTTTCCCATAGGAATCAGATACACCATCTTTGTCATTTATGACAGAGAAGTGAACATTTCCCTTCATGCAAAAACTTTTATGTGGTGCTAATGACAGCTTTTTTTGATGTTAGAGTTTATCCATGAAGTATCTCCCACAGGTTCAAGCATTTGAACACATGGTTCCCTGCTGATGGGTTGTGGGACCTTTAGGACATGTGAGTCTCACTGGAGGAAGTGGTTCACTATGGAAAGGCTTTGGGATTTTATAGCCCCACCCATTTCCTGTCTTCTCTCCCCTTCCTAATGGTGGTTGTGATGTGACCACTGTTTCAAGCCTGTACCACACATTCCCTTCAATGATGGACTGTATCACTCAAACAGTAACCCAAATTGCTTCATGTTGTATACTTAGTCAAACCAATGAGAAAAGTAACTAATGCATATATAATAAACAAAGGCTAGAACAGCTTTAATCTTCTCCAATGGGCAGGATGGTAAATAACCAGCCTACTATAGTATATCTATGCTGTGCAGTGCCATTCCCTAATGAGAAAGGATCAGCAGTGATCTGTGCAAAAATTTGGGGTTCCTCAAGGTTACATTCCAAGTGGGCAACACTAGCACTACATGAATTCTTTCATAGCACACTTACCAAACAGCATGATGTAGACAATTAGCTTCAAAGGGTTGGAAATAGGAAAAGTCGGTAGAAACAGATTTGCAGTTATGTCATAACTTTGTACCTTACTGGGGTGGTAGTTACATGAATCTCATGAAATAAACTTGCATGCAATTACACACACACACACACACACACACACACACACACACACAAGCACAATGGAGTGCAAACAATTGTTGAAATCTGAATGACTGTGGACTGTAGCAACATCAGTGACCTAGTTCTGATGCAGCACAGCAATGATGCAGGTTAAATCTGTGAGGCTTGGTGAAGTAGACCACAGACCTGGAGCCAGCCATTCTTTAATGGTCAGGATGTCTGCACCATGCATGGTCTAAACGCTTGTGTGACAGGACCGAATGAAACCTGCCTGCCAAGAATTAATCAATAGATTAAATTTTCATAGATTAAAATTTGTTATTCACAAGGTATAAATAAAGTAGGTGACCTCAACAGTCCCCTCTTGATCTCCTGAGTGATCTCCTTACTCTGAGTGTCACAGTAGAAGCTGTGAGTAAGCAGGTAAACTCAAAGTTTTTAAAGCACTCTGGACTCAGGATCCCTGTCAAAGTCACCCAACCTCAGTGTCTCCTTAAGTAGAATTGTGTGCATGCATGGATATTTGTGTGTGTACATGTGAAGGACATGGGTTGATACTGGGTGTCTTCCTCAATCTATCTCCCGCTATAGTTTTTGAGTCTCTCACTGAACCCAGAGCTCACTGGTTCATCTAGATGGGTGAACTGGTATGCATCAGGAATCCTTCAGCTTCCCATCTCACATCTGGCATTACAGGCACACACTACCACACCATGATGTTATGTGGGTGCTGGGGTTTGAACTTAGGTGGCTCTCTTCACCTGAGTGACAGGGTGGACAAGTGCAGACAGGAGTAGCAAACCTCAGTTCTAGTTGTCCCTGAATGTCATCACTTTCTTCTTTTTGGTTGGCCAAGCAGCTCCCCCAAGGCTAGCTCAGATTCAAATGAGAAAATTTTCCATCAAACTTCCATGGAAAAAGCAGCAAAGAACCCACTCAGAGAAGACAACCAGATGTTTTTGATCAATGAATGAATGAATGAATGAGCTTGCCTTAAAGCATTAACACAGTTACACGCAAGTCACTTGGAAAGCATAAGGCTTTCTGGAAGATTGATTCTTCAATATCAGAGATTCCTGTATGTTTTTTAAATTCCTAAGGATCCTGAAGATAAAAGTGTAGATATGAATGTTTCCCTCTGTCATCAAGTAGATAGGCACTGGCTTGCTCAAACCCCCTCCTACACGCTCAGTGACTACTGTGTCTGTTACAGTTTCTGGTTGCTTGCTGTCTCAACATTCTGTGCTATTTACCAGGCTCCGAAAAAGTGTTCCTCTGTGTTTGTTGCTGTGCCTCCTTCCTGTTGTACCACATACAGGTAAATAAACACACAAACGTACACACACACACACACACACACACACACACACACTTACAAGCTATGCTACAGTGAGAGATTACAAACCTTCAGAGAGCCAGCAGTGGTGGCACACGCCTTTAATCCCAGCACTTGGGAGGCAGAGGCAGGTGGATCTATGTGAGTTCGAGACCAGCCTGGTCTACAAGAGCTAGTTCCAGGACAGCCTCTAAAGCCACAAAGAAACCCTGTCTCAAAAAAACCAAAAAAAAAAAAAAAACAAAAAACAAAAAAAAAACAAACAAACAAAAAAAAACCTTCAGAGAAATGGAAAAGAGAAAAATCGCTAGCAGTTCTTAACTGCCCAGTGGGCCAAGAAGTGCATAAGCCCAGCCAGGTCTGGTGGCACAGGCTTATAGCCCAAGCTATTTTGGAAGGTGATGCAGGAGGATCCTGTCTGGGCTACAGTAAGTTCAAATCCAATTTGGGCAACTTAATGAGACCCTGCCTCAAAATATAGGACACTGAAGCAGAAGGTTCTCTGTGAGTTTGAGGCCAGTCTGGGGTACATAATAAAGGCCAGGGCAGGCAAGTTTACATAGCAAAATCTTGTTTCAAAAAATAAGGTAATAACTTTGAAACTCTCACTCCAGGTCACCCTGACCACACCCTCGCAGGCGTGGTCAGACACACCTGTAGCCAGCCCCTAAGTAAGCATGGCTACAGCTTCCCCTACAATGATGGTCTTGGTGCCCTTCAAGATTGTGCCAAGTACTTGTGTGTGAGAGAGAGAGTCCTAATGTCAAGAGGTACAAGGTCTGCACTGTGAGTATTCCTTTGATAGCTGATGGCTCAGCTTTCTTCCCCAGCTTCCATTCATTATCTGTATACGTCTCTGGAAGAACCTAGTTACCTTTATCAAACCTTCCAAAGGTCAGTCAGTGACAGTGTCACTCAGGGACAGTGCTGCAGGAAGAGTCTGTGGTCTTTGGAATCATAGGGTCTATGCACGTGTGTGCACGCATGCGCATGCATGCATGCATGAGCATGTGCGAAAACACACACACACACACCACACACACACACACACACACACACACACACACACTCCTCTTGAGCCCATTTCCTTAGAAGAACTTGCACAGACAGGGACTTAGATGTGTTTGCTCACTCTGCCATGCATGCAGCAGCACAGCCGTTGTTTACCGAGATACCTGCATGTCAGGGCAGGGATCCTGGGCCCCTTTGTCTCCTGCTACATGCCTGAGGAACAAGGAAAGCATTCAGGCCAGCTAAGAACAAACTGAGGCTTGCCACATAGCTGCTGTCCTTCTGTACCCCAGCTCTAGAAGGGCTGACTCAAACCAGTGGTCAAAAAAGCAAAGGAAGTATGGAGGCCACCAGTCCACCACGGGTCACTTCTAGCTATCTTGTCAATTAAAGCACAACTTGTAAGAGAGGCTCCCAAACCAAGACCCAGTTTCAGCGCCCAGTCCACTATGAGGCTCAGAGCTGAATCACCCAGCCAGTGTCTGCTACACTATAGGTGAGGACCAAGGACCCCCTGCCCCCCATCCAGGCCAGTGTCTCCTGACCTCACTCCAATATCCCCAGGGATACCCTCCAAAGTCCCTGAACCCAATGTCCCTGGTGGAAACTTACTAAATGAAAACGTGCTTACCTGAGAGAAGGTTCTGGTGTCCAGCCGTGGAAAAAAACACTTAAGTTCTAACAGCAGGGACAGGGACTCACAAATAAGTCAGCTCAGTTTTAAAAGGAGAAAGGTGACTTCATCTCTGGTGCCGTGGAGTTTAAAAAGAGCAACGAGTGCTCCCTGACCGAGCCAATTCTGCCTCATTCGTGATGACTCCATCCAGAGCCACAGTCATTGCCCAGACTTGCTCAGCCCGCACAAGGTGGAGCGCTGGAATCCAGGCTGTTGTTTGCAAGCCTCTCAAGGCCCTGAAGCACCAATCAGTAGCCTCGGCCTCCTAGGGGCACAGAAGGAAAGCCAGACACTTGCTTCCTTGAACCATGTCATTATCTCTCAAGAATCCAACTCTAAAAACCCAGCACTCTAGGGAAAGAAAACAGGTAGTTAGCCATCGGAGAGGCAAAAATCCCTGGGAAAGTGATGGGGAGGAGGGAGGAGGAAGGAACTCGGGTGTCCTGTCAGGAGAAGGGCGGCAAGAAGTTTGGAACAATCGCCTTGCTGAGGCATTCTCGGAGCTCCTGGTCCTGAGAGCACCCAAAGGTGGCAGACGGGTGACCCGACTTGGCAGGGGGAAAGTATCCATTTAAGTAAAGAGGCCTGTTTAACAGAGGTAGCTTGGTTTCATTTTCTTTTACTCAACTGTGTGGGGAGGTCATTTGTCATACTGACAAATCAGTCCTAAATGTGTCCACATTCTACCAGAAGGGAAAAGACATTTACATAAGGAAATTTCGGTTTTGTATGTTAAACAGAGGCTGCAGCAATTGAGTTTCTAACACAGGGGTCCATTCATGTTAGTTGTTAGTCAGTGGGCCAGCAACCACCTCTTGATGCCAAATCCATGGCCTAGCTGGGGTGCTGCTGCTGATGGCTGCTCTCCTCTCTTGGAAGTGGAACAGAGGATTGAGCTAAGCAGCTGACCACTTCTTTGCCCATACCTCTATGTCACAGGAATCTAGGGCACTGGAATCGTATTTGATTTCTTGCTGAGCTGTTCCAAGGCTTTGCCATCTCTCTGTGCCAAGTTTCACTGCAGAAAAAATGAAACAAGAAAAATACCCTGATCTGATCAAATATTGCATTAGAATTTAACAGGAGATCCTGGCAGGTGGTGGTGCACACCTTTAATCCCAGCACTTGGGAGGCAGAGGCAGGCGGATCTCTGTGAGTTTGAGGCCAGCCTGGTTTACATAGCCAGTGCCAGGAGAGGTTCCAAAGCTACACAGAGAAACCCTGTCTCCAAAAACAAAGCGAGAAGAAGAAAAAGAAGAAGAAGAAGAAGAAGGAGAAGGAGAAGGAGAAGGAGAAGGAGAAGGAGAAGGAGAAGGAGAAGGAAGAGAGAGAGAGAGAGAGAGAGAGAGAGAGAGAGAGAGAGAGAGAGAAGAGAATTTAACAGCAGAAGTGAGAGTTTGAACTCCAAGTAGGAAGGGGCTTGGAAGGCATCTCAGATAATTTGAGCAGATAATTAGAGGGGTAGAATTTTATCAATGACAAGATTGATGAGGCAGGAGCCATTTTATTCAGTTCATCGTAGTCTAAAAGTTTAGTTTAGAGAGAGGCACATAGTAAGTGTCCAATAGAGGATGTGTGGTGTCAGCCCAGCCCTTTCCATGTCTCTTGAATTGACCTGCTTGGAATGTTTAAAGTCACCATCTTGTCAGTGAGGCCATTCTAGAGGATGGATGCCAGTTTTATGGGATGTAGGAGGCCCTGGTCTCTCAGTGTTATCTCAGTTTTCAGGTTCCTACCAAAGTCACAGTGGATTAAAGGAGGTCAGTTTCTGGACCCAGGAACCTCCTTTCAGACCTCAGGATACCATCCACGAGGGTAGATAGCCTGCCAGTTGCCTTTGTGGTCAACATTCTATTAAAATTTTCAAATGTGGAGGAAGGGTGAGCTGGCTCTACAGTGAGCAAGCGTACAATTGAGCTGAGTTAGTTCAGTGATCACTCACTGTCTCTGCTTTGGTCCTTTGTGGTTCCTAAATGTCTCAAGCATTTCCCTTTGACACTTATGAATGAAATTATTTTTAAATTGTAATTTTCCAGTTCTTTCCTGATAAGGAATGAAAATACAAATGACAACTCTGCTAATCTTGAGTCCAACAACGCTGCTAAATTCATGTAAAGAGTGTCTGTGTATGCAATCACATCATCTGGTGTTTATTTATGCCTTCTGAACAGAAAGCCTCCTATCCCTTTATTTTTCTTATTTAATGGCTTAGGTCCTTCTGCTCAATATTGAAAAAAGCATGGTGATAGTTGGTGCCCTTTTCTTGCTCCAAATTTTAGGGAAAGAGTACTCAGTATTTCACAAGAGTGATGTGGACTGAAGGTCTTTTGTAAGTAATTTACCAAAACCGAGGGTGCTACCTTCTCCTTTAGGCTTGCTGAGAGTTTTTATTACAAATAGGCACTGAGCTTCACAGAATCTATAAAATGACTATTTGACTTTCTACCCTTACTCTATAAGGTTACTAAAATTAGTGTTTGAATATGAAACCTCAATTCTAATATTGATACTTTATAATTTCTTTCCTCTTCTTGACTGGTTGTCCAAGGTTATATCTATTTTATTAATATTTTAAAGTTCTAACTTTTAGGTTGGATGTAATCTAAGCACTAAGGACACTGAGACAAAATTACAAATTCACAGAGAGCTTGAACTACACTGTAAGACCTGATCCCAAATAAACAGACAAAAACCAGCTTTTACCTTTAGTGATTTAAAATATATGTATCTTTTTCTTCCTTCTGCTTACTGTGAATTCATGTCACCTGACTTTCTCCTTTTAGTAGGCTTTTTTGCTTTGTTTGGTTGTTTTTGTTTTTTGTCTTTGTCTTTGTTTTTGCTTTTGTTTTTGAGACAGAGTTTCTCTGTGAAACAGTGCTGACTGTCCTGGAACTCAATTTATAGACCAGGCCTGCTTCTGCCTCCTAAGTTCTGGGCTTAGAGGTATGTACCACCATCACCTGGCAATTTTAGTAGATTCTTAAGATAAAGTCTTAAATTTTTGGTTTCACATTCTTCCATTATAATTTTGAAGCTGAAGATTTCCTCTAACTAATCCTTGTTTTAACTGAACTCAAAAATTTCAAAATTTCTATTTCTATTTCTATTTTGCTCCTTTAGTTCAAAATGTTTCTGAGTCTCCTTGTGTCTTTTCATTACAGTGGGTTGTTTAAAGAGACTTTATTCAACTTGTGTTTTTCCTAATACCTTATTGATTTCTTTCTTTCTTCATCTTGTTTTGTTTTGTTTTGTTTTGTTTTGTTTTGTTTTGTTTAGAGATCTGCCTGCCTGTCCTCCTGAGTGCTAGGATTAAAGGCATGTGCCACCACCATCCAGCATTCCTATTGACTTCTAAACTAATGTAATCCCACAAGGTCAGAGGACATACTCTACAGGGTGTCAACCTTGTAGCTGTACGGCTAAAACTTTCTGTCATGACACACAGACCATGTGGACTTGTACAGAGTGTGTATTTTACTGAGGGTTGTCCTGTAACTATCATATAGGTCAAACTGATTGATAACTGTTATTTTTGGAAAACTGTCATAACCATGTGCCCCAAATTGATTTAAATTACACAAATTTATAGTCTCATGATTGTGGATGCTAAAACCCAGCTATCAGCAGCAACATGGCCCTGGAACTCTGAGTAAATCCTTCCTTGTCATCTCCTAGCCTCTTGCTGTGCAAAGGGGCATCCTTGTCTTGCCTTGGCTCATAGGTCTCTGCCTCTGGCTTTGCATGGATTTCTTTCTGTGTGTCTCTACATTAGCTCACCCACCCCCACCCCTACCCTATGTCTGTGCCCACAGTTATTTGTACAAGAATTCAGCTCAGGATCTGTCCCAAAGACATCATTGTGACTTCTGGTTTAAATCTCTGTAAAGGTTCTGTTTTTAATAAAGTTACATCCTGAGCACTGTATGTACCAGTTAATCTTCACTCTCAACTTGACAGCACTTAGCATCAACCTAGAAGACACACCTCTGGCTACATCTTCTGGGCATTTCCAAAAGATTGACTCTGGATGTGGACAGTACCATCCCTTGGGGTCCTGGCTGTGTGAGAATGAGAACTGGGCAGCAGCATTGTTGTTGTTTCTCTGCTTCCTGACTAGGGATGCAATGTGATCAGCTGCCATGCTCCTAATGACAGGCCTTCCCAGCCACAACAGGTTGCACCTTAAAACAGAGAGCCAAAGCAAAAACTCCTTTCCTTGAGTTGCTTTTGCCAGGTATTTTGACACAGCAACCAAAGAAGTAATGAGCAAGATTCCTTTTAGGGGTCCACAGTTTCAATAATAAGATGGTTGTTCAAGCTTTGCGCCAAGACTGGAACTCTGTTAAGTGCCAGCTCATTGCTCTGTGAGTTGACAGGGTGACAGAATTAAGATGTCATTTGTGCTTGTAGCACCATCAGTTTCTTTTCTTTCAATTTTATGACATTTTGCTTTGTTCTCTTTGAACCCGATATTGAGTACTTGGAAATTTCTGATTATTTCCTAATGTAGCAACCTAACTTTTCATCACTATAAATTTTCTTTTTATATACTTTTTATATACTCAATTTTCTTTTAATATACTTTATCCCAAATTCTATCTCATCTATTATTAAATTGTATCATAAGCTTACAGTTCACATAGTACTGATTCTCCATTTACTCTCAAATGATCACTGATTTTATATTTAAAGTAAATTTCTTCACTTGCAAGACTGAGAAGCAAATTCAACAGAATTTCTTATAGATAACAGACAATAGCTATGCCTCTGTGCCTTTTAAAATCCATGTTAACATGGTCCTTTTGTTGGGCCTGTTTAATCCATTAAAATTTAGTGTGATTATCTACATGGTTTTGCTTTACAGAACGCTAAGCCCAGATTTAAGACTTCTGTCCCTTCTTTGTGGGGATTTTTAATTCTTCATTTAACTTGAGAATTTGAGATCATCTTCAACCAGAGAAGTGTCTATGGACATGTGCTATCGTTGGGCATCAGCGTCTGTAGTCACCCTGGTGGTCTGTTTGTCCTCCTACCAAGGGAGGTGGCCAGGAAAGCATACAACATAGTTCTTTTGTCTTCAACAATCTCTTATATAGTCCAAGATAACCTAAACTCAATACATAACAAAGGATAGCCTTGAACTTCTGGTCCTCCTGGAGACCTCCTGAGTGCTAGAATTAAATGAAAGTACCACCAAGCTGGTTTTGTTGTTGTTTAATGTAGCATAGTTCTATTTTTTAACATGGGAAGGAAGTTTTATTGTGGTAAGGAAAGGGAGTGGGGGAAGGGGGAGAGAGAGAGAGGAAAGCGAAGAGAGAGAGGCAGACAGATCTGTCTGCCTCCTCAGAGAAATGGCAGAAAGAGAGCATAACATAGTTCATAGACTTGTCACAGTGTTTGTGAAATATGTGTTCTTAGGCACAACCCAGGTGTGAGTGTGTGTGTGTGTGTGTGTGTGTGTGTGTGTGTGTTATGCATACCACGATACATGATGGTGGTCAGAGGACAACTTGTAGGAGCTGATTCTCCTCTTCTACCATGTGGGAATCAAACTCAGGTTTCTAGGCTTGGACTGAATGAAGCACCTTTACCTCCTGAAACATCTTTATGGTCCCCAACAAATTTCTCAAGGTTCTTCAGAAAACTAGAATATGACCCAGGGTACTAAAGTCAATGGGGAGACACTAAAGGCCCATCTCATGGGTTTTAGTAAAACTGAAAACACCCCATCCTGCTACTCTTAGGGACAGAAATGCCTGTGTCACACAAGCTTAGGTTTGCATCTTTGCTTTACCATTCATGGCTGTGTAACCCTGACATACTGTCTGCACACTTCTAACTTCCACATGGTCCACAATAAAAGAGACAAACGGCAGAAGAGGTCAGTGGTCCTCCAGGAGATACTGTATGTAACTCAATGGACACCCAGCAGGTACCTAACTGCTCCCTCTCCACCCAGCACCCACCTCCTCCCCAGAGTGGCAGAAACTGCTGTGGGCAGGAGTTGCTTGATTCTAAGCTATCTCTCCTTGACCCTGGCCACATCAGTCAGCCTGGATTAGTGGTCCTGGTTCCTGGACCCAGCATTCTGGTTCCAGTTTCTGAACTTGATCTGGCTCTTCTTTCAGGGCCAATTTTCCATCACCTGTTTCTACCACTCAACGCCACTGAGCCCCAGGGCAGCCGGGGTTGCTACCGTGGCTGACTCTCAGCTGCAGCTGCTCTAGCAGAGTCTTAGGCTGGCAGGGAATGTGGCTAATTTTAGATCGTCCTGGACTCACATCTGATGTGAGGCAAGGCCAAGCAGCTCCACTTGCCTCCTCAGGATCCCCTCAGGGCTGCAGTTTGTGGGAAGTGGCAAGGCCTGTGAAGCTGCCTCATGTCAAGAAAGTGAGATGCATTCAGCCGGTGTCTCAAAAATCTGTTTGAATTGGACATGCTAAAGCTCTTACTGACCTGGGATGGGTTGTTTCCTGCCTACCCTGACAGGGACAATCAAGTGTGAGTAGGGCTGGAGATCATAGACAGAGCGAAGAGTCTGGTGTGAGAAAAGATAGAAAATGCCCTTGGTTGGTATGTGTTTAGTGGATGGAGGAGTGATGTGACAAGGACCGTCCCTGGGGAGTGGTAGCATTTGCTCCTGCTTTCAGACCAGGCTCTGAATACAACGGGTATCTGATGATGACTGCATGCTCAAGTGTGTAATGAGAAACTTCCTGGAGGAGCTGAGCACTGCTCCAAGAGTTTCTGATGCTATGGAGCATATCAGAGATCACAGTGCTGCCCCTGCCCAGGGATATGAAGCACAGGGAAGGAATTCCTGGGCCTGGAGCTATGGTTCAGTCAGTAAATTCTGCCACAAAAGCACCAGGCCCTGAGATCAGATCCCTAGCACTCATGTAAAATCAAGTAGTGGTGATACTTACCTGTAATCCTAGCAGAGGGGCTGGGAGACAGGCAGACTCCCCCTGGCCAGCCAGTCTACAAAGTAAGTGAATTCTGGGTTCAGTGACAGTGATAGAGGAAGATGACCAATGCCATCCCTGGGCTTCTACATAAACATGTATGCACAATGTAAGACCCCTGGAAATTTAAAATGTGTATACCAAGGGGTGAGAGGATGACTTGGTGGCCTGCTGCTGTAAGACTCCCGGAAAGCTCAGGCCTCCAGGATCTCAGCCCAGGACCACGGTCACCCCAATCACCATTTGGAATCGAAAGCTTGATGCAAACTGCATGAGGCTTTATTATAGTTGTTTAACGAGCTAACCCCATGTTATCTGGGGCCTTCCATTCATCCATCCACCATGGCCGATGGCTAGGAAAGACGCTGCGAAGCCACTGCATAGAGATCTTATAGGGCAGGGTAAGGGGAGAGTCTAGGGGTACGCACAGGCTCAGGATTGGTGTGCCTCCAGGCTTGGAGGGCTTGCCCTGTGTTAATTGGCCAACTGGTTGTTATGGCCCATAGGCCCTCCCAGGGTGGTTGCTAAGCTCTGCACGTCATTGCTGTGCACCTGTCCGTAAAGCACACCCAGAGCAGTAAAGTATAGCACCACAAGCTAACTTCTGATTGGTTCCTTGCCACGAGGCAGGCATCTGACCTCTTAGTGACCAAGGCAAGGTCATGGCAAGCACATGTTCGGCTGTTATGGCTGCTGAAATGAGGAGCTGGTCCATTCAATATCCCATATACACCACACATACACACATATATATACAAACACACATGCACAAAACACACACATTTATCACACGTGCACACATGCAAACACACATATATACCAAACATAAAGGATGCATACATACACACAAGCATACATATACGCAACACACACACATACCACATATATATGCAAACATACACACATACCATACATACATATACATACACACGTATAAAAACACATAATGCACAAAACAGACAATATATACCACATATATGCATAAACACATACATATACCATACATACACACATATACACACACATATGCCACATATATACTACACACATACACACATATACACATGCATACACAACCACACACACTTACACACAAACATGCATCTTTATCACCCACTCCAAGGCCCAGACAACACAGTAACAGACAGAGCAGAAAGGTTGTAAGAACTGGAGGCAGGGAAGGGCGCTATGAAAAGCTGTCTTCGGGGTCTGACATGGCAACTGTATAATGAACACACAGGAATAAGCTGTGGCCGCATGCACAAGGCCTGTATGCAAAGAAATACAAAAATGGGGGCATCAGCTGGGAGGAGAGGTCGGCAGGAGTGGGGGAGATAAGAGAGGGTAATGGGGAGAACATGATCACAGTATTTTGCATATATATGGGATTGCCCAAAATAGGAAGGAAAAGATAAATAAATAATAAATAAATAAATAAATGTTGGTTCCATGATGCAGAGAAAAACAAAGGAGGAATATATAAAGATCAGGCTCTGAAAGGGGTCCAAATGGATTCTCCAAGCAGCACTTGAAGTGACCTAGATCCACAATTTCCCCTATTTCCCCCTATTTGAATTAAATATTCCTCAACATCTTAAGTGTCTGTTACAGAGAACATGCTTGGATACTGTAGTAAGCAATACAGATAGGCCACTTTCCCATATGTCTCTAACAAGCTTAAGAAAGCCAGACCATGGTAAAAGCTGTAAGAGATGGGCGGTGCTGAGTGCTGTGAACAGAGACAGAGACAGGATGGAATGGCTGAACAGCTTCTAGGAACCAGGATCACCGAACATAGCGCCAGATGGGAGAAAGCACAGGCTCCCCAAATATGTCAGCAGAGGGACCAGCAAGTGAGTAATCCCTGTGCAGAAGAGGTAGGTCTACAAACCGGAAAGAGGCCCAGGTGGATGGCAGGCAGTGAGCCAAGGACAGGATCTGAGATAAGAGAAAAATGCTGGATTGGGCAAAGCCTGGAGAAGTTCTGCGTGTTAGGACTGAGTAGGCAGTGGTACCTCCTCCTTTAGCATTCTATACCACAGAAGCGGGTACCACTGGGACGGAAACCCATGAGATCCCTAGGATGTGGCCCAAGTGTTTGTGGCATCGTTCTGAAATCCTCGTAAAAGAATGCTTCCTGGGCTAGGCATGGAGTCCAGTGCAGAGGGCTTTTCCAAGAACATCTTGGGGTCAAACTCCAATACTGCTCCTTGCCCCCAAACAAAACAAAACCTCCTTCTAAGTCTGATGTAGGACGGTACCCGGAGTCTATATCCATGGAAGGCACTGCCTTTGTGATAGATCAGACTAGACTGTGATCTCTAGGTTGGGTTCCCGTTAAAGCACTTATCAGTCAGTCTTCTGTTAACCTTAAGATTAAGATATGTTCTGGGAATCTAGCCCCACACCCACCTTCAAGTCAAATGCCAGTGTCTACTCCATTGTTTAATGAAACAATCCTTTCTTTTTAGTCTCTCTATTGAGTTATCTCACATTATCTTTTTCTGTGAGGCATCCCTCTCCAAACATGAGCTTTGGAATTGGCTTGTGAGAGACCTAGTACTGTAAGATTATAATAAGATACTGAGAGTGTTTCCAACTGAGTCTCTATAACATTTTCCGTGACATTCCTGAGGTCAGTGGCCAGTGAGCATGTTCAGCCTTCCTTGAGTTCAACATCCTCACACTTAGATTCTGTAGTCTTCTGCCTCTAACCCAGCACATGATCCTAACTGGGGAACCTCCCCTGAAATCCAACTGCCACCAGGCTTCGGGGAGAAGTGAGAGAAACTCTGTGCTAGGTTGACTTGTGTGTCACAGGGAAACTGTACTCTAGCATCCAAACTCTGTACTTCCTAATGTGACCTCATCATTACAGTGAGGTCACTAGAGTGGGTCCTAATCTGATTTGACTAGGGAGTATCCCAGTAAAAGGGGGAAATTTGGAGCCAGACACATGCACAGGAAAACAGAATGTGACGATAAAGACAGAAGTCTGGGTGGCATTCTGCTGCCAAGGAATGACAAAGATTGTGGCAAATTGCTGGAAGATGGAGAGGCAAAGAAGAGCCTTCCTACAGGAGGACATATTGGTCTCCGACTTCCAGCCCCCAAAACATAAGGCTGTAGATTTCTATAGTTGTGACCATTCTGTAAGTATTACTGTATTTCAAAAGCCCTAGGAAGGTGGCTGTGCTGGTTAGTTTCATGTAAATTTAACACAAGCTAGAGTCATCAGAGAGGAGGAAGCCTCAATTGAGAAAATGTCTCCATGAGATCAGGTTGCAGGCAATTCTGTAGGGCATTTTTAAAAATTAGTGATTGATGGGTGAAGGCCCAACCCATTGTGGGCAGGGCCCCACCTGGGCTGGTGGTCCTGTGTTCCATAAGAAAATAGGCTGAGCAAGCATGGAGAGCAAGCCAGTAAGCAGCACCCTCCATGGCCTCTGCATCAGCCCCTGTTTCCAGGTTCCTGCTCTGTTGGAGTTCCTGTCCTAACTTCCTTTGATGATGAACAGTGATGTGGATGGGTGAGCTGACTAAACCTCTTCCTTCTCAACTTGTTTTTTGTCATTGTGTTTCATCACAGCAATAGAAACCCCAGTTAAGACAGTGCTTCAAGACCTCAACAGGGGAACTACAGCTGTGAATGAAACATGTCATGGTTCCCAAAGATCATGTTAGAAGCTCTGACCCCTCTGAACAGTGTTAAGAAGGGGACTTTCCAGTGTGAGCAGTCTTCCCTTGCAGGTGACTTAGTACTGTCATTTCAAGGATGGGTTCCTGTGATGGACAATCTTGGTTGTCAACTTGACACATCTGTAAAGAGGGATGCTTAGCTGAGAAACTGCTTCCATCAGATTATCATGTGGGCATGTCTGTGGGGATTTTTTTGATTGCTAATTGATGTAGGTGGGCTCAGCCTATGGGAGGTACCACACCTGAGCAAGTTACGGGAAGCAAGCCAGTAAGAAGTGTTTCTCAGGCAGGATGGTGGTGGCATATGCCTTTAATCCCAGCACTCGGGAAGCAGGTGAATTTCTGGGAGTTGGAATCCAGCCTGGTCTACAGATTGAGTTCCAGGATAGCCAGGACTATTTCACAGAGAAACCTGTCTTGAAAAACAAACAAACAAAAAAAAGAGGTACCTCCATGGCATCTGCTTCCTGCCTTCAGATTCCTGCCTCCTAACTAGGGCTGCTCCAGGCAAAAGAGTGAAATCAGTGTTCTCGCTCTCTGTTTCTCTTGCTCTCTCTCTCTGTATCTCTCTCTCCTTCCCTCCCTCCCTCTCTTCATTCTCCTCTTCCTCCTCTCCTCCCTTACTCCCTTCCCTTCCCCTAATAAAATTCCCCACATTAAAAACAAAAAAAGAGTGAAGTTCAGCTGGCCCTGAACTCTATGCAGTGCAACAAAGGCTAGTTTTGAATGCCTCAACTACCAAGTGCTGAGGTTACACATGTGAGCTGCCTAGATTCTTGTTTGTTTCTTGTTTTGAGGAAGGTTTTGATATGTAGCTCTGGCTTGCTGGACTTTGCTGTGCAGATCAGGTTGACCTCATGTTTATGATGATCATTCAGGCTCTGCCTCTTGAGTGTTGGGGTTACACATGTGAGCCACCATGCCCCCATGCCTAAGGTAAATTTTCATCACCTTAAAAACTATCTAGAAATCCTCTTTAAATGAAAACCTGGCTTTACTTTTACTGCGTCCCACAAATTTGCAACAGAGCCAACCTCCCTCTGAAGACCAAACAATGGGAAAGGTGGATTTGAAACCAGCTGAGTAATAGAGCCTTGCCTTGGCAGCCAGGACTTGAGGGAGCAAAGGAAGAGGGAAGAGGACACTCATGAAGCGAGCTGTGCACTAATACTTTGCCTTCAGGTGATTTGCCAGCTCATAATTAGCACAGGAGAAAGCCCAAGCCACCACAGAAAAGCAGGAGCTGAGTGAAGGTTTGGGCCTTAGAGAAAGCCAGACCTATGCTGGGAGGCAGCAGCAGAGGGGCGAAGAGAGAGTGTGGCATTGTGAGATGCTTTTCCTCTCAGAACCTTTGTCTAGACATGAGTGAACGAATTTCACTGGGAAGGAAAACAGAAAACATGAGGAAAGAGATGGGGACTTGGAACTTCTCCAAGGCTACCATGTCTGGCACCACGTAATCTGGCCATTAAGTTTCTACCACCACCTTAGAAACACAGGCCATAAGTAGGCCCTGAGTTACAGAGAAAGAACATGCTTGACTATCCCGCCTTCCACTCCTTGCCTTGGAGAGAGTTAGCCTATGAAGTCAGTTGGCCAGTGTTGCCATCAGACCTCTGGTTACAAAGAAAAAGTGTCTGAAGTATGTCGCGTGTGCAGAGCCCATACACAAATCTTATTGTTTGGAAAGGCAAGAGGTGCCAAAAGCTGAGACAGTAGCATACCTAGAATGCAGTGGCTTGAATTCAAACTGAACAGTCTGTAAAGTCCCCAGGGGGCCCCAAGGGACAAACTGTAGAGAAGCACCAGGTAAAGGACCTCTGTTGGCAAAAGATAAGGTGAATCCACACTGTGTTACTTTTCTCATGCCTGGGACCTGACAGGAGGCCTGAGCAAGAGGCTTTGTCCTGGTTTACACTGTCAGAGATGACTGAGGTGTCTGCAGTCTGATCTCAGGAAGCAGATAGCAAACAGGAAGTGCCCCCCATGAGAGCTCAAGCCACCCCTCACCCTTCCTCCAACTAGACTATTCCTTCTAAAGATTCCACAACTTTAACCTACCAAAACAACACCACAGCTGGGGACTTAGTATCCAAGCACATTTGCCTGTGGGAGTGGTTCCCATTAAAAGCACGACATAAGCTATGCTCCTATTGCATCAGGCTACTTGAAACCACACATGTAAGGGTCAGTGCTGCCTGGGGTCACATCCTCCCATCAGTTTTAGAAATAAATGTGGTTGTCTTATAAGACCATTGACCAGGTATGCATGTCTTCGATGAATAACTGACCAATAGAAAAGCTAATACTGCATATTAAAATGGTTTTAATTGGTGAAGATCCCCTTGCCAAAGAAAATACAGGACACTTGAGAATTATATGTGAATAGTGAGTTATCCTCAGCCAATGGCTAAGAAGAGAGAGCGAGAAGTCGCCACTGACTCATAGGTTCCTGGTTTGGGCAACTGAGTTAATTTACTTATGACCAATGATTGCAGCATTAGCGTTGTCTGTCTGCCTTCCAAAGTGTAGGCTTCTTAGCTGAGGCAATTCAGAACCACAGGAATTTACTGAATGCCGGCCACATGCCAGGCACGTTCAGCATCTTTGGGAGGTAAGTACTATTTGTTTTATGATTTAAAAAGCTCTTCAGATCTCACAACCAGAAAATGGTTGAGTTACAACTTGAGTCTAAGTGTGTTTCTTATTCTAGACTAGAAAATTTTTTTAATTAATTTTTTGGCCCATGCACAAAGAGAAGTAACCATTTCATACATATATGCCATTATACTTAATTCTCATTCACACTCTCCACTGTGCCCCCTCCCTGCAAGACCGCTGCTAATGTCCCTGGAGCCTTTCATGTCTCAGATAGCCCATTAATCCCTCTCAGTTCCCCTCCCCCTTCCTTTAGACCGCTTCCTCCTCGGGTCTGGGAAGATGGCTCAGTGGTTAGTCGCTTGCCATGCAAAGGAAAGAATAGGAGTTCAGATCCCCAGAACTCATAAATGCCATGTGTGTGGTAGGCCTGTAATTCCAGTCACAGAAGGTAGAAGTATGTGATCCCCAGAGTAAGCTGTCTAGTGAGATCCAGGCTTGCTGAAGAGCCTCCGCCCCAATAAATAGGTATAAAAAATGACACAAAATCATTTTTGACAGCAGCCTTGGACCTCCACACATGTGTACATAAAGAAATTTAAATCTAGATTTAGACCTGGAAATCTTGCGAGCATTTTTAGGAGGGCGTGCTTGGCTTTGAATTTAAAGCTGCTTTGAATTGGTTCTCAAACCCAGCCAGGCCAGATGGTTCAACAGAATGACACCGAGATGGAATTAACTAATACAAGCAGGTCCTGTTATCCTGTGTGCCTTCTGCACGAGATGGACACAGCTTGCTCCAGTGGCTGAACTGGGTCTGGTTCTGCGCTTAGAAGCCTGGACATAGAACGTGTCCACCTGGGTCCCTGTTCTGGTTCTATAGGGCTGAGGACGATGAGTTCTTGTTCTGAGTCAGTGCTCCTGCTGAGCACTAGGACTCCCAATAAGAATTAGTGCCAGCCTTTAATCCCAGCACTTGGGAGGCAGAGGAAGGTGGATCTCTGTGAGTTCAACGTCAGACTTGTTTACAAGAGTTCCAGGACAACCTCCAAAGCTACACAGAGAAACCCTGTCTTGAAAAAAAAAGAATAAGTAGTGCCAGAGGGAGGTATTTTTTTTAGGAAGGTGACCCATCCAGGGCCCAGGAGTTGCTGGGCTTCTACTTGTTGCCACCAGGAGCAGTGGGGAACTAACTCTAGTGCCATGCCTCTTACCTCCCTCTCAGTCCAAAGAGAGCCAGTCACACACCATATCACGGGCTCCTTTGCCTCTTCAGCCCTAAACTGAGAGTCAGGAATCTTTTAATCAGCTCATCCCCTTGACTCTTGAGGATTATGTCCTGAAAATTGTCTCCAGACACCATCTGGATTTGTTCCCTGGGTCTTCTGGCTCAATCCAGACAAAGAACACATTGTGATAACAACCACCAGCAGAATCTTAATTTTGAATTTGGGAAATACTGGGCTAGTGTCATTCAGCTCCCCTGCAGGCCTTGGGGATGGCCATTTTACATCAGAGAAGATGAACAGGGCTGCACGGTGAAACTGGTCAGGAGCCGCCCTGAGGCTTCTGCTGATGTCCATAGCAGAGTCTGTTAGCCTCCACCCCAGCCCTCCCCACATGCACAAAGGCAGGGTGAGCTGAGTCAAGCAAGGACCAGGATGGAGGATAATTCTTAAGGCATAGATGGGAGGGAGCTGGGGTCGAGAGCTGAGTGGGGAGAGGGGATTTCTCAGAAAGGCAGACTTTCAGAGCCTTTCCCTCCCTTTGGTGTTATGGCTCATGATAAGAACCACAGAGGGCCTTCCTGGATCTGTTGGCACATGCCTTCCCTAGTCTTCTGAGGACAGATGGTCTGGGTGCCATGCCCACAGCTGTTGGGACAGGTCCAGGCCCCACCTGGTTATCCTGAAGAGGGGCGTCAATCATCCTCTAATAACATGCCGGCAAACTCTTCAAAACCGCCTCCAGAGAGGGTCCTGGAATGGGTGCCTCCCTGTTCGTCTGGCTCTCAGGAACTCTGCCCATCAAATTTGAATAGAGTCCAAGGCAGGTGAGCAAAACAAAGCTCTTTCTTCTTACAAGAAGGCAATGGTTCCCCACCTGCTCATGTGTGCATGTAAGACATATATATTCTTTTGAGAGATGCCTGATCCTGTCTTCTAGTTCTTATGTTCTCCTAGTTCTTCTAGTTCTCCCAAAACTGGCTATCATTATGGGATTAGGCCTCATGGCTCTGAGCTTGTCTAAGTTCCCAGCATTCCAGAACATGAAAAGAAAGCAGGATGGAAGGAAAAAGTGAAGGAGTTGGAACACCCAACTGGTCACATTACCTCAGATCATAAGGGACAGAAATATCGTTATGGGGGAGTAATCTGGCACTGATCCGGAACCAGTATTTCCACATTTTTTAGCTTGGTTTGGGAAGCTACAGATGGTGATGTTAATACCTGTCTGCCTGACTATAGGGCTGTTGCAAAGATGGCAGGTGAAGCAAGGTGAAGCATCTCAGTGCACCTCACAGCCTTGCAGCTGGGACCTGAACATCCCCATCCTGCAGCCATGTGCACTGGGAAAGGGAGAGGCAAAGCCATGGGTTGGGGTCTTGAGCTCAGAAAGCAGGCTTGGAAATGAATCTCAACCATTTTGCTGTCCTTTGAGCTGGAGTCACATGGTGGATGTGCAGTCATGGTGGGCCTCATGGCAGTATTTCCTGGAGGAAAGACTATTGAGCTACAGTCTGTGTGTGTGTGTGTGTGTGTGTGTGTATGTGTGAGAGAGAGAGAGAGTGTAAGTATATGTGAGTGTATGTCTGTGAGTGTGTATATTGTGTTTGTGTGTATGTCAGTGTATGTGTGTGAGTGTATATTTGTGTGTGAGTGTATATTTGTGTGTGAGTGTATATTTGTGTGTGAGTATGTGTATGTCTCTCTTTGTGTGTAGTATATACATGAGCACTTGTGTGTGCACACATGTGAGGCCCAAAGGTCAACACTGGATGTCTTCTCCTGCTATTGTTCCCCACTTAACCAGAAGTTCTCACCAGTTGTCCAGCAAAGCTCTCATCCTCAGTGCTGGGATGACAGATGTGTGTTGCTGTGTTCATCCCCAGTGCTGGGATTAAAGATGTGTGCTGCTGTGCTCATCCCCAGGGCTGGGATTAAAGATGTGTGCTGCTGTGCTCATCCCCAGGGCTGGGATTACAGATGTGTGCTGCTGTGCTCAGCTTTTACATGAGTGCTAAAGACCCAGATTCCCACCCTCATTCTTGCTCAGCTACTTTATTCAAGGAGTCATTTTCCTATGGAGAGAAATTTTGACTGGCAGATATGGAAGAAAGTTGAGATTATTTTAGAGAATGGGCCATTTCAGAGAAGGTCAGTGTGGTAGTTTGAATGTCATTGGCCCCCATAAGCTCCTAGAAAATGGCACTACTGAGAGGTGTGGCTTTGTTGGAGTAGGTGTGGCCTTATTGGAGGAATTGCATTACTGTGGAGGCAGGCTTTGTGGGGGTCTCATATATGCTCAAACCACACTCAGTATCTTAGTTTACTTCCTGTGGCCTTCAAATCAAAATGTAGAACTCTCAGTTCCTTCTCCAGCACCATGTCTGCCTGGCCACAACCATGCCCCACCATAATGATAATGGACTGAATCTCTGAACTGTAAGCCCCTCAGTTAGATGTTTTCCTTTATATGAGTTATATGGTCATGGTGTCTATTCAGAGCAATAGAAACCCTAAAAGCAAAGACAGTGACAGGAACATCAGCACATGTCTAAGAAGTGTAGTATGTGTAGTAAAGCAGAAAGCAGGGAAGTACGGAAGTTTACTCACTCATTCATTCTGATAGCTTTTAGACAACTGAAAACTGGATAGGTCAGCTCCAGACTGGTAGGTAGGGGCTGGGGTTGCTCATAGAATGGGAATGAGGGTAGGAGTGGGGTTTCTGAAAAGCCAAACAATGTATTGCACCTGTCTGAGGCACCCACACAAAGCCAGGATTAGGTTTCAAAAGCCTGCACAGGCTTCTGTGTAGAAGACAAATAGGGCTTTCCACAGGGAGCAGGAGTGCTTAGAGAGCACAGAGGCAACTGGACTGAGAGGGAGCTGATGTCATGGATGGGTTGTCCACTGGTAAATTCATACCTGAACAAGCTCTTCAGAAGCAGAGCCAAGTAAGAGGAAGTGGATCACCAAGTGTGTGTCCCAGGGAAGCTTTCTTTTCCTTCTGTTTCTTGGGTGCTGCAGGGTAAGCAGCTTTGATGATCCATGTCCTCCTGTCACCATGATGCCCATCTCACCACAGGCCCACAGCAATGACACCAACTGACCATACACAGAAGGCTCCAAAAGCAAATGAGCCTCTTAGTCAAAATAAACCTTCTCGTTAAAGTGATTTTGGGGGTGTTTTGTTGCATCCATAGGAGATGACTGACATCACACACAAGACTCTATCTAGAGCTAGAACAAGGATGGCCAACTGGGTGGATGAGGGGGAGGCAGGCTCCTGAAGCAAAGGGTTACACTGAGCCTTCCTACCTCCCCTTTTTATTGTTCTTCCTAGCCCCACCGATTTCCCTTCTCCTCAATATCAGCCTTCTTCCTCATCTGCAAGTGAGGCTGTGGTGGGGACAGGGATCTTCAGAAAGCAAGACTTTTACTACCCATGCTTACTCACGTCCCAGTTTACAAAGACTGGAAAAAGCTCTCCTCCACTTTGTGTGAGCTCATACACAGGGAGACTATGAATTCATGTTCTAGTAGTGTCACAGCTGTGTCCTCGCCACCTCCCAGCAAGCTAACGTTTGGTGTGCATGCTGATAAGGTTGTGTTTAGTGACTAAATCTCTACAGAATCTTGAAACTTTAGAAGGTCATTGATTCATTCCTCTAGTCTCTGGGCAGGACTGTAGCTGGGGGTGAGGTAGACTCTGTAGCAGATTCTAGAACACTCCAGGGAGGAGACACCACTGCACAGATTCCCTGTCAGCCACAAGCAGGTGTGCATCAAGCATTTTCTCTTGACAGTCTCTGTCAAATAGAGGCTTGTGACTTCAAGAATGCCCCACCCTTGCTGAGGGATAGACACTGCACCCACAGTGGATGCCCAAGAGAATGACCGGAGGTCATTCTGAAGAAGAGATTGGCGGTGTGGGGAGGTCTGGCTTGAATTCCATCTGGAGAAATGAGGAGGTGGATAAGCCATAAGATTGGTACAGCACATGGGATGACTCTGAGGCAAGAGTCATCTATGTACATAGTGTTTACAGCAGCACTACCCTGCCACAAAGCCACATTAAGTTAAGTTTGTCCCTGCATGGCTTCCATGAGCAAGAAAGGCTCCTGTTTAAAAACAAAAACAAAAAACCCAAAAACCTACCCCTGAGCTATAATGTATCTAATGGCTGCCCATTTGCACTCTAGCACAGTCTGCTATGTACATTTGATAGCTGGGTTTTTCTCAGGCAGTCTATCTAATTAACACATCAAGAGAGATTGTTTGTTCTAGCTCACAATTTTACTACTTCCAATCCAAGATCCAGCAAACTCCATGCTCTAGGCATCCTACAGTCATGTCAGATGGCCATGGTGGGAATTGCCAGGGAGAACAAAGTGCTCATCTCACTGCCAGGAAGTCAATGAGCAGAAGAGGCCAGGATCTCAGTGTTTTCCTCAGTGTCACACCCCCAAGACCTCATAGGCCTCTCCTCCTAAAGAACCTACCACCTCCCACTGGTGCTGCCCTGACACCAAGTCCATTAGGAGGGGGCATCCTTGTCTTGGTTTGGTTTGGCTTTTTGAAACAGGAGTTTATGGAAGCCAGGCTGCCCTCTAACTCCTCATGTAGATGAAGATGGCTTGGACTTCAGTCATCTACCGCTGCCTGATGAGAGCTGAGATAGCAGGTAGGTGCTACCATGTTCAGTGTGAGTGGTTCTAGGGTGGGACTTAGCCTAGGGCTTCATGCATGACAGGTGTTTTAGTTACTGTTCTATTGCTGTTAATAGACACCATGACCAAGGCAACTTATAAAAGAAAGCTTTTAAATGGGGACTTAAAGTTTCAGAGGGTTAGATATTTGTCATCATGGTGGAAAGCATGGGGACAAGAGTTGAGAGCCCACATCTGATCTACCTGATGGAGGCAGAGAGAGAGAGAGAGAGAGAGAGAGAGAGAGAGAGAGAGAGAGAGAGAGAGAGAGAGAGAAAGAGAGAGAGAGAAAGAGAGAGAATGAGAGAGAGAGAGAGAGAGAGAGAGAGAGAGCTGGTATGGGCCTTTGAAACCTCAAAGCTCCCTCCCAGTGACACCCCACTTCAAGGCCACACCTCCTAATCCTTCCTAAACAGTTCACCAACTGGGAAGCAAACATTCAAATATGATTCTATGAGGGCCATTCTCATCCAAGCTACCACAAAAGGTAAGCACTCTACCAACTGAGTTCTATCCCCTGACCCCTGGAACAAGTCTTTAACACATGGACTTTTGGGGAAGTGTTCAACATTCAGACTATAGCAATTGTTTTTTCGTAGGCTAGGCTCAATATCTTTACCCCATCAAAATGCAAGTGAAGTGAACTAGTGAGAGCAGGTGTCAAAATTCTTGTTGTAGGATTGAAATGAAAAGACAGAGAGACTGTGGATCAGGCCACACAGCCAGGAGGCAGGGAGTCTGGGCGGCATAGTCCCCTCCCAGCCCGTATCCCCTTCACTCATTGAGAGGAAAAGCTAGGCTCTGTGGGCAAGCAGGAGAGACTTGAGTCATGACTTCTGGGCCAGGATATCCCCAGCAACAGATGTCAGGGATGAAGTGCAGTATAAATGGGTCCTGAGTGACCTTCAGTGGCATGTTTCATGCTCCTCCCTGTAAGTCATTGCTGTCATGTCATAGACAGGGCTAGACTGATTCTCCCTTCCATCCACCCACCCTTTTAGTCACTAAACCTGCCATCCCGGGTGCCAGCTCAGCCCTCTGACATTTTACTGCCTGGAAGGACTACACTGGCCCCATGCAAGGGGATTGCCTTATGCATCCATAGGGACAACAGACATCTGCTCCAAATGGCCTTTCCCAAATGCCATTCCGGGGTACAGTGCTCTTACCCTGACACAGAAGTCCTGCTGTTCGCTTAGCGTGCATGTCCCTGGCCACAGCCTTGTCTATTGTTTCTATTTTCTGAAAGGAGTATCTTACAGGCCAAAGGAGAGGAGAGCCTCCTGGACTCAGGGATCATCCATTGATCCCTCTTCACTTCATGGCCATTCCTCCAAGCAGCAAGCCAGTGAGTTAATCTTGAGGTGTCCATGCCTGGGATTCCCATGACATCTGACTGTGGGGACATTCTAAGAAGCTGGAACAAACTGTAAGGACCCCATTTCAAACAAAATTCTGTATTTCCCCTCAGATCCTGGATGTATTCCCTGTTAGTGAGAGCTCAAGTAGGGATCTTTGTACCAGCATACTTCCTTCAGGGAAATGGTCTGCAGTATTTTAGAAGTTGAGTCTTGGGAGAGGCAATGTGGAGTTGCAGGGCCTCCCATTCTAAGGTAGAACCTTACCAGGGAAAGATGGAGAGCACAGGGTGTGTCAAGGAGGCTTCTCCCACCAACACCTGCTCTCCAACACAGCCCAACAGTTAGGAGGCAGAAGAGACGTAGGATGGGAAATTCCTGTGAATTACACTATTAGGATTTCATATTGGGGAGAGAGAGGGGGGAATGATGGGGGATATCATTCTGTATATATGTTTCTCTTATTGGTTGATAAATAAAACACTGATTGGCCAGTAGCCAGGCAGGAAGTACAGGCAGGGCTACAAGACAAGGAGAATTCTGGGGAGAAGAGGCAGAGAGAAGCCACCAGGGAGACTCCATGCTGCTGAAGAAGTAACATGCCAGATTATAAGGAAACCAGAGCTTCATGGCAATATATAGTTTAATAGAAATGGGTTAATAATTAAGAGAAAAATAGTAAGAAGCCTAAGATATTGGCCAAACAGTTTATATTTAATATATGTCTCTGTGTGTTTATTTGGAGCTAAGGGCTGTGAGACCAGGCAGAACAGAAACTCCATCTACAAGGGAGGGGGGAAGAGAGAGACAGGGAGAGAGAGAGGGAGAGGGAGAGACAGAGAGAGAGAGAAAGGGAGAGAGAGGGAAGGAGGGAGGGAGGGAGAGAGAGAGAACAAGAACTGCTGAGGAAATATGAACACATCTTTTCTGTTTTAATTGGGTTCGTCCCTTCAGCACTGGCTGGTAACATGGGCTCCTTTTAATCAGCGAGGTTCACTTTTCCCCCACAGAGAAGAGCAGCAGTGCTGGCCTGAGGGAGGAAGGTGGGGTCATTCAGAATGACATCAGCAGGTTGCTCTGTGGGCTGTGACTTAGCGAGGGGACTTTTCCCAAGAGGAAAAAGCTGGGCTTCTGTTAGAGCTAGAGCATGGTGATCAGCCAGCCTGCTTTCTTCTTTCTACAGAACATGTGTGAAGATGGCGAGCCTTTTCCAAGAATCCATTGCTGCTCAGCCCAAAGGGCAGTATGGACAAGAGAGATTGGGTGCACATGGCTAGGATGGAGGAAGAGGGGAATCAGAGGCCAGTACTTCATGCCAGGAATGAGAGTAGAGACTCCTGGTCCGTGGGAGGCCAGGGCTGCAGGCTGGGGACCCAAAATGTCTTATTGTAAAAATACCTGACACTTTTTCACCATGAAACACAAAGAACTTGTCCCTCTTGAAGTTAGGAGCAAAGAGTGACAACCCCCCAAATAGGTATCTGGCTTGAGCAAGGATCAAAACTAGCTAAAAGTGGGTTCACTTAGCAATGGAGAGGAGACACTAGGGACACAGTCTTCCCAATGCTTTGTAGTCCAGAGAGCAAGAAAGGTTCACAGAACTTCCCCTGGTGGATGGGGAAGGGCTGCTGTTCAGAATTCCCAACTGTTTTTTATGTGAGTGTGTTTCTTTCACCCACATTCCCAAAGTTATGCAAATTTCTGCTGTCCTCCCTTCCAAGCTAGTTCAGCCATTTCCACCTCCTTGTTGACACAGTTCATTCTCACCCCTCCTCAACATGATCCCAGAGCTGAGAGCTTTCTCTACATGTTGGCTCATCATTGTTCACACCTCTGTTCCCTTCACCAGCCCCAAGATCTTCATAGCAGCTTCTGGCTGCGTAAGACCAGTGCAGAATGGATATTCAGAGAGCACCATTGACGTTGGATTAAAAACTGACGGAGCTCTTGGTCTCTTTAAGCATGTTCATCAGGCTGCACTTCTCTGGTAGCTATTTCAAAAGCGATTGATGGTTGTTGGGAACTCACTGAGTTACTCGTTTTAGAAAGAAAATGGACATTACAGGAGTACATCAGAGCAGTAGCCTTATACATCCCAAAGTAGCCATGTTGGGTTCTGACCCATTTCAAAACAACCTAATTTCTCTAAAGCAAACGCCCCAAAAGTTGATTTTTATGTTTCCTTTTGTGTGGGGGAGGCACCTTTGTGTGAGTCCACAAGTATTTGTGTGCACTGTGTATGTGGAAGCCTGAGCTTGATGCAGGCTGTTATCCTCAGTGCTCTTCTACCTTAGTCTAAAGAAGGTTGCTCAGTCAAACCCAGAGTTCATTGACACTGCTGGTCTTGCTAGCCAGCTTGCTCAGGATGCCCTGTGGTTACTAAGGCTGGAATTACAGGCTTATCTGGCATGTATGTGGGACTCTGGGAATCAGAACTCTGGTCCTCACATTTGCTGGTCAAGCACTTCCACCGCTGACTTATCTCCCTAACCCTCTTATCTATTTACCCTTTTTCTGAGCAAGACTTGAGGAATTGTGTTCAGATATGGGAAGAATGGCCTTACCATGTAGACCCTGCCAAATGTTGTCCTTTCCCTGTCCCCTCAGCTGGATAGTAATTCCTGTTTATGAGAATGCTTACTCCTTTCATTCTCTACTAAAACTGACAAGACAAGGATCTTAAAGGCATCTTTCCCAGCTCTCTGCCGTGTCTTCCCTGCTGGCCTGTGGTTTGTGTCAGAAAATCAGCAGATGGGACATACCACACAAACACACACACACACACACACACACACACACACACACACACACACACTCACACACACGGAGGAGGTATAGGGGGACTTTTAAAGGTAAGTGTCTTGTGTTATGAGTACCTGATTTCAAGCAGAAGTGCCACTCTCCTTATTGATAATGAGGAGAATTTTTCTTTCAGCACCAAGGAATCAAAAACTTGGCTAAACTCATTTTCCCCTTGTGTTTGAGTATGCTGGCAGTATCCAAAGTGCACCAGGAACCACTCTACTGTAGGATGTGGCCTTGTGAAAGGGGCTTTACACAGCCAGTTGTCTCTGTGACTGGGACACTGAGCCTCATGAAGGATGACAGTTGGACAAAGAAGCGCATGTTTGTACCACTCTTCAACAACACAAAATAAATGGCATCTCCCTCTTTTTTTCCAGCTGACATGCCACTTTCATGCCCCCTGTTTTCTATCTTATTTGTTTATGTTTTGGGGATGAGTGCTCTGCATGCATACCTGCATTCCAGATGGTTGTGAGCCACCAGGTGGTTTCTGGGAATTAAACTCAGGACTCCTAGAAAAGCCATTTCTCAAGCCCCCTCTCCATGCCTTGTTTTCTTATAAACTCCCCCTCTCCAGAATTTTGAAAAGAAAATAAAGACCTAAGTATTTCCTTTGTCCAAAGCAGTGCTCTTGTGTTTCAGAAACTGCCAGATCTTGGACTTAACATGAAAAAGCAATGTGATTGCTCATGTCACCAGACATCGCCCCTTTACTACAGGCTTCTTGGTTATTTAGGTTCCACTTAAGGACTTCAACGTCCTCCTCTAAGAGTCTAACCCTCAAGATGAAGCACTGTGCCTGCCCTGCTTCTGTGTGGCTCTGAAACAACAGATCTCTGCGAAGCTCTTCACAGAATGCTGCCTGAGCTCACTTGTGTTCCAGAGGCAGTGAACAAAGACCTGACATTGTCTATGTTGGAAGGAAAAAAATGCTTGAGTCATTTATTCTGGAGCATAAAGAATACCTGTGGAGGGGAATCCAACACAACTCTGTGATCCCTGCCTCTCTCTGTGCTGCCATGTTGATTAGCCCCAATGTGTTCCTGCGTCTTCTTTGCCATTGTGTTCTCACTTACCCTTCACCTGGATGATCGCAATGACCTGATTTCTCTCCCCATCCATACTCTTGCTCCTCTTTATTCCCACCCCATTTCCAACCCAGAAGTCATATTAGTGTTTTCTTACCGCAAATCTGAAAGAGAGAGCTCTTAGTTAATGACACCAAGGCTTCCATGGTTCTCTGAATCATGAGGAATTCTGACTGAAACGTTAAGGTCCCTGGCCCCTCCCTGCTTCCTTAGTTTACCATGTTTCCTTTTTCCTTTTCCACCAATAGATATGTTACCAGACTTTTTCTTTGTTCAAAGATGCCAAGCTATTCCCTGCATATGGAATATTCTCCCTTGCCAGTCTCTTGGATAACAAGCATCAGCTTTTAGATCTAGTTTGGTGGGTGTTACCATAGAAGACTTGCCCTGGGCACGTCTTCCAGCTAAGCTGCTGTAGAACCTTGTACAGTTCCTGCAAAATCTGTGTTCTCTATCTGATGAGTGGTTTAGGGCATGTCTGCCTTGTTCATTCACATGCCCATATGATACAGTATAGCACCTGGCACTAGGAAGACCCCTGACACATCTTGGGGAAATCCATGAGTGAGCCAAGGGAGGTTGTGAGGAAGGTCCCGGCTTCTTTCCCCAGTTCTCCACTTCTAAAGCTTTGTGATCTTGGTTAACTTGTTTTGATCTCAATTTTCTCACCTAAGAAGGTGAACAATGGGGCTTGGATGTAGCTCAGTTGGTAGAGGACTTGCCTGGCACACATGAGCCCCTGGGCTCCATCCCCACCACTGTATAAACTAGATGTGGTAGTGCATGACTGCAATCCCAGAATTCCAGAAGTGAAGGCAAGGGGATCAAAAGAAGTTCAAGGTCATCCTCTGATACCAAGCAAGTTCAAGGACAGCCTGAGCTATATGAGACTCCACCTTAATAAATGAAGTGAATGATAATCACCTTGTACCCAAGATTATTGGAACCAAATGACGAATGGGGCTTGCAATAGTCTGAAAGGTGTGGTACATTGTGTGACTATCATGTGTCATGTGTCTTTGTTTGGGTTGGTTATTCAGCCTGACTCTCAAATCGCATGCCTCTTAGCCTTCATGACTTCCATTTTGAGTAGGCTGGGAAACGCTGGTGCCCATGACTTGGTTGCCTCTGGCTAATAAATGAGGTGGCAGGACAGCAAGCTGGACCAAGTGAAAAGTGTTGGACATAAAGGGAACCAGGGTCTTTCCTATTAAAGTAGCACCTTTGCCTCACTTCTCAATGGGAGCCCCTTGCCCTTGCACTTAGGTCCTGCTCTGTCACCAGGGTGAGGTATCCTAACCATGCCCCCCTTCTCTTTCTCTTCTCCCCAGGGCCCATGAGTGATGCATTCTTTAGACACAGCATCAGTGTCATGACATCTGCTGAGGAATGGGTTCTTCTAAGACTTCAGTGAAGGAAGGGCCTGCAGCCAGGCTGCAGGGCACAGAGTAAGCCACAGTAAAGAAAATGCACTGAGCTGCCTCTTAGGGTCACTATCTGCAGACACACCAGAGCCATGGCAGGCCAGATGAACAACCACCCATTCATTTTCTGCATAGCAGATTCAATTGGGAATAAGGGCCCTAGTGTCATAGGCTAATAAAGTCTGATTGACAGTAGGGCAGCATCTCACCTGAGGCCTGAGGTCTTCTAAACACACAGCAGCATGGGCAGAAAACATGTTCTCATGGCTGTAAAAACTCAAGCACCTTGTCCCTTGTTGACTAGCAATTAAGAATGTACCCCCCTTTCTTAATAACTTACAGTCAATTAATTAGAAAGAACTGCAGAATCCACCACAGCTGAAGGGGAAGAAATTACTCAGCAATGAACACTGGGCATGGAAATCATGGCGTCTGGAAGCCGAGGACGCAGCTCGGGTGGTAAAGCACTTGTTGAACAAGCATGAGGATCTGGGTTTGGATGCCCAGCACCTCCTGAGAGCCAAGCACATCAGGACGTGTGCAAGAGGATCTGTGGTTCACTGCTCAGCCAAGTCGAGTAAACCACCAAGTTCCAGGTTCACTGAGAGGTCCTTCCTTGAACAATAGGGTGGGGGAAAAATAATGAGGCAGTGAGCAATTGAAGGAGAGATTTGATGGTAACTTCTGGCCTCTACACATGCATAAGTGTGCGCACACGCACAGAATCACAGAGGTCTGAGGGTGGAGAGATGATTCATGTGCTCTTGCAGGAGGACCCAAGCTCAGTTCACAGTACCCCACATCTGGGGACCACAACCACATGCAACTTCAGCTCAAGGGGACCCAACTTATCTGGCCTCAACAGGAATTCACACCCACATGGACCCCACACACAAAGATGCACAAGCATATACACATAATTTTGAAATAGTAAAACTAAAATTTAATCAAGAAACCACCGAGGTTGTTTAAAAATTCAGCCTGCTGCTCTTGGATAGGTAGGATTAACATCTGAAAAATGGCAATCTTACCAAAAACAATCTACATATTCAGTGCAATGCCCATCAAAATCCCAGCAAATTTTTTCACAAGCCTCAAAAGGACAATACTCAACTTCACATGGAAAAACAAAAAACCCAAGATAGCTAAAACAAAATTCTGTATAATAAGGGAATACCTGGAGACATCACCATGCCTGATTTCAAACTCTACTATAGAGCTGTAGCAATAAAAATAGCTTGGTATTGGCATAAAAACAGACAGATGGACCAATGGAATTGAATCAGAGACCCTGATATCAACTCCCACACCTATGAACACCTGATTTTTGACAGAGAAGTTAAAATTATACAATAGAAAAAAGAAAGCATATTCAACAAATGGTGCTGGCATAACTGGAATGTACAAGAATGCAAATATATTTATATTTATTGCCATGCATAAAACTCAAGACCAAATGAGTCAAAGACCTCAACATAAAACCAACCACACTGAACCTCATAGCAGATAATGTGGGAAGTAGCCTTGAACACATTGGCACAGGAGACCACTTCCTAAATATAATGCCAGTGGCACAGACACTGAAAGCAACAATGAATAAATGGGACCTCTTGAAACTGAAAAGTTTCTGTAAGGCAAAGGACACAGTCAATAAGAAAAAATTGAACATTTCCATAGTGTCTTTTGGTCATTTGAGATTCCTCTGTTGAAAGTTCAGTTTAGATCTGTACAACATTTTTTATTGATTATTTGGTCATTCGGTGTCTTGTTTCTTGCGCTCTTTATGTGTTTTGGAGGTCAGCCCTCTGCCAGATGTGGGGTTGGTAGAAATCTTTTCCCATTCTGTAGGCTGCAACAATCCCAGAGAACCTAGGTAACAAACAACCTAAGAGACACATACATGGATCTGCTTAGGAAAAGGAAAAATATAAGATCTTCTGAGTAAATTGGGAGTGTGGGGCAGATGGGAGGAAGGAAGGGGAGAGGGGAGGAGAGAAGGGGAGTGGAAATAAAACAGATCGATTAAAAAGAATTTCACAAAATTCTGACTACTTAACCCATGCTGTCTCTCTCTCTCACTAAACACACTCATGCTGTCTCTCTCCCTCACTTCACACCCACGCTGTCTCTCTTCCTCACTTCACACTCATGCTCTCTCTTTACCTAACTTCACCCTGATGCTATCTCTCTACCTCAATTCACACTCATGCTGTCTCTCTCCCTCAATTCACACTCATGCTGTCTCTCTCCCTCAATTCACACCATCATGCTCTCACTCCCTCACTTCACATTTATGATGACTCTTTCCCTCAATTCACACTCATGCTGTCTCTCACCCTCACGTCACACTCATGCTGTCTCTTTCTGTCACTTCACACTCATGTTGTCTCTCTCCCTCACTTCACACCTCAAGCTGTCTCTCTCCCTCACGTCACACTCATGCTGTCTCTCTCCCTCAGTTCACACCCATGCTGTCTTTCTCCCTCAATTCACCCTCATGCTGTCTCTCTGCCTCACTTCACACCCTCATGCTGTCTCTCTGCCTCACTTCACACCCTCATGCTGTCTCTCTGCCTCACTTCACACCCGCATGCAGTCTGTCTTCCTAACTTCACACTCATGCTGTCTCCCTCCCTCACTTCACACTCATGCTGTCTCCCTCCCTCACTTCACACTCATGCTGTCTCCCTCCCTCACTTCACACTCATGCTGTCTCCCTCCCTCACTTCACACTCATGCTGTCTCCCTCCCTCACTTCACACTCATGCTGTCTCCCTCCCTCACTTCACACTCATGCTGTCTCTCTCCCTCACTTCATACCCTCATGCTGTCTCTCTCACTTCACACTTTCATGCTGTCTCTCTCTCTCTCACTTCACACCCCCATGCTGTCTCTCTCCTTCACTTCACACCATCATGCTGTCTCTCTCCATTACATCACACCCTCATGCTGTCTCTCTCCCTCACTTCACACCCTCATGCTGTCTCTCTCCATTACATCACACCCTCATGCTATCTCTCTCCCTCACTTCACACCCTCATGTTGTCTCTCTCCCTCACTTCACAACCATGCTGCCTCTTTCCCTCAGTTTACACCCATGCTGTCTCTTGTAGGGGAAGCTGTAGCCATGCCTACTTAGGGGCTGGCTACTGGTGTGCCTGACCAAGCTTGAGAGGGCGTGGTCAGGGTGACGTAGAGCGAGACTTGAAGGGGACTGCGTTTTCTCTTTTGGTTTCTCTTTTTAGGCTTGCGTACAGACTGCTGCCACACCGGCTGGCTAGGTCACTCTGTAAGTAAGGCTTTTCCCTATTAAATACCCTTATATTTCTACCTGACTCTGTATTGGTATTTTTCCACTATATCTGGTGTCAGGAGTGGGATCACTCCATGCCCCAAGGTTCCCAGAGAAAGAGGTAAACCTGCTGCCACAGCCTGCCCTGTCGGTCCACTGAGCGGCATGGGAGTAGCTTCCATATGCTCGCGCCGTCCTGGCGCTTCTGGGGTTTAGACTCGGCACTTCTGAGATGATAAGACAGATCCAGATAAAGAAAAACCTATAAAGGTTTACACTACATTCAAAAATATATGTAGGCTTGTGAGAGAAAAAGTAACAGGAGGAAATCGAATAGCCGGTTATGGTGGCCGATGCAGGTAGGATTTGCTAAAGGAAGCCAAGGCAGGTGGATTTCCACAGAGAAACCCTGTCTCAGAAAATAAAAGAAACAAAAGGAAGTAAAAGTAGAATAGTAAAAAGCCACCTAGAGATGAAAAATACACAGAGAATCTGGATACTTTATGCTATATTGTTGTCTTTAAATTGTTTCATTGCTGAGGAAAGACTTACTGCTGCTAAAATACATTTGATTATAAATGCTGCTAAATTAATCCAACTTATACATTTTAAAAATACTCTAACTTCAGGATTTGAGTTTAATGGCAGGCTACTTAGAAATAAAGGTTTTACTTGTAAAAATCAAAAGCTGTGGATTCCTTCCAGACTAATATGGTTTGATCAAGCAAGACCCCCTAAAGGTGAGATGATACAGCCTTACAGACTACAAAAACAAGGACTTGGTCAGGTTTCTCTGTTTTATCATGATCCTTATGGTATATGAACATTGTCCCCAATCAGCAGGAAGCAGTTTAGAAGAACGATGCCCAAATTGCCAAATATTGTTTATAAATGTTTGTTTTCATTTAAATGGGGTTAGTTATAAATGATAATGAGCACAATCAATCTCTTTTAAAGAAAGAAAAGAAAAGAAAGAATAGATTTTCATTCATTGATACAACTTTAAGGTCAAATTTGTGATATGTATATGTCTCCTCTTGTTTAGGTATTGTGTTTATACAGATCTTTTATCTATAATAGTCAGAACTTATAACTAGGTTAGTTAGGTTTTCTAGATATATAGAGATATATTTGAGATGGTTAGGTATTCTTCAAACCTTTCAAAGACCTACAGAAATATGGCATTTAAATGATTTAGGGCTTTTCTTGGCAACAAGACAACTGCTCCTGGCACACCAATTATGTCAGAAAGGAGGATGGGCATCAAAGAAACTCGTTATGGAGTTTGCTTTCAACATGGCAAGATTAGCCATTTGGGCAAGAAACTGCTCTTGCCTGGACTGTTTTTTGCTGTATAAACTGGACATAAAGGACCCACAAGAAAGTGACTGCTAAACTTACAAAACAAGACAGTACTGAAGGGTTCCTGTTAAAATGGAGAAGTGTGCTAGACACACTATGGCCTATAGGCTGAAGATGGATGCCCCAACGTTACAGAGGAACTTTGGGTGACTCTCCAGGTAGCGAGATGTCTCTGTCAATTCTAGAGTTTATATATTATCCTTCTGTTTTCTTTGATAGAGTTGAAGACAGATAGTTATGGCTATAGTTTTCTTCAGTTATTATAAAAGATAATTTACCCTTCTTTTTATTTAGACAGAAAAGAGGAGATGATTGGGAATGTACTACTGTGTATGTTTATCTTATTGATTGTTAAATAAAATACTGTTTGGCCAATGAGACAGCAAGTTAGACGGAACTAGGACTCAAAGAGGATTCTGGGAAATGTAGTAGAGAAGTGCTGATCCAGGCAGGAAGTGACATAGCAAGGAGACTCATATTTAAGCGAAGATGAAACAGGAAGGGGCCCTTTTTTCCGTTCGCCTCCTCCAGCAGCAGGATGTGAGCCACCGGCAAGGAGGGACGCCAATAAGGCATCCTATAAGATAAATCTGATAAAATATATAGATGTATGATAATTGAGACTGAGCTAACAGATGAGAACCCTAGTTATTGTCCAAGGAGCATTGTACCAAATACAAGTTTCTGTGTATTCATTTGGGCCTAACTAGGGCAGGCAGCTGGCGTAAAGCTCAAACGTGGCGGTGGGGCTCAGGCAGCATTTGGCAGAAAGATTTATCGTAGTAGTCTCTCTCCCTCATTTCACACTCATGCTGTCTATCTCCCTCACTACACACCCTCTCTCTCCCCTGATTACACACCCTCATGCTGTCTCTCTCCCTGATTACACACCCTCATTCTGTCTCTCTCCCTCAGTCACACCCTCATGCTGTCTCTCTCCCTGATTACACACCCTCATTCTGTCTCTCTCCCTCAGTCACACCCTCATGCTGTCTCTCTCCCTCAATTCACCCTCATGCTGTCTCTCTCCTCACTTTACACTCATACTGTCTCTCTCCCTAACTTCACACCAATGCAGTCTCTCTCCCTCACTTCACACTCATGCTGTCTCTTTCCCTCACTTCACACTCATGCTGTCTCTCTCTGTCACTTCACACCCTCGTGCTCTCTCTCTCCCTGTCTTCACACTCATGCCATGTCTCTCCCTCATTTCACAACTTCATGCTGTCTCTCTCCCTCACTTCACCCTCATGCTGTCTCTCTCCCTCACTTCACACTCATGCTGTCTCCTTTCTTCACTTCACACTTATACTGTCTCTCTCCCTCACTTCACACTTATGCTGTCTCTTTTCTTCACTTCACACTCATGCTGTCTCTCTCTCACTACCCACTCAAGTTGTCTCTCTCCCTTAATTCACACCCTCATGCTGTCTCTCTCCCTCAGTTCACACCCATGCTGTCTCTCTGCCTCACTTCACCCTCATGCTGTCTCTCACCCTCACTTCCCCTTCATGCTGTCTCTCTCCCTCACTTCACACCCATGCTGTCTCTCTCCATCACTTCACCTTCATGCTGCTTCACACTCATGTTTTCTCCATGTAAAGAGAAAAGCTTGGCAAGCGGTGCCTCAGAAAAGAGGGAAATCCCAATAGATTCTGGACCATGTTGAATACTGTCATCTGTGGCCACTGGTCATGTCCCAGTTCTTCTGTGACAATGTTTAAGAGCAAAGCCATTAGGTTACTAATGAAGAAACAGAGCTGGACATGTTTCATGGGGTCCCTCAGGTCATGCTGTGTGCTGCAGGTAGCAGGGACTTGTGTTCAGCAAGAAGCAACTCTTGTCAAAAGGAGTTTAATACTCTATGCCCATTAGTCCAACACTAAGAAGAAAGCTGGCTTCCACAGATGGCTTCAGTAGCTACAAGAAGGCAGACCCAGGCACAGAAAGCCAAGGTCAGATAGCCCCAACAGGATCTTCGGTAACCTTTCCGGGAATTCTTGGGGGAGGGCTGCTTGGAGCAAGTGCAGAAAGGAGCAGCACTGAATGATCCTAACCCTGATGGAGGGAGGAATGTTCCAGCACAGAACATACAGCTCACAATCTGGTCAGAGCAGAGTAAGACACAAAAGATAAGGGGGCGGGGCCCAGAATTTAACCTAGGCCATCTTCTGAAGCACTCTTACTGATTCTTACTCAAGAGGAGCTGGTGGAGACTCTCTCATGTGTCTTACACAGTTGCTTTCTGTGCTTATGAACTGGGTGTGGCTCTCACCCGGGGTAAGGGTGCACTTCCAGCAAACTCCACTGTGAGCTTCACACACTTCAAAGATCATTCCTGCATTGACATCCTTGGTGCTTTTAACCCTGGATCAGGTTCTGAACTTCCCAGGGCTCTGGGTCACCTGTGCTCAAACATCCTGTGTTACTCTGGCTCCTGTGTATAGGACATTCTCAGAGCTTAAGAAGAGGCTAAAGACTGCCTTGTGATAGACTTTAATGGTCATGGGCAGCTGTGACCAATGACTGGTCATCTCTATCATGGTGCCAGAATGACTAAGTTCTCAGAAATACTCGCCAGAGGCTAAGAACACATTTTGCTTTTGCAGAACAGGAGTTTGATTCCCAGCACCCACACTGGGCATCCCATGACCACTTGTACCTTTAGCTCTGAGGGATCCAATGCCCTCTTCGGGTCTGCAAAGGCACTTACACATATGTGCACATATTTCCACACACACACATACACATAATTAAAATCAAAATAAAATAAATAATGGACTTTGGGCAATACCCCCTCTTGCATGAGTGTAGTGACAAATGTACTGAGCTAATCTGTCACTTGAGCAGGGCTTCAGTTCATTTGCCATTCAGAAGTTCATACTTTGACCAGGTCTGAAGTTCCAGCCTTTTCCCTTGGGATTTTTTAAGTATTTCCTGCTCCAGCTTCTCAAAGCCCTTCCCCATATTTTCTCCTAGTTGTCAAGTTTTGCCAAGTTTGAGTTCAACCTAATAAACCTTCTGTTTTCTCTTTTGCTTCAGGCAAGAATCCCACACCCCACCTCCCATCAGGAAGCTCAGCTCTCTTAACACAGCCTCCTGGTATGTGGTACAAGGATCCCTCAGTGACAAGGGTCTCTATGTGGTGACTTGTTTTGACAATGTCATAACTGCTCATGGATAACTCAGGTTAAAACAACTATTCCACTTAATCAAATCTATAATAAACTTTGGTATAATAAACTCTGGTAAAATACATAGTTCTTTCTTGATATTCTCAGCATTGTAGTGGCTATTTTGAACTTTTTTTTCTCCCACGTGAATTTTAAAGTAAATGTATAACATGTTACGTTAGGACTTGTATTGGGATTGCACAGGTCAATGTTTTGAGGACAAATCTTTACCATACTAATTCTTCTCTCAGGAGATAATTCATTAAGATCAACTCAGCAAAGCTCCAACAACACTGTTAATTTCTCAGTCAAAAAGCTTCCCAAACTCCTTTTGTTGTCTTATTGCTTCAGCTACAACTTCAAGCACAATATTGAAGAGATATGGAGAGAGTGGACAGCCTTGTCTTGTTGCTGATTTTAGAGGAATCGCTTTGAGTTTCTCTCCATTTATTTTGATGTTGACTGTTCGTTTACTGTATATTGCTTTATTATGCTTAGGTATGTTCCTTTTATCCCTGATCTCTCCAAGACATTTATCATGAAGGGATGTTAGATTTTGTAAAAGGCTTTTTCAGCATCTAGTGAGATGATCATATGGTTTTTGTTTTTCAGTTTGTTTATATGGTGGATTACATTGACAGATTTTCATATGTTGAACCATCCCTGCATCTCTAGGATGAAGCCTACTTGATCATTGTAGATGATTTTTCTGATGTGTTCTTGGATTTGATTTGCTAGTATTTTATTGAATATTTTTGGATCACTGTTCATGAGGAAGATTGGTCTGTAGTTCTGTTTCTTAGTTGTGTCTTTGTGTGGTTTGAGTACCAAGGTAATTGGCAATAACCACAAAAGGAGATCAAGGGGATACAAATTGCAAAGGAAGAAGTCAGACTTTCACTATTTGCAGATGATATGATAGTTTACATAGGTGACCCAAAAATTATATCAGGAAACTCCTATAGCTGATAAATACCTTTAATAAAAGTGGAAGGATACAAGATTAACTCAAAAAAATCAGTAGCCCTCCTATAATACAGATGATAAATGGGCTGAGAAAGAAATCAGAGAAACATCATCCTTCACAATAGCACAAACAACATAAAATATCTTGGAGTAACTCTAACCAAACAAGTGAAAGGCCTGTATGAGAAGAAATTTAAGTCTTTAAAGAAAGAAATTAAAGAAGATATCGAAAAATAGAAAGATCTCCCATGCTCTTGGATAGGTAGGATAAATGTAGTAAAAATGGCAATCTTACCAAAAGCAATCTACAGATTCAATGAAATTCCCATAAAAATCCCAGAACAATTCTTCACAGACCTCAAAAGGACACTCAACTTTATATAGAAAAACAAAAAAACCAGAATAGCCAATACAACCCTGTACAAAGGAACTTCTGGAGGCATCGCCATCCCTGACTTCAAGCTCTACTATAGAGCTATAGTAATGAAAACAGCTTGGTATTGGCACAAAAACAGACAAGTAGACCAATGGAATGGAATAGAAGACCCTGATGTTAATCCACACTCCTATAAACACCTGATTTTTGATAAAGAGGCTAAAATTATACAATAGAGGAAAAAGTCTCCAACAAATGATGCTGGCATAACTGGATGCTGACATGTAGAAGATTACAGATAGATCCATATCTATCACCATGTGCAAAATTTAAGTCAAATGGATCAAAGACCTCAACATAAATTCAGCCACATTGAATCTCTTAGAAGAAAAAGTAGGAAGTACCCTTGAACAAATTGGTTCAGGAGACCGATTCCTGAACATAACACAAGTAGCACAGACACTGAGATTGACAATTAATAAATGGGACCTCCTGAAACTGAGAAGCTTCTGTAAGACAAAGGACACAGTCAACAAGACAAAATGGCAGCCCACAGAGTGGGAAAAGATCTTCACCAACCCCACATCTGACAGAGGGCTGATCTCCAAAACATACAAAGAATTCAAGAAGCTAGTCACCAAAACACCAAATAATCCAATTAAAAAGTGGGGCACAGATCTAAATAGAGAATTCTCAATAGAAGAATCTCAAATGGCTGAAAGGCACTTAAGAAACTGCTCAACATCCTTAGCCATCAGGGAAATGCAAATCAAAACAACTCTGAGATACCATCTTACTACTGTCAGAATGGCTAAAATCAAAAACACCAATGACAGTTTATGCTGGAGAGGATGTGGAGGAAGGGGAACACTTCTCCATTGCTGGTGGGAGTTCGAACTTGTACACCACTTTAGAAATCAGTATGGCAGTTTCTCTGGAAAATGGGAATCAGTCTACCTCAAGATCCAGCAATTCCATTCTTAGGCATATGCCCAAAGGATGGATACACATACAACAAGGACATTTGTTCAATTATGTTCATAACAGCATTATTTGTAATAGCCAGAACCTGGAAGCAACTTAGATGCCCCTCAACTGAAGAATGGATAAGGAAAATGTGATACATTTACACATTGGAGTATTTCTCAGTGGGGGGAAAAAAAACAATGAAATCTTAAAATACGAAGGCAAATGGATGGAACTAGAAGAAGCCATCCTGAGTGAGGTAACCCAGACACAGAAAGAAAAACATGGTATGAACTCATTCATAAGTGGATATTAGACATAGAGCAAAGGATAACTAGCCTATAATCCACAACCCTAGAGAAGCTAGGAAACAAGGAGGACCCTAAGAGAGACATACATGGATCCCCCACGAAGGGGAAAGAGACAAGATAGCCTGAGTAAATTGTGAGGGGAGGCTGGGGGAGGGAGGGAGAAGAAAGAGGAGAGGAGGACAGCAGGGAGGAGAACATGAGGGATCAGGAAGGCCAAGTTGGGGGAAGAATAGAGAAGGAGAGCAAGAAAAGAGATACCTTAATAGAGGGAGCATTATGGGTTTAAGGAGAAATCTGGCACTAAGGAGATCTCCAGGGATCCACAGGGAAGACCACAACTAAGAATCTAAACAATAGTGGAGAGGCTACCTTAAATGCCCTTCCCTTATAATAAGATTGATGACTACCTTAAATGCCAGCATAGAGCCTTCATCCAACAGTTGATGGAAGCAGAAGCAGAAATTCACAGCTAAGTACTGAGCCAAATTCCTGGAATCCAGTTGTAGAGAGGGAGGAGTGATGAGCACAGGGGTCAAGACCGTGCTGGGGAAACCCATAGAAACAGCTGACCTGAGCAAGTGAGAGCTCATGGACCCCAGCTAGGCAGCTGGGGAACCAGCTTAAGACAGAACCAGGTCCCCTGAACTGGGTGTCAGCTGGGGGGCCTGGGCAGTCTATAGGGCCTCAGTCAGTGGAACCAGTATATAACCCTAGTGCACTAATGGGCTTTGGGACCCCATTCCCTGTGGAGCGTTACTCTCTCAGCCTAGATACATGGGGGAGGGCCTAGGTCGTGCCCAAAATGATCCCCCAGGAGGCTCCACCTTCCCTGAGGAGTGGATGGAGGGTGGAATTGGAGGTGGGGGGAATTGGAGGACAGGAGGGAGAGGGAACTGGGATTGGTATGTAAAATAATATTGTTTTTTATAAAAATTAATTTTAAAAAATGCTTACAAATCATTTGCTTTGTGTACTTAGGCATTTGATTATTTTCAGTGAGAAATTTTCCCACATTGTGCAAATATTGGCTTGTTAAGAATAGAATTGGATGAATTTATGATTCATCTATAGAAAATTTTTAGTTCTGCAGGAATGCCTAGGCTTTATAATAAAACACCATACCAAGAAGAAATTATCAGGTCTCCCTCCCCCTGTTCCCCTTTTCCCCCCTCTCTCTGTCTCCCTCCCTCCCTCTCATTTCTGTTTCTGTATTTTAGAGACAGATCTCATGTACCTTAAGCTGACCCCAAATTTCCCATGTATCTATGGCTGGCCTTGAACTCTTGATCTTTTTGCCTCTGTTTCCAAATGTTGGGCCTATAGACCAGCTTCTTGCTCCTACATTGAATGGAAAAGCCACTACTATACATGTTATAATGCATTAATGCTTTACATGATGTAGGAGTTTTTGATGCTTTTTGTGAGACCAAGTCTTTTCAGTTTTTCTTGCTTGGTGTTTATTGCCTTTTTAAAATCACAAGCAAGTGCTATGTATTCCTGAGTGCTGTTCAGTGCCCACAGTTGTAATTCATGGGCTGTCCCTTTTAATCTGCTATTTGATAAATGACATAGTTTTGAAGTTTTTTTTCTTTTTTTTAAGATAGCTAAGTCTTCTATGCACTCCTGGGGGGAATCAAACGTGGCCTTGTTTTTTAAAATGTTTCCTCTGTACTAATCTGGATTTGCAAAGATTTCAGATTGGTTCCGTAGATGTCTCTAGATGGGGTGGCATATCCTGTCCCTGACTACCTTAGGAATGACATTATATTGTCTCATAAAATGATTGGAATGGCTTTGTCCTTGGCTGTTATCTGGAACAATGTGTATAGATGGGACGATCTGTTCTCTGAGTGTAGCAATCTCTCCTGCTGCTCTCCTTTTGGGGGAAGATGCTTTTGGTCAGCAGCGCTCCTTGCTCTTTTTCTGCTTTTATCACACTGGCACAGTTAATACACCAAATGCCAGTTTTCCCTCTAAGCTGCATCGTTCCCCAACTGATATTTACTTAGTTGACACAACCATCTTTGGGGCAGTGCAATTATACCATTTTACATCTGAGGAGAGACGAGCAGGTTGCTTGTCCAGGTCACTGTAAGTAACAAAGAGCCAAAGTCGAACCCAGCCAGTCTGCATTCCAACCACAGAACTCACACTATAGTGACTTTTACTACTCTTTGTCCTGCCAAAATTTTGCTAATTCACATACTCTTAAAAATTATATAACAATGTTTCAAATTCAGAAAGATTAGTAAACGTTTTCTAATAGTCCCACATTTTGACTCTTGCTGAATCTTAAGTTTTTTATTTTATTGTGCCGCCTTTTGCTTATTTATTTTACTGTTGTTGTTGTTGTATATATGTGGGTGAGAGGCAGACGTGGCACACAAGTGGAAGTCAGGGGACAACTCTTTAGGGGTTAGACTTAGATCCTCAGGCTTTTGTGCGAGCACCTTTCCCTGCTGAGCAATCTTGCCTGCCCAGAACCTGCTTTTTAAATTCAAGAGTTTTGCTAAAACTTCATTCTCTTAGTCCACCCCTTCCCTAGTCTCAGTGGGTGAAGCATTTGAGATTGGGAGGGATGACTACGAGACAGATGAAGTAAATATAACACGCTGAGCTGAGTCAGCAGGGCTCTGCCCTATGCTTGCACCCGTATTTGGAAGTTTCTGAAGGGACCAGATCCCCATTTTGGCAGCCTTAACAGCTGAACAGGTGCTTGTCTGACCTTGTCTTAGTCACTAGGAGGTTAGGTGCCTGCCTCATGGAAAGGAACCAATCAGAAGTTAGCTGGTGCTATGCTTTACGGCTCTGGGTGTGCTTTGCAGACAAGTGCACAGCAATGATGCGCAGAGCACAGCAACCACCCTGGGAGTGGCTTATGGGCCATAACAACCAGTTGACCAATCAGCACAGGGCAAGCCCTCCAAGCATGGAGCCACACCAATCCTGAGCCTGTGCGTACCCCTAGACACCCCTTATGCTGCCGTATAAGATCTCTATGCATACAGTTCGAGCTGTCTTTCCTAGCCATCCACCATGGTGGGTGGATGAAAGACCCGAGTAAACATGGGGTTAGCTCATTAAACAACAATAAAGCCTTGTACAGTTTGCATCAATCTTTCCGACTCCATCTGGTGATTGGGGTGACGAGGTCGTGGGCTGAGATCCTGGAGGCCTGAGCTTCTGGGAGTCTTACATTTCCACAATGGAGAGTAAACAAAAGTGAAAGAATAGGACTTCTTTTCATGTTTCTGATGGATTTTAAAATTCGACAAACATGATATGCACTCACTCATATGTGGATTTTAGACATAGAGTAAAGGATTACCAGCCTACCATCCACACTGCCAGAGATGCTAGTAAACAAGGAGGACCCTAAGAGACACATACATGGTCCCCTGGAGAAGGGAAAGGGTCAAGATCCCCTGAGCAAATTGGGAGCACGGAAAGAGGTGGGAGGGAGTTAGGAGAATGAGAAGGGCAGAAAAGGAAGGATGTAGAGGTCATGAGGGAGCAGAAAGTTTGAGTCAGGTGAAGAATAGAAGAAAGGATATGTGATAAGTTGGGTTTTAGTTGGGGAGGTGGTAGGGGAGGATGGGAGGGAGAAGGGTACTGGGATTGTCATGTAAATCAATCTTGTTTCTAATTCAAATAAAAATGATAAAAAAAGAAGCTCATGTTAAAGTCTCCTTGCTTTTGCTGTGAAGTAAGGTACACGCAGGAAAACACCCATACATAATGAATTAAAAAATGATCACATACATCAAAACTTCATCTTCTAATCAAGCACAGCATTACCATCTCTAGACTCCTTCCCAACAAGATTAAAATTTCACTCCAAGCGGGCTGTTCCTGTTGCTGACAGATAGTTCACCGCTGGTTTACAGCCGATACAATTGAGCTTTACAAAGCAATACCAACTCCTTTGCTCAGCTTGTCTCTTTCAGTGAGCCTGTCTTCTACTTTGCACACTTTAGAAGACCTTTCAGCAGCTAAGCACTGGGCCTTTATTATGCTTGAAGTTTTAAATTGCTGGTTCTTGAAAGACGAGTTAGCTTCTCACAGAGCACTAGCTTCATCAATCATTTCTCTTTAGATTTTAAAGATGTCTTCTTACTTTCCCCTTTTCACTACACAGCATGTGCCTGCTTCTCTATAGGCATCATGTATCTGTGTCTTTCCTCAAATCTTGACAGTTTGCTCTAAACTTCGTACTATGCAGTCTGAGGACAAGTCTCTAGGTGCATGAGGAGCTTGTGCTGGGTTGAGAACCCCCCTCTCCCAGGTTGGTGTGTTTTCATGCTTTTCCAATTGGTGACAATAGGAAAGATTAGGAGGTGTAGCGCTGTTGGAGGTGCGTCACTGGGGCAGGCTTTGAGCCATTCCCACTTAGCTTTCTTTCTGCTTCCTATTGGTGGATCAAAATGTGAGCTCTTAGCTGTTCCTGCAGCCATGCCTTCACCCTGCTATCATGAACTCTAACCTCTGGAACACTGTTAAACAATTAAACCAATTAAATACTGTTCTTAATAAGTTGCCCTGGTTGTAGTGCCAAATCATGGTGATAGAAAAGAAACAAAGACAATGTTTTGTTTTATTTTTCTATGACTATACATCTCCATTAGAACACTACTGGGCACTGTCTCTCTGGACTTGCCCTGTTTTCCCTCATCTTCCGAGGTTTCTATGGTGTGTGTGGTGTCTAACCGACAGTCTGCCCTGCACTCCTAGTGGCACCTTAAAGTCTAAAGTCTGTCTTTCCCCTATTTATGCTTCGTTCAAGTTTTATTTCAGTTCTCATAAACTTAAAAGGATTTGTGCTCATTTGAATATAGAAACTTGAAATGTGTATAGTTAAAAAGCACCATAACACTTGAAGGTAGACAGCAAATTGAAAACAGAGAGTTATGGTCTGTAAACGGCTTCAGAGACATTGATTTCTAAGAATAAACAAAACCTTAATGACCTATAAGCATTTTCAACTTATTTTTACTTACTAATCCAAGAAATACAAATACAAACCTGAAAGTAATGCCACCACCAACAAAAGGAATCCTTTTTGATTTGGTGGACTATGCAAATTTTATTATAGTGCCACCCTGAGAACACAGTATCAGAGACATTTTGGAGAGAAATTGACAATGTATATAACAGCTTTTAATGTATTAGAAATTTTGGGGGAGCTGGAGAGATGGCTCAGTAGTTGAGAGCACTGGCTGCTCTTACAGAGGATCTGGGTTCAATTTCCAGCACCCAGGTGGAGGCTCACAACTGTCTGTAACTCCAGGAGACCCAGTGCCTTCTCCTGGCCTCTGTGGCACTGCACACAAATGGCACACAGATATGCATGTGGGTAAAACAACTCACACATAAAATAATATTAATAATTAAGATTAATTTTTTAAGTATTAGAACTCTTTTACCCCAAAACACACGGGGAGAAAATGATATGCCATGTTTTCATAGCAGGAAACAACTTAAAATACAATAAAAACAGGGAAAGCAATTTGTTACATATACACAGTGAACTAACAGTCACTAAAACATGCCTATAGAAAATTTGTAATCAAATAGAAAAATACACATCCTACAACCTTATGTGGAAAATAAAGTTTACAAAACTACATGTACAATGCAGCTAATGGACAAAAGTGAAACAGGTCCAAGTGTTGACTGTTATGTTTTTGTTTAAATTAGATATAAAGAAAAAGAGGAAGAAGGCGCAAGATGAGACATATTGACTAGTTTATTATATGGGCCGGGTAGAGTAGGGAGACTAAGAGAGAAGATGAACAGGGGTAATGGCTGACCGCCATGGCTGGTCATCATAGAGAGGCAGAGAGAGTGCAAAGGTGAGAGAGAGCAAAGAAGCAGCAGCAGAGAGAGAGCGAAGCAGGGAAGTTGGAGCTTTTAAAGGGAAGACTGTGCATGTGCACTGAGGTTCCACGCATGCCCAGAGTCCTCAGCAGGCCGTAATGCATGGCGGGTGACACGGTGATGACATAGCACATTTTCCTGTGTGTGCCCTGACTGTTGTCAGAGAGCAGGGTCTGTCTCTTAAAGAGATATTGTCGATCAGTATTAAAGCCTGAACCTTTCATTGACCATGTTTACCTCTGGCTTGTGCCAATATCAGTAACTTTTTTCTACTTTTTTGTGTTTTCCACATATTTTATAGTGTGCATCTATAATTTTCACAATTTAAAATGATTACACAAAACAAGAAAAATGTCATTACACAGTACATAGGAAGGATTCTGATTGTCTCTTTCATTTTATTTATCTCTTTATCCTTGCTTCATTGGAAAAGAGTCTTCCCTTCATCCTCCCAGCAGCAGCTGTGGGTTATTCTTGGCCAGTGGGCACTGGGTCAAACTCAAGTGCCAAGCTCTGGCTAACATAAGCAACCAAGCCCTAACTTTTGACAAAAAGTCTCAAGAGCAGTTGACATTACATGTTTGAGATTTTGGAATCTGTTACAAAGGCTTATGAGTAAAATTTCCCATGGAAATTGCTAAACAAAACCTGGAATATGGCAAAAAAAAAAGAGAGAAAAGATTATGGCATCCCACAGTCCACAGTTTCTTTTAGATGTCATGTTTTGATTGGTAGACACTTTGAGACTAAAAGTATTTTTTATTAAAAAACAAAAGATTGGCTTCACGAAGAGAACTGGGTCAGCTTGGATCTCCCAAGCAGCAGACACCAAGAGAAACAGATGTCAGAGACCCAGTGGGGCAAGACCATAGGAAGGAGACTTCAGCACTCTTGTGCCACCAAAAAAAGGAGGTGGTGAAGGAAGGCAGAATGGAAGAACAAGCCAGAAAGTCTGGCACATCTCTGAAATAGACTTGGCCATGTTCAAGAGGAGTCAAGGCTGTGGGATGGTGGAGTCTCCCGTTAACCAAAAATACGATTCAAATCTATTGCCTCTACTGTGCTCAGGTGAGGTCAAGGGAAGCATGGGAAGAGCCATGGTTACAAAGTCCCATTGTAGTGGATCCTGAAGCTGGAACATTTAAAAGCCATCAGTCATTTTTGTTCCTTGAGAAGGTTTTTATTAGAAAATAAGACCTGATTGTTGCACCTCCATGGCACCCACAGAAATGTATTTAAAGTACATTTTCTTCCATTTCCTCTCCATCCCCCATGAAAGTGTGATTCCCTGAAACCCTGTCCTTAAACACCAAATTTACTATGCCTTGTTAGGGTTTGAATGTGAACTGCCCTGCATCAAAGCATGTGGATCCTTCAGGAGGCAGAGCCTAGCTGGAGGAAGTGGGTTGCTGGAGAGACAGGCCTTCCTGTCCTGTCTCTGCTTCTGATCCATGGATGTGTAAGGGAGCCACCGGCCTCTCCAGACACTACAATTGAATGCCTCTCCTTCCACGATGCACTGTCCCTTCAAACTGTGAGCCAAAATAAACCTTTCCTTTGTTAACTTGCCTACTGTGAAGGATTTGGTCACAGCAATGAGAAAAGAAACTGATAAATACCTAGAAAAAAAATGTGATGCTTTAAGGAGACTCTAAGACTCAGAGTCCAGTACAGTGCCTGTCATACAAATCTCTTGACAAACCTTGTCATTCCCTCTCCTCTCATCTAATAATGTGGTCCTCTTTATTAAAGCCAACTACATTGGGTTTGGCATTTATCATCCTTACAAATACTACAAAAGGGATGAAGGGATTTTAAAAGATCCCAGGAGGCTCAGGGTGGTTATGTAATTTACCCAAGGTCACAGAGCTACCAAGTGGTAGTTCTAGGACTCAAACTCTGGGCCATACTGAAGCTGGATGGATGCTTCCATTCTCTTTATATATGGCAGCTTTAACGAGAAGCCAATTAATGTAGGCAATAGGAGGTGGTCGCATAACAGGAAAGCCTGAATGGAGCTTAGATTTTGTAAGCCAACTGTCATTAACCCTGGCAGCATACTGGGAACCTGGGATTTTTAAATATTAAACCTGGTATTAAAACCATTTAGACACCCAGGCTTCATCCATGTTATGTGAAATCACTGCGTGTGTGTTTGGGGTGGGAAAGAGTGTAGCTAAGTAGTATAATGCTTGTCTAACATATTTGAAATCCAACCCCAATATTAAAGGAACAACAACAAAAAGCTGTTTCTGTGGTAAGTTCTGTCTCCCATCCTGTAGTCCACTTCTCATGGTGTAGACAGGGTAGGAGAGTCCCAGGAGCAAAGAGAAACCTACACATTGGACCTCTCAGCACAGCAATGGAAGACTCTGCTTAAAGAGCAGTGTGCGTGCGCTCTCTGGTGGATCCAAGCAGTAAAGCATCCTTGGCAAGAGCTATAGACCCTAGCGTTGGTGAATCCAAGCGCTGCTGGCAGATTAATAGGGGACATCTGGTTAGGTGGGACCTCTAGATCACCTTTACTTGTTCCTTTTTGTCAGCTCAACACTAACTATGATCACCTGGGAATCAGAAACCTCAATTGAGGAATCAACCTTATCTGATTGGCCTGTGGAGCATTTTCTTGATTGGTTGACTTGAGGGTGACCCACTGCGGGCCACGTCACCCCTCAGCAGGTGGTCCAGGCTGCATGAAAAAGCAAGGTGAGGCAGCCATGAGAACAAGCAACAAGCAGTATTCCTCCATGGCCCCTGCCTCTGTTTTGTTTTTAGTTCCTGCCTTGATTTCCTTCAGTGATGACCTGTGATGGGGACCAAATAGAGCCCTTCCTTCCCCAAACTGCTTTTGCTTGTGGTGTTTAGCACAGCAACAAACAGCTAACTAGGACAACCCTTGAAGTCTGAAGGAAGGAAACAGTGATGCGGACCACCACACCCTGCCAGTGCCTTGTCTCTTCAGCCTCCTGTACACGACACCTCCTCATACAAGGTACTGGCTCCATGCAATGGTGGGGGGATGGGGTCTCCTCCCATTTTACAGTGCGTTTCATTAAGGTGGGAGAATTTGTGACTCCTCTCACAGGTTTCATCTAACAAGACGAGGACAACTCCATCTACGTAACAACCTGCATTCTCAACTCTGGTGAATCTTAACTTTATCAGTGGCTAATTGGTGTTATAGCCTCATCATACAGTTTCGAGTATTAAATGTGAATGTCAAGCTTGATACTGGTCTGAACAGAACTCCCCATCACAGGCAGAATGGTTTTGGCTGAGTGTGATAGGACACACCTCAGGAAGCTGAGGCAGGGGTGCCGCTGTTAAGTTTTACACCAGCCTGGATTACATGACAAGAGCCTTTCTCAAGACAGAGAAGTGGGGAGGTGGAAGAGGAAAGAGAACAAAAAAGAATATTCTCTGTGCAATGAGACAAGACCGTTGCCTGGTGTCCCTCTGGAGCCTGGCATCTCCTTGGGCCTCAAGAAGACCTGCCTCTCTCCCCTACTGCACCCCACTGCAGCCTGGCCCATGACCCTTGTTGTCTCTATCTGCACTCTCACTCCTGGGACATTCCACTACAGACCAGTTATCAGAGCTGGGGGTGGGGACCTCCAGCAGGAGGAGTGCTGATGAAAAGGGAGGACTCCAGCAGAGGAGGACTGCCGATGAAAAGGGAGGACTCCAGCAGAGGAGTGCTGATGAAAAGGGAGGACTCCAGAAGAGGAGGAGTGCCGATGAAAAGGGAGGACTCCAGCAGAGGAGGACTGCCGATGAAAAGGGAGGACTCCAGCAGAGGAGGACTGCCGATGAAAAGGGAGGACTCCAGCAGAGGAGGACTGCCGATGAAAAGGGAGGACTCCAGCAGAGGAGGACTGCTGATGAAAAGGGAGGACTCCAGCAGAGTGGGGGTGAGTGGTAGTGAAGGAGAGGCCAGCAGAACACCAAATAGCCAAATATTGTCACAGGACATCTGGTTTAACACTTAACAAAGTGGAAACCCAAGATATCCTTGAATAAAGCAGATCTGGAGCTGAACAGTGGTGGCACACATCTTTAATCCCAGTACTCAGGAGGCAGAGGCAGGTGGATCTCTGAGTTCGGGGCCAGCCTGGTCTACAGTGAGAGTTTCAGGACATCCAGAGCTGTTACAAGGAGAAACCGTATTTGGGGGAGGGGTGGCTTGGCAGACAGATTTGATGCAGTGATTGTGGTGAAATTCTAATTAGACCAAGGAATTGTGTGCATGGAAAACAGTCTATGAAGAGGAGCAAAGGAGTGGGTGGTGGCTGCAGAGGAAAATGGCTTCTTTTTAAGAACACAGGAGAGAAAGCCCTGTTTATAATGTCAGTGGGTCAGTGAGGGGGAAGGAGAATAGTGAAGGGCACCCTTCCATGGCTGGCAGGGGTGGCTCTGACGAAGACAGAGGCATAGAGCCTTCCATTGGGGGCTGTTAGTAACAGGCAGGGAGGCCAAGTCTGTAGACACGGGCACCCTTGTATGCACATGGATGCGCTGCACCTGCCCAGGGCCTCCTGTGGCTTCTGCCTTCCCTCTGAGACCCTGTCGCAGACCAAGTGCTGAATCCTGCTCCAGAGACAAACAACTGATTGACAGAGAGGTGGTCCAGTGGTCTAGGTCTGTGATACTGCTACTTAAACTCCAAGGTTCATGTCACTCAACTTCAAGTAACAATAAAAAACGTGATGCTTGCCGGGCGTTGGTGGCACACTTCTTTAATCCCAGCACTCAAGAGGCAAAAGCAGGTGTATCTCTGTGAGTTTGAGGCCAGCCTGCTCTACAGAGTGAGTGCCAGCATAAGCTGCAAAGACAAATCCTGTCTCAAAAAAACAAAACAAAAAAGTGATGCTCATATTTTCTTTATTTTCATATTTAGAAAAAGTCTGATAACCTCAGGAAAGAAGTTAAATCTCACTTATCCATCAAAAAACCAGCAAACATTGTTTTAGAACCTAGCAAACTGTGTTGATACATCCTAAATGCCACAGTGAGAATTTACTCAAGCATTTGCTTTTATTAAAAAAATACAACAATAAACAAGGACAAAGTTAAATGACATGTATGTATGAAAAAAGCCATAAGAAAACCCATTACTTTGGTGTTTTGCTATTTTTTTAAAAGACACAGGGGGGGTAGATTTGTTCTGAACTGTTTCATCTGTCTTTAAAAAACAAACAAACAAACAAACAAAAAACTCTGCTCCCCAATACTTAAAAGTAGGCTCTTTAGGCAACAAGTGCAGATTTGTACAAAATATAGCAACTGCTCTTTTGGGCGTCTCCATCGAGCCATGCTATTGGCTTAGCTGTCATAGGTAGAAGAGATTATCGGATAATTCCAAACTTGGTTCCTTATGAATGCTCTGTGCCACCAGGAAGGTCAGCTTGTGTGCGTACTGGCATGGTGCAGGGACACTGATTAAGCCCTGAGGAGGAAAAGGAGTGATAACATTGCAGAGATAAACTTTTTTTGAGAGTTTTTTCACCTATGGGTTACTTACCTGACAGAAAGTGTTCTAGAAGGATGATAATTAAACTCAACCAACAGAGGGCAGCCACAGCCACTGGAAATTTAAGCTGATTAGCAAGATGGGCTGTTGGGGGGGGGGGTCTGCCTCACAACATAGGAGCTAGGGGGATGGCATACAGGCGTGCCCTCAGCTTCCTGTTATCCCATGTTCTAGAAGGGCTCAGAGAAAACATGGGCTTTGAGCTCTTGCCTAATACACAGGCGTACAGGCCCAGGACTCTTAAACCTCACCAGGCTCAGTGGTGGTGGCTTCATGTCTCTCACATGTAGCATGGGATTGACAAAACTGCTATCCCCAGCCTTGCCTGAGGGAATGAGCATCATAAAGTCCTGTGGAGACAGATCCTGGGGCTGTAGAGACACTTGCTACTGTTTTGTTTCTCTGACAGAGTGGGCTCCTCCAACCATGGACTCGTGTGCCCACTCCTCCCTGTAAAGTCAGGAGTAAGGACTAGAAGGAGGAAAAGGACATGGCGAGTCCCAGGCAGTAATCTTTAGTGTCACCCTTACTTCAGTGAACATCTGTCACTCACCTGCCAGTTGTAGTAGAGATGGCACAGTTTGAACGTCAGTCTCTGCATGTGGTCAGGCTTCAAGCCATTGTCATCATAGATGATATTATAGTAGGTGGGACTAACGGTCCCCCGGTTAGCAGTTTGACTGACCAAGTAGAAGTCGTACCTGAAGACAAACAGAGAGGAGTGGAGAAAAGAGGTCACAAAGCAAGCCAAACTGAAGCAATACACCATGCGTGCTTGTAAAAAGCCAGCCTCTGGGGACTGGGAGAGTCCTTAGAGAGCAAAGCCCTTGCTGTGCAAACATGAAGCCCTGCGATGAGTCTTTCAGCATTCATGTAAATACAAACCAGCCCAGGCATAGCTGTCTGCCTGCCATCCATCTCAGCACTGAGGACGCAGGGACCACCCGCCCGGCTAATCCCTCATCTCCAAATTCACGAGAGACCCTGTCTCAACAAAGTAGGTGGAGTGCAATCAGGAAAGACATTTGCTATCAAACTCTGGCTCCACATGAGCATGCACACCTGTGCAGACACATACAGACCCACAAAGTTATCTACCCACTGTAGTTATCTCTTTCTGTTACACACACACACACACACACACACACACACACACAGTTTTCCAGTGACACTTGCCACTCAGCACGTGTTGCTTCAGAATCCACGACAGTGCCGAGTGGGGGGTTCTGCACAGTGTGGCCCGTCTCGGTGAAGAACCGTAGCAGACATCTCTTCCTGACCACAACCACTGACAGTCTGCTGCTGCTGCAACCGAAAAGGGGGGAAGTGAGGGCACTGAGGCCGAGCCAGACAGTCCAGTTTTGTTGGTTTGTTGCTGTTTGGTCAGTTTGTAAGAGAAATAAACAGAAATTCATTCTAAAAACACTGCAAAACAAAGGGAAAATCACCCATGAATCCTCAATCTCTAGACAGACATACAATTATTTTAGTTAGGATCTATTTGGATTTGTAACAAAAGTGAACTATGCCATTGCCTAGTTTATACCATTTAACAAACCAGGGGCGACTTCAATTGCCTTTTCTTTCAGTATGGGCGCTGGGGGAAACTGAAGATCTCACACATGCTAGCCTAGTGCTCTGCTGCTGATATTGTGAAGCAGGGTCTCACTAAATTGCCCAGGCTGGGCCTGCAGGCCTGTGGCACCCAGAATTCCAGCTGAATCTTAAGGACAGGTAATTCTCACAGAATTATCCCTACAGGAGGCATCCCCTGTATTAGGAAGAGTCATCCCATTTCTACCCCCACTCCTTCCCCAAAGTTCATCTCTGAGTAGCCAAGGGAGAACCGTGGTCCCTCCTGCTCCTCAGACAGTCATGCAAAACCCACGCTTAGGTTGGTGGGTGGAAGGATGGGTGAGTGGATGGGCAGAGAGATGGGTGGATGGAGGGAGGGAAGGATAAACGGACCGAATGCTGACTGGCCAGGTGCTAAATGTATTTCACAATACCAAGGCCAACTCCCAGTATTCTCTGTCATGGAAGGAACTTGGGGGAAGGTTCATTTTGAGCAGTTTTAGGATGTGAAGACCCATTTTGAGTGGTGGGCAGTATCCACAGTACTCTTGGCGCTGACAACAATGCTCTCTTGCAGCATACAAATGAGTCAGTAGTTGTGAACATCTCCTATACTGAAACTTAAAGGTTAGTTCCTTGGCACTGTCACTTCTGGATCCATCTGTCTCTACCAATGGCATCATGTTTATTTTTAATCTTGCAGCTGTGATACAGTCACCTGAGGTCTGGCAAGGGGCAGACAGCCGTCCCTCTACTAGTTTAGCTAGAGCTGCAAGGGGCATTGTCAGTACACTGTCTGGATTTCCCATCTCTGCACAAGTAACAGCCTGAGGCCAAGGCCATTCATTCCTTGGCTGGTGACTGTGGGCTTTCGTTGATGGTGATGGTAGTGTGTCCAGACATAGATCTGCATTGCCTGGTAATAAGATGATCCCTAAGAATTCTTAAGGCACCAATTTGAGAGCACTGTCCTTTCTCTTTCCATCCTAGGACCTCCCTTGCATCTGGCCCTCCACAAAAATCACTGAAGAAAACTGTCCATGGCTACGCTGGATCTAGAACATACCCAGGGCACTGCATGATCAAGACAGTCTGGGTTCTGCCTGCAGAGATGCTCCCTCACACCTATTCCTGACTTATCTGTGCACAGGTGACTGTATCCAGCACCTGTCTGTGTGTTGATTTCAGACTCAATTTTTAAATCAGAGCTCCCACCCCAGTGAGTATGTATTCAGCATCTTTGGTATCCTGGTCCCTGCAAGCTCTTGGAAACACTCTGCCAGCTGCTCAGAAAGATGCTTGCCTCCTTCAAGGTGCCCAATTCAAGCCCCCCAAACCTTAAAGTACCGGGTTATTAATATCAGACCATCTGAACTACAACCTAGTCTCAGGAAAACCCATCCAAGTTAGGTATGACACAGAAACACAAAAAAACTTCATTGTCTAAAAAATAAAGTCATGTTCACAAACCACATATTCAGGATTGCAGGTGCATATGTTATAGGCGTCAGAGAAAGAGAGGGAACAGAATACCTGGCACCTGAGCTGCACTCAGTCACACTGCTCAGCAGCTGTGGGACTTCATAATCCAAAACTGTCTTTAGCTGCCCATCTCCCACACCGTCTCGGTATATGATTATCCTCGAGGGCAAATCATGGTTGTGCTTATACCATTTGTTGAGAGCACCTGGAGAATGTGGTGTTAATGAGAAAATAGTCATCAGTCCAGGGCTACCAAAAATAACATCACATTTAAATAATTTTGCTTTTTATACCATGGTAAATGGCAAGACTTAGTCTGCAATACAAAAATTGGCTAACTAGCACTATTCCTCCATCTCTGCTGTTTGAGCAATCACAAGGGTTTCTGTGGCAGTAACACTCTTAAGTTTAACATATTTCTTTACCCAAATTTGAATATTTAAGTGACAAATCAAAATTTAATCCATTCAGTAGACAAACGCCTAAAACCAAATTAGCACTAATTCAACTTTAAGTCTTCGAATCTGCTCAGGACAGATTGGATGTGTTTGTATCATTTTCTTCCCTAATGAGAACAAAGATGAAAACACAAGGAAATGACTCGGGCCATCTCTCAAAACAGCTCCTCTCTCCAACTCCCAAGTGGAGTGTAATTGTCACAGATGGGATGGAGTCTGAAACATTTCCACCCACTCTAACTGTAAACTGCCTCAGAGCAGGCACCAGACGGCAGTCCCTCCATGAGGGAGACTTTCAGCAGGAATGGCTAAAACATTGGCCAGGTTTTTAAATGAGGAGAAGGTAACAAGGTGCAGTAATCCCTTTTTGTCTGTATGTTGCATAATTTATTTCAGGAGAATTTACTCCCTAGGAAATTGGTTTGGTTTGACAGAAGAGAATCATACTTCCAAGAGCAAGCCCAACAAGGATCATCAAATTCACTTAAAAGACATCCCAAGCCCTCAGCTTTACAACCTGGAAACTACAGGTAAGAACAGGGCAGACTTTCATATGGATCACATGGTAAAGCCAAGGTGGCTGGGGCTGTGAAGAGGACACAGCCCTTCATTTCCTGTCTCCCCATCTTCCTCTACTATATACCACCCTTTATCTTCCTGCATTGGCCACCCTCGGGGCAAAGGGCTGGTTCCCCCACCCACCCACTCTTGCAGATTTACTGCTGCCCTGTCACCCTGGATTCTTCAGTGCAGGCCCTATTTGCCTCAATGTGCTTGCCAGGGCCACCTGGGTAACCATGCACTCTTCCCTCTTGGCTTTGTGCTCAGCACACACAGCAACATAAACACTACATAGTCTGTTAGCACACAGAGGTGGGGATCTCCAATTGGGTGAGAGTTGGCAGGTTTGGGCATTTGCTTTCATCCATCTGTGGATCTGGGGTGTGAAGGAGCAGTCCCCAGAGCCCACCCCATTAGATACCAGTCAAGCAGACTTTTAGGCAGTCTGCAATATCAGCTGCTGTTCTCTGAAGAACACATCGGGAAAACCACCTGAAATAAAACGCAAAAGGGAAACATAATTTCTAGATCCTGCTATAAACACGTCCATTAAGTTAGAGACAGATGCCTGCTGCAAAAGCCAGGGCTCCTAATTTTGTATATGTTGCCTGCAACAATCATACTAAGTGGTCCTCTTCCTAGCTTGAAGTCATCCTTCAGTGTTGCCATCTAGATCCCAACCCTGACCAGGAAATTCAAAAGCTATGTGACCTTGACGCAAACCCAAACTTGAACTGCTCTATCTGTTTCAGGCGAGTTTAAAGGACAATGATTAGCATCTCCTAAAGTGAACAGGTTTAAATTCAACACCACATGGGAAGGATTTGCAGAAGGGTTCCTGTGCACAGTGAGTCCTGATACAGGCTCACACCTTGATTGCAAGAAAGTGTATTAGTTGAGCATATTTTCTGCTTGTAAAATGTTTGAAGATTTCTCAAGCTTTAACCCAGTCCTAGAGGTGACTCTTCCAGAGTTACCACCTCAACAAGATTAAGCTGTCAGAATTTCAAAGGTGATCTTCATAGTTGTTAATTAAAGGCACATGGAAAATGAAAGTTCAGACACTCAGTGTGTGTCAGGACATGGATATGAAGGGTCCCCTCAAAAGGCCTGTATGTTGGAGGCTTGCAATTTAGCTTGTGGGGCTATGGAGAAGTGATTCCATCACCAGAGTGCTAACTGCATCAGATTAATCCACAGAGCTGAGCTGAACTAACAGCCAGCTATGTGCTGAGGACAAAGGCTTAGCTAGATGCAGGTCACTGGGGCCTTTGAAAGGTATCTTTCCCTCTACACTCAATGCCTATTGCTGCTTTCTGTCTCCACCTCCCGGCTGCCCTGAGGTGAGCTGCTATGCTGAGCACAGTTCAGATGCTCAGCCTCATGCCAGGTCTAGAGCAACAGGGCTGGGTGACGATTGCCTGACACCTCTGCAACTGTGAGCCGAATCAGCCTCACCTCCTGAGAGCTGTTCTCAGACTTCTCCCACCAACAGGAAGTGACTAACACATTTTGCCAACACTGTCATAGTTCCCTGACTATCTATAATTAAGGTAATACAATTACAATGTTTCTGACAAACCATGAATTTTGAGTGACATCAAGAAGGCAGAGCAAGTGCTTGATAAATGACTGTTATTAATAACAGGAATCTCACACAATCTGGAATGAGTTGTGTCCATGCAAGCATGGTGTTTTTACTCTTCCTGTATCTTAAAAGTGCAGATCCATACCTACCACTGATTTAGTGGAGTAAATCTAACAGCTGAGACCAGGAAACAATGATTTTGCAAGCAGCTTCTATGGCTTCAAAATATATGATTTAACTGCAAATCCTGAAGTAATTCTAAAACTACTACAATTTAATAAGAGCCAGAACAGAAGTCTGTTTAAGGCTTTTCTGTCTTTGTCCCGATTTTAAGAGCCATTTATGCACCCCACACATAAAGCATCTGCAAGTTTTGGCAAGAAAAATAACTGTGTATACCAAGATATTCCCAGCAGGTTGAAATGTTTGGAGCATCTGTCTGATATAACCCCACAGAAACCTTATGAAATAGTCACTGTCATTCTCCCCTTCTAATGGGTAACTATGGGACTTGTAGCTAAACTTGACAATTGGGCCTCACTTGCAAGATAAAAAGTAGACCAGGTAGAACTGCAAACAATCTGTTTTCAACACTAAGAGCTTTATTATAATATATGAGGTGCCCAATTCACAGAGTGCTTCTCACCCACACCTACAACAACCTGCACAAGAATGTCCATGTGTTCATGATCCAGGAACGTGGCTGGTACAATAACTCACCCCAGTGAATGTGTGAAAATGGTTTCAAACTGAGGCTTCATTTTACTCTAACAGTGCCAATCCCATTGTAATATGTAATATATTAACTGTCCATATTTAAAATATGAGTAAATAATACAGACTGGTATGTATGTCATATGTTCTTCAAATGTAACTAAAAATCTGGTGGAGGAGCAGGTGAGATAGCTCAGAAGGTAAATGCACTTAACACCAAGCCTGATGACTTGAGTTCACTCTCCAGGCCCCACATGGTACAAGGAGAGAATCAACTACGGTCTTCTACTGCAAGTTGTCTACTGACCTACACACACACACATGCACTGTGGCACATGTGTTTCTATACATATACACAAATTAACAGAATATTTAAAAATTATAACAGAACAATAATGGCAATAATGGGGTGGGGTGATCAAAGTATACTTTGTATATGTTTCAAAATACAATGAGACACCTATGCCAGTGTTTCTCAGCCTTCCTAATTCTGTGACCCTTTAGTACAGTTCTTTATGTTGTGCTGACTCCCAACAATAAAACTATTTCATTGCTACTTCATAGCTGTAATTTTGCCACTGTTATGAACTGTCAGATAAATATCTGATACGCAATCCCTGTGAAAGGGTTGTTGTGACCCACAGGTTGAGAACCACTGGGCTATACTGTTAATACGTGCTGCTTTAAACTTGAAAGCATATTCTAACAACACGTTTTTAAACATTTGTTTATATTTTTTGAGAATTTCATGCCCTGTCCCTAGATGAAGGCAACAAATGACTGCAGAGAAAGAGAATGGCAATTTCTCCGGGATAAGCCCTGATAGGTTATCCAGCCCAAAGGAGTCGTTCCTAAACATACAGTCACATGAGCTCTAAAGTCACAGCTCTAAAGGGCTGCAGAGGGTTAGGAGGAGGTTAAAGTACCTGGTGATCCTGGAGTTAATGCTGGCTACAAATCCAACAACCACCACATCCTTGTTGAGGGCGTCTCTACAGATGTCAATACCCGCCACCATCAGCGACTTCAACTGTTAAATGAAGTCAGTCACGATTTAATGGCATGAGCATCTTTCTCGCACACAACGGCGTTTTAAAAACTCTCCAGTTACATCACTACCCAAGTTCCAGATGGGACAGATGATTAAACCAGAAACCAGAGAATGAAAGACAGGGGAAGATTATGATAGATACTTCACTGAAGAGCCTAACTGACTATCAGCCTCCCTGGGAGAGGACGAGGAGTGGAGGTAGGCAACGAAGGTGACGATCCTGTCATCCTCTACCTGGTCAGAAAGATCTGAATCTGAACCCCACTCCTGTGTTTCCGACTGCTTGCTGAGGATTCTGAATTAGCTATCGATAAGGTAGTGGACACATAACCACATTTTCTATGGTTGGGGATGTACAAGGGACAGGCAACACTGCCACTTCTCATTTTCCTCACTCACCAGGCATTTGATGAGTGTCCACTACAGGTGGGCAGTTCAGATAGCAGGCGGTGTTCCCTCAGGGTGCAAGGGCACTCTCAGAAAGCCCACTCTACTGAACACAGGTACAGACAGCGGGTTGTGTTCCCTCTGAGAAGGCACACTCCACTGGACAAAGGTAAAAGTAGAGGCCATGGGACAGCATTTCAAATGGCAGCAGGAGAGCCAGGAGAACATAAATCAGTCCTCCGCCAGGTTTGTAACACACAAGAGCCTCTTCCATGAAGTCTGTCAGCAGCTAAGCAGAATCTCCCAGAGAGGAAGGGCTGTTTTCTCACCCACTTTGCAGAATTTCTCTGCAAAGTTTGCGTAATGCCATAACCCAGGGGGAGCTCAACCACACACATGGGAAAGAGTGGGCCACAGAGGGTCATGGGTTTATATGTCTGTCGTATTAGCAGCTAGAAGCAACCTAGCTTGCAGGAGATACTGGCAGGCTGCTTGCACACACCATGCCAGTTAATTATATAAGGAAACTGGGCATCTTCAGGAGATCTGAGGACCAGCTCTCTGCCCCCAAGATATCAAAGGGCAACTGAGACACTGGGATCACATGATACTATCTCTAATAGGATCTGGAAACTACTGGTATGAAAAACTGCTCACTGGAATCTCCACGGCCCACAGCTCTCCGCCAAGTTTGCAGGTCATCTGCATGGCAATCTTGGTGGCCACACTCATCATCATTCCTTGCTTAGTCAGGGTCCGGGTTAGCACACACTGGCTTGGGACCGGGCAGTCAGAACTCAAATACTTTTTAATGGAGTCATAATAGTTCTTCGGATTAGAAGGCAGAATGCACATCACCTAAAAGCAAAATGACAACAGATCAAACCCAGCTAATTACACCTTTGAACAGCATATGGGAAACAGATAAGTGTAGGTTCTCCAAACAACCTGGTAGAAGAGTCAAGATGAAAGCATGGATTCTCTAGATATCATTTGCTCCATATTCCCAAGAAGCAAAAGTAAACATGGCTGCGGATCCCTTAATGGCCTTGGAGCCACTGTTAAGTGAATCTGTACCACTTGAAATGCCATGTTGCTCAGCCAGCTTCCCCTCATTTGTACCCATCACCCTGGCAAAGTCAGCTACACAGACATTCAAGCTGCAGGAATACATCCTCAATTCATTTTCATCCTCTCCTGTCCTGAATAGTCTCCTCGAATCCCCTTCTTGCATGCTCTTTCTCCAATGGTTAGCTGGCCACCCTGTGGTTCTACAGTAGTGGCCTTGTTTTTAGGACATTTGTACCAAGATTAGTCAAGAGTAAAGGGCACCCTTAACATACCATCAGAGCATTCTGAAAAATGACAGGAAATGTCAGGAACTCTGGGTTCTGGGAAAGAACATGAGAGTTTTTTGTCCATGCTTGCACTTTTCTTTACAGTTTTGCATTCAATGAATTTAATGCTCTTAGAGAGATAATTCTCTTCATTTAATGTAATATTGATAGAAGTAAGTGTGTGTGTGTGTGTGTGTGTGTGTGTGTGTGTGTGTGTGTGTGTGTGTGTAACAGAAAGAGATAACTACAGTGGTCTTCAGGGCAACTGAGCAACTGCTGTAGGGGCCCAGGCCTGGTAGATGAGCAAACTATAAATTTTTTATTGTAGGTAGAAAGCTTTCTACTAACAAGGATGCCAATCTTAACTTTCCTAGGGTGTGATACAAATCATGCTTAGGCCCCAGTCTGCAAAGTCAGCTATACATGCATGCAAAGCAGGAATGCGTACATCCAAACACATATACACAGGAAAACAAACACATATGCACACAGACAGGCACACATATGGGTGTGCATACAAGTGAGTAGGTACATACACCAGGGTATACACACACACACACACACACACACACACACACACACACACACACACACACACACGCAAACATGTAAGCATGCACACATACCACATACATATGGGTATACACACACATACACCCAAACACACACATGAAAATGCCACACTTGGGCAAGCAGCCACACACAAAGCGGCACACATATGTGCTCACATGACTGTTCTGGAAAATTGGGTAGCTGCAGATGCCCCACAGAGTCATACCATGCATGAAAAAATGGCCCTTTCCAAAGATGAAACCTACAGCAGGTGGCAAGGACTCCAGGGACCTTGGACCCAGAGGCAACTAAGAGATACCTAAGCCTTGAAATAGTCCCCTGGACTACTTAAACCACAAATACCCTAACACTACATGACGACATGGGAGTCAATTTCCCTAAAGCATATGTAAAAGATGACCCTAGCAAGTTATAAACTATGTAGACATAAATAAGGCTTGAGAGAGCAGTAGCAGGTTATTTAAAAGTTGTTAAAACTAGGAAAATCAAATATTGATTAAAAAATTGTTGGCATTTATACTGTGAGTGTTTGAGGGAAATGCACAGTAATTTGAAAACATCATGAGATTGGTCTCATGCCAGCTTAGCTAAAGTCATCCGACAGGAGAGAACCACAATTGAGGAAATGCCTCCACAAGATGGGGTTGTAGGCAAGTCTGTAGGGCATTTTCTTAATTAGTGACTGAGGGGGAAGGCCCAGCCTATTGTGGGTGGGGCCACACCTAGGCTGATGGTCCTGGGTTCTATAAGAAAACAGGCTAAACAAGCCAAGGGGAACAAACCAGTAAGCAGCACCCTGCCATGGCCTCTGCATCAGCTCTTGCCTCCAGGATCCAGCCCTGCTTGAGCTCCTGTTCTGACCTCCTTCAGTGATGAACAGTGCTGTGGAAGCATAAGCCAAACAAACCCTTTCCTCCTCAGGTTGATTTGGTCATGGTGTTTTATCGCAGCAATAGTAACCCTGACTAAGATAGCAGAATGTTCAGAACCTTTTTTTAGACTTCAGACATAAAGTATAAATATTATGCATGTAAAACCCAGAACACATGCCACACTTACCAACTGAACATCAGGGTTGACATGCAGCTGGATGGCTCGAAGGAATGCTGCTGGTTTTTCGTCTACTTTTATGCTACATGAGAAGTCATCATGAGGTTATTAGAAAAATACAGATGGGCTCTTCAACAGAACAGTCATTTTATGAAAAAAATTCTTAGAGAAAAATGAAAACTTCTCAAATCTAATGCTGTTTCTCCAGTACATGATGTGCCAAAATACTCAACGACCATTCTGTTAGATTATTAAAGTTGAGATAAGTAGAAATTTCCTCAATTGTACAGAATCCCCTTACTTAATGGTTTGCTATTCAAAATTGGGTTAAACATGACGTTCCCAAATTTCGAACCTGTAACTTCGAATGTCTGAAGCAGGACTGGGATTTCTAAAATACTTCAGGAATCATTAACCAGTGGCCTAGGTGTTTGACAAATGCACACAAATCACCAAGGGGTGGTGGCGGCAGTGTTTGCCCTTACCTGGGAACAGCCTGTTTGGAGCCTGTACTTTCTAGCCTTAGTCAGTCTCTCAGCCAGCAGGTATTGTCAATTACACAATTGTATAAGGGGCCAGAGGCTACAGAAAGGATTCTTACATACGGGTACTTGCCAATGTAGCCTCTACATATGAAATAAAACTATCTGCTCCCCCCTCCCCATGAGGTGGGGGAAGGTGAGAGAGGAATCTTCTCAACGATGGGTGGCCTTTTTTACAGACAGCCGCCCAGCAGGTGGCAGGCCTCTTGCCCTCTTCCAACAGCCACCTGAAGGACTGCAAGCACTGCTTCAGTAATTCAGTGGTTTGGACTTTCCTAATGTGGACCTTTGACCTCCAGCTCAGACACACTCATCATCATCAGACAGGTATTTTAGATGAAACAGGCCAGGCATGTGACTTTAGCAAGCAAACAGATACTTCATAGATGAGAAAAAGTGGGGTAAAATAAAGGCTTTCATACAAGAAAAGTCCAAAGACATATGGGCACAGGCTTCTTGGTGAACCTGTGTGGCTCAAGGCCTGCCCTAGCAGCCCAGGTCTGCTGACGGATTGTGACTTCTACCATCTCTCTCTGCTGCATTTAACTCACAGTTTAGAGAGAGCAGAGAAGGGGAAACCTGAACGTGAAGATTTGTCAGCAGACTCGGTGATAAGAGGAGAATTCTAATGTGGTGTAAAATGAGACTTTGGGAAGTGCTGTGGCTTTGCATGGCACATATGCTGCTGATGTAATTCGTTAGTTATTGTGTGTTTACGGAGTAACTTCAAATAAAACATAAGAGTGAGTCTGGCTCTCTACAAGTTCATCAAGGTCAATTTCATAGCAAACTGATACTTAGTTTTGAGCTTGACTGCATCTGTACACATGTAGGCTTCAGTCCTTTTCTTCATTCCCAGAAGCCACCTGAGTATCTACTGCAGGGGAGTCATTTTAAATGCTCAAGAGTGTGAAAGGGTGACCTGGGTTTTTGCTTGTTTGTTTTGTCAGAAAGCTATCCTAACACTAGTGCTACTGTAACTTTTTGAAGCCTAAGATCTATCAAATCAGCCAGGAAGTGAAATATTTACTTTGTAATATCACGTTTGCTAATAAGTTTTATAAATAACTGACCAGAAAGGTTAAAGTAGAGAAGGCGCCACAAGGACTAATGTATACCCAACTGAGGAAACAAGTCTTGCCTATAAAACAAACTTTTACAAAGCTAGTAAAATGTATTTTAGCAGTCTTAAAGATTTACGTATTTTTGTTTTCTGTATGAGTGTTTTGCCTGCATGTAAGTCTGTGTATCGCATGTGTGCCAGGTGCCTTAAGAGTCAAGAAAAGGCTATCAGATCCCCTGGAACTTGGAGTTGCATACAGTTGTGAGCTGCCATGTGAATGCAGGGAACTGAACCTGGCCCCAATGCTCTGAACTGCTGAGCCATTTGGAGCCCCTACATTTTAGTTTTATAAAACAAATAAATATAAAATCTAACTTCTTGTGACTAATTTGACATTTTAGGAAATATTGCTCATGTCCTGGGGAGATGACTCAGAAGTCAAGAGCTTATATTTTTCTTGCAGAAGACTGAAGTTCATTTCCTAGCACTCACACTGGGTAATTCAAAACCACTTCTAACTCCAGCTCTGGGGGATCTGATACCTCTGCCTTCCATGGCCACTCACATTCATGTGCCCATACCCACACACAGACATACAGACATACACATCATTTTATACAATAAATTAAAACAGAAACATTACTAAAATGACTGTTTTATAGATATGCCAGGCATTATTTTTAACTTTAAAACAAAATAATACATGAAAAAATTCACTGTATTCTCACATTTTTGGGTAACCCACGTTAAATCCCATGGGACCTCCAACTCTCCTCAAGCAGCTCATGAGGCCTTCGATCAAGTTCTCAGCCCTGTTGCAGCATACGATCAACCATCTACTCAGAGGCTGAGAGCTCAAAATTTTGCAAGTTCGCATATCCTTGGACCAATCAGCAGCAGTTGCAGGCTGACACTGAGAAAAACCAAGACCATGAAGTAAGTTATCCAGAGAGTAATTTAAGAACGTTTGTCACAACAGAACAACTGAAAGACATAGATGCAACGGGCACGTGGGTTTCCTGGAAGTACAGGCACTGGGAATCATGCAAGGTCTGATGGGTCCTGCGTAGGCAGCTCTGGATGAGACACCCTGCTAGTGTCAAACTGAAAAAGAGATCTCAGAGTTCCCTTCCACTTATGTTTGTCCTTTTTCATGGACATTCAGGCACGCAGGCTGTCCCCTTTTGACTTCTTGCTTAAACCATTCAAAAGAACGAATACTGACACTCTAAGTTCATTATGCTATGGCGGATTAGGCCTGCAGGAAGGTGAGAAACAGCTACACAGAAGAGCAAAGATGAGGCCAATAGCTACTTCATGTGCATATTTGTGTACATGCTTGTGTGTGTGTTCAAAGGCCAGAACTCAGAGATACAAAGCCCCAGGGATGCCCCTGCCTCTGCATCCCACAGGGAGCTTACAGGTGTAACTGCTGCACCTGGCTGTCCATGGGTGTTGGAGATGAACTCAGGTTCAACTGAACCATCACGCCTGGGCCAAGGCCACTAGTGTTACAGAAGCAATATGATGCTTCTCCCAGTTTTTACAAACTGAAAAATGGTAGCAGAGAGAAGTGCTGACAGCTAAGTGGCAGCAAGGACAAGTTTAGAATGCCAGTGGCTTTGTCACAGCCAAGGGACTTTCTACCAAGCTCTGAGTTCCAGCCACTGCCATCTGCATCAGGTATATGGCTGGGATGCAGCTAAAGGAGACTGTAACACACAAATAGATTGGGAACCAACTTCATTCGAGTGTTCAGAGAGCCCTGCTCACTTACCTCAATGCTGCTGTCATCCTATGGGAATCATGGTCAAGGACAAAGTGCCTACAGACCTTTAGTTCACTTGGTCCTAGGGTCCTTCTTGACCCAGAAAAGCATGGGCCAAGAAGCTAATAACACAGCCATCTGTAATCAAGTGGCCTCTACATTTTGATGCCCCTTTCATATCTTCAACCAAAGCCTGGATGAAGGGTGATTTCTCTCCACATGTCTCAGCTCACTTCTAACCAAGCACTGTGTCTCGAGGTGAGGTCTGTATGAATCACTGACCTTCTATGTGAAACTGGACAAAGCCAGCTTTTAAAGTCACCCTCTATCAGTTAGAATTGACAAGGGTTATCATGCTTGCTTGCTTGTTTTTAGTGGCCTAGTGTGATAGCTGGTCATAGGCAGCCATGTGTGACTTGCAATTGTTTGAAACAGCAATTACAAAATACCTGAACCATGCCTACTGGATGACGCTAAGTCCACACAACTAAATTGACACCATAGAGAAAATCAAAAGAAACTGGAAATCTTAGGACCAAGACAGGGCAGGGCCATGGCCTAACACATATGGCAAGCCCCACCACCCTGGTGAGTGAGCAAACACACATTCAAGCAAACACTTTCAAATGAAAAGAGAATGAGAGCTCACTGTGTGGTCCTGCAGCAGTATCTTTTCAGAAGGAACTACCCGGCCAGTCAGGGATATCTGGCTTCCAAAATGCAGTCCCCAGGTCTCAAGCTCCAATCGAGCCACTTGGTTTCTGTAAACAGAGTCATTTTTAATCACTGCAGTGTACGTCTGCTGAAGGTTTTCAAAAATCACAGTAACTTGCAGAATTATCCAGGGGTGGCTTTCTATCTTTAGGGATTCTGGCTCCTAATTCTCATGTTATACATCAATACATTTATTTCTGGCAGCTCAAAATAATGATGTCAACCACTGTGCCCACCAAGAACAGGAAGGGAGAGGAGAATTGCTGTGGGGTGCAGGGGTTCCAAGGCACACCCAGTTTCGCTGTATCTGCCCTTCAGTAACAGATGACCTTGAGCAGACTGTTACACTGTTTTCAAATGCCTTGCTTCCTGAAAGGCAAGATGCAGATACTGTATCACACACTTGTAAAGATTAAAAATGGCAAGACTTGAAAATGCTCACCACAGTGCTGCCTGCTGCTGCCAATGAAGGTAAGATACCATCCTAGAACAAACTATTTACCAAAGGGATTATTTGGAATTGGTATATGCAGATTTCTCCTGGGAACTTTTGAATGTATTATTGGCTTTGGAGAAGATGGAGAATGATAAAGGATGAGGAGATAGAAATTCAGCTTTATCTTCTAAAGGAGACATGGCTGCAGTACCAGTGTGGGGTGGCTACCTGCACTAGACTGGGCCATCAGTGTGGATAGGGGAGGGGCTCCTCTTCCTGTTGCTTAGGGCAGTCAATGGCTGCTGGAGAAGGGGGATCATATTCCTCAATGGCAAAGACACTGGAACAATGTCCTTAATCAAGTCAGTAACACCCCCATCTTTTGTAGGTAACCCAAATTAAATGCAATGGGGCACTAAAAAGGCATCGAAGTATAAGGGCTTCTTGGGAAGAGGTACTGTGGGAGACACAAGGACAGTAATAGGGGACTAGGATCAAAGTACACTACATATGCATATATTTCACACTCATGAAGTTAAGGAATACATATTTTTAACACGAAAAAATAATTTAGCTTCAGAAAATTCCTAGGCTACACTTGTTGGGAGGAAGGACTGAGAAGGCAAGTCTTATCAGTAGAACAGGTGGCCTGTACCTCTGGATGTCATCCACAAGCCGGGCCAGTTGCTGCTGCCGTCCCACAGGGCTGAGCCGGGTTTCTTCAGCCACCGCCTTCATCAGGTGGAAATCAGAGGTTGCCTGGCTAGACAGGCCTGTGAGAAGCAAGCAAAGGCAATGGAGAGAATAACACGGACAGAAGGGCTGGCCCTGCTTAGGCACGATTCCCACTCAAATTAGTAAGATGCACCACCTGCGGAGTGCTGCACAGTAGACTGGCAAGCCCGAGAGTCATTAACAGCCTCTAACAGCTGAGTGTGGCGACACACACCTATAATCCCAGCATTCAGGAGTTCTGAGCCAGTCTGGGCTACAAAGTCAGTTCAAGGCCAGGCTAGGTTACATGGTGAACTCGTCTCTCTCTGTCTCTGTGTCTCAGGAAATTTTGGGCTGGACAGATGGATGCCTCGGTTGTTATGAGCACTTGTTGCTCTTCCAGAAGACCCAGGATGGATTCTCAGCACTCACACAGCAGTTTATAACCATATGTAACTTCAATCCCAGGGGACCCAATACTCTTTCTGACCTCTTGGGCACCAAAAACACGTGATACCGGCAAAACACTTATACATATAAAATAATAAAATAAAATAAATAATGTTTGGGGCATGGAGAGATGGCCTAACAGTTAAGAGCACTGGCTCAGGCAGACACTCAGCAGGCTCCCCTCCATACTGAGAATTGACACTCAGGCAGGCTCTACTACATACTGAGAATTGCTTTTTTGAAGCTGGCGCACGAAGAAACTAAGGGTCATTCTGGTCTCACTATAGCCAAATGGCCTGGCTTTAAAAACAAAACAAAACAAAACAAAACAAAACAAAGGTTGTATGATTTCCTTAACTAGTAAACTTCGAAACAGCAGCTTGGCCTCTGGAAATGACCCAGAGTCTGGTCTGACATCAAGTTTACACATCGAATGCATGACAGGAAAGAGGTCCCAGAGGGCACTTAATCCTCCCACTTGGCCCAGCTATTGTCTAAGCTACTTAAAGGGCCCCTTGTCCCTAGTTATGTGAACACTTTGGCATTCAGCTAACGTAAGCGGAGGCCAGTGAAGCTCTACACATAAACCTTACCTGTGAGAAAGCAGAGCTCCGGGACCAGGTGGACCATCTGAGGCTCTGAACTATCCTTTCTCTTTCTTTTCAACAGACTAACAAGCACGGGCTGATTTAGGTCAGATAAAGTGATGTTGTATTGCTATAAAATAACAAGGTTAATGAGGGGACAGCAAATGTGGACACAGAGAAGAGGGACATCCTCGGTTACAAGCAAATGAGTCACCCAGTAAATCTGTTACTACTCCTTACAGCTTTCTTCCCAGAGCTCATCTTTCCTACCTTTAATTATCTTTTATTTTTAATCGCGTTTTAATTTAATGTAGCGAATTATATGTATGTGTGTGTTTATATGTGTGTAAATGCATTACGTCATGACACAACTGTGTAGTCCATTGTCTCCTTCCATTATGTGAATCCCAAAAATTCAAATTTAAATCATTCAGGCTTGGTAGATAGTCTTTACCTGCTGAGCTATCTCACTGGTCCTTTATTATACTTTAGATTGCAACACTATTTTTAAGACGTAATTCTCCTGCTTCCTCTGGGTTTCCTCCAGATTCAGGACAGTCTTCAGTTGTCTGTATACACATTATGACTGAAGCATATGCCCCATGGTACTAGCCATCTAAATTCACTTTAACAATGTCTACACACAAGTTGCAGGCAAAGGTTATACTGTACTCAGTTTCTTGAAAGAACAAAATGGTTTTGATAACCAGATGGCAGGGAAGTAGAAGAAGCTTAGAACTGACAAGGGGGAATTTGATACCCAGCTCTTCTGTTCACTTGTCTTATATGAAATTGGGATGCCAGCAGTTAGCAGATGAACCACTCACACAGTGTGTGGTTTATGATGAGTCCTCAGCAGCTGTCTGGTCACACTCTGCTCCATCCCCCTCCTAAATTCAAATTTCACCTTGCCAAAGTTCATTTCCAAAGGCAAATCATAACTAATATTAACTTCCAGTATAGCTAAATGACAGGACTAGAATTATAAAATTATAATCTACAAAATACCTAGGAATGATGTTTTCCTGCCCATCACAATTATAATTACGGGCACAATATGCAAACATTCTCTAGTCCTAGTCCCATAAGGACTTTTATTCTTTAAAATAAAAACCAGTTCAGAAATACGGGGTTAGAGCTTGGAGCACAGCAAATGCTGAGGGAAAATACTCCAAGAGGCCTTTATCAAGAGTCTCTACTGAACATCACTGATTCAGTACAGGTGGCTGGAACATATTCTTCCTCCCAGGAACTAGGGTCGACACAGAAACAGAAGAGAAACAGTCCTTGACTTTTCTGGTAACTACATCTGCATAGCAAAGCTACACAGGACAGACCACATCCATGGGGACAGACCCTGCATGGCCCCTCATAATGAAGCCGCAAGGAATCAGATGAGTTCCTGAGGGCTCCACAGTTGCAGAGCTGGGACTTAACCCTTCACTCTGTGCCACACCATAGGGTGCTGGGCTTGAGCTGGTTAAGTCAAGGCAGCTTCATGAAGGAGGCAGAGTCCAAGAATAGAAGACAGTCAAGAGTAATGGAATCCTACAGAATGGCTCTGCCTAGCCCTGGCTACTTCAGGAAGAAGTTCTTCTACTTATGGCTCAAGGCCACACATTCCTGAAGTGGCTGTCCAAAGGTAGATTTTTACCTCCTCCCAGGACCCAATTTTCTGAAAAATTTCAAATATTTTCCACAAGATAATGTTTTCCACTTTGAAAACTAAATAGAAGTTTAGTGTGCATTTCCTACTTCAGAAAGTAGGACGTTTTGAAATCTGACAAGATTTTGTTTCCTTTCCTCCCTAACTACACAGAGCATACCAATTAAAGGACTGGCTCTTTCCATGGTGACCTTTTTAGAAAATGACAGGTCCTAAAATACATTTGTTCAAATAAGAACCAATTCACAATTCACTGATGTGCAGAAACCCAAACTTTTGGAGAGCATCAGTGCAGGTTGGGGGAGAAGGGAGAGGCGAGAAAGAGAGAGAGAGAGAGAGAGAGAGAGAGAGAGAGAGAGAGAGAGAGAGAGAGAACGCATCAGCAGCTGAGTGGGAAGCCAGGAGAAAGAGAGAAAGAGCACGTCAGTGTCCCAGTGTCCAAGGGAGAGGCCCAGAAGTATCAACAGCAGCAGTTTCCAGAAGCTATTTTAAGAAGTGCCTCTGGGCATGCCAGGAGACAGTGTCAGCACCTTGGCAGGCCCACGCTGTACCAGGAGACAGCATCAACACCACGCTAGAAATTATCTGACCATGGGAGACTCAGCCTCATCCCCACCTGCACCTAAAGGATCAATCACTGGAGCTGCATCACTGCCTGTACCTGCAGGAGTGACCACCAGAGTCATGGCCCCACCTATATCGAGAAGAGAGAGCATCTGAGCCTTGGGTGGGCCCGTCTACACCTGGAGTCACAATCACCAGAGTCACAACCCCCAACTATACAAGTTGGAGGAAGAGGGACCCCCTGAAGCACAGGCTCCACCTATATTGACTAGAGGAAGAGATGTATAGACAACAAGGTAAGAAAACAACAACACAAAGAGCAATACAGCATCACCAGAAACTAGTGGTTCTACTGCAACAAGACCTGAACATCCCAACACACATGAAGCAGAAGAAAACAACGTTAAAAATAACTTTATGAAGATGATGATTGAGGCCCTTAAAGAGGAAATGAAAAATTCCCTTAAAGAAATGGAGAGAAAGAAAAACAAAAGATTGGAAGAGATCAACAAATCATTTAGAGGAAACCAAAAAAAAAAAAAAAAAAAAAAAAAGCAATCAAACAGGTGAAGGAAATGATTCAATACTTGAAAACTGAAATAGAGGCAATTAAGAAAACACAAACTGCCGGGCATTGGTGGCATATACCTTTAATCCCAGCACTCGGAAGGCAGAGGCAGAGGCAGGTGGATCTCTGTGAATTCAAGGCCAGCCTGGTCTCCAGAGCGAGTGCCAGGATAGGCTCCAAAGCTACACAGAGAAACCCTGTCTCGAAAAACCAAAAAAAAAAAAAAAAAACCAAAAAAAAAAAAAAAACACAACCCACAAACTGAGGGAACTCCTGAAATGAAAAATCTGGATAAATGATCTACAGATGCAAGCATAAACAACAGAATACAATACAAGAGATAGAATAGGGAATCTCAGGCAATGAAGATATGATAGAGGAAATAAATTTATTGGTCAAAGAAAATGTTAAATCCAACAAATTCTTACACAAAATATCCAGGAAATCTGGGGCACCATGAAAAGACCGAACCTAAGAATAAAAGGGATAGAAGAAGGAGAAGTCCAGCTCAAAGGCACAGAAAATACAATCAACAAAGTCACAGAAGAAAACTTTCCCAACCTAAAAAAAGTCATACCTATGAAAGTACAAGAAGCTTACAGAACAACAAATAGGCTGCCCCGCCAAAAAAAAGTCCCCCTCACTACATAATAATCAAAACAATAAAAACATACAGAATAAAGAATGAATATTAAAAGCTGCAAAGGAAAAAGGTTGTAACATTTAGGGCAGACCTATGAGAATTACACTCAACTTCTCAATGAAAACAATGAAATCCAGAAGGTCCTGGTCAGGTGTTATGTACACACTAAGAGACCATGGATGCTAGCTCAGACTACTATATCCAGCAAAGCTTTCAATCACCATAGGTGGAGAAAACAAGATATTCCATGACAAAACAAGACTTAAACAATACTCACCTACAAATCTAGCCCTACAGAAAGCACTAGAAGGAAAACTCCAACCCAAGGAAGTCAGCTACAACCCCCAAAACACAGGCAATGAATAATCCCACACTAGAAGATCCCTAAGAGAAACACACACACAATACCATCACCACCAACAACAAATAAAATAAAATAAAATAAAATAAAATAAAATAAACTAGCAATCACTGGTAGTTATTATCCCTTAATATCAATGGACTCAATTGCCTAAAAAAGGCACAGGCTAACAAATTGGATATGAAAACAGAACCCATCCTTCTGCTGCATACAAGAAACATACCTCAACTACAAAGACAGACATTACCTCAGAATAAAGGGTTGGGAAAAGATTTTCGGATCAACTGGACCTAAGAAGCAAGCTAGTGTAGCTATCCTAATATCTAACAAAATAGACTTCAAACTAAAATCAGTCAAAAGAGATGAAGAAGTTCATTTCATATTTGTCACAGGAAAAAAAAATCCATCAAGATGAAGTCTCAATTCTGAACATCTATGCCCAAGGGCACTCTCATTTGTAAAAGAAACATTACTAAAGATTAAATCACACATCAAGACCCACATGCTAATAGCGGGAAACTTCAACACTCCACTCTTACCACTGGACAGGTCTCCCAGACAGAAACTTAACAAACAAATAAAGGAACTGACAGATGTTATGACTCAAATGGGCCTAAGAGACATCTGTAGAAGATTCTACCCAAACACAAAAGAATATGTCTTCTTCTCAGCACCCCAAAGAACCTTCTCTAAAATGGACCACATACTCAGTAACAAAGCAAGCCTCAACAGATACAAAAAAAATTGAAATAACCCCTTGAATCTTATCGGATAACCATGGCTTAAAGTTAGAAGTCAACAACAACACTAATTTCAGAAAGCCTACAAACTCATGAAATGAGACTACAAACAATGTTCAACTGAATCACCACTGGGTCAAGGAAGAAATAAAGAAATTAAAGACTTCCTAGAATTGAATGAAAATAACATCACAACATACCCAGACTTATGGGACACAATGAAAGTAGTGATGAGAAGAAAGTTCATAGCACTAAATGTCTACATAAAGAAGCTAGAGAAATCCTGCTACTATTGAATTAGCAGAACAACTGAAAGCACCAGAACAAAAAGAAGCATACCCAGTAGGAGGAGATAGCTGGGAATAGTCAAACTGAGGAATAAAATCAGTAAAATAGAAACAAAGAAAACAATACAAAGAATCAATAAAGGGTTGATTCTTTGAGAAAAATCAAGAAGATAGACAAAACCTTATCCAAACTAATCAAAGGCCAGACAGGGAATATTCAAATTAACAAAATCAGAAATGAAAAGGGGGACAAAACAAAAGACACTGAGGAAATCCAGAGAATCATCAGGTCATACTTCAAAAACCTGTACTCCACTAAGTTGAAAAATTTAAAGGAAATGAACAATTTTCTGGATAAGTACTATATACCAAAATTAAATCAAGACCAGATGAACAAATTAAATAGACTTGTAACTCCTATGGAACTAGAAACAGTCATCAAAAGTCTCCCAGCCAAAAAAAGCCCATGGCCAGAGGATTTCAAGACAAATTCTACCAGAGCTTCAAAGAAGAGTTAATACCAATAGTCTTTAAATTGTTCCACATAATAGAAACAGAAGAGTCATTGCCAAACTCTTTTTATGAAGACTACAGCTACTCTAATACCCAAACCACATAAAGACACAACTAAGAAAGATAATTACAGGCCAATCTCTCTCATGAATATTGATGCAAAAATACTCAATAAAATATTGGCAAACAGAGCCAGGCGTTGATGGCACATGTCTTTAATCCCAGCACTCAGGAGGCAGAAGCAGGCAGATCTCTGTGAGTTCGAGGCCAACCTGATCTACAGAGTGAGTGCCAGGATAGGCTCCAAAGCTACACAGAGAAACCCTGTCTCGAGAAACCAAAAAAAAAAAAAAAATCATCCACCATGACCAAGTGAGCTTCATCCCAGAGACTCAGGGATGGTTCAACATATAAAAAATCCATCAATGTAATCCACAATATAAACAAACTGAAAGAAAAACCCACATGATCATCTCACTAGATGCTGAAAAAGCTTTCAGCAAAATTCAAAACCCCTTCATTATAAATGTCTTGGAGAGAGCCAGGGATATAAGGAACATATCTAAACATAAAAAAGACAATATACAGCCAGCCAACATCAAACCAAATGGAGAAAAACTCAAAGTGATTCCATTGAAATCAGGAACAAGACAAAGCTGTCCACTCCATATCTCTTCAATATTGTACTCTGAAGTTCTAGCTAGAGCAATAAGACAACAAAAGGAATCAAAGGGATACAAATTGGAAAAGAAGTCAAACTTTTGCTACTTGCTGATGATATGGTAGTATACATAAGTGACCCCAAAAATTCTACCAGGAAACTACTACAACTGATAAACACCTTCAGTAATGTAGCAGGATACAAGATTGACTAAAAAAAAAATTCAATAGTCCTCCTATAGACAGATGATAAATTGGCTGAGAAAGAAATCAGAGAAACACCACCCTTTACAATAGCCACAAACAACATAAAATATCTTGGGGTAACCCTAATTAAACAAATGAAAGACCTATATAACAAGAACTTTAAGTCTTTGAAGAAATAAATTAAAAAAGACATCAGAAGATTGAAAGATCTCCCATGTTCTTGGATAGGTAGGATTAACATAGTAAAAATGGCAATCTTACCAAAAGCAATCTACAGATTCAATGCAATCTCCATCAAAATCCCAGCACAATTTTTCATAGACCTTGAAAGGATAATACCCAATTTCATATGGGAAAACAAGAAACTCAGGATAGCTAAAACAATCCTGTACAATAAAATAACTTCTGGAGGCATCACGATACCTAACTTCAAACTCTACTATAGAACTACAATAATGAAAAAAGCTTGGGGACAGGTTGACCAACAGAATTGATTTGAAGGCCCTGATATCAATCCAAACACCAATGAACTCTTGAATTTTTGACAAAGATACTAAAAAAATAAAATGGAAAAAAGAAAACATCTTCAACAAATGGTGCTGGTATAACTGGAGGTCAACAGGTAGAGGAATGCAAATAGATCCATATCTATTGCCATGCACACAACTCAAGACCAAGTGGATCAAAGACCTCAACATTAAAACAACCTGATAGAAGACAAAGTGGGAAGTAACTTTGAATGCATTGCACAGGAGACCTCTTCCTAAATATAATACCAGTAGCACAGACACTGAGAGCAACAATTAATAAATGGTACCTCCTAAAACTGAGAAGCTTCTGTAGAGCAAAGAACATGGTCAACAAGACAAAAGGGCAGCCTGCAGAATGAGAAAAGATCTTCACCAACCCCACATCTGACAGAGGGTCGATCTCCAAAATATACAAAGAACTCAAGTAACTAGACATCAAAAGACCAAGTAATCCAATACAAAAAATGGGGTATATATCTAAAAAGAGAACTCTCAACAGAGTTATCTCAAATGGCCAAAAGACACTTAAGGAAATGCTCAACATCTCTGGTTAACAGAGAAATGCAAATCAAACAATTCAGAATCTGATTTACACCTGTCAGAATGACTAAGATCAAAAACTCTGATGACAGCTTATGTTGGAGAGGATGTGGAGCAAAGGGAACACTTCTCTACTGCTGATGGGAGTACAAACTTGTACAGCCACACTGGGAATCAGTATGGTGGTTTCTCAGAAAACTGTGAATCAGTTTACCTCAAGACGCAACAATACCCTCTTGGGCATATACCTAAAGGATGCACAATCATACCATAAGGACACTTGCTCAACTGTGTTCATAGCAGTATTATTCATAATAGCCAGAACCTGGAATCAACCTAGATGTCCCTCAATCAAAGAATACATAAGGAAAATGTGGTACATTTGCACAATGAAGTACTACTCAGTAGTGAAAAACAATGACATCTTGAAATTTGCAGGTAAATGAAAGGAACTAGATAAAGCCATCCTGAGTAAGATAACCAGACCCAGAAAGACAAATAATTTGTACTCACTCATAAGTGGCTATTAGGATATTAGACATAAAGCAAAGGTTGAACAGCCTACAGGTCTCAACCCCAGAGAACCTAGTTAACAAAGAGAGACCTAAGAGAGACATACATGGATCTGCCTAGGAAGGGGAAAAAGACAAGATCTCCTGAGTAAATTTGGAGCATGGGGCCAGGGGAGAGGGTGGAAGAGAGAGAAGGAGGGAAGGGGAGTTGGGGAAAATGTATAGCTCAATAAAAAATAGCAGAAAAAAACAAAAGTACAGTTTTGGGGGGTTTTTGATATTCATTATTTTTTATATAATTGAATTACAAACAAGATTGAATTACATGTCAATCCCAGTTCCCAAAAGTACAGTTTTAATGCACATACTCAGAGCACATATTATGCACAAGATACATTAAAAGCCACTGTGCAACCAGGATTCCAAAAGCCACCTCTGCTCTAAAGAAAATGTGCCCCAGAAACAATGTGATATCCTGGTGCTTGCTCACCTTTTGCCTAAGTAACAGAAAGTAAAGTCAGAAAGCTCGTCACAGACTAGGTAACCCTTGATACAGAAGCTACAATGTGACCTAGTGGCAGAAGAGCAGTGCAGTGTGGCTGCTTCATGAAGGTTATCTCATGAACATGCACAGAGACTGGGCCATTAGTGTCTGGCAGGTAGATAGGGATACGGCAGGATGGATGAGTCGGGATGCTGAGGGAGATGAAGCTAAAAGGTGGGATGGGCCAAGCTGCAATACTAGAGATGAGGAAGAGGAGTGTGGCAAGGGTCTCCACCACCCGCCTGTGTGCAGTGTGCAGACATTAGGCTAAAGGCACTGGACATCCTACTGCCGTGCTCACTACTTACACCACACCATGAAGGAAGGAAGATACAACTCCATAACAGCAAGCTTCGTTAGGTCCCTCACTGAGCTCTGAGTTGAGTGCTTTGCCTAAGTTACACAGCTAGAGCCGTGCCCTTCTTATTTCTAGGCTTCTGTCCTTAACCACATCCCTGGGCAATATATACAGAAAGCTCTCTCCAGTGGCAGAGATAGTGAGATGCAAGGAGACCACAGGTCTGACTACATTACCTGCCCCAATGGGGCCCTACACTAATGCACTGGACTAGCCTGAGGAAGTGTTCCAGAGAGAATGTGATGGTAAAGACGGAGAGCTCATCATGAGGAGGTGGGGGCAAAGAGGAGGAGGGAGAAAGCAAAACAATTTTCCAGCTGAGATGTACAATTCTAAGAAGAAATGGGACAGTGAAAGATGTCCACCTGAGGGGCTGGAGAGATGGCTCAGAGGTTAAGAGCACTGGCTGCTCTTCCAGAGGTCCTGAGTTCAATTCCCAGTAGCCACATGGTAGCTCACAACCATCTGTAATGAGATATGGTGCCCTCTTCTGGCCTGCAGGCATATACGGAAGCATAATGTTGTATATGTAATAAATAAATAAATAAATAAATATTTGAAAAAAAATGTCATCTACCTGAGACTGCCACAGGACACTCAGGCTAAAAAAATGTAAGTGAGCATGCAGTCCTGAAATAGAGGCAAGGCAAAATCTGAACAGACTCAAACTACAATGGAGAAAGCAGCCTTGTAGGAGTGAATGATGGTTCTTCAGGAGAAGGAAGAAACCAACATCAAAAGAGACTGACACAGATCAACCTGAAACTCAGAGGAGAGCCACAAAGGATGTGACCAAGGGGTCAAGGAAGAAGCGATCAGGTCAGATGGGTGGCATGGCCACAGAGGCCTAATGTCATTGTAATATACAATTCAGTACTGTTAATTGTAGTCATCCTTCCCCTTCAGCGTGGAATGCCAGGATGCATTCCTCCTGTCTGACTGTGACTTTCTCCACAGCTAGTCTCTCTCACCTCCCTCTACTCTGCCCTCCCTGACTTCTGGCCACCTCTGTTGTACTGGCTAAGTCAATGGGCCCAATGAGATTCCAGAGAAAAACTGTGTAGTGTGTGCCTTTGTGTGCCTCGCTTCTTTCATTTAACACAATGATCTCAGGAACACAATGTATAAATGTCCCAAATGTACATCATGGAGATGTGTAACTGTCTACCCATGAAAAAAAAAGTAATTACTGATAAGTAAGGAGGGAAGAGCCACTGAAAGCCACTTGGGATAAGAAAGGTTGAGTGATTTAGCCCTCATGATGATATTTGTGTAGTAACAAAGCCAGATGCACGACCAGTGACACTTCTGGGAGGAAGAACTAAACAGGGCTTGATGCCACCATAGGCATTTTCCAAAAGTGGCTAAGGAGGACAAGAACTTTTCCAGGAGATATGTGAGGGTCAAGTTTGCTTTCTATTTCCTAATTCATCAGTGAGATTTGAGAAGTCTCAATGATTACAGAGAAAACAGCTCTGCTGAAAGCCTGGAAATCGAGGGCGGCAGAACTGTAAATGAACCGAGCTTCCAGAGGCAGCAAGAGATTGACCAATACATTGCTCGAGTGTCCGCTGTGGGATAGGAACTCCACTAGTGACCCAAGGTGCCCAAAATAGTTCAAATTGCTCCTTGAGGAGAGATTCCAGGGGAAAGAGCAGACCCTGCCCTGAACAGTGAAGCTGAGTTCAGGGAGAGGAAGCCTCCTGGATCAGTACCACAGGCTCCCAGGGAACATGCTGCCTGGCTGAGAAATAAAGGTTGATCAGTGCTTGTTTGCCTTAAAGATATCCAGGAAAAGGAAGCAATGTGTGTACATGTAGAGGGAGAGAGACAGAGTCAAGAGCCACAAAAGGCCAGTACTCCCATACCCAGAATGGTTTAGGAGATGGGGGTGGTAGTGAGAGAGTCAGGGGGAGAGAAAAAAGGAGTGTAGCCAGATCAAAACTCCACTTGAAGCTTACAACTGACTCCTAAGAGTACTGGAAATATTAAAGGTTGGGTGTGACATGACCAGATATGATCTTAAGGCCGATTACCACAGGAAGAATATAGGGGACAAGGTGGGGGTCCTAGCCAGGCCAGAGACAATGAAGGTAGAGAAGGAACAAGTAAGAGAATGAGTTATGAGGGAGGTAGACTCACCCTGACAGTTCAGGGGATTTTCTGGAAGGAATAATGTTGTGGTTTGCATTTATGAAATGTCCCCTACAGACTCCTGTATTTGAACATTTGATATCCAGCTGGAAGCATTGTTTTTATAAGCTTTGGGAGGCGGAGCAAAATGAATTGGGTTACGGGGCTGGGCGTTGAGGGGCAGTCTTGAGATTGTTATAGTCCAGCCCCAAGTCTGATTCACTCTGCAGTATGACCAGCCAGCTTCCTACCCCTGCCCAGTTCCTTTCCCCCGCTCCCTCCCACTTCTTCCTCATCATGGTGAAATGATCCTCTGAAACTGTAAACCAAAAGAAACCAGTCTCCGTTAAATTGTTCCTTGTTAGAAAGGTTACAACTACAAGAAAAGTAACTAAAACAGAGAACTCCTTCTCCAGGCTAAGGAGACAGGAATCACGCCTACCTGCTTGTAGTAATCCATGTACGTTATCTCAGAGCCATCCCGTTTCTGAAAGGCATGAGTAGGCTTCACAGACCAGTCAATGTCATCGATACGGTATGTTTTGTTGTTGTATCTGGTAAATTTAAGATACTTTGAAAACACTTTGCCAAATCTTAGCCTTAGGTGCATGGCTACCACACCACAATCTTGAGTTAACTCAAAATACAAGATCTACTCCTGAGATTGTGGAAGACACTGCTATAAGCAAAGTCACACTCTTGTGCCACATGATCAGCTCTTATCAGAGAAGAGTGTGACTTCTTCAGATCTCTGCATACCAACTGATGTACTCAGCGAGTCACAACCCACAGTGTTTGTCTCACCGACAGACTCTAGTCATCCTTAAACGTTCCAGTGATAACATTCCATTTGGCTTCCCTACCCTACTTTAGTGTCATACATCAACTCCCAGGCAATCTTCATGATAAAAAAAAAAATACCAATGCATGTGGCCCATCACACAATTCTGGAATCCTGTTACTCTCTCACCTTGGAATGGCCAAAAGTCAGCAAAACAAGAACCATTCCAAGTTCCTTTTCCCTTTTAGCACTATGGTCTCCTGTGGCCTGACCTGCAGCAGAGACCTCCCAGAGTTCCATGTACCTTAAAAGGTGTTTCCAGAAGAGTGTGGCAAGCTAATGCATCAAAATATACATGGGGCAGGGTGGGGGAGCACAGAGGAAGCATTCCTGTGCCTGGCAAGCTAGGCCGCCCCTCTGTTGTTCAGCCCAAGAAACCAGCTCTAAGATGAAAGTCCAGACCAGGCTAGCCACCAGGATGGCCCAGAAAGGAAATCAGTCTTTGACAAGCATTTGGGAACCCAGGAAGATTCCTAACTTGCTGGTGTTTTATTTGGCTCAATGTTCATTGAGGGCAAACTACACTGATAAACCTAGGAACCTGCAAAGGAGTAAGCAGCCCTTTGTCTAAAAGGCCTCAGAATCTCAAGGGGGCAGCAGTGGAGCACACATTCGGTCTTGTAATACAACAAATGACCATGAAGAGGTAGTCCTAAGTGGAGCATTACAGGAAGTGCTCAGAGAAGAGTGAATAAGTGGGGCCATCAGGAGCTCCAGAGCTGGGTTTGGGAAGGTAGAGATCTGAAAGGGGGATCTAGACACTGGGAACAAGGCAGAAGTACTGAAGCAACACAATGCAGGCTCCTGAGGGCCAGATGGAAGAGGAGGATGGCTCGAGAAAGCAAACAGCCATGTTGACTTGGGACAGTCCAGAAATCAGAAGTGACTACAGGGACAGACCTTCCACAGGGGAAAGCCAACTGACAACGCCCCTGCCCCCCAGTACTCTGGCCAATGTGACAGGAACATTCTGGATCCAAACACCCCTAAACATCCACTCTAGATAGCAGTGAGGGGCCAACCCTTACCGGGTAAGGACAATGAGCCCCACTAGCTGTTTCTGGCACGTCTCAGTGAAGTGGGACATGCCAGTTCGGAGGCAGAGATCAGTCATGAATTCCAGAACAGTCTCGTTTCGGAGGACTTTGTAGCTCACATCAGCATTTAACAGAAGTCTGCTTTCAAATCGGGACACAGAAACAGCAAACCCAGGCCACAGGGACAATCTTCAAAAACAAATAAAAAAAAAAAACAACAAACACAGTACTGAATATTAAAATCTACCACTGGGAAAACCTATAAACACTCTAATAGTGAGTTTTCATTCTAGTTCTCTGGAGGTCATGGCTTTGTTGTTATTTTGTCTGTTTCTTTTGTGTCATTTATTCCAGTTACTGACTAAAAACACTACCATTTTTCAGCTGGGGTTTCTTTAAACAGCTTTAGGATAAAATTCTTGTGAATAAATAAATTCAAACTGAGCTTCAGACCCTGCATTTCTGGTGGGAGCTGTCCCTGGCACTTCAGACCCTGCATTTCTGGTGGGAGCTGTGCTGGGTGTGCAGAGTGTTCACCAGATGTGTTTCTGAATGCAACACTCTGCTTTGTTGCCGGCTAATTGCAGAAAACTGAGTTCCAAGTTCCTTTTGGAATTTATGGCCTAGCACACTACCAAAGAACATAAACTTCTAGCTTTACATCTGGGTTCCCTATTCCCCAAAACAAACAAAACAAGAAAGAACACTTGAAAATTTCAAAAGCCCATTACATTCCATGTCCTAGACATGTGACACCTCATGGGAGGCAAAGCGGCAAGGTACTGTTTCATAAATTATACTGCTTAAGTCTTACCATTTCACAGGAACAGAAAATACAAAGAATCCTACTTGTACTGGGGGATCTCCACTGGTTCTGAAGGCTTATAGAAGTTCCGTCCAATTTGGTACATTTTCAACTTTTTAAAGATCCTGGAAGCATAGTTTTGGAATCTTTAGTAAATATTCATAACAGTGAGATTCAGCCTTTGGGGGCTGGGGAGACAGTGCAGTGAATGAAGTGCCTGTGACAGGAACCTAGAAGACTGAGTCTGGAACCCCAGTAACACAGAGTTATAATCCCAGTCGAGGCAGACACAGGAGAACCCTCCCAAGTTCAGGGGCCAACTGGCCTGATGCAGACAGCAATGAACAAGAACAAGAACTTGTCTCATACAAGGGAGATGAGGACCAGCAGAGGAGGCTATCCTCTGACCTCCACACACTAAGGCAAATGTGCACCCTCACACACACACACCCGATGGAACAAACACGAAGTATACATGAGTATATATTTTAAATAACTTTAATTCCATATCTTAAAATGATGTGGTTGACGTTTTATGCATTTAACTACAGCAATATGTGTAACTATAATTCTAGATAACTGTAACATTAAGACGTGCCATGTTGGGGTGGGGAGACATCCATGTATGTGGCTCTCTGGCCCCTCCCTATTTTGAAGGAAGAGGATGTTATTGATAAGCCATTGAAGTTCCCTGGGCGCCCCGTACCACTGTGACATTTTCTTCAGCAAGTGTCTATCCTGGTCACCTCTGGAAAGGGGTGGTGGTATCCAGTGCATGTGGAAATGGAAGCAGCTGAGTCAGAATACTGGAGTGTCAACTCTGGTGACTTGGCTACTGATGTCACAGAGGCCAGTCTCCCATATGTAAAGTAAGGGTTTGTGTAACAGTGCCTGCTCTAGTGAGCAAGGAACAGTATGATGAGCACCTTCCACATGTAGGCTGGTATAGCATAGTCCTCTCACCAGGGCACAGAGGGCCAGAGACTGGACAAGACATTTGACTAACTAGGAAATAGCATGTTACATAAGGAGGAAGTTACTTTATGTACCCAGACATTCTGGAAAGCCCCAAACTTTCTGACCCCCTCCCCTTCAGTCTGTTGTTGAGCAGAAGGTGGCATCTCTACAACAGGGCTCGAAACACAGTATCCTAACACATGCAGTGCTGAGTGGAACCACACACACACACACACACACACACACACACACACACTGTGTGGAACCTAAAACAGTGTTGAGTGGAACCTGACACACGAAGTGCTGAGTGGAATCTGATACACACACACACATAACACACACACACACACACACACACCACACACACACACATACACACACACACACACACACACACACACACACACACACACACTGTGTGGAACCCAACATACACAGTGCTGAGTGGAACCTGACACACACACACACACACACACACACACACACACACACACACTGTGTGGAACCTAACACAGTGTTGAGTGGAACCTGACACACGAAGTGCTGAGTGGAATCTGATACACACACACACATAACACATACACACACACACTGCTGTGTGGAACCTGTTCACTTGCTTGAGAGTGTTCACTTGTCATTAGGCTTGCTCAGTTTTCTTTTTTCATCTCCAGGCCCAATGGAAAATCTGCTTTTACTAAGTGTAGAGAGGGCCCAGGGATTCTGCATTGGTCAAATCCCTTCATCCTCAAGGTAACCCTCAGTCCATTCTAAAGATGTCAAAAGCTTGCATACAACCAGTCCCCTTCCGGGGGACAGATGTGGGGGTTGGGATGGACCCAGGGCAGAACACAGCTAGTGACAGCCTTGTATACCCTAAACCAGCCAGCTAGTGGGGAAACAAATCCATCATCTGGCCAATTCCTACTCTGTTCACTTGAGTCTGGGGTTGGAATGGGGTAGTGTAAGGAAATGAAGGAAAAGCTTTTTAAAGCAACATGGCCTAACTTTTGGATAGGGCTGAATAATGAGGATTTGGGACACAGATGGATCATGTCCCATCTTACCGCCACAGCACATCAACATCAGTGAAAGTCATCCTAGAGTTGCTGCTGGCACGTCACCCACCCAGTACCCTGCGGATCACCTCGACACCCAGGCTGTACGCCGAAAGGTCAAGCAGCTTACTTTCTGAAGATGACACTGAAGAACTGAATGCACACTGGGGAGCTTGAGGACAGCTGGGTCGTTAGAGTGAGAGTGATCGTGACGGTCTCACCTCTTTGAGTTTCACTTGTCAGTTCTGTGACCTGGGAAAAAGAGGTAGGTACACGGCACAGCTTACCTTCAAGTGTTCGGAACACAGAAGCTATAACGCAGTCGCACATATGTGAACAACAACAGAGCTTCAGGTGTTGGTATGTGGAATAATCCCATCCACATCTGGGGATCAAATTACTTTAAAACTCTGATAAAGACATTCCCTCAAGAAAGTCCCATGTATGTACATATAAAGAATAAATGTACATATTTTTAGGAGGCAGCAGACTGCCTGGCCCATTTCAAGTTCATGAATTCCTGAGATACTCCTCAAAAGGTTTATTCACAAAACAGGAGAGGAAACCCTTAAAGGAAAACAGCCAGACAGGAGGAAGAGAAAGAGAGGGAGCAGAGAAAATGTGGGTGCTAGGATGGGAAATTTTATTCCATTAATAAAAGCTTGCAAAGGGCTGCTGAAAGCCTTGGTGCTAGCCTAAAATGAAACTGTTTTAGCTACATAAGGACCACAAGGATAGGCTCTGCATCAACTCCCCAACTAATAAAACCCTAAGCCACCAAGGGCTGGAGAGATGGCAGCATCTTGTTCTTGTAGAGGACCAGAGTTTGGTTCTTAGCATCCACACTGGACTGCCCACAGCTACCTAGAACTCCAGTTCCACAGGCTCTGATGTCCTCTTCTGCACTGAGGAAAACACACACACACACACACACACACACACACACACACACACAACAAAAACAAACAAAAACAAAACCCAAACTTCTAAACTTTGCAAGGCTCAATACAGTATTTTAAAATAGAAACATTCTCAAATCAGTCAATAAATGTCAATGATCCGGGGTTTTTCAAAGGTTAATGAATTAGAAGTCAGCTCATTAGCAGGCGTCTGCATATTCTCACCCACCTTCTAGTTAGTGACAGTTTTTGTAACAGGAACTGGACTACTTAGTTGCAAAGAGAAACCTGTCCCTCCACACCAGGTTGAGGGGAGTCGGGAGGTAGAGAGGGGAGTGGGGAGGGTGGGGTGTAACCTGGGGAGACTCCTAGTCTCAGACAACTCCTACAGAATTGGCAACAGTTACAGAGACCTCAGGAGGTCAAGGTAAATCCAATCCACAGGAGCAGGAGAGACATCCTGCTCCCAGCCCCCTGGGGACTGCAGACGAAGGATGTGGACAACAATGGCTGTGGGTGAAGAGCTGCAGGGAGGTGGCAACAGGCAGTCTTGGAAACTGTATTTCTCAACAGCTTCCCAAGATCAAACACTTCCTCCGGGTCCTTGACCCTCCCTTACCAAGCACCAACTGCTTCTGTACTTCCTCCATCAGTCCCAGGACCTGCCCTTCCAGGCTGCAGGCCTCCCAGTACACATTTCTTCTCCCCTTCCACTCGCCACCTCAGCAATCACAAGTCTCAGTGCATCCACACAGCAGTGTCTGTCTCTAAGTGATTTCCGCTGTTCTGATACTACCACGGCACATGCTTAGACAGACTAGGGAGGCTGCCTCTTACAGTGTACCGCGTGGCCTGGAGGAAGCCGCTTCATCCTTGAAGCTTCCCCACTATCTCTAATGTGGGAGTGGGTCCAGCTGGACTTCCAGGACTGTGAAGATAAACAGGGCACTCTGGGATCTTATCTTCATGCAGAACACAGGCGCTCACAAAGGTCAAACACGGAGCAACACTTTGGGTTTTTATTCCAGTCCTCTTGACACACTGCCCAGGCTATGCCTTCCCACCCTTTCAGGAAACTTCAATAGGATGTGACGGGGGGGGGGGGGGGGGGAGAGACTCTCTTGTGGCGCTTCACTGGTCCAGAAAAGACAAAGTCAAGTTCTCCCTACCTTCAGGGCCACTTCCACACCTGGCTAGTTAAACCTCAAAGACCCAAGTGTCTCAAATAGGCCCCTCTCCCTTCTATCACTCAGCCTTGGCCCTTCCTCACTGTCCACTTCTCTCATCCTGAGACCCTTCCTTAGACACTAATCATAACTCTCCCAGGTGTCCTGCTTTTCACCATGCTCTAGGTTCTAACTTTGGGGTGAGACCCTCAAGCTCTTTGAGCTCCAGAGGTGATGAGAGGGTTAAATGCATGGTGAGAGTAAGAAAGAGCCTGGCAGGGCACCTGGTCAACAAGTGTAGTCTGACAGATACACCAGCAGCATAAAGGATAGTCCTGCCCTGCAGTGCTGATCTGAAGAGCTACCAAGCACAGAACTCTACCTACACTTACCAAGTGCTCAACAAATGTTAGCATAATAAAAATACTGATTATTGCCATTCTGCCTCACTGTGTTCATTTGTAACTCTGATGTTAAGCCGGAAACCTTTTATTTAAGACCCCTGTAGTATTTATCTTTATTTCCTTCATGGTGCTAACACTTTACTAAGTACACCGTCAACTCTGTAAGTCTTACACAAAGGTGGCAAATAGATGTGAGTGAATGAAGTTCTCAGCAGACAGATGGAGTAGAGAATCATGCTGGAAGGCCATAAGGCAGCTGGAAGGCAGCTTCCAGAAGTATGGAGAGGAATGGAAAGTAGTACAACAGGACTTTTCAAACCCTATTCAACACCCTAGAAAGATGGAGACTGGGGGTGGTGGTGGGTGGAGGATTATGCCTGAGTACAATAAAGAGTGAGCAGAGCAGTGTCACTGTAAGGATGCTCACTATAACAGAGTGACAGGACATACACCAAATAAGGGACATGACAACTTCTGCCTGCACCCAGTATCACCTAATCTGGAAATGAGGACAACAGCCCTGATGAGCCACATGCTGCCTTACAGCCTACCTTGTCACCTGCCTCCTTACTGACTGTCCCCAGCACAAAAAAATGTGTTTGACACACATGACATGCCAGTTCTGAATTGAGATGAGCAGTGCTCACCTATTCCTGGCATGTGCAGAACAGAATTTCTCCTGCTTCGCTAGAAACAACTGGGGTAAACAGGACCATTCATTGACACACAAGTGACCTCTAACGCCACTGAAGGTATAAAGATGACTCTAAGGACAAGCTGATCTTAATCCTACCAAGGCACTGAAAACACATGACACAAGGATAAGAGACAGGATGCATGCTATCCATGTGTCACTGGACAAAGGATTTGAAGGGGGAGAAAAAAGTTTCTAAATGCGGATTCTGATGTTCTGAGCCACCAGATCTCACCACTTGGTATTATCCATCCCAAGGTCTTGAAAAGGATACAGGAATGCTCAGAAATTCATTTCTTGTGTAAAATCACAAAGACTTACTTATGACCTATCAATGTTAACCTGTGCTGTTGGCACCATAGTGCTTAAAAACGTTGAGCTCACTGACTGAACTTTCTCCTGGAAGCATCAAAGATCTACTGTAATGTTTTAAAGCCTGGTTCTTTTTTCTCATAGTAATTCTAATCTTGCTTTAAAAACAGACTATTGAGAGACCCACGCCTACTGCTATCTCTTTGAGGACTGGTAATGTTGAAAATCTGAAAAAAAAATGGGTAAAGGAAGATCAAACACTTAACAACTTCAATGGTCTCATTTTGCAAACACTCTTAGATTGACAACAGTAGCTCATGTTTCCTATGACTTAGTGAATTATGAAGAAAGGATGGTTCTACATTCAGAAGTGGACATGAAATTATCTGGCCACTCAGGCACCCTGCACAAGGGCAAGAGAGTGTGGAGATGCGGATAGCCTTAGAGCCATGGAAATGGTGATTCTGGAGGTCCCCAGCTCAGGGAAGTTTCCAAGTTCATCTATCTTAACAGTTTGCGGCTCTTGAATGCTTAGCATGATGGAGCATCAGGTTCATGTATGACAACAATGGCTGATGACATCTTAGGAAACCTGTGAGCTCTCAAGCAAGGAACCAGGGATAGATGAGGAAGAAGCATAGGAACACTCCTTCCAACTATCAAGAAAATCAATGATCTTCTCTACACATACATAATAAGCAGATATGTCCACATGTGTACACACACACACACACACACACACACACACACACACACACACACACACAGAGTGAAACAATGACCACACTGTACCTTTAGATCCAGCTTTTCTGAGAGGAAAAGAATGGTGCCATCAAATGCTTTTGCCTTGTCCAAGAGTTTGCTGTGACTATAAAGCAATGCAATCCTCAGCCTTCTAGAGGCTAAATCCGGGCTATATGTGACATGGTACTGGTACAGCTGCCAATCCTGGGGCAAATCTAAACTAAAGAGATTCGTAACCAGCTGCAGAGGTATTCCACTAGAACCTGGAGAAGAGAAAAGATGCCTTTCACCAGAATAGCACACCATGTTACTATTAATCATATTTTGAAAATTGAACATGGACCATGGTTGCTATAAAGCAGGGGCTTTTCATCAGTGGTGTGGGATAAACTCCTGCACGTTTAATCTGGCAACTCCCCTGGGAGTTACTGTGAGCTCAAGTGCACAGTGAGCCTCCAAAAACAGAGGAACAGATGTGACTTTCCAAGCATCTGAAGGCAGTTGCCTGGATCCCTCCCTAGACATCTTCCAGATGAGTCTCTGTGACCCAGAACAGTTATCGGACAGTCTCAAGATTCTATTCTGAGATCACAAACACAACAAAAACAAAAATGATCCCATTCTCACTATGAATGATACAATTCCCAACCTCTAAGAAATTGAGGTAATCAGAACCAGGATTTAGGAGATTCTGACGAAGTTCCATCAGTAGTTAGAACACTGTGTAAGTCCCCCAAAGAGGTAGTGGGAGGCTGTGAAACAGAAACAGGAACTCCTGTACAGAGCAGCATGACTTGGGCTTCCACTGTACAGGCACATGGAGTCCATGTGTGCTTACTGGAATTCCTTCACCTAATACATCTTTGCTTGAAGCTTAAATGTCTGCAGGACAGAATCAGAGGGGGCCAGAGCAGAGCTGGCTGGACAGAGGCTGTCACAAGCGCCTTCCCACAACGAATTCTAGAGGGTACCAGTGACTTCTCACTTGTCTTCACAGAAAATGACTACATTTGTATCTTTGGTACATTTGTACCACACATACACTATTTTGCTTTTTTCACGGAGAAAGCAGAAATGCAAATGAGGAATAAATGGTACTTATATACTTATATACTTTAGTGCTCCCTTGGCCTGGGCCTATCATACGAGTGTCTGTCAGAGGCAAGGGATAATTATGCCATGTTTGCTTAAGAAAAAATTTTGTTCTTCCAGATTCCTAGTGAATAGCAACACATCAGCCTGTCATCACAAGGACAGAGAAAAGTAAATCTAGACTGCCAGAACCTTAGGAGATCATCTACGTCAGCGTTTTCAGACTGTAGCAAGCACCATCAGTGCTGAGGTTGGGAAGATACAGAAGTCAGTGTGCTTCACTGTGGGAGGCGCTGAAAAGACTTGCCATTTGTGTGCTCACCTACATGCACGTGTGTGCTGGTGTCCATGGGGGCTAGAAGGCTGGGCAACTCCTTCCAGCTGGCGCCCCAGGGGTTTGTGAGCTGTCTGGCATGAGCAGTGAGATCTGAATGTCAATCCTCTGCTAGTGTGTGTGTGCTCTCACACCAGCCCTTTCCCCTCGGCTGGCCTGTGTGTGTGTGTGTGTGTGTGTGTGTGTGTGTGTGTGTGTGTGTGTGTGCACTCTTATCACCAGCCCTCTCTCCAGCCCAAGCACAACAGAGTGGCCCCAGAACACCTGTATGCAGGGAGGTGAGTACTTTCTATGAAATGCTACTTCAGCTGTACAGCTACGTGCTAGATAATAACATCCGTTTCTTATTATGCTGCTTTTAAAAAATAACCAAACAAACCAGAAATTCCCATTAGTGAGAAGGGAGCCACAAAGCTTCCTGCAAATCCAAAGAAAACCACAGACTACACTCCTCAGAAGACTCACACCTGTGTAAGCAATTTCAGGAGCCTGGAGTCTAAATGAAGAAGTATTCCCCATTGGCTGAGGTCTCCTTTCTACAATGAAATTCCCACAGGCTGGTTCTCCACATAAGATAAGGGTTGGAAAGAGAAGACACATCTTTCCAATGTCTTCCCCAAGTGAGAGGCAGATATCTTTCAAAAGTGGAACACAGTTTAAGGAACAGTTCTGTGTTTCCAACGCTTAGCTTAAACAGCAGACGCTCAGTCAGTAGTAGGTCTTGGGTGATTAACCAACTCATCCATTTTACAACTAGAAATTTAAATTCCATGGCAAGACTTGGTAATCTCTAAAAAGTAACAAGAAGGACTGTCTACCTGCTTTACAATCTTTCACATGTGCCAACTTCTCCCTGGTACAGACACTCAAATCTATGACGTCCCGTCTGACTTTGCCTCTTTCCGTGAAGGTGCGTCCACCGTCATCATCTGGAACAAGAAGTAACATAGTATGGAGGACTGTGTGCATGCTGTACCTCAAAACCACACTGTCAGTCAAAACAGGTTTTCACAGGATGTGCCTGTACTGCTTACACATCCCTGACTATACAGAAGACTTTAGCCTCAACACTGAAAATTAGAGAAAGTATGAAATGTTCAACTAGAAATACCAGTGTTAGCTTTTACAATACCATAGACTTCCTCTTCTTGGCTCAGGAGACAGCTGCTCCCTCCCTGTCCCAGTCCCACCTGCTAACAAGTGACAAGCCCCTCTCTTCTCTAAAGAGATTTAGGAGGATCTCTCACTTTTCCCAGTTTGGGGGCGGGGACACATCTAGGCATAGCCAGCAACAATCATGCTAGATTATCACTTGAGAAGACAGGTCCACCTCAGCTTCTACCGTTTACACTAGATCACAGAACACTGAAGTAAATGTCTCCACCTGAGTGACTCGTTAAAGTGAGTACAGAGGATAGTAGCCTTTTAAATGTCTTCAGCACTTGGAAGGTAACTTTAATTCATCAAAATCCAAGATTTTATAGCAAAATAGCAAGTATAGCGGTGTGCTGAACCTCTGGGCTCTGAGTTTATCTGTCCTGTGATATAGTCACTGTATGCAATGTTGCCAAATGTTCTTTCCACCTGCTCCAAACTTCCATCCAGACCCTTCTCCATGGACATGGAGTCTCTCAGGAAGATTTAAAACAGAATTTTTGAAAGTTCATTTAATGCCGGGCGGTAGTGGCACATGCCTTTAGTCCCAGCAGAGAGGTAGGCAGATCTCTGTGAGTTCAAGACCAGCCTGGTCTACATTATTCCTGGACAGCCTCCAAAGCCAAAACAAAACAAAACAAAAAACAAAACAAACAAAAAACAAAGTTCATTCAATTTTCAGATATTGCACTAATTTTAATTGATCATCTCACTGATGTAGATTTCAAGCGATGTTTAGACTTAAACTTAGTCTTATAATTTCAAACTACCAGTGGCTAAGAGCACTTCCTTTTTATGAAGGACTGGGGTTTGATTCCTAGAACCCATATCAGGTGGCTCACAATTACTTCAGGGGAATCAAATGCCTCCAGCCTCACACACAGATAATACACACAAAACTATTTGTTGAGCAGAAAGAATCAGAAAAGTGGCTTCTCCATCTGGATCCCTGTGTCCCAAGCGCAACCAGAAAGCTCAGAGTCCACAATGAAAATGTGAGGAGGACCCTTGGGGAGAAGGGAATAGAGTGGTCAGCGGGGTCTGGTGTCTTAAGGCTTGGTGGGTCTCTCTGCTCTGCTCTGGCTGATGCAGGTCAGGGAGACAGACCCAGCTGCACTTACGTGGCTGTGAAATGGAGCTCGTTCCACTGCTCAATGCCTGACTGTCCCCAGGACTGGCAATGCTCGATGCCTGATTGTCCCCAGGACTGGCAATGCTCGATGCCTGATTGTCCCCAGGACTGGCAATGCTCGATGACTGACTGTCCCCAGGACTGGCAGATGTGGCCTACAAAGCAGGCAGAAAGTTTGCTCAGATTCAAATCAACTCACAACCCACAAGGTTTCCAAAAGACAAGAATGGAGTTGTCTGATAGCATAGATTACTATGAGCCAGGAGCAGAAACCCCTGAGGAATAAGAGAGAGGGTGGTCACTCTCCACAAAAGGCTAGGGAGGAGGGGGAGTGCTCCCTTGCCATGCTTTTAGCCTGAGCCTAGATAACAATGTCAGACCCCAGAGCAGTAAGATGTGGAAGTAGGATCCTCAGCATAGGGATGACCCCTGTAAATGAACTGAACTGAAACTAGTTCACAAAACAGATTAGGACAGAAGCCATTAATATTTTCTCTGCAGAAACTTCCCCTTTCCAAAGCTACACAGAGAAACCCTGTCTCAAAAAAAAAAAAAAAAAAAAAAAGAAAGAAAGAAAAAGAAAAAAGAAAAAAGAAGAAAGAAAAAAAAGAAGAAAGAAAAGAAAGAAACTTCTCCTTTCCCAAGAAATTATTGTATCTTGGCCTTTTTTTTTTTTTTTTTTTTGAGCAAAGTCAAGAGAACACTAAATGATAACAGCCACACTGAGTGCTTGCTCAACCAACAGCAGTTGAATCTAGCATCTGAATTTGATATGAGTTCTGCTACAGTTACTAAGACTGTAAGAGGTAACACGGCAAGACACAAGTGAGGATACTTCACAGTTTTGACTGCCTTTCGCTGGCTCGTTCTTTCCTTTTTGTCGTTCTTACAATTTACAACCAGCTGAACTAAGGCTAAGAAAGTAGAAGGCAGTTCCACACCTCCTATCCACAGTGTTTTTTTCACTTCCGGTTCTCAACAATAGTATCTACTTCAAAGAAAAAGGTGGGAAATCCTGGAAAACCTGGAGAAGTCAAAGAGGAAAGCCGTACCGGGATGGTCGCAAGGAGGACAGGGAGAAACACTCACCGTGAGGTCTCCTGGGGCACACCCAACTTCCCTGGCACCATGGCCAGGGATGATGCCTCGCGCCCTCACTCGGGCCCGTCCACTCATGTTCCTGGGTACGCAGAGGCTTTCCTGAGCTCCCGAGCCTCGAGAGAGGTGTTTTCTCTTTATGAGTAGATGGGAAAGCCGTGACTAGGAAGTGGTAAGTATTCAGCTCCTGAGATGGTTGTGGTAAACAGCACCCGAGCGTGGGCGTGTGGTCCACGTGGACCCTAAGGATGCAGGAGCACGTGGGATGGGGGCGGGCCTCGAGTAGCATTTCAGGAATCTGTCTCTCTGTCTCTCCCATCCCTCCCTCCGTCCTTCCCCCTCCCTCCCCCCTCTCTTTCTCATTCTTTTTTCTTTTCCTCCATGCCACCTCATTTGCTGTGAATGCCCACCTTACAGTCTTTATCATTTTGAGGATGTATCGCTCTGCTACTGGCTTTTAGAAATTACTATAATCATGAATGTATGTGGAGTTGTATCACATGCCACTCTGGACCTGATGGGAAGCTTACGTGAAGGTTATAAAATGTGTTCATCCGAGTGTGGTTAGTATGTACCCTGAGAAGAGGTGAGATCAAAGTGTGGGAAGTTTGTAGATGGGCCATTAGACTAATGGTGTCCTGGAAATGGGTGAATCTATGTGACTCAGTCTTAAAGAAATTAGGTTGGGGGCTGGAGGGGGCTTAGTAGTTAAGAGACTTGTTGCTCTTTCAGAGGACCAGGGTATGGCTCCCAGCACCCACACAGTGACTCACGACTGTCTGGAACTCCAGTTTCAGGAGACCTGTCACCCTCTTCTGTCCTCCTTGGGCTCCTACATGCTTCCAGTGCACATAAAGACACACAAGTAAAAATGTTTTTTAAAGGTATAATTCAGGCCAGGTGTGTACAGAGTCATGAAAACTCTTAAGAAATGCTTAGCTGGTGGGATGAGGGAACACTTCCAGGGTGACTTCACTGGGGACAAAGCTGCTTGTGTGACTGTGGATGAATCACCTTAGTTATGCATGATCTGTCTCAGCCAGTGAAGAGTGGTATTGTACCAGAGACCTGCATGGATTGTACTCGGAGGTCTTTGTGGGCTTCCTAAGTGTGCTGAGTGCTGTGTAGCAGTTTTCTCTGAGACAAAAACCTTGTGTTTTGGAGGGAGTCTCCAAGTGATCAATCAATAACATCTGGATAATCGACACAGGATACGAGAAGGGACGTGAAACTGGGGGTGTTCTAAGGGGAGGTGAACATTCCATTGTGCAGACAAGCTCTTGGGCTCAGGAAATAAACTCAAAGCTTCACATGGTTCTTAACCCTGACCAGACACATTAGGCCACTCCATTCTGAACTGTATAGATGCTGTAAGGAGAGCTGAAAGACATTCTCAAACAAGGTGAGAGACCTAGAAGAGGCCAACTGAATGGCCCCAACCAACTAAGCTGCCTTCAAGTTGTGCCATGAGCTCTGGGCTTCCAATTTCCGTGAATGGTCACCCCAGCTGGGGTGGAGTTTTTGTTTGTATGTTTTTTGTTTTGTTTTGTTTTCGTTTCTTGTTTTTTTTTGTGATATGACTGTCTTTGTGTCATTTCTACTCCTGTAATTAACTTGACACCCATATTCCTATTAGTAACCCCAATAAAACTCAGTTCACCAAGTTAGATTTTGGTGACATCCTTGCATTGGTCTGTTGTTAGTCCCTTGTCTGGGGAGAGTAGGTGTTTGTTCATGTCCCCCCCAAAAGTGTCAGGTAACACTGACCCAAAGGACATGAAATCTGGAATGGCACCCAGCAAAGCTGCTGGGGTGCCAACCATTTCAGCCTTTTGGATAGGAACAGCCTGAATCATTCATTTCCTTCCAGTAATAGGAAAGCACTGCCAGGTGTGTAAACAACAAAGAAAAAGGATGTGAGAAGCAGGGATTAAAAACAACAGCAGCAAAAATGCTATTCCTCCCGTGTCTTAGACTATTCAAAAGTGGAAAGTAAAGTCAAGTAGGGTGAGTTCAAGGCATAAATGGAATAAACAAGAGCTCTCTTAGTAAGCCTAGAACTATCCCATAGAACTATCTAGATTAAAACCCAGAGTTTGAAGACAATTATGATTATTATTTAAAGAAAACCACTCACATTTGTGGAAACAACCTAGATGCCCCTCTATCTAGATAAAGAATGGAGAAAGAATATGTGGTATTTTTGCACAATGGAGTAATAATGCTAAGAAACAATGACATCCTAAAATTTGCAGGCAAGTGGACAGAACTAGAAAAAAACCATCCTGAGTGAGGTAATCTAGAGCCAGAAAGACAGAAATAGTATGTACTCACTCATAAGTAAATTATCAGACATAAAGCACAAGATACCCAGCCTACAATCCACAACCCCAGAGAAGCTAGAACCCTCTTCCAGAAACAGATGGAAGCAGATGTAGAAATCCACAACTAACCATTGGGCCAAGCTCCTGGAGTACAATTGAAGTGAGGGAGGAGTGATAATATGAACAAAGGAGTCAAGATCATGATGGGGAAACCCATAGAATCAGATGACCAGAGCTAGTGAGAGATCACTGACTCAAGTCTAACAAATGAGGAACCTGCATAAGACCAAACTAGACTCCCTTAATATATATAGGTGGCAGTGGTAGAGCTGGGACAATAAATGAGGCCATTGGTAGTGGGTCCAAGATCTAACACTTATGCACAAACTAACTTAGTGGAGCCCATCCTAAATTGGGGAGATACCTTGCTTAGCCTTGAAACAAGGGTGTATATGTGTGTGTGGGGGGGTGCCTTGGTCCTGCCTCAATGAGATGATGGGACAGACTTAGTAGGTGGAGCAGATGGGGGTGGGGGAGAAGTGGGGGAGAGCAGGGCAGGAAGAGAGGAGGGAGGGAGAACTGGGATTGGAATGTAAAAAATAAATTAGCTAAAAAAAAGGAAAGAAAAAAAAAGCCACTCACATATAGTCTTCTTACATCCCAGTGAAAAGAAAAAAGAGGAGGGAAAGGAAAGAGAGAGGAAGGGGAACGGTGAGGAGGAGGGAGAGAAAGGAGAAAGAAGGGGGAGAAAGAGGAGAAGAGGAAGGAAGGGAGGAGCCAAATGATAGGAAACTATGGATGCAAAAACACCTCTCAGCAAGCAGTGGTAGTGCACACCTTTAATCCTAGCACTCAGGAGGCAAAGGTAGGCCTGTATCTGTGAGTTCAAGGCCAGCCTGGTCTACAGAGCTAGTTCCAGAACAGGCTCCAAAGCTACATAGAGAAACCCTGTCTCAAAAAACAAACAAAATAAAAAACACACCTCTCCATTCCAAGGGAATAAGAACTAGTTTATCCTGGAACCAAACTATGGGTGACCATGGCCTGAGAGTATGGGGCTAGGTTACCCCAGATTCCAGGTTCCAGTGTGGAAACAGGTTCATGACATTTTATTTATGGTAACAGAACAAAGAAAGTTATAAATCACAGCATTTCTAACATACCTTGGTAGAAACATCTGGGAGGCGGGTTCCTGAAGGATGGCGGGATCTTCACTACAGGCCTCAGATGCTATAGTTTAATCAGTATTTGTAGACACAGATTCTTCTTAGGAGTTCTCATTCATAAAAGAAACAACAACAAATAGGCAGGCAGTAAAAAAAAAAAAAAAAGGAGGAAGAAAGAGGGAAAGGGGTTTATAGTATAATCTTAGAAAGTCAACCATCTCTTCTGTACACTCATCATCAGTAATGGGTCACCCAATCCCAATCAAACTCCAGGAGGGTGATCACATGACTGTGGAGACCAGGAGACCAGGACCAGTGGTTGTCACCATCCCACTATCTTTCACTGAAGGGCAATGACTATAGGGATACTGTATACTGTATGGACCAGGAGCTTTGCAAATCACAAGTCTTAGTCAGCTAGACCTCTGGCAAAGAGCATTTGTTCAAAAGCTGTGTATTTGTTCCTCCCCAAGAAGGTCTGACAAACCATAGGGCTTCAGCATTATCTTGAGGCATTATTATTTGCTCACCAAGATAGTAGATAGATATGAGAGCCTTTTAAAATGTTGATTTAACCTCAGGGGAACCAGAAAATCAGAGGGTATGGACAGGTGTGTCTAGTTGCTAGGAGAGCAAAATCTCCTATGGGGCTTAGTCATTTTGAAGTTGCTACTTGAACATAGCTCTCAATTTAACTATAGTAATAGTGACAACAATCAGGTAGACAACATACTGAGGCCAGAGGCTACAATGCTGGCTTTTTCTGTATAATATTAGATAGAGGAACTTAGTTTGTAGTGAGGGGATATCCCCCTAAATTGCAGGGTTATTATGGGTTTCCAGGATTTCTAGAGGACTCTAGACTTCGGTTCCACACTTGCTCTGATATTTCTTCCTGTAATAGACATATATTGTGGCAACAGCATATGTTGGAGTTATTTGTTGTTGACACAAAAGCCACAGATTTCATCTTAAGAGAAAGAAGAGATGGGTTAATCTGGAGCCAGTAGGGTGACAGTTGCTCAGGAACACAGACTTAGGTTACCTGAAATTCCAGGTTCCAACGTGGAAGCAACTTTACAGTTTTTATGGTTTTAAAGAACAGAGAAAGACACAAATTAAGGCAAATTTAAAACCCATTAGTGAGATGGGCTTAGTGGTGTATGCCTTTAATCCCAGCACTCTGGGAGGCTGAGACCAGCTTGGTCTACAGAGTGAGTTCTAGGACAGCCAGGACTGTCATATAGGGAAGCCCTGTCTTGAAACAAACAAAAGACCAGATACATTGGTGAGTACTTCAGAGAGGCAATTCCACTGAGACAGGGGAGGCTTTCCTATAGGCTCAGAATGCTTTTGGATTGGTAAAAGCTAGTTGCCTGCTAAGTCAAAAGGTTTTTATCTATTATCACAAGATGTTAGTTTTTACACAGAGGAGGGCAAGATATAGCTGTTCTGCAGGGCCAGAACTTAGCCCAAGGGAAGGTCATTAGCCTCTGGACCTGCAGCTTTCCAGTCTCTCCATAGCACTGAAGTTCTGATCGGCCAATAGTCTCTGCAGACAGGTTCCTTTCAGGAGTTTCCACTCACAGCCAAATGCAGCTTCACTTTGGAGTATTCATTCACATTGTCTAGTGTCCATTTCCCTGCTGAGAACATCTGAGTGTGGCATCCTTGTCTTCAATGTACTTACACCTCCCAGCCCTAGTGCAGATTAACCATTAGCAGCCCACTTCTCCTACTTAGAAAAGGTCTTTTACATCTGTTTAGCCTGTGGTCTAATGGGACATTCTCATTACCATAGTAGTAAATGAGACTCAGCAATTTAAAATTGCATCCATTTATTCACTTATTGTATATGTGGTATGGGGGGGGCATGCACGTGCCATACACAAATGTAGCAATCAGAGGACAACTTTCGGGAGTCAGTTTGCTACTTCCACCATGTGGGACAAACTCTGATCATCAGGCTGGTGGCCAGTGCCTTCATCCACTGAGCCATCTCATTGGTCCAAGACACAGTAATTTTGAAAATACCAAAGATTAAAAATCCAATTCACTAAATATTACATTAAGTAGCTTTACAAGGCTTTACAGGCAATGAAAATGTGCTTTATACCCCCGTATACACACACACTTTTCTTTAGAAGAATGTTGATGGTTGTTTCCAAAAGTCCATATCTTTAAAAGTGGACATTGAGAACCAATGACATATGCTAACTGGAATTGAATGAAGGACAATAAATCAGATTTTCCCCTCAAATATAAAAGTAGCATTTTAAACATTCAAGAATCTGCTATAATGAATCTAGGTTTTATGTTTATTCCTTGTTCAGGGAATTCCCACTTTGATTTCACTTCCATCTGCCCACCGAGGCTGTTTCAAGCTGCACAAAGGTTTCTTCTCAGCAAAAGCACAGTGGATGGTGCTCTTTAGGCAGGTATGGTGGACGGTGATCTTTACACTAGCCCTCACTCTGGTGAACATGTCCCACTTTTTTTCTACCTCTTGGCCTTCAACCCTTTGGTTCCCTCTTCTCCCCTTCTCTCCCCACTCTCCCTTTCCTCAGGCTCTCTTCTCAGGCTCTCTCCTCAGGCTCTCTTCTCAGGCTCTCTCCTCAGGCTCTGCTCCCAGTCTTTTTAGTCTACCCAAACTTGACATTACTTAATGTGGTGGACAGAAACTAGTAACTATACTGTTGAGAAAATAGGAGCATGTGGGAAAACAAGCCCAATTAGAAGCCAGGAGTGTACCCTTACAAACTGGTCACCATAAAATGAGAAAGCTGAGGTAGGCCTGGTACAGCTCCACACAGGCAAACCAGTACAGAACCAGTAAACACACAGACTCCACTCTACGAAAGACTGGTTTTTCTGAGCCAGGCAGTGGTGTTGCACACCTTTCATCCCAGGATTTGGAAGACAGAGGCAGGCAGATCTCTGTGAGTTCGAGGCCAGCCTGGTCTATAGCGCTAGTTCCAGGACAGGCAGGGCTATACAGAGAAACCCTGTCTCTAAAACCCAAAAAAAGAAAAGAAGTAAGAAAAAAAAGGAAAAAAGAAAAGGCCGGATTTGTCAAGAGGCCATATAGCTTAAAGGTCCCTGAGAGCAGGCATGAGTGCCCTGAAATGTATATTGCGCTCTTATTCACCAAACAACACCAAGAACTTGTCTTCTCTTCTGGGTGTCTGGAAGTACACACACACACTAACCTGGAAGTAACACACACACACACACACACACACACACACACACACACACACACACACTAATTGAAGCTAACATCCACATTCTCCCCTCCTCCCCCACCCCATCCCCTGGTTTGCTGCCAGTTTCCTGCTCCTGGGTGTGAACCCACCAGAGGTTAATTAACTCTCTAAGCTCCAGGGAGCCAATTAGCAGAATGAAAGCTAGTGGAACCAGAAGGTCCCAAGAGCTTTTTTTTCAGCCCCCTTATTTTGCAGTTCAAGTGACAGTGGCTCAAGGGGTGTGACACACACAAGGCATGTACTGTCACCTTAGGCAAGTCCTTTAGAGGTGCCTCCGTCTGTGGGAGGGACTGGAGGTAATTTCAGCTATCAGTTTCTAGGCGTATACTCAGGGCCAGGGCTATGTAGAGGGTCTTATTTCACCCCCTTCTGTACCTCCACACATGATTACCTTCAATTAGAGATGAGATTACCAAAACACAGAAAAGCTCAATAATTTGCCCAAGATCAGACAACTAGGGAATGTTGCAAAGCTGGTCTAGGACCAGTTATATCCACCTCCAGAGTTCTTAAATCCTAATTATTAAATCCCTTTCAAGGGATGCCCATCAAGTTATACTTTTAAAAAACAATTAAGTTTCCAAAATATCTTGCATCATCTATAAACAACCTAGGGCTGAGTTGGGGAACTCTGACCCCAGCGTCCCTGCTGGATTCTGTATCCTCCAGGATGCTCCTGTACTCCCACAGCAGAGGTGAATACAGGCCATCCACTCTCCAGTCTGCAAAGCATAAAATAGTCACTCTGGCCTACACAGAAAATGTCTGCTGAGCTCTGGTTGAGAGCCTTCAGAGATTTGGTTCTGCAATGGCATAGCACCTAACAACTTTGCCTGGATGGTTTCCTAGGGGCATTCACCTTACAAAGGAAGCCACAACTCAGAACTTAAATAAGCCAAGCCACAGTCTCAGGTTCTGGCTGGCAATGGCAAGCTCTTTCCTGAAGTCACTCTGGCACCCTAACTGTCTTCCTCTTACTGTCAGGGAAGGGCTTGAGAATACAAAAGAATCTAAGCACTGCCAGCAAGTTCTTCTGGCTATGGAGAATATATCCTTCCAGATTCCCTCATGGAATGAGGGTCATCCAGGGGTAAAAATGTTTCATTCGGGATCATTTTGAAAGGAAAGCTTGTGCCAAAAAAAAAAAAAAAAAAAAAGAGCCATGACAATTACAGAAAATACAATTGAAATATATGACACATTCAGAAGTACTCCTCCTCATAATAAACATTCCATAAACATAGGCTAATTTTATATGATTTAATGCAAAAGGTATAGGTGAAACAATCCATAACAATTTAATTACAGAGCTTTACCAAAACAATTTTTTCAGGAAAATACCATGGGCACTTCTAGTCTGAAAATACAAGCTTATTAGGAATTGTATGATCCTGAAATAGGGCTCAGCTTCAAGAACTTACTTGAAATACACAATATGGTATAACTAACCTTCCTTTTTGAAGATTAGTTCTGTAATAGATCTTGACATTTATTTTCAAGAAATGTAAAATGCATATGAGGGCATCTTACAATCACTGCAAAGAAAGAAGGAAACATGATTATAAATACATGTGTATTTAACCAGCTGCCTGATACATGTGAAGCATCACTACTTCCTTATCACAGTAAATCACTAGGTGTTCTCTTCCCCCACTTCAAGAGGACTCTGTGCTCAGGGTCATTCCTCAGCCCAGTGTTGCCCCAGCTGGAAGGCAAAGCTTATCAGGTTACCAAGTCCTAAACTCTCTCCCTCTGCCCAGTGTAGATCTCCAACACTGAAACCTTTGACCAATATTTCATCAATACTCATTTAAAAACAAAACTTTTAAGCTGGGTATGGTGATGCATATCTTTAATCCTTGCCCTTGGGAGGCAGAGGCTGGTAGATCTCTGAGTTCAAGGGCAGCCTGGTCTACAAAGAGAGTTCCACAACTATACAGAAAAACCCTATATTGAAAAACCAAAACAAACAAAATCCAGCTTTTGTTTTGCCTTGGCTAGGTGGCTGGTATTCTGTAATTGCAGTTCTGCCCCCACTATAACACTTGAAGGAGGAAATGTTATTCACACTTTTAATTACCCCCTTTATGGAAAGGACAGAATAGAAGCACCTGGGCCTAAGTGAGTTTTACAAGCTTTCATGTAAAAGCTCTTGAACTCAGACAACTGTCCTAACAGAGCAGCAGCAGAACTCTATATAAAGATAATTATCTTGGACCCTGCCCATAACAGTGATCGAAGGTCCTAGCATGAGGCCTTTTGATTTATGAATGATGCTTTATTTTTGTGACTAAAATCCCTATTCACTGTGGCAGTGGTAGATTATAGAAGCCCCAAGAGAAGGCACTTCTTACACCTTTCTGTACCTTCCTGGGGAGCTCAAACCCAGTGTTTGGCACAAGTAGGCACACCGACTGACATCTGTTGAACTTGGAAAGTCAGTGACTGTATTTTCAAGATTGGTCCCACAGCATAGGCTCAAAGGCACCAGAACCAGTGTACTGAGATGCAGATTCATAAGAGAACCTGCAGATTTTAAAGAACAGACAACTAATTTGAAGGCACTAGTTCAGTTCCATTTAACAAAAAACTGGACAGAAAAAGAACAGTCATATACAGATACCACAAAAGGTTTTTTTTTTTTCTTTTGCACAGACCCATAGTTCAACAAAGTCTCTTTTACTGTTCTCTCTGCACAGCACCGCCAACACTGCTGAAGAACTAACATCCCAGCTTAAATTCCAGGCCCAGCAAAGGCAGGAAATATGGTGAACATGATGTTGTTTTTTACGTCTCTTGCGTTGTAAACACTGGTTAGGAAAAGGGCAAGAAAATTATGTGTACTTTTTCACATGTGTATTTTTAATGTTTTTCTCACTCCAGGTTATAGGAAATATAAAGACAGAAGAAACAATTAGATGATCATTCACATTGTAAAGGGACTTTCCATTTATTTCTATTAAATACTGCACTCCCTTGGGGTCATGAATTTGGGGTGTCGCTTAAATGCAGCTTTTCAGGAATAGGTTTCTAGTGTGAAGTGAGGTGCACCCATATCTTCATCTTGATTTTCTGCTGAGGCTAATCTTGCCTCTTGTTTCTGTTCACAGGCTGGGAACACACACACAGCTGGTGAAGGAAATCTATGGCTTATCTTTTCCAGGATTGGAGGGCTTGAGGAATCCAACCTTCAAAGAAAGATCCACTTGTGGGCACAGTTCTTTCACTATCTCATACCCTCTGGCTTTCAAAAACACTGGTTCAACCAACCATGGGTCAGAGAACAAATAAATATGTCTAAGATTTAAAGGCCACGTGGATCCCCATTAAGGCCCGTGGCCAGACAGAAAAGCCACTTCTTCACATGGATGGCAGGTAAGGAAAGGGCTCCTTCCACATCCAGGACACCACTGGTCCTTAACAGAGAGCCAGCCCAGCTCAAAGTCACAAGGGCCTGGGAATTCCCCCATCCCATCCTTGTGCTAAACAATATTAATTGGTAACTCATCTTTTTCCCATCAAGCAAAATTGGGTATTAGGAAAACTCAGTCAAGGAGATGTAGTCAATTCACAACAGAGTGGCCTCACCGCTCAAACCAGCTTGCCAAGTTTTGGATGCTCTTGGGCTGGTCCCCAGAGGTCTGCACAGCTTGGCATGTCCGGCACCATGGCTCATCCCAGAAAGAGGTAATGTGTACCGCATAGCTCCGGCGCCAGTGGAAGTAGCGGCGATAGACAGCCAGGTTTCTGTCGAGAAAGAGCAGGTAGGCAGCCAGGGAGGCAGCACTAGGGAAGTCATCCACGTGGATGAAGGATCCACGAGGCACGAAGCGCTCATAGTTGGCACGGTCAGGACCTAGCACCACTGGCACAGCCCCAGCCAGGAAGGCATTCCGCCACAGCTTCTCAGTGATGTAATCCACGTGTTGTGAGTTCTCGAAGGCCAGGTAAAACTTGTAGCGGGCCACAGTGTGTAGCAACCCGCTGGCTGGCACTGGTTTCCCGACTGCCGCCCGACCAAACACGTCCACAGGCACATGCTGGATCAACTGGCGGTAGTAACGGACCCGCGCCTGGCGCTCATCCCAGTGGCTCACAACCCAGGCAACCAGGCCCCGCTTGCGGGCCAGCGGGGGGCTCAGGCCTGGCGGCTGGTCAGTGGGATGGCTTCTGGGGTAGAGGAAGCCATAGGGCACGAAGACATCTGAGTCGGCCCGGTAGGACAGCGTCCAGTTGAAAAGATTCTTAGCCAAGCCCCGCAGCCCAGGGGAGTGGGAGGGCGATTCGAAGTTCATCCACACCCAGCGTTGACCCGGGGGTCTAGAGCCTGCGGTCTCCAGGGCTTCGCCTGCTAGCATCGCCGCTCCCTCCTGGTCGTCGAACACACGTTGCTCCAGAGCCTCGTCCCTGCGCACTTGGGCTCCCCAGGGCGGGGGCCAGTCGGAGAGTCCCGTCACCAGGTCGCGGTGGTGGAACAGCACTGCCTGAGCCTCCCCGTAGGCCGCGCGATCTGTGAGCAAGCGACAGCCGCTGATGTTGAAGCGCAGGCTGCAATCAGGGGGAGACCTAGGGTGGCCGCCGCGCCCCCCAAAAGGTTCCCACCAGAGCAGCACTCCCACCGGGCGCGGCGGGGCTGGAGATGCCCAGGGGAGTGGCGGCAGCTGTCCCCAGCAGATGCAGGCGGTCAAAGCGGTGCAGAGCAGCCCGGCTGCAGCCAGCGCAGAGGAGCTCCGGCGTAATCTCCAGCCTGGGCGCACTCGTGCGCGTTGCCGGGTCCCCGGCGTCCCCATGCAGGGCCCAGGAGCGGCCGCCTCAGCTCGCCACGCGTCCACCGACCGCGAGGGGCGGCACCGGCTCTCATACTGCCGCTCGTGGCCGGCCAGGGCCATGGAAGGGGCGGGCCAGGCATCAACAGGCCCGCGGGCGGTGCCGCGCCCCTCCCAGGTCCAGGGCGAGGTGAGCTGGGCGGACAGCCTGGCCCGGCGCCACCTTGTCCCTCCCAGACACTTCGCCCCCAGACCTGCAGGGCCCGGCCCCAGGCGTTTCCTGCTGCGCCTGCGCTGGTTCCCCAGCGAGGGCTCCTGGGCTGCTCTCGGTTGGACCCTCACCAGGGGTCCCGGCCTCACGGTGCGTGTCCGCTGTCCCAGCGCCTAGGTCGCTTAAGCCCTCGCCTTTCAGAGTAGTGGACTCGAGAGCTCCCCAGAAGTTTAGAGCGGGTGGTATGGTGGTAGTGGGAATGCAGAACTCAGAGCAGAATCAGCTTCCTTCCGTATTGCCCTGTGCCGGGCTAGTGACGGCCGGGGCGGGAGGGGGGTGGGACTCAAACCCTAGAACAGCTGGAATGTAGTCCAGACCTCGTGGGCCTGCAAAACAGACCGGTTGTGGAGTCAGGCACCTGCCCGGAGCAGTGTGACAGGTCCCAAGAACATTCCAAAAGATGCTAGCGGGTCCATCACAGTACAGAAGGCGAAAGTGTTATCTGAGTTATGGAAATACATTCTTTTCTTGACTCCCATCAAAAAAGAAAAGAAAAAAGTTTTTAAGGGTTTTATTTCACTGAAACGGATCATACACGTGACTTTACCCAATAAGGCAATCTAAATTTGTTTCCGTTTCTCCACCCCATGTATTTACAGTTTGATTTTTTTAGATTTTATTTTACTTTTTGTGTATGGATGGTTTGCCTGTATGTGTACTGTGAGCATGCCTGGTGCCATGGAGGTCCGAAGAGCACATTGGGTCCCCACGATTGTGACTCACCGTGTGTACACTCTGTGAGAGCAACAAGTACTCTTAAGCATTGAGCCATCCATCTCTCCAGCGCAGCAAACAGATTTCTGAACGTGAATATTCAATGGAAGGATGACACATAAGAACTTTTAAATATAAACAGACAAGTCACAAGCAGGCATGTGGAGCATACTGCCATGGGGATTATAGCCCCAGTTAACTAATTCTAACTTAAAGTGTACTCTGATTTTCATAAGCAATTTGATGCCTACAATGTGAATGTGGCTGAATGCCTTTTATATAATCCTTGAGTTATATATCTTATATCATGGTCTCTGATGCAAAACCTGGTGAACTATAGGAACTCCATTCCCCTATACCCACACAATTGCTGGCCAACAGCATTCCTGGTACTGAGGGCCTGCGGGCCTGAGGGCCTGAGGGGAAATAAAACTTGAATGGCCACTGTGTTTTGAGAACATTCTACTCTTAGCTGAGTGAATGAGGATCACTATTTTTAATCATTTGGGAAACAATTTCCCAAGAAGGTAATGCAAAATACTTGGGACTATAAAATGGTGAATCAGATAAATGTTCTTGTGCCCAAGCAAAGGCTATATCAGTTCTTCACATGTATCCAGATGGTCACAACCAGTCATCCTTATCTGCAATCACTTGGAAAGCTTAGCCCCAGGGCTAGACTGTGACTTCCTGGACTAGACCCTTTCTTATTATTGAGTCAGCTGTTATTAGGTGGAATTCTGGGTGGGGGGAGCTGATTTAAGTCGAGGAAGCAATTTTAAGAAGAGTTTTAGAAGCTCCCTGATGTGCAGCCAACAGTTCCAGCAGCCTACAGTGTGGTATCCGTATAAGCTCTGGAGAACCTGTTGGAAACAAAGCCCTTCTTATCATCAGTACAGGAAACATACCTGGATTTTCCATTTGGATGCATTTTCGTTGATTTGTTTTATTTTTTCAAATGTTTATTACATTTTCATTCATTTATTGTGTGTGTGTGTGTGGAGAGGAAGGGATGCTTGAATACCATGGCACACACGGGGAGATCAGAGGACAATTGGCAGAAACGGAGCCTCTCCTTCCACCATATGGGTCTTGAGGAACCAAGACTCAAATGTAGAAGCTTCTCGAAGTGTCTTCTGGTAGCTCTTCCTACCAGCACTCAGCAACAGAGTGGAAATTACAGATTAGACTCATGTGTCTAGTAGTTTTCTCTTCCCATACCTTACAACATTTTATGGTGTTTCTAGCATAATGTTTTAAATTAAAAAATGAAATAAAAATGAAATTCAACAATTTTTATTTGGAAATAGAAGTTTCCGCAATTTCCCACTGTCTGTGTTTGAGTTAGGGCCTCTTGTAGCCCAGGCTGTCCTTGAGCTGACTACATAGCTAATCTTCCTGTCTTTACTTCCTGAATCCAGGGATTACAGGCATGAACCACTAGTCCTGGCTCGCTGTTGGTTTTTATTAATATAAGAGCTATAAAGGAACAAACAGCATGGGGTGTTTTTTGTTTGTTTGTTTGGTTGGTTGGTTTTTCGAGATGGGGTTTCTCTGTTTTAAGCAAAGCGGGTGGGTTGCTTTCCTTTTAGGCAACAGACAGTTGCCTTTTAGGCAACAGACAGTTAGGCTCTGGTGAACAGGTGTGTTGGTTAAAGAAATACAAGTTTTTCACTACAGATGTTCTTTTATATATTCCTAGAAAATCATTAAGCCATCAGTAAAGGACGAGCTGAGTGAAGCCAGAGCAGAAGGGAAAACAGCAGGAAAACTGTGAGAACATGGGTCTGCCCCTTTAGACCAGATTCGATGGCCTGGAGAGTCAGGCCAACGCCTCCCTGCAGCTCTGTCTGGAAGAGTTAAGAACCAGTTTGTGCAATATGACTTGGCAGGTTTCAATTTATGGTATCTGACTCTTCTGTGCTCTTATTCACATGTGCTATATTGAATTAAATCATACCATGATGTAAAGCTTCCTGGAAGCACCCTCTCACCCCAACTCATAAAAGTGATATTTATCTTGTTGCTCCCTGTAGAGGCGCCTCTGGCTACCTCTATCATCCTCTCCTCTCTCTGAATGTCCCCTCCCCTCCTCTCTCTGAATGAAGCTCCTCTCTAGATTTTTTGTTTGTTTGGTTGGTTTTTCAGATGGGGGTTTCACTGTGTAGCCCTGGCTATCCTGGAACTTGCTCTGTAGACCAGGCTGGCCTCTGAGAACCACCTGCCTCTGCCACTGTCAGCTACTCTCCAGGTTTTAAATGGAAGCTTTTCCCTCCTTTGTATGATGCTATCACACATATCCCCATATATTGTATTGTTTCCGTCTAGTGCTCTTCCTGCCTTCTTGATGCCTGATCTCATGGCCTGGAGGTCATTTCTCTAAACAAAACACATCTCCTATGTGTCAGCTGCTTTTCCAGCTCAACCGCTGCTTCTCTTCCTCTTTATTCAACAAAAACTACTGATGGAATTCAAATGTGAACCAAAGAAGGCCTAAACTGTGGCAATAGCTATGAGGATGGGGAGAACATTAGAGAAGGCACCTAAGGGGTACTCTGGGAAGGTATTCTAGGTACTAATTGGGAAGGCTTTCTCGATACCCACATGTATCTGTTCCGTGTAAATTACCCCCTGGGCGTGTTTGTGAGTGCTGTTTCATGGGGAGGGGATGGTGACTGCTTCAATCCTAACTCCATCCACAGCACCAAACCAATCACCTAGCAGTTGTCATCATCTCAGTGACCACCCCACTGAATGGACGAATGATGAATGGGGACTCGTAGTGTATTGCTGAAATTACCTAGCAGTATCTATTCCCTATGAGAAAGTGACTGGGTTTAAGAGAATGAGACTGTGGGAATGGCTTACTGTGACCTTGAGACACCCCATAGGCTTTCAGTGGAAAATTACAGACATGTGTTAATTAGGCTTCAAACTCATTCAATTAGGTCACTAAGATTGATGCAGCCCAAATATACATTCAGACAACAATGGCCAGGGGGATGTGGGCTCTTTTTAAAACCTTCTCAAGACAGAAGAGAAGGGCTTGAAATGACCCCATCTAAATTTCATGGAATAAAAATGGGTAGAAAGTGATGTGAGTCAGGCAAAAGTGTGCCTCTTCCCATGTGTGAGAGATTTACTAGGAGATGACGAGGATGGACTAAATGAGCTCTCAGGCCTCCCAGTTTTCACAGAACATTGCCCAGGGGGAATCAGCTTTCAATTGTCTGCATGAACAGCCAAGTCAGTTATAGAGGAAGGGCTTTCGGATGCTGAGGTTTGTGTAGAGAAACACTTCATAATGCGTAGGCCAATCAATCAATGGTCAAGTGTGCAAAGGCTGCCTGTTTGCCTCCAGTTTCATTAAAGGACCAGACTCTTTGGGAAAGGACACAACTGTAATTCCTAAAGTCAAACACATTGTTTTGTTCTTCCTCCATGGAAATAGGTCATTTGACTTTTCTGTTTGTTTTTGTTTTATATTTTGAGTCAGGGTCCCATGAGCCCCAGCTGGCCTCAATTCACTGGGCAGCCAAGGTTGATTCTCCTGCCTCCACCTCCAAGTGCTGGGGTTACAGGTGTATGCCACCATGCCCATCAGGAAACCACACCAGTTCTTCCTAAGACTACCTTAGTGTTCCTACCAGATTGAGAGAGAGAGAGAGATGGTGTCCTGCGGAAGACCCAGAACATGTTCTGATGGCCTCAGTCTGTCCCTAAACTCTGGGAGAGCCCGGCTGCTCTCAAAGGCGCTGACATTTTTGGGGTGGATGTAAGGTTTCTGAAGCTGAATGCAGACCTCTCAAATGTGCTTTCCTGAAGAGAGATAGAGGCAGTTCAAAGTCCAGTTTGATATTAGTAAGTTTGTTCTTATCCTCAAGGGGAAGGGCGGGTGAGCAGGTGTGGCAGGGAAGGCAAACAGGCAGGTTGTTTCCTTTGTCAGGAACACTTTTTTTTATCTGCCTGACTGGGAAATGGGCAGGGAAAGAACAATTAGTTTAAAGTTGTTAGGAATTGCTTAGGATGAACATCAACTACCCTGTTATATTCTCTATTGCTGTTGGCGGTGGTGGTGTGTGTGCTTGTGTGTGTGTGTGTGTGTGTGTGTGTGTGTGTGTGTGTGTGTGTGTATGCAGGTCAGAAGACAACCCTGGGTACAGGCCTTTGCTTTTCACCTTATTTGAAATGGATCTTTTGTTCTTCACTTCATATGTACATCAGGCCAGCTGACCTGTAAGACTCCCCGGATTCCTCTGTCTGCCATCTTGAATCATGCTACTCTATTTGACTCTACATAAATCCTGTAATCCTACATAGCAATCTGAACTTTGCATACTTGAGTAGCAGACCCTTATCCACCAAGCCATCTAGTCCCTGCCCCACTAACTTCTTGAAAAAAGTTAGGAAAAAATGAACACATGTGCTTTTCTTTTTTGTTCAAATGAACCATTTCACTAGCCTTGAATTGTTATAGTCCATATAAGAATTTGTTGCACTCAACTTTATAGTTTTAAGCTTTATGCACACCTTCTACCTGTACTCTTCCTTGACTGAACTAGTATTGCAAGAATTTTGAGTGTTCAGAAAAATGAGCATAAGTAAATTTGAGGCAAAATCAGAAATATTTGCACAGTTTTAAACAATTCAACCATTTGTCTCTTTATTCTTCAACACAACTCTTTCCTGAAGTAGTGGTCATTTATAGTCACATATAAAAGTTATGGGATGTGGAATACAAGACTTACTCAAAACGAAGTTGTTCTGACTGGGAAGGGAGCTGAAGCTCAGCCACCTTTGAGAACCATAAGTGCTGGTAAGGTACCACACAGAGATGTAGTTGAAATTCTCTCTGGACTCTGCAAGGTGGGCCTGTGCTTGTTCATGTCCGGTATATACATCCACAAGTTCAGTGATGGCAGGGCAAGGGAGAAAGGTTTGTTTATCTTCCATGTCAGTGAAGTTTGGTAGAAACAGATGGGTGTCTCTCTGAAGTTCAGCATTCTGTTGCCCTGGGAAAAAAACCACTATGACCAAGGCAACTTTTTGAAGGAAGAGTTTATATGGGCTTAGAGTTCCAGAGGAAGAAGAGCTCATCATGACACCAAGTAATAGATGTGGCAGCAAGAGTGAAAGCTGAGAGCTCACATCTTCCAGCACAAGTGTGAATCAGAGAGAAAGCTGGAAATGGCAAGACCCTTTACATTCTCAAAGCCACCTTCAGTGACAAATTTCTCCAACAAACCACACCTCCTAAACCTCCTCGAGAGTGTCACCAACTGGAAAGCAAATGCTCAAACACATGAGTCTATGGGGGACATTCTCATCCAAACCAAAACACCATGTATACAAGGACTTGGAGAATATGAATTAAGAAGCATTTTCATGACTGATGGAAATGTAATTCTATTATGAGCATCTACCTCTGCTAGCCAGCTGTAACATACACTATGTATTATGTAATGTCATGAAATTCTTAAATATTACAAACACCCATGGATACTCTATTTTTATTTATTTATTTATTTTTGGTTTTTTGAGACAGGGTTTCTCTGTGGCTTTGGAGGCTGTCTTGGAACTAGCTCTTGTAGACCAGGCTGGTCTCGAACTCACAGAGATCCTCTGCCTCTGCCTCCTAAGTGCTGAGATTAAAGGTGTGCACCACCAACGCCCAGCATTTTGGCCCATGGATACTCTAAACACATTAACTGTCACACAGTGCAGCACATGGCTTGTGCCTAATGAATATTTACCAAATAAATGAATGAGCATTGCTATTAATTTTGTACTTCATGAGGTACTAGTTAAGTGATTCAATTTCTTCAGGGATTCAGATAATGCAAAAGGTTTTGAATTATAAGGTGATGACTAAGATTACATGAGTGTGTCTATAACTGTTGGGTAAAAATGATAATGACTGACCAAGTCTAGCAAGCAGTGTTCCCTTCAACCCACATCTACTTGAGTTGGCACAAATTCTGTTCCAGGAATCTAGACCAATTTGGCTTGGTCTCAGCTGTGGTATCTGCCACTCATCACAACATTTCATTGTCCACAAGGTGGCTATCCCCTAACTTGGGCTTTGCAGATGGGGGCTTGGGTCTCAGCTAACCTCCTTCTCTGGCTGTCAGACCTCCAGTTCCCCCACAGACTCAGAGCATATGTCAGGGAAGAGGACAGAAGGATATGCCCTCTAGTAAGTCTGCTAATTCTCCTTGGTGGAGACACTCTTCTCAAGCAGCTGGCCAGCACAGGAGGAGGTCTGGCTGGCCTCCATCACACCCGTTCCCATGGTCCTTCCTCCGAAAGAGGCCTGGGACCCTTCAATATCAACAAGTACTTGTTGGATTAAAGTGAACAAGATGACAGACCTATAAACTATTGGATGGCACAGAAAATGGCAGAATAAATGCAGACGGCTCCTTGGCAAGGGTGAAAAATGTTTTAATGTGTATAAGCCAGTTAGGTGCCAGGCACATGGTGTGTAACTAAACAAATACAGCAATTTCTGCCCTCAGAGGACACGGTGTCACATTCATCTCATTCACCAGAGTCACAGCGTCAGAAAAAAAATCCCATATAGGAGTCTAAAGGTTGACATTAGAAACCATGCATGGCTTATCCTCCAGTAACTCTCTCACCCAGGACTGAATTTCCTTGCCTGACTCTTTCATTATTTTCATGTTGAAATATTATTTTGTGTAAATTGTTATTTGAACTTCTTGTTTCGAAATGGGGTGTCTTTCTATTGTTGCCCAAGCCATCCTCTCACCCCAGCCTTCTGAGTAGCTGGGGTACGGGCATGCCATTGTGCCTGGTTAGATATTACATTAGGTACCCGTCTCATGCTCATCTTCCTTTACGTCTTTCTCACCAAGGGTTGTCAGATGGTCAAACAAAACTTCCGGGTTAAAAGCAAGCAAGTTTCATATGCATGAGGCAGTAGGCCAGAGCCATCCTTTCTCTGCTTTAGTTACAGAGATGAAATGAGGAACTATAAATTAGAAGGGAGCTTTTTGGCCACACATGTGCTCTAGGCAAGAACTGTAATTAAAGTAGACAAAGCTAAAGGCAGCTGAGGAGTCCTTTAGTTTCAAAACACAGGGAAGTCCGCCAGCCATCGAGCCCTGTCCATACACAATGAGGTTGAATCAGAATTTTGGTCCCTTGTGATTTTTTTCAAGTTTATTTTATTGTGGTAAGAACATTTAACAAGAGGTATGTCCCTGTAATAGGTTTTTAAGTATATGAGACAGTAATACTGTCTGTAGCTATACATGGCTCCACAAAACTAACTCACTCTGCATCTGCAAGTTTTTAACTTTGTTGGTGGTGGTGATGGTGTGTGTCTGTGGTCTGTGCATGTGTGTGTGTGCAGGTACACTTATGTGAGTGTGCAGAGGCCAGAGGTACATATCAAGTGTCTTCCTGGGTCACTCTCCACCTTGTTTTTTGAGACAGTCTCTCACTGAACCTAGAACTCATAGGTTAGCTAGACCAGCTAGCTAGCACTTTCCCAGAATCCTCCTGTCTCCATTAGTGTTGTAGACATATACTGGAGCACCCAGTTCTTATGTGGGCACCTATAATTTGAACTCAGAGCCTTGTGCTTACAAAGTAAACAGTTTACTGTCTGAGTCATATCCCTAGTTCCTGAACCATTGATTAGCTATGCTCCCTCCCCACCCCCACCTTTAGCACCCAGTAGCACCTCTATTCTCTTCTTCTGTGTTTGACCATTTAAATTCTTAGTAGAACTAGAATCCTGACAAACAGGTCACTGTGAATGGGCTTGTTTCATGTTCCATTATACCCACTAGGTTTATTCATTTGACCTCCAATTCCCTGTGTGTGTGTGTGTGTGTGTGTGTGTGTGTGTGTGTGTGTGTGTGTGTTAGACACCAGCCTGCAGCATTCTGAGAACTAAGAAGTTGGGGGTTGTGATGACCAGTGTTTCCTTGGAACCTAATTACTTTGTCTTCACTCAAAGTCCTTCTGGCTTACTCCTTTCAAAGTATGAACTCCTGAAGAAAACTGAAGTAATTCCCCTAAATGGATAGGAAATTAAAATGTCAGATTAGAAACATTGGTAGGAGGCCCTACAGGACATGGTTACACAAGGCAAAGCCATATCATGACATACTATATAATATGGAAAATTTGCAACATGTAAAATCACAATTAAGGTAAGTATATTTCACCTAGGAAAATGGTCATAATGTATGGCTGTGTGGGGAAAAATGTGTGAGCTACAAAGTGTAAAGTATATTTTTAGGAACACAAAGTCCTAAACCTCTTCATAACTTCCATCTCTAAAATCATTCCAGCTGTGAAATGCAGGCGGTGACATCCTGAACCAGAATGCAGAGAATGCAGAGTTTGGGTTTTATGACTTTACTCCTAATCTTTATTCTGTGTGACTTTTGGGTGCTCTGGCTAAATTGGGATATGGGTGTTAAGCCCTTAGGGGGGGAGATGTATCCTGGCACTGAGGTAATATTCTGATAGGAACTGAGAAGGCTCAGTGGAACCAGGAAGGATAGAACACCACCAGTCAGAGGACAATTTTCAGAGTACATTCTTACCTTCTGCCTTGCTTTGAGGCAGGGTCTCTCTCTCTCTCTCTCTCTCTCTCTCTCTCTCTCTCTCTCTCTCTCTCTCTTTTAAGATTCTATTTATTTATTATGTATACAGTCTTCTGCCTGCATGCCAGCAGAGGGCACCAGATCTCATTCAAGGTGGTTGTGAGCCACCATGTGGTTGCTGGTAATTGAACTCAGGACCTCTGGAAGAACAGTCAGTACTCTTAACCACTGAGCTATCTCTCCAGCCCCAAGGCAGGGTCTCTTATTTCGGCTTCTCTGCTGTGTACTCCAGGCCATCTGGCTCATAGGATTCATAGACAGTCTCCACCTCCCACCTACCATAAGAGTGTGGGCAATACAGAGCCGTATTAGCACATCTGCTTTATACAGCTCTAGGGATCAAGTTCAGATCATCGGCTTACACAGCAAGTGCTTTTCCCACCAAGCCATCTCTCTGACCCGTGTTTTATTTTGAGATGTTTATTTAAAATGCAACACCAAAGTATTACATCAAATCATAATTCTTAAAGTCTCCATTGTTGGGTATTGAGCTGGTTTTGTTACTTCATATTATAAATGATGCTGGTGTGAGAAGCCTATACATACACCTGCTTGGGAAATGAGGCAGTGACCATAAATACAGTATTTAACTGCAAAAGCAGTCTGGTCCTGGAGTAATAAGGACAGAAAGCCTGGAGCTTGGTGTTTGCCAGCACTAGAGGCTGGCAGCAAACCTGGAAATTCATGGTGTGGGGAGGGGTGGCTTGTTTATTAGTAAAAGTGTGACGAGAATGGAAATCTCTGAGCATGTTTATAAAGTCACACTGGGAACCTAAGCAGGAGCAGGGTGTCATTCCTACTGAGTGATTCTCAGTCAATGTGTCTTCTCTCTGTGTGCACACACTCACAGAAAGGGAGATGGCTGGAAAGAAAGTTGAGAGCATGAGATTTTGGACCTGTAGGATTATTCATGCTTTACCCTAACTAACCAGTTTCTGGTGCCTCTTGACCACTCTAAGATGTAGTCTCTGGGCTTCAGCTTCTGGTTCACAGTGCTGGTTTTGATGAAGCATTCTGGAACATGGTGGTGGCTGCAAACACATCCACACCCACCCCTTGTCACACACACACACACACACACACACACACACACACACACACACACACACACACACACCTCATTCAGGGTGCTTTAACTAAATGGAAAATTTTGTATTAAGTCTGGAAAAGTTTGGATCTTGACTCAAGACACTGTTTCACAGTGTGGATATTTAAGCAGAAGCAGGGCATGCCAGCGAGCAAATCGCCATTCATTTCACTCTATTAGAAACAGGGCTGAACTTGAGAATGGGAACTGAGCGGGCTTAAGTGGGCTTATGCTGGGGCAGGGGAAGGTAAACACAACAGCTAAAACTGGAAAACAGGGAAACAGAATCTTTACTGTCAGATAAATCACAAAGGATATGAGGATCAACAAACTAGAAAAGTCCAAATACCAACTGAACAGACTAACACATGAATAAATTAAGTATGATGTGCTGTTGTTTTGACAGGTCTCCCTCTGTAGCTGGGCTGGCCTAGAACTTACCTCCAGCTCTTGGCAGTCCTCCTGCCTTAGCCTCCAAGTGCTGAGATTACTGGCTGGAGTAACCACACCCAGCTTTATACACACTTTTGCAGAATTATTCATGATGCACAAATGAATTGAAGTTAAGCATTGTTACATTAAGTAGGATAATAAATGTATATACTCTAGTGCAGTTCTTCTCAACCTTCCTAATGCAGCAACCCTTTAATACAGCTCCTCCTGTTGTAGTAACTCCCAACCATACAATTACTTTCTCTGCTAGTCCATAACTGTAAATTTGTTACTGTTATGAATCTTAATGTAGGTATCTGGTATGCAGAATATCTGATGTGTGACCCCTGTGAAAGCATCTTTGGCCCCCAAAGGAATCGTAACCCACAGGTTGAGAATCACAGCATGGTGTCAAGCAAGTAAGAAAAATAAGCATAGGAAAAAAGGAAAAAAAATATCATGACTCTGAAAGCTCGATTACATTGTTTTCCTTTGTATTTCTGTTGTTGCTGTTGTTTGGGTTAATCTCATGTAGATCACACTGTCCTCAAACTCACTATGTAGTCGAGGATGACTTTTAACTTCTGATCCTCCTGCCTCTGCCTCTCAAGTGCTGGGCACCCAATGTTTATCACAGAGCCATGGCTTCAGGCATGCAAGACAAGGACTCCAAGCCACACCCCAGGCCTCCTTTACATTGGGGGGGGGAATTAAAGGCATTCATCACCACTATCCAGCTTACATTTTTTTAAAAATTCTTTTGATTTATTTTTACTTTATGTGTGTAATGTTATTCCTGCATGTATGTTTATGTGTCACATGCTTGTAGTAGCCACAGAGGCTAGAAGAGGGTGTCAGATTCTCTAGAACTGGAACTACGGTTATGATCCACTGTGGGAGTGTTGGGTTCACTGTAAAAGCAGCAAGAGCTCTCAATGACTGAGCCATCTCTCCTGCCCTCCTTCACATTCTGTATATTTCTATGAAGTGGGTGAAAGGGTTTTCTCTTCTTGTTTTTTTGTTTTGTTTTTTGTTTTTTGTTTTTCGAGGCAGGGTTTCTCTGTGGCTTTGGAGGCTGTCCTGGAACTCGCTCTGTAGACCAGGCTGGTCTCAAACTCACAGAGATCCGCCTGCCTCTACCTCCCCAGTGCTGTATTAAAGGCGTGTGCCACCAACGCCCAGCTGGGTTTTTCTCTTCTTGTTAACCTCTTTTTATTTTATTTTATTTTATTAGTTCAAATTAGGAACAAGCTTGCTTCAGATGTCAATGGTTAACCTCTTTTTAAACCCATAAGAATATATATATCATATATAATATGTCATATGTACTTAATTTATTCATGTAAAAAGATAGCCTGGCTCCTTACCATTTAGTAAGCAAATTCTATAGAAACAATGAGATCTACAGAGCTGTAAGAAAAGGATTGTCTTTAAACCAAAGCTCTTTTATTGATCATTCATTAACTAATCAGTGGGTACTGTGCTTTCTGCTCTGTGTCTGGATCACCCTCTATACCAAACAAGAAATGGGTTATCCCTTTACACTATAGTAAAGTTTCAGTTTCATAATGTTTAACTTGAAATGAATAAGAGTTGTGCCTTTGTTTGATAAATTTAATACAATAAGCTGAACAGAAGCCTAATACATCCCAACTGTGAAAAGTAAAAACAAGTGTATTTTTTCTTAGCACATTTTCCCAATAGTATTTTGTGGCTTTGGACTGATTTACACATTGGTATTACAGACTAAAAGACTTTTTTCCATGCATCTTAAATTGAGAAACAAGCTTGAGTTTCTTCTGTCTTTGAACATTAGGAGAATGAAAGTTCCATCTCTGTGGAAGGGTGTGTCCATCTTATCCTAGAGTCAGAAAAAGAATATGTGAGCAAAGTGTTTTATTTGGGGAGATGATCTTTAATCCTAAACCCATTTCAGTCTAGGTTTGGTTAGATTGAACCACGATCCTCATAGTGGCTCACATGAAGAACAGTGTGTGAAAGCCACAGGCTTCCTTTTAACCGGGAAGCCACAGTCCAGCCTCTAAGCCCCCACCGAAGCAGCATGGTTTTGGGCAGTGTTGGCATTACTCAGATGCTGGCTTAAAATTGCCTTGGGCCCTGCCTGACCTGAAGCAGAATCGAGTTGTCATAAGGAACACATGTAATGCATGGGCAATTCAAGCTTAGCAGTGGTTAAATGACTTTCTCTTTCTTTTTTGGTTTGTTAACATAGTGCAGAATAAAGAAGTGATGAGGAAAGCCAATGAACAAAACCCTGGGATGTGATGAGGACGGCAGGTGCTGTGCAGTCTCTAAACTAGGCTTTAGAACTTGCTGAATAGCCATGACTCTAAACTTGGGAGAGCCACACTATTTTGATCACACACACACACACACACACACACACACACACACACACACACACACAGAGAGAGAGAGAGAGAGAGAGAGAGAGAGAGAGAGAGAGAGAGAGAGGGAGAGGGAGAGAGAGAGAGAGAGATTGTGTGTATACAATGGAAGCCAGGGTTTGGTGTCAGTATTTCTTGATTGTCCCTACTTTATTCTTTGAGACAGGGTCTCTCCCTGAACCTGAAGCTCGTTGATTTGGCTGGGTTGGCTGGCCAGTGAGCACCAGGGATTACAGGTTAAGTCAAGTTTACTAAAAGCACTGATTTCTCTGTGGGTTACAAATGGACTCACCTCTCAGATTCTAATGCTGCCTTGCCACAGTCCTGGCATTTTGGCCTGGTTAACCACAACTATGTGATTTGATGGCTTCACCCTATTGTCCAGTGACCAGAATCTCCATAATGATGGCCAGTGGCTATGGCACAGTCTGGGAGGCTAGAGGGGCATCGGCTGGTAATTTCCACTACACTAGCTCTCAGACCAAGGATCATCATGTCCTTCCTATCACCAAATTTTCTTACCTGAGAGATGGAGCTTACCATCCTCAACTTTTGATCATGTGGGCTATATAACTATGCAAATTGCTTGTTGTCCTGCCTTGCATGTGGTAAATAATGGCAACTGCTTTATTATTGCCAACCCATGCTGCATGGCTGAGTCTTGTGTGATTTTTTACTTTAATCTTATATCTCAGTTTTCAGTAACTGCAACACCCATATCCCTCAAGCCCATACTGGCCTCCTCTTTTGTGGTACTTGTGTTGTGCCCACATGTCACTTAGCGTCAGTAGATATCCCAGTTTCTGAGCTCTGGGAACAGGAGAACCTTGTGGTTGAGGACATGGGCTCTGGAGATGGGCTTCCTGGGTTCAAAGCCAGCACTTATACTCAATAGCTAGGTGGCACTGGGTAATTCTTCAGTCTTTTTGTGCCTCAGTGTCCTCATCTGAAAAATGGATTATGTCTATTCCTTATGGCTGGTGTAATGCTTAAATAATATATTAACAATCTGAAACAGTAGTGTTTATAGCATTTGTTGAGATGATCCATATCCTGGTTAAGAACACACAGTGGGCTGACTTAGTGATTAAGAGCATGCACTGTCCTAGCCAAGGACCAACGTCTGGATCCCGATATCTACATCATAGTATGCCTTTAACTCAAGCTCCAAAAGATCTAATCCTGTGTCTGACCTCTGACCTCTGATCTCTGTGGGCACTTAGCAAACACACACACACACACACACAGATACACGCGCACACGCACACGCACATACATACAACCAACAAAAACCTAAATTATTTTTTAAAAGAAGAGAAAAGAGAAGAGAAGAGAAGAGAAGACAAGAGAAGAGAAGAGAAGACAAGAGAAGAGAAGACAAGAGAAGAGAAGAGACCCATGCTTGGCTTCTGTGTGCAGCTGTTTTTTCACCCAGGGCTATCTCACAGCTATAGATTGATGCTCAGCTGCGTGTCTCTACACCATCTGCACATTGCTCCTATGTCAAGACCCCTGTCTCCTTCCCATATTCTGCTACAGATGTTGTGACAAACAGACATTGTAACAGAAATGAGGAATGCTTCTCTTTAAGCTTATGTCTTCTGAAGAGTACATTATACAGGTGACCCATTTACCTAGAATAAGGTGAAACTACGTGCCTAGTCCCTCCTTAATTCCCTCACTTAATTTTCATCATGTTCAGAAGAAAGGAATGTACACAAGAAACTTTTGCACATAAGAAGTAAAGAAAACAGTCAGACGTTTAAGTCTAGTTATGCACTTCTCCGCTGTCTGTAGAGGCGTGTTTCTTAGCTGAACTGCTTGAGTCCCAGAATGACAAAGTGGATAAGTATGTGACCTGACAGAGCAAGCTGGCTTTTGGCTGAGGTTCTTAGTAGTGGTGCCACTTGTTTGCAAGCTGAGCAGTCCCCTCAGGGTACCTGTAGAAGTCAAGGGTACAGGGGTCTTACTTCTCAGCCCTCCATGCCTTGAATAGTACTTGGCTTGTGGAAGTGAACTGTTTCTGCTCTGCTGTCCTGGCATCATGCCTCCCATAGGGAGATTCCTTTTGATGCTCCAAATTCCATCCAGGGCCACTGTGAACATTTTAAAACAAGACAATGATAGTGAGTAGTGTATTCTCTTTGAAGCACAAAGTGTTTCAAAAGTATTTTCCCTGCTTATTATGCTTCTAATTAACTGGGTAGAAGTGTATTTGACTTAGTCAAGCTGCCCTAGGTTTTTCTCATCTATTTAATCTTTAATACGTATACGTTTCATGTATCCAATTATTACTGCATGGAATTAAATCACTATATGCTGTTACATTTGAGTCTCTGCAAAGATATGAAAGGTCAATACAATAACATATATTGCAAAACAAAAGAATCAAGAATAAATAAAACGTTATATATTATTGTTTTCCATATCTGATTCTAATTTAATTCTTTCAATAAGTGGAAATATTTCCACAAATTAGAAAAACATTCACAAGACTGAACAATCTCCTAAATGCTGGGTGGGGTAGGGTCAGGGGAGGAGCTTTGTTCTAGACTTGCTGATCCTGAGTGCTTAAAGGACAACCAGGAGAGGATCTGCCAAGACACACAAATGTCAGGAGTGTCCTAGTGAGGTTACAGTGGAGCATTGTGGGGAGAGCTAGTGGGACAAGATTAGAAGATGTTAGGTATCTCCCTGGGAAACCCAAATGTTGGGCAAAGAGGGGGAACAAGAGTTCTTAAGGAACAACAACAAAAACAGGTATTCTGGGGATAAAGCCAGGACAGCTTAGTGTCATGCAGTCTGGGGGAAGAACCATCAGGCACATTCAACATTGAACTCTGAGCCAGTGAGGAGTGGCCCAAACCCCACTGGGCTTGGCTGTGTGTCACCAGCGATACCATCATGAGTAGAAAGTTGATGGGTTTGGGATGAGACTTGAATTTGGAGTCCGAGTCTGCCACTCTGCATAACTCTAGACCACCTAAAAATCTCCCAGGACTCCAGCCAGCAGGAGAATGAGGCTTACTCCAGTGTTTGCTTGTTTCAGTTTTTTAAAGATGGATATTCTGTAGTCCAGATTGGCCTTGAACTTGTGATATAGCCAAAGAAGACCTTCAACTCCTGATCCTCCTGCCTCTGCCTCCCACGTGACAGTTTAATTTTAAACGGTGGAAAGACACTGTAGCAGTTTGAGTGTGGAGGTGACATGATTAGTCTTGTAGACCATCTGTGTAGAGAGCAGACTGAGGAGACCACAGTGGAAGCAGCTATAAACGCTCTGGCGGAGCTTGAGAGGTGGGAGGGGGGAGATAGAGGTGGTGAAGGGCACAGCTGGGGATCTTCTGCACAAGGAGTCTGCAGGCTCAGCCAGCCATCTGGAATGGAACTTGAGGAACTGACTTGTAAATGTTGCCCTAATCAGGTCAGTGGACTGTGTGCCACTTCTTGATGTGGGGAAGACCCCAAAGAGTGAGTTAGAAAAATGTCTGGGTGCATAATGAGAGCTCTCTTCAGGACATGTTAACTCAGGACAGTTCATCAAACATCCATCTGGAAGGTAACTATGCTTACCACTATCCCACCAACACAACCAGACATCCATTTGGAAAGTCAAGCAGGCTCTGAGGTGTGAGGAGGGAAAGATAGAAGCTAGAAGTAATACATTTTGGAGTGGTTATAATTATAGGGCTATATGTAATAGTTGGAGAAAAGGACTGGAATGCTGGGTGAAATGGCGCACACACCTGTAATCCCAGCACTTAGGAGGACAGCCTGTGCTACACAGAGAGTCCAGGATAGCCAGCACTACACAGAGAGTTCCAGGACAGCCAGAGCTACATATAAAGACCCTGTCTCAAAAAGGGGGATGGGGGCTGTTATCCATATTTAGGAGGCCAAGCAGAGGCGGAGAAGTTAGGGAGAAAAATGTGGCCAAAGAGATAGGAGGAGAGCCAGGGGAATGGGACTTGGTGGCCTGGAGGCCACGTTAAAGCTTTAGAGGAAAAAAGGAGTAGGCACCTGTGCCAGATGCCACTGAGAGGCTGAACATTCTGGCGGAGTCACGGGCTTTGGCCTTCAAAGGTTATTTGCCATCTGGAAATGTTTTTAAACTCATGGGACCAAAGTGTACTTACACTTACAAAGAGGAGGAACAAGGATGAATAAAGACACAGAGGCAACCTGCCATGTGCACTCACCCTTAGCATTGATAGATAGCTGCTACTTCATTCTTGAAAGCTGGATGCAGAATCTGGGCTGTGTGTGATGATGTGTGTCTTTGGGAAGGAGAAGCTACAGCTGGCATCAGGTATTCAAAGAACAATGTGTTACAACACCCTGCTAGAAGATCCAGTGGCTAGTTAGGGACTGCCCACACTGCTGCTAGGCAGGAGTTTTTTACCCTCTCTGGGTTCTAGATCCCTATTCTGAAGGAGCCCTTTAAGACACTTTGAGAGTTTTCTAGGCAAAATAGTACCTTTGTGCTCTCTCTGGTGGATGCTATAAAAATGCAACCTGGACATATGTTCAACAATGTTCATAGCAGCATTATTTGTAATATCCAGAAACTGGAAGCAGCCTAGATGCCCCTCAACCAAAGAATGGATAGAGAAAATATGGTACATTTACACAATGGAGTACTACTCAGCAGAAAAAAACGATGGAATCTTGAAATTTGCAGGAAAATGTATGGAACTTGAAGAAACCATTCTGAGCGAGGTAACCCAATCACAAAAAGACAAAGATGATATGTACTCACTCATATGTGGACCTGCTTTATGATACATAGTAGTGACCATGCTTTATCAGAGCTGTTTTTAATGATGTTGCTCAGAATGGTTTCCTTCCAGATGATGATTGAGAAGCTAATTAAAAAAAAATGGTGCCAGGTACCACAAGAGTAACAGAACTGTGCTGTTTTTCTGGGATTTTGTTTTTTACTTTTTGTTGTTGTTGTTGTTTGTTTTTTTGTTTGTTTTTGTTTTTTGTTTTTTTTAAATGGAGTGTGCTGGATGTCTCTACAATTTTGTTCAAATGACTGCAGAAGCTGGAAAAGCTGTTGCTGCTATTGATGCATAACATATTGCCATTATTGGTCTTTAAATATAAATATAAATATAAATATAAATATAAATATATATATGCTAATTGAAACTCAAATATGTGATGAATCCAAGGTGTTTCAGTGAGTGCTCACCTGTGCATGCAAATTTGATTTCATCTTTAGTAAGTAGTAAAGTTATATGCTTGCCAAAAAAAGAAAAATAAGTGACACACTGGAAGACAAATGTCACACAATTTCAATTTTATGTGTAACTTAGAAATGATGAACTTATGGGAACAGAGAGCAGAATTGTGGCTATTAGGCTTCAATGTGGGTCTTTTAACAATGGGGAAACGATTGGTTTAAGGATATAAAACTGCAGTTGGACAAGAGGCATGGACTCTATGAAGTCTTGAGGTCTACTGAGAGCATGATAAATATGGTTGATAACAATATGCTATATTTTAAAAGTTGTGAGATAGTATACTTTAAGTGTTCTCAAAACAAAAATGATGAATATGTGTGATATAACATGTTAATTGGTTTAATTTAGCCATGCCATTGTGAACATACTGTATTAGGTATCATAATTGTGCATGACTTTATTTATGAGCTAAATAAATGAATGGAAAAAACCGCAACCTGGATAGCTGCATGCTAAGTGACTATTTGGAAATACTTAGAAAAATGAATATTTATTTTCTATTCTCTTAGGCTGTCTTACAGTCAAACACACTCAATAGGAATGATACAACACTTGTGCCCTCCCCAGAGAAAGGCAAATATGCTATTTAGCTTCTATATGGCCCTTTATAACAATGAAGCTGAATCCAAACTATTGTAATAACTTGGGGGAAAGTTGCTTAGTCACCAAGAACATAGTGCACATAGGCAGGGTGGATCATTCTACATCTACTCACAGCATGTAGAGTAGACTTAAAGCTTTTCTTGAAGATGCTCTGTGTCATTGGCAATACAGTGAGCCTCAAAAGTAAACACCATGGCTGCTTAGAAACATAAGAGGGCTGTTGTCTGGATAATATGCCTTGAGGTTGTCAGTGTCTCTTATTAGAAACTTCTAAGGGCTATGGGCCATAACAAATAGTTGACCAATCAACACAGGGCAAGCCCTCCAAGCCTGGAAGCACACCAATCCTGAGCCTGTGCATACCCCTAGACACTCCCCTTACGCTGCCCTATAAGATCTCTATGCAGCCCCTTCGAACTGTCTTTTGTAGCCGCCTTGGTGGATGGATGAAAGACCCGAGCTAACATGGGGTTAGCTCGTTAAACAACTATAATAAAGCCTCATGTAGTTTGCATCAAAAAAAAAGAAAAAGAAAAAAGAAAGAAAGAAACTTCTTCTAAGGGGTCTTCTGCTCCCAGGTGCTTCAGGAGCTGCCAGTTAGCATTCAGACATTCACACCACACACAACCAATCCCGGAAATGACATCAAGAAATCCCGGTCATAAAGATATGAAACCCTTAAGGAGGTTGACCCCAAAGGAACATGTGCTTTGCCAAGAAACACAACAAGAAAGGCCTGAAGAAGATGCAGGCAAACAATGTGAAGGCAATGAGTTCCCATGCAGAGGCCATCAAGGCCCATGTGAAGCCCAAGGTGGTGAAGCCCAAGATGCCAAATGGCCCCAGCTGCAAACTCAGCTGCCTTGCTTTCATTGCTCACCCCAAGCTTGGGGAGAAGCTACATGGCCAGGGGTTGTAGGCTCTGCCAACCAAAGCCCAAGGTTCAAACCAAGGCAGAGGCCTCAGCTCCAGCTCAGGCTCCCAAGGTTGCCCAGGCCACTGTGAAGGCCCCGTAGAAAAGGTTTCTGTTTGCCAATGTGAAGACAGATAGACTAGTGTGACACACATACACACTATTTGCAAATGATCAGGACTCTATGATGTTTTTACAATAAACTTGAGGCAAGACCTGTTTTTAAAAAATTAAAAGAAAAGCCGGGCAGTGGTGGCGCACACCTTTAATCCCCACACTCAGGAGGCAGAGGCAGGCAGATCTCTGTGAGTTTGAGACCAGCCTGGTCTACAAGAGCTAGTTCCAGGACAGTCTCCAAAGCCATAGAGAAACCCTGTCTCAACCCCCCCCAAAAAAAATGAAAAGAAAAGAAAAAAGAAACTTTTAAGGGGACTGGGCCCCCTGTGGTGATATATTATTTATGATTTTTAAAGCTTGCCTGAGGATTCAGAAAGCAAAGTCAGCCACAAGCCATAGAAGCCAGGCACACACCTTTAATCCCAGCAGCCAGAAGCTAGGAGGTGGTGGTATACACCTTTAATCCTACTACTCAGGATTAAGAAATAGATGGATCTCTGTGAGTCTAAGGTCACCCAGATCTACACAAGATTCAATCAGTCTAAAAGAGAATTTTAGCTCACACCTTTAATCCCAACACTAGAGAGGTATAAAAGACCGGAGCAAGTAGTCAGGAGGTGGCATTCATTCTCTAACAAGGCTGAGGAGAGGTTACAGTCTGAGGCTTGGTGAGAACTGGGAGAGACAGGATCAGCCCATTCAGCCTGAGGTAGGGGTAAGAAGCTGGTGGCCAGATGCTTTGCTTTCCTGATATTTTTTAGCTTGAAGTTTGAACGCCAATATCAGTCTCTTTGTCCTTTATTTATTCGTGTTACACCCCCATTCCCAGAGCAGTCCACCCTAGAAGATGACCAGTTCTTTGAACACTGGTGTCTGAGGTTCATGGTTCTTTCTTTTGCTTTACTTTTTCTTAGTATCGTATGTGTGCATGATATGTGGGGGATGCATGTCTGTGGGGCATGCATGTCTGTGGGGGATGCATGTCTATGGGGGATGCATGTCTGTAGCATGCATGTGGAGGGTACAGCTTTGCAGAGTCGCTTCTTTCTCTCCACCTTTTTATGGTGTGGTGATTAGTTCTAATTGTCAACTCTTAGAATCACCCAGAAGAGTCTCAATGAGGGCTTGTCAAATCAGGTTGACCCATGGTTGTATTGGTGGGGGATTGTCTTGATTATGCTAATTGGCATGCGGAAACCCAGCCACTTATTGGACAGCATTATCATCCCCTGGGCTTTCGGTCCTAGACTAAATTATAGAGGGCAAGCAGAGCAGTGGGCATACATGCATGCATTTTCTCTCTCTGCTCTTGACTGAGGATGTGTCTAGCTGCTTCAAGTTCCTGCTTTGCCATCCTTGCCATGAACTGTGACCCAGAACTGTGAGTTAAATAAGCTTTCTCTGCTGAAGTTGCTTTTGTCTGGGTATTGTATACCAGGGCCATGAAGGAAATTTCGGGATTGTGGGTTCTAAGGACTGAACTTCCAAGGTCAACAGGTTTTCTTTCACAGCAGGTACTCTACCCAGTGAGCCATCTTGCTGACCTAGGTATGTCCTCTAGCAAATTCAGGACCCCATGAATATTATAATGAAAACCTGATTACTAGAAAGGCAGGAAATACTCTCCTAGTGATTAGTTGCTGAAAAGGAACCATAGACATAAGGAGACAGATTGATGTCTGTGAGGGAGTGTGGGCATCACATGAACTATCATGAGAGCTATCAGTGACCAACTGCATTACTCATGAACTGTGGATTTCTAAAATGAGATCCATGGGTGATTTGACCGAGTTCAGTGGCTCACATTCTGCTGGAACAGTGTTGGAAGGGAGGCTCTCTGCATGAGGAACACCAGTCACAAGGGAATTTGGTAGACTAGGCATCCAGGAAGCAGCCAGGAAGCTGCTTTTAACAAGCTAGGGGGTAGCCAATACAATGTAACATTTGGGAACCCCTGCCACTGAGCAAATCTAAAATGATAATCTGAAGATGTTACTGTGTGTCCCAAACCTGTGAAACGTTCTGCTTACTATTAAATAGAAAGAATATCATCCACAAGTATGGACAGAAAAGTATATATATTGAAGATCTAGCTCATTTTCTTCTACATGTAGAGAAATAGGCAAAAAAAATAGTTGTAAGATTTCCCTTTATCACAAATAAAGTAAACATGTTGCCATCAAATAGACAAATTCATACTCATTTAGCAAACATACTTCCTTGTGGCTAAGGTTACCTGCAGGTGTGCTTTTCACGTGGCACTCATCCCTCTTGATAGAAAGTTCTTCTTCCAAAACCTCCTTGATTCTCTTATGGGGCTCACAGTATAAAAACGTCTTCCCTGCAAAGATATTCACAACTGATTTGTCACCAACTATGCCCAGCCTTCCAGCCATTATTCCTATGTGAATCGAGTTTCAAAAATGGCATGTCATCTCTTAGGAATTGCAGACAACTTTGCCCTGCAGGCTGTATCTTGGGATATCTTTCATCACAACTTCTGGTTTGGAGGACTTCATACTTTTTTTTTTAAGATTTATTTATTATGTATACAGTGTTCTGTCTACATTCATCCCTGCAGTTCAGAAGAGGGCACCAGATCTCATTACAGATGATTGTGAGCTATCATGTGGTTGTTGGGAGTTGAACACATGTTAATATTCTACAACAACTTTTCTTTCCTCATTGTTTCATTTACTGTTGATTAATTTGCATATTTGCATACAATTATTATGGAAACTGATGGTTTAATATCTATCTTTTGAAACCAGCCATCAATACATAAAGGCAGAAGTCTTTCTGTTCTACTCATTGGAATATCAGAACTGAGTTTGGCATAAAAGACAGAAGCTGGGTGGTGATTGTGTACACCTTTAATTCGAGCATTCAGGAGTCAGAGACAGGTGGATCTTTGTAGATGCACAGATTAAGATACATGGGACTAGGATAATATAGGTTAATTTTATTCGGGAGAAGTCACTTACATGAGAAACCGATACCCACAAGTTCCAGCTCCAAGGATCAACACCCAGCTGCTTTCTGTGACCCAACTGGAACCAAGAGAGAGCAAGCCTGTCCTGGACCCCAGACCAAATCCCACATGCTCACTTAAGCACCTGTGACCATGCCCAAATGGGCGTGGTCAGCGCCACAGGTGCATCTGGTAGATCTCTCACTACAGATCTTTGTGAGTTCAAGGCTAGCCTTGTCTACAGAGTGAGTCCAGGACATCCAAAGCTACACAGAGAAACCCTGTCTGGAAAAATAAAAACAAACAAATAAAAGAGATGGACAACAGCAGATGTTCAGGTAGGATGCACTGCTGTGTACCGGTCTATCAATACAGCCTTACAACCACCAGAGAACAAGAGCTTCCTGCTACAAGTCAAGGAGCTGTAGAGAACTCAAGCAAATTCTTCAGATGTTTAAGATTTGATGTTAATCTTTCGAAACTATGGCAGGCATCCCCTCTTGTTCCTGGTTAACCAACAGAGAGTATGATTGTGGCATGAGTGTGCTTGTCCTGAGTGCAGACTGGCCCAAAGAGGACAAACTGTTTGGATAGTGACCCTGGGCTACTTCTAATGGTGAGGATCTGGACATACCCCAGACTCAGAAAAGGTACAACCAGACAGGTTTGGGTTCTCATTCTTGTTTCCTAAAGGTTGGGGTCCTGTGAGTAAAAGCAGTGTTAACTGAGCCTAAGTGTTTTAGGTGTTCTCTGAAGAATCATGACCTTCACCAGGAGGGAAGCAGTCTATGACAGACCACAGAGAAGAGCTGCCTGCTCAAAGTGCAGGTCTCTTGGCAGACTGCTGTGTGGCAGCCAAGAGGAGAATGATAAAAAGCTAGCGAGGGAAAGGCCTCAGTTAAGAAAAAGAAAGTACAGGAGCGGGGGAATAGGACTGGAGACAAAGAAAAGAAAAGACAGACATTACACACTATGCTGCTCACTGCTGCTCATCTGCTCTGTTGGTGTGGTCAACAAACTGTCATGTGCAGGGCAATGGGGGAGGGAAGGACTGCGGAGAGCTTTGTAGCTCTGTGTAGACAGGCTGGTTGACTTCCAACAACACTTGATACTGATTTTTTTTGATGCACCTAAGCATCTTACTTGTGTGTGTGTGTGTGTGTGTGTGTGTGTGTGTGTGTGTGTGTGTGTTTTTCTCACAGTTACCTGTGGACTAGTATAACTGTTCACATTTTATAGTAAGAAAACCCTGGCATGGTGGCATATTGATCCCTGGAGCTTACTGGCCAGCCAGTCAGTCGTTCAAGTCAGTCAGCCAGTCTAGCCTATCCTGCATGAAAACTTCCAGATCAGTGGTACACCCTGTCTCAACCAAACTTGGTGGAACCTAGTGTTGTAGGGTTGTCTTCTGGCCTACACACACACACACACACACAAAAAAAAAAAAAAAAAAAAAAAAAAAACCCCTCCCACCCCTCCATGATTGCCTCTCTGGGGATTAGCCAGAGGCTCCTACAGCCCTGGAAGCTGCTTGCATTCATCCTTGGCCCTTGGTTTTCACTCCTGTGTGAGTGCCTTTATGAACCAACTCAGCTGAAGGGGATACCCAGCGCTTGGGTTCAGGAGTCCTTGGTGAACAGGAATACCCCCTTCTACACCCTCGGCCTGAAGAGATCCCGGGTACTTTCTGCCAGTGTCTTTATCTGTCTTTGCCAAACAGTGGCTCTACAGCCCTTCCCTAGAAATCTTCAGGGCTTCGTCCAATTCCACCCTGGAGTTCCCAGCCTTGCTGTCACTTGTCTCCCACAGTCCCAGGCCCCACGTCCCCACGGCCACGCTTTAAGACTGGAACTGAACTTACATTGTTGGCGGGGCTCTTGGGGGCCGCCCGGCTCAGCGCGAGCCCTGCACCCCAGCCCTGGGGGCCTAGGCTGCTCTCCGTCGCGGCTGGCCTCCGCTGCTGTCCCTGCCGTCACCACCAGCGCCTCCTGCCGCCTCATGTCACTGGGGTCTCTGCGGCCCAGGGCCACCAGGCCTCTCAACTCCGCCACCGGCTGCTCTGGAACGCGAGGCGTCTGAGGTTGCCATAGTGACCGCGGATGCTCAGGGCCTCTAGGGCTCTGCTAACTTCTCCCAGGCCCCGAGTGCTGGCGACAAAAGGGGCTGATTCCTTAGATACAGACACACGCAAAAGACCCAGCTTCTCAAGAGAGGTGTTTCAGTTGCATAACTGGGAAACCCAGAGTCACAAAACTGGGGTGTGACTCAGCAAAGTCCTCCCCAAAGCCCTAAGGATTATTCACCGCCTCGGACAGGGAAGGTGTGAGTACTGGGGTGCAGCCCCAGGACCAATGATTACCTACTACGAATTCACAATATTGGTGCTGTAAGTTACTAAATAACTGTAGTTTAAGAGTTTTGTATTCAATGTCTATGTTAGCTCACAAAACCACCCATTTTACAGGTGAAAAATCCACAGAACTGTAAAAGTAAGCCAGAAAAGTTGAGAGTTTGAAGCAGCGGCTACCTCCGTTTTTCTTTTTGAAGTCATTAAAATGTTGCATTACTTTTTTAGAAAGTGAAATAATTCGACAAGGCTTTTAACAAATCCAGGAGACATCCCCTCCCCCAATATGTCTGTCTTTACTGCATCCCAGTTACAGCCACTTTTATTCTTCTTTTTGCGGGGTGAGACAGGGTTTTTCTGTGTAGAGCTGACTGACTGTCCTGGAACTCTCTCTGTAAACTAAGCTGGCCCTGAACTCAGAGAGATCCGCCTGCCTCTGCCTCCCAAGTGCTGAGATTAAGGACATGCAGCCACCTGCCTGTCTCCCATCTTTAAATTCCAGAACAAACCTTGGTACATGTTTGCTGCACATCTGCCACTGACTAGCCTCCCTACACCTAGACATCCTCCTGAGTGCTGGGATCAAAGGGGTGCGTCACCATCTCCCAGCCCATTTTTATTCTTGATTGATAATTTCATGTTACAAGCATTAAACCACACTGGTGGCATAGAATAGTCTAGAAACTGACCTAACCATGTATGAGCACCAGATATAAGCAAAGGTGTGTGGGGTGTGACTGAGAGAGAACCTTTTGAGCAGTGGTCATAGATAAATTGGATGTTCATCTGGAAAAAAGCTGAGCCTTCACTCCTGGCATATAGTAAACACAAATAGCAGAATAGATGGGTCGTAGTCATAAAGGTGGAACACCAAGGCTTCTAGGTACTGTCTATTGAACATGTTCACGACCTTGGAGTTGGGAACAATTTCCTACGCAAGCAACAAAAGACATTAGTCCAAAGAAAACAATAAATTAGAGAACATAAAATTAAGATGATCTCGGGCTGGAGAGATGGCTCAGAGGTTAAGAGCACAGTCTGCTCTTCCAGAGGACCTGAGTTCAATTCCCAGCAACTACATGGTGGCTCACAACCATCCATAATGAGATCTGGTGCCCTCTTCTGACATACAAGCATTTATGCAGGCAGAACACAATATACATAATAAATAAATCAGTTAAAAAAGTCACTGTTAAGAATGTGGGGAGTCAAGTCCCAGACTGGGAGAACATTCTCAAAACACATTAGTTAACAAATAACCAGGACCCAGATTATATAAAGAAGTCTCACAGATCAGTATGAATAGGGCATAGAACTCAGTAAGAGCATGGGGAAAGATAAATGGACACGTGACAAAAGAGAGCCCAATAGCTGCTCATCACGAGACACTGTCCCACACTGTTTATCATCAGGCCAAGCAATGGAAGCTGCCAGGAGCCGTTACTTGCCCCTCGTTAGAGTGGTTGCTAAACTAACAAAAAGGAAACAGTCCCTCCTGGCGGCAGTAGCAAAGGTTGGAGGGCACCTAGCAACTGGGCTCCCGTTCTCTACTGTTGAGTGCTACCTGAGCTGGCCATGGAGGTTTAGGCAGGATTGTTTGTGACCAGTGGGACAACACAGTGAGAGATTGTCAAAAACAAAAGTGTAAATTTATGTGATCAGTTTGAAGAGCTCCCCCCCCCCCCGGCTTTTACTAAAGAGGAATGTAAGTACTTCTCAGTCCTAATATCAGACACATACTAAACTGTGGAACAGGTGCACCAAAAACACACACTGGCATGCTCTTACCAACACCACTCACCAGAGCCCCAAAGGCTTGTAAAAGAATCAGAAATAAGATGTGCCTACTAATTATTGTGTTTTTAGAATAGCACAAGGAGAAAGAGCACACTCCTTTGTGTAGAAATGTGGGAGAATTCCACAGATGTGATAGTGGGCATTGTAAATTATTTCATGGTGCAGTAGATGCTGAGTACAGATGATGAAGTAAAACTAGGGGCTGGTTTTAAGAAAACACTGAGGGTATGCGGGCAGGCTTTGGGGACCCCAACTATGTTCTGCACCTTGATCTGAGGGCAGCTACAAGGTTTGTTCATTTTGTATAGTTCATCAAGGGTTCTAAATTATGTCTACAAGTTAACAGTTAAGCATATTTTAGTTAGAAAACAAAGTTTGTCTGAAATTTTACTGATTAAAAACAATATAGTTCGGCCAGGTGGTGGTGGGCCAGGTGGTGGTGGCACATGCCTTTAAGCCCAGCGCCTGGGAGGCAGAGCAGGCGGTTGGCTGTGAGTTCGAGGCCAGCCTGGTCTATAGAACGAGTTCCAGGACAGGCTCCAAAGCTACACAGAGAAACCCTGTCTCAAAAAAACCCAATATAGTTTATTTGATTAAATAATAATCACTCTTGTTTCCTTTTTCTCCAACATGGAAGGAAGCCCTGGAGGTTATCTCATTTTTGGTTGTAGTAACTGCATTCACTTAGGTAGCTTCTTTCTTCTCTCCTCTATGACTTTGATTTTTAATTTTCCAATCTCCATATGTGTGTGCCACTTAAAATGCCTTTGTGTATAAATTATTGGTTAAAAGTATACAATACAGAAACAAGGTAGTTGGTTTATCCTTAGTAATTAAATGAGAAAAGACCAAAATGTCCACTAGGTGGAGACAAAACCAAAGACTAATTTACACACACACACACACACACACACACACACACACACACACACACACACACACACAGATGCACTACTCAGTCTTTAGGAAAAGAAAGTATTATCAAATGTATTATCAAAGTTAATACATTAAATCACATGACTTAATAGCACTTTAGTAAAAATCTAGGTGAATGCATTGTGTGTTTAATTCTTTAGATTAGAACAGGTCTCAAGAACTATTGCCTGTTTGTTTAGGTTTTAAGTAATGATTAAGTAACGGGGTGCTTCCTGCTGTTGTGTTTCTTTAGAGAAGTAGATCCAGAGTCTCATTTCATTTCCCACAGTCCTAAGTAATGTTCAAAAACAACCAATCCTCCTTCTCTAGTAAGTAGCCACCATTTCAAATTCGTTGAATGTTTTCAAGTGGATTAAATTTCAGGGCAATTGGATTTCCTTCATCTGTCAGTTAATGGGGAAGCTGCTCCTTACAAGGGCTTGTTTGCTTGGGATTTTAAAACTCCAGTGAATTGATATAATACAATTTTTTGGTAACTTACAAGATCCCAAAAGCTTCCAAGAAAATATACTTCCTAGAATTTGGGCAAGAGGTCATCATGTGTCCCTACTTGCTATAGAAGTATAAAAGGATAAAATTAGTCATCCTTGGATATCCACCTTCAAAAATCATCCTCACTGAAACTAGGTGTGGTGTCCCATACCTGTAATTCTAGCCCTTTCTGTGGGCCGAAGCAGACTGCTGTGAGGTCAAGCCAACCCAGGCTAGAGGAGATCTATCTCACAAAACCATTCAAAGAAACCAATGTAATTGCAATATGCTTCCTGAGCAAGACCCATATTTTGTTTAAAGGACTGTAAAATAAAATGATTTTTGAAAGCCATGCCTACCCAAATACCACTATAATCAATAGGTAAAAGTTCTAATCAGTCTTGAGATCCCATGTCCAGCAATTCTGCAATCTGACTGTTGTCTATGTCACTAGATAAATCTAGTATTTGCCTTTCTGTCTATAAATGAGTTCTTCCCTGCTCCCAACCCCCCAGAGGAACATTCATTTGAAGGAAAAAGAAAGTCAACTTGTTATCTATATCTGGATGTATTTCAGCTTTATTCTGTTGACTGGTATCTCCCACTAATACCCTACTGCGCTAAAATGCTGTTCCATTTCTAATCTTCAAACCAGATAGTGTAAATTGCCAGCTATTTTTCCATTGCAATGACTTTTGCTTATTTATGCTTTTACACCACAAAGTGAAGTTTGCTTCTTATAGGTGTAATTGCACCTATGTGAGGTGGTGAAAACAAGTAAGCTCATTGGTGTGGGGTAGGAGTGTAGTTTCTAGGGTGGGACATGGAGGGAAATGGGGAAAGTTCACTGGGCATAGGGTCTCAGTTATGAAAATGTCTTCGTTCTAGATGTCTACTGGGCTGCACTGTGCCTGTGGGTAGTGACACTAGTCTCTGCACTTAAAATTTTAAGAGGGCAAGCCTTATGATAAATGTTCTTCCCATAACAACACCACCAACAAAATGGGCAATTTTTTACATAGAAGAAAAATAACATGGGATTTTACATGGAAATAGAGATCAAATTAACACATTTGTGGCCTACATAAAATGCATATTTCACATGTGGCTTTGTGGCATACATATTTAAAATATAGATGTAAATGACCACATTTAAAAGAATAGGCTGGGGACTGGAGAGATGGCTCTTCGGTTAAGAACACTGGCTGCTCTTCCAAAGGTTCTGAGTTCAATTTCCAGCAACCACATGGTGGCTCACAATCATGACCTCTTCTGGCAAGTAAGCACACATTCAGGCAGAACACTATATACACAATAAATAAATAAATCTTAAAAAAATAAAAATGAAATAGTGGGCTGGAGGGCTTGGGCATTAAGAATTCATACTGCTCTGTCCCAGCACCCACATCAGTGACCAGGGCACAACTGTCAAATCTCCAGGGGATCTGACACATTCTTCTGGCTTCTTCTGGCTCTTTGGGTACTTACCCTCACACACATACATACAACTGAAAAAATAAAAATCAATCTTAAGAATACCTACTGAACTTTTACAAACAAATGCAATTTCTCCCTTTTTTTCTTTTTTCTTTTTCTTTCTTTCTTTCTTTCTTTCTTTTTTTTTCTTTTTTTCTTTTTTTTTTTTTTGTGTGTGTTTGGAGACAGGAGTTCTCTGTGGCTTTGGAGGCTGTCCTGGAACTAGCTCTTGTAGACCAGGCTGGTCTCGAACTCACAGAGATCCGCCCACCTCTGCCTCCTGAGTGTGCCACCACTGCCCGGCCTCTCCTGATATTTTCTATGTCCTCAACCTACCATAAGATGGTGTTAAAGGGAGTGGATTCCATTCTGTGTACTGGCAGGCTAACTAGCAATATACACTTATTGTTGGCTAATGTTCTCCCTTTCTTTTTTGAAAAGACAAGTCTGTAAAATTCATTGCAACTTTATTCAGTAACACAATAAAAGCTACATTTCCAATCATGCAAACTATTGAAAATCAGGAGGTGGCTCTGATCTCCCTGAGTCACATAAATTGGAATTTTCTAAAAATAAAGTCATTTGACCTAAGGGATAAATTTCCTAGAGGCCAAAATTATGAGTAGGTTATGTTTCTTTCCAAACAACACCCATTATCAGGCAGGTCTCTTTTCCTAACAGTTTATGTTAGCTTGGTGTTTGAATGTATTTAAATGAGTTCATCAATGAAATATAAGAAATCTAAAGTAGAAATGATGACTTCCAAATTTTTAAGTATATAATGGTTGTCCTAATTTCATTTCTGTTACCATGACAAAATGTCCTGACAAAAAGCAACTTAGAAAAGAAAGGTCTCTTTTTTTATTTTAACTGGTGTGTGTGACCACGCTAACTTGTCCAAGAAGTGGAGTTTGGCTGTCTTCCTCTGTCATGCTCTACCTTATTTTTTGAGGTAGAACCTCTCACTTAATCTGAAAATAGCCTTTTCCGATAGACTGGCTTCAGTGAGCTCTGGGGACCCTGCTGTTTCTACCTTACTAGTGTTGGGATTACAGGTGTGTGCCATCATGTGGGTTCTGGGGGTCCAAGCTCAGCTCTTTCTGCTTGCACAGGATGCACATTACCCTCTGAATCATCTGCCAAGACCCTAATCTTTTTATTATTAAAATGCTGCTATGTTAGGGTGGCTGTGAGTGAAAATGGAGCTCATAGCTTTTCAAAAGGTTCCTGTCCTTCCTGAGCTCAGTATAATTCTCCAGTGTTCCCAGTTTCAACTACAATACCTCTCAGATATGAAATGCTGAGGGCATTGTGTTTACAAATGGAGAAAAGCAAAACAAATGAGCTTGCTTTTAGGCTGTGAGAGCTACCCCTTTCTTTAAGCCAATTTTGAAGTCTATAGATCTTGCTGTGGTGATGAGATGGTCCAAAGGATGTGGCCTTGTCATTAACTCCACAATGAGGAGGACTAAATGAACCTGAGTTCTGAATGGATAAAATGATGAGCCAGAAATGAATGCTTTTATGGATTTTTTCATTTTCTCAGTATTAACAATAATCCATCTTGAAAAGGGGGGAGGAAACTAATCTGGTAGACTCCAGGAAGCTGCAAACAGAATGAGCCATAACCCATTCAAGACCCTGCATTTCCCCATAGGTACATTTTGTCTCAGAATTTCATTTTTCTCCAGTCCTTGTAATGGTTTTCTTTAATTTTTTTTGCTTATTCCTTGTTTTTAGTTTACTTATTCTTTAACTTTTTCTTATTTTGCTTATTCCTTAATTTTCCTGTTGAAGAAATCTTTGATACAGGCTGGAGCCTTTGGACTGGGGTAGGAATTTTTTTCTTTAAGTCTAGTTGCTTGAATTATTGAGAGAAACCCTATGCTGCTAATTTTACTGGAAATGTGTGAGAGGAAACTATAGCCCAAGAAAGGAGAACTGTCATCAGTCTTCAAGGATGCAAATGCCTAGGGCAGGAAGGGCATGTCTTCTTGACATACTGGTGACAGCAACTATAATACAATGAATAAGTACTTTATATTGCATGTATTCCCTGCAACTTTTCAACAGGGTAAGACCTATACTTATTTGTCTGAAGTCACACATAAGTAGCAATCTGGGCTTAATCTCAGGTTGGTCCATTTACAGTCTGCAAAGCCTCCAGGGCAGTGGTTCTCCACCTTCCTGATGCTGTGACCCTTTAATACAGTTCCTCATGTTGTGCTGACCCACAACCATAACATTATTTTATTGCTACTTCATTAACTGTAGTTTTGCTACTTGTATGAATCATAATGTAAATATCTGATATGTGACCCCTGTGGGGGTCTCGACTCACCATTGCTCTAGGGGTTATGTTGGGCATCTAGACCTGTCTGTTCCATGTAGTAGCCAGCACTCAAGTGTGGCTGATGGCAACTTGAAATGTGCCTGGTGTGAATCAAGATGTGCTATAAAACACACTATACTTTGAAAAATACTATGAAAGGCAAAATATCTCAATTTTAAAATATGTATATTTCTTCATTCATTCATTCATTTATTTGTGTGTTGCTATGTGCATGTCTGGAGGAGACAGGACAGCTTGTGGGAGTCAGTTTCCTCCTGCCACCATATTTGTCCCAGGAGTCAAACTTAGGTTCCCAGGCTTGGTGGCAAACCCCTTACCAACGGAGCCATCTCTCCAGCCCTGTTTTTAAATGTTGAAATGAGCATTTTAGATGCATTGGTTTACATATATATCTTCTTAAAAATTAATGTCACTCACTTTATTATGGCTTAGGAAAAAAAAACTCTTAAAACTATGTGTGAGGCTTATATTATGTTTCCATGCAAACAGCATTGCCTTAGATTCTCAGAAGTAAAATTTCAGGTTTTACAAAAGTTTCCAGGAATTAAAATCATCAGTTGTCTTCACTAGATCCTTTTTCTTCTGAACTTAACAGATCGCAAGTTGATTTAGAGAAAGTATTGTCTTAGATGTGCATCTAAGAATCCTACAGGATTATGTCATCCCCTAAAGGCACTGTGACTGAGTTAGAATAGCCAGCTCCACAGTTCCTAGAGCCAAGGGTAATGATAACCTGTAATCTACTTGTCAGTCTGTCTTTCAATCATCCATCCTGTGTGCATGCACAATAGTCAGTCTGGAGATTTGATAATATCAGAGAGCTATGTCTCAGACAGCCTCGGGCTTCTTTTGGTCCTATCTTTATCATGGTAGTGGAACACCATCAACTAGAAATAGTGCCCTCAGATCTCTAGTACAAGGACTCCACAAATCACATCACTGTGATAACTATGTTGTGCGCTGGAAGGCCCTTTGGAACACCAACTAGTTTTACTGTGGGCCTATGAATTCTTTCCACTGAACATTAACAAAAGGTACTTCTTTCTCAAGCATATAAATTAATCAAAATTAAGCCTTTAACTATGAAGGACTTTAAACTTCCTTGGAATAATTTGCCAGATAAAAGAAAACTTTGCTTATAAACTGAGCTATTTAGCCTGCACAAACTGGAAAGTATCGGTATTTAACAGAACCCAAAGTGAGGGCCGTTTGTGGACAGGAGTCTCCTAATGAGAAAAAAAAAAGGGGGGGGGGTAAGGAAGCAGGCAGAATAGCCTTCTGGGAAAATGGACTTCTATATGCCCATTGCTTTCTGTAAAGAAGAGTAGTCAGGTCAGCTCCCTGTGAGGAAGAAGAAAAGTGTAGAGGTAGGACCAGTTAGTTCATCATCTTTGGCTAGACAGCCAGTCTAGCCAAATTTTTTAGCCAAAATTTTTTAATTTCTTAAAAAGCCCAAATTAAATGTTTTAAATACAAAAGTTTCTTTGGTCCCATATTTACACAGTAAGGTAAAATGAAGGCAGGTACATGGCCCATGTCCAAATAGTGCTAGAATTAAAGGCTCCTTGACTGTCAGGTAACTATGCAGCCTTGCTCAAGAAGTCTGAAATGGGCAGACTTTTTTCTGTCACTTTTGTATCACTTTCTCTGACAGACTTAAAGAAAGTTGCCTTCCACTTCCTTGTGAAGCCCTTGTATCAGATACTTAAGGGCACATTCAAGCCCTAGATCTTTTGAAGTTATCCTAATATCTGAGACTGTCACGTAATCCAATTCATTTATTAGCTTTCAAGAGATAATCCAATATTGTTCTAAAAATTGTTGTACATATTTTATATATCTAGGTGCTTTGTCTGCATATCTGTGCATCACATAGTACATGCAATACCCACAGAAACCAGAATAGGGCTTTGAATCCCCTGGAATTGGAGTTACAGATGGTTAAGTCTCCATGTGGGTGCTTAAAATTAAATCTGGGTTCTCTGAAAGAGCAGCCAATGCTCTTAACACTGACTCATCTCTTCAGCTCCACATATGTTTGATAAAACAACCATTGTTTAATCTAAGTTGACTGAGTTATGTGGGTTTGCCCAAAATAAAATTGGGTCATTTAAAAATGACATTCGAGGCCCAGAGAGATGGCTCAGTGGTTAAGGGCTCTGACTGCTTTTCCAGACGACCCTGGTCCCATTCTCAGCATCCATGTGGTGACTTACAACTGTCCGAAATGGCAGTTCCAGGGGACCCCCCCACACCCTTACACAGGCAAAAATGACAGTGTGTTACTTTTCTTCTTGCTATTGACCAAACACTTAAAAACAAACAAACAAAAAACACCTTAGGGAAAATTATATCCTATGGTTTAAGAGGTAGTCATTGTGGTGGAGAAGGCATAGCAGTATGAGGTAGCTGGTCACACTGTACCCAGTCAGGAAGCAGACACAAACACTGGTTAGCTTGCTTTCTCCTTTTTATTTAATCTGGGACTTTAGCCCATGTGATGGTGCCACCTACATCTGGGTACGTATCCTCTCTTCAGTTAAACCTTTCTAGAAACTCCCTTCCAGACATGCTAGAGGCATCTCCCAGGTGAGTATAAGTTGACAATGAGGATGAGCCCCAGTGGTCTTTCCCTAGGACTCAAGCTCTCATGTTGAGAAGACCTTTGGGAATACAGAGGGGGTCAGTCCATCTCAACTATGTTGCAGGCACCAGGAGGAGAAGTTAATGTGGTTTGAACAAATGTTTCACAGATACAGTGAAGTTATATACAAGTTAAAAAACAGTTCATGACCTTTGCATTGTCAAAGGTTATACTCTATTTACAGTGTCACTATCCATACTATGGTTTTTGTTGTTGTTTTGTAAGAAAGCCTGAGCCACTTGTTGTTCTGGTCCCATATGATAATCATTCCTCACTGTTACAATTCCTTGTCCCTTTGCCTTTGTCATGGCTTGTAGAAAATGAGGGCTGTGGGGGTGGTGGTGGACATTTCCTGGAACTCATGGGTCTAAGTAAGTAGTGCCCAATCCAGCAGGGAGAGAGACAGGTGAACCCTGTGGAGGGCAGTTTTAATCTCTTGGACCAAGGTACAGTTTTGTGCATGTCTAAGAGGAGACACTGACTGGCCATAGCAAGAAGGTTCACATGGGTTGACCTGGGTGAGGTAGGACTGTCCACAGGATTATGAGGAATGTGGTGGGGGAGGCAGTGTAAAACATTCAAGGCTTAAACATCTCCCTAACTGCTTTCTTCAGAATGGCCTACATCTTACCAAACATCCAAACATTCCACATTTTTTAAACTTACAAAGATGTACGTCACTGATTTGTTAGTGTTTCTTGTTTAGAACAAAAGCAACTGGAGATGCAGAGAAGACAGCCAAACTGCACCAGTATGTTGACGATGAAAATTTGGAGTTAGCTCATAAAAATACACATCACTACACTAAACACTGAACAAAGACCCAGAGTGTGGGATATTTAAAAATACTTTTCTCTTGGATCAGCACCAAAAAAATACCCTTAGCTTCTGTATTACCCGTGTCCAGTTAAAATTACTTCTGAGAAAAATCACAAGCTCTGCAGCATTCACCACAGATGCATTCAAACACCTCTCAAATACATTTGACATCAAGATTAAGCAGGTCACTTGGGAGAACACTGTGATTCATACTACAGTCCTGTAATGAGACGTCTGCTCTGTATATGGGGCTATTTTACATCTCATACATAGGAGGCACTGGTACTCTGAAGCTTGAGAAAATTACTAGAGCCATTAAGACGGAGGTGAAGAGTTAGTACAGCCTTCCACGATTTCAAAGAGGTAGTGATAGATGCTTGTCCTCCTGGCAATATCGAAAGCAGTTTCCTGTGAGTTGTTCTTCAGCCCTGGTTTGATGTAGCGATTCATGAGGAGGAGTTCCAGGGTGTCCTTACTGTCTCTGTTCCCAGCAGCAAGGTGCAAAGGGGTCAAGAGGCCTTTTGTTTGGGCGTTGATGTCTGCATCGTGCTGAAGTAAGAAAGAGGCCACCCTGGTGTTGTTCCACTTACAAGCACTGTGCAGTGGTGTCCAGCCATCCACAGTCACTGCATGAACATCTGCCCCGTGAGCCACCAGCTCACGAACAATGTCTAAGTGTCCACTGTAGGCTGCTCGGTGAAGAGGTGTATACTCATCCTCATCCCTAGTGTTCACTTCAGTGGCCTTCTCAGAGAGCAGCCTCTGCACGGTAGCAAGCTAAGGAAGAAAAGGAGAACCTTAAAAGTCCAACCCAAAGCAAAACAATCAACAAAGGTAATTACATCACCCAGTGGCTTTAGACTTTAAGACTTTCCCTAAAGGGGAGAAGGTAACTGATGGATGATGAAACAAGTTACAGCTCATTACATTTAGCTGCATCTCAACTACCTGATTCTTTGAATATCACCCCATACATTTGTCCTGCTCTAATAAATACTTATTGCCCAATGCCTTGGCCATAAATGAACAAAGGGTTTAACTGTATATCCTACCTGTAAAGCAAACCTAACTTTCATGTAACATTATGTCAATATACACAGTATATGAACCAAAAAAATAAAAATGAAACTTTTTTTAACAGTAGAAAAAAGTGATGCTGAAGCAACATAAAGACTAAAGTGAGCCAGGCATTGGTGGCACATGCCTTTAATCCCAGCACTCGGGAGGATCTCTGTGAGTTCAAGGCCAGCTTGGTCTCCAGAGGGAGTGCCAGGATAGGCTCCAAAGCTATACAGAGAAACCCTGTCTCGAAAAACCAAAAAAAAAAAAAAAAAAAAAAAGACTAAAGTGTTCAACTCCTACAGATAAGCTCAGATATGTCTGTTGCTGGGCATCAAGTTTGGTTTTAGACATGGACCTCTGACAGAATACATTGTGCTCTGGGATTATAAAGTATCAAACCCTTTCAGTTTTTACTTTATCAACACAGACATGAGAGAACTTAGTAAAATTAAGTACAAATAGTCAAGTAGGAAGAACTTGGGTACTGTTTTTGGATAACTCTGGGCAAATTTGCCTTGCTTTTCTCGAAGGACTTTTTGAGGAGTTGTCATTTAAGTTAATTTCCATGTTACCTATCCTTAGCAATACTTACCTGTAGAATGATCCTAATGCTCTAATTAGAGGGTTAATAATTACCCCCAAACCTCCCAACATCTAATCAGTTTATACTGTAGTATGCTTTTCTTCTTTTTTTGGTTTTTCGAGACAGGGTTTCTCTGTGTAACTTTGGAGCCTATCCTGGCACTCGCTCTGGAGACCAGGCTGGCTTTGAACTCACAAGAGATCCGCCTGCCTCCCGAGTGCTGGGAGATTAAAGGTGTGTGCCACCAACGCCCGGCCTGTAGTGTGCATTTTTATATACACTATTTCATTTTATACTCCTACATAAATGAGACATATATTAAGCTGTCATTTTTAAAGACAAGAAATTAAAAGGGTCAGAAATGGTAGAAAATGCCCAAAGATAAAGATAGAGGTTCAGGGGCAGGTCTTTGGGCTCCAAACCAAATTCTTCTTCTTCTTTTTTTTTTGTTTGTTTTTTGAGACAAGGTTTCTCTGTGCCTTTGGAGGCTGTCCTGGAACTAGCTCTTGTGGACCAAGCTGGTTTCGAACTCACAGAGATCCGCTTGCCTCTGCCTTCCGAGTGCTGGGATTAAAGGCGTGCACCACCAACGCCCGGCTATCCAAACCAAATTCTTTTCCAATTATGTAATTGTTTCTTTTTTTTACCCGATTTTTTTCAGCAGCCCAAAGAAGCAATTTGCTTGGATCTTTTTCCATTTTTTTCTCTTGCAATTGATACCACTCTTCTTGTTTTTCCTCTTGCTCCTCATCTTCATCAGAATCGCCTACCCAGAGACTCTGAGTACCAGTGGGAATCAGGTGTCCATGGGTCTCCAACAATTCAAGTTGATTAAACTCTTCAGAAAAATCCAAAGAGTTTTCTGGGTCTGGTTTTTCATCATCCCTTACTTTTTCTTTTTCCATTTTTGTTCCTATTCTAAATAGAAAGCATTTCAAGCAGCAGGACAGTCTTTCTAGAGACAAATTAAGTCTGCACTGTTTGATTCACTCCAATCTGAAAACATAAACACAACAATCATTAGACATTGATTACTGAGCATTTCAGCAATATGGATACTAACCTTGCAGACAAGACGGATAAACTTTGTCATAGTCTTTAGTGGTTTTTCATAATACCTGTTACATTACTAAATATTGAACCTCAGAGGTTTCTGTTATCTATGTTTATAGTCTTTATAATTAAAAAAATGTTTTCTTCTACTAATAGCCATAACTACCTTAATTTGAATCTATTAATTTATAATTTGAATATTAATTATAATACGTTAAGACAGATGGAGTTCAGGTACAGTGAGTACACAGGAGGGCCATAATTCACCCAGTCCTAAAAGATTAAAGTTTTCTGTGGGCAGAGATGATTACTCTACTAGCCTGCTATAAATTAATTCATAAATTGACACCAGCTTAAAGAGTTACCCAGAATATAAGCATCAATTAAAGAAAACAAGAAGTTACCCTGTAAACCATTTATCGGTCTCTTAACTACATTTGTTGAACTTTGCCATTTTTCATTGCTATTTTCAAATGCTACTACCTTCATTCTCTGTTGAACCGATTAGATTTCTTTAATGTTTATTCTTTTAGGTGTTATGTCTTATATTGTTCTGCCATTAACATTTTAAGGAAAGGCCATCTTCAACTTAGATTTTTTTTTTTTGTGCCATTTGTATGTAACCTGTGTTAAGAACTATTTGTAGCCAGGTGTTGGTGGCACATGCCTTTAATCCCAGCACTTGGAAGGTAAAGGCAGGCAGATCTGTGTGAGTTCGAGGTCAGCCTGGTCTACAGAGCTAGTTCCAGAACAGGCTGCAAAAAATACAGAGAAACCCTGTCTTGAAAAACCAAAAGCAAATAAACAAAACAACAAAAAACAAACCAACAACCCACCCCCGAAAACCTATTTGTATCATTAAATTTAAGATCTATCATTTAATTTTGCTTTGAATGGCCTCTAAGAATAACTAGTCAGTTCCACAAACCCCTCATGGTTTTGTTCTACTTAATTTCATGTATTTAACGTTTTTTGTTGTCCTAGTAAGTTTTATTACTAGTAGCACCAAAATTATGACCAGTAACTTCTTAGGGCCTATAACTGCATTGTAAAATGTAAAACATTCCACTAAGGTTTGTAAGATCTTGACTAGGCTCATTTTTAAAAAGAGAGCTATCAGAACAGTTTTCTTGCCGTCTTCAAGTTTTCCTTTCATCTTAAACTATTTTCTAAAAAGTTACTACGTCAGGTCAGTTCATTAAATGCTTAACACGTTAATACCAAAATATCACAGCACAGATCTCAGGCCCCCATCCCACACCGTTCGTCATGAAAACGCCCATTAATTCTGACTTTACCGTTCCAGATGTAAACTACATATAACTGTCTTGGCACATTTAATTTGAATCAGATGTATCCCCTGATCCAGGGTATAAAACTTGATGCATACCACTGTGGATGAATAGGGTGTTCCCTAACTTAAAAGGAAACACTCCATTTTGAGACAGACAGGAGCTGTTCCAATTCTCACCTCAGTGAGATGGAGCCCCATGTCCCACGTCAGAGGGCTGCGCTGAGACCCTGACAGTTGAAGGCAAGTTGTGGCGCATCACGGCCTTCTGGGGTCCGATCTCGTTCAAAGTTCCACATTATTTTTACTGCACTCTCTTCAAGGTTCCGCACATAACGTAAGGCAAATGTGGTGAGCCGGGGGCTCTGGGGTGATCGTCAGGGGAAACAGGGAAGAGAGGCCCGTGGTCTAGCGGGTGAGGGTCCCCAATCGAAGAGGCTGTCCCGGTACTACCTAAGAACGTGGGCCGCCCGCTCGCCCTCCAGCCACCCACGGGCGGCCGCCCCGCCGCCCCGCCTCCCCGCCTCCCCGCCGCCTCGCCGCCCCGCCTCCCCGCCTCCCCGCCGCCCCGCCGAACCGCCGAACCGCCGAACCGCCGAACCGCCGCGACACTCGCCTCACCTTTCCACAGAGAACCGTGCCCAGAACATCGCTTCCGGGTTCTCCCCCTCCGCTGCCTATGATTGGCGTCTTGCCGGTCGAAGACACTCTGGATCCAATGAGAGAGCAGGGAAGACCTATGACGCCGACGCCATCCGTGGATCTCGCGAGAAGCACAGCCGCGGCTCTCCCGCGCCTAATTCAGGTTTCTGATTGCCGTGTTCTTGTCCGGGCGACTCCCGCCCTGTCCTCCCGCGCTGGAGATGACCTGTGGCCTCGCTGGTGGGCTCTGACCGAGGCCGGGTTGGGGTAACAGGCTTCGCTCCGGTCTTTTTGCGTGGGGGTTCACGGCGGAAGCCCCGAGTGCGTGGAGCGGTTGTGGAAGAAGGGCCGGGTGGACCGGGAGGGATTCGGGCTCTGCGTTCCGGCCTGGTGTCCCGCGGGCGGAGGGTCGTCTGCGCTGGCAGCGCCACCACCGCGTGTTTGCTTATGTATAAGTTCTAGCTTTAAACGTGGGCTGCCCCGTAAAAGCCCTGTTAGTGTTAAGTGTGTGTGGTGGTCTCTCTAAAGCCCCGCGCCGTGCTGCGTTAAGTTTGTGCACGTAAAGAGTTGGATCCTTTCCTTCCAGTAATTGTCCACACACCGATTTCATGTAGAAAACAGGAGAGAAGTAGTCATGATAGTGCAGTTAGGGCCTCACTTGAATTCAGATAAGACCTTCTCCTTAGGTCACGAAACAGTTGCAGTAAGTGCTGAAGATGAAAACTAGTCTTCAAAATTGCCAATGTTTATTTAAGAAGTCTACCCTGCAACTTGAACTCACGTTGGTGAAATATGTGCAACCTTTATAAAATGTATATTTTGTTATTCTAGAATTTGGAATCGCTTGGCTTTTCTGACATACCTGAACACAGAACCCCAGGGTACTTGAAGAGGAACTCTAACCCAGAGGAGCTCTACCATAAAAATGAGCCCTGCAGATCCACTGTAAGCCTGGCTTATTAACTGATGATCTTAACAGAAAACTTGACACTTTAACAAAAACAGCAGCAGAATAGTGAACAGAGTATCACCAAAAAATGTGCCTGGCGTGCTTAAAAGCACACGCCGTAAGCTCTTTAGCAAAAAGATCATATGGAGCTGTAGAGGAGTGTGCTGCAGTAACTTACTACATGGCAATGCAGGAAAGCTCATGCACTTTAGAGTAAGTTGCTCTAGTATTAAGTAAATTGGAATGAATTTGAACAAAATGGAAACAAACAAAAGGACTATAGAAGTTAGGGGGGCGTGGATGGGTGGGCAGTTTGAACATGGATGAAGTCTTCCACTCTGGTTTCAAGTTCTTGGAAAGTCATCAATTCTCTGGGCATGCCTTGTTTTGTTTTTCATTTGTATAACTAGAATAATGCTGTTCCTTCCAGGCTAATTTTTCCATGTAAATGAGCAAATTTTTGTGAGAACACATGCTCTGGAAGGGCTGAGAAGCTTGTGGAACAGTGGTGACTCCATGCATACAACTGTTAAGTTTCTGAGTTGTGGAGTTGTATACAAAATAAATTTTTAATTCATAGTGGTTCAGTGAAGACTTTTTTATGCCCTTTAGTCTTGCTTCTGTTACTACTGTGTCTGGCCTATTTTTCAGAGATAGTGACCTTACCTGCTTCTTTCCCTGTGGGGACTGAGATGAGATCTTAGATATGAAGGTATCTTAAAGAACTAAACTCAGTGTTAAGTTTAGTGAGTGTTAATAGTGGTGAAGCTGCTGGTTCACATGAAAATACCTTTATCAAATTTACCGTTTGGATTTAAACTACTCTGTTTTGTTACTTGGCCATTATTTACTATTGAAAAACTGTGTAAAGAACAGAGTCAAGCACTTTTCAGGGTTTGGGATGTAAGCAGCTAGAATATTAGTATAAAATTTATTCTTAAACTTAGAGGAAGACTTTTAAATGGCTTGCCTGGAAAAGTGTATCATCAGATAATAACAAGGGAGCAAAGCCATTCGGGTTTTTGTGTAACAAAGTAGGGAACAGATCTGACAGTATATAAAACTGATTATAACAAGGCTATGAATTTTCAGAGGAGACAGGGAACACTTACAAATGTCATATTTGTTCTGTATTAAATTCAAAATGGAAAGCCGTGATGTTAAAGATCTGTTGAGTCTTGCATGCCAAGTCTGAGGCTAGAAAAATGATTTTGCTTTATGGTTACTATTATTTATTTTATGTTTAGGTCTCCATTTGCTTGAATATCCTTTTAATGAATTGCATTGAATTTTGTTTTTTATACACAGTGATGATGAAGACACTTTTAAAATCCTGGTTGCCACTGATATTCACCTTGGATTTATGGAGAAAGATGCAGTTCGAGGAAATGATACATTTGTGACACTTAATGAAATTTTAAAACTTGCCCTGGAAAATGAAGTACGCTTGGGTTATATTTGTGTGGGCTCTACTATACTTCCTTGGGTAACAGGCTCTTCTATTAAGTTAGAGTTAATTTTATAACCTCATACACTCACATTTCCTGGCTAAATATCAATCATACTAAAAGCCCAGTTAAAATTTTGAGCACTTTGTACTCACAATTGAAGCAGAAACTGCCTTGACAAGTAACTTTCAAATTTAGAAAAATGGGGTGTTTAATGATGCACTAACCTGTTTTGATTTCTATTTGAAATAAAAAGATATCTGTTAGTTTTCAAAGAACATATAGCCAACTGGAATGTGAGACAAAAATCGAAACATTCAGATACAGGGTTATTTGTAGAAAGGACCATAGAAGCACCATTTCCGGGGACTTCAGAGGTAGAGATTGATGTTTAAATGAAACTACATGAGCTTAGTTAAGGAGTTAACATTCATCGTGTGTTGAAGGAGAAGCAGCCTTTAATGTTGGATGACACAGAATGGACATTCAGTGTGAAGCAGAAATGAAGGCACAGGTGTAAGACAACATGGACTGTGTTAGGTGACTGGTTTGGTTCGCCTGTGGGCCATGTGTGCTGAAGAGGACTGAGAATGTAGCTCAGTTGGTAGAGTGCTTGTGTTCCATGTGAAAGGCCCTGGGTTTTATCCCCAACACTACCTAAAAATTGAGTGTAGTGGCACATCTTAATCCTAACCCCAAGGGCTGGAAGGCAGCAAGTTCAAGGTCATCCTCCATTACTATAGTGACTTTGAGGTCAGCTTAAAATACATGAAGGAGACCCTGTATTCAAAAAAATGCTGCAAGACTAGAACGGAGAGTATTTGAGCTGTATTACTGAGGAGAGCTGCAAACATCAGATTTGGTTTGTGTTCTGTGCAGTGATGTCTTCTGGCAGCCTAGTATTGTAGCACATATTGAAGAACATTTTAATGAGAAGTTACAAAGAGAAGGTGTACACACATTCATTTCAGGGTTTGAAAATGTGTTGAACCTGGGTGGATAATGGTGGCATTGCTAAAAAAAACTCCTAACTGAAGGGGAATCTGTCATGTGGGAAGTTGTTGAACTCTGTTGGAGTGGGGAAGCGTTTCTGCGGGTGGATGACTGTCCACAAAGCCCAAGAGGGAGCAGGAGAATAAACATACTGGTGGCCTCTGCCTAACCAGCAGTTTCCCTTCAGTGTATGTGTGGGACCTCTGGTCCCCCTGAATTTCTCCTCTCCTCACTGTCCTGTTAGGCCCATAACAGTACCAGCATAGCTTCTGTCTCACTTGTCCTGTCTTGCAGTAACTCCCAGTTGATCTCTCTACTTCACACTTTGCCTCCTCTGTGTGTTCAGCATCACAGCAAAAGCAAACTTGACACCGGAAGTCAGATACTGTCACTGTGCTCCAAATTTCTCAACAGCCTTCATTTGGGTCTAGATTCAGACTTGCATAGGAGGTTGTACCTTGACCTTAGTCTTCCCAGGGCTCTGGATCCTTACAAGGGATGCTACCTGGTACCTCCTAGGAGTCTGGACCTTTATAATTGACCTTGGCCCTCCCCTCTGCTTCTTTGGTTGCCCTGCCTCGTTCACACCAGTGGGTTCTTTTCTGGTCCCTTGTAGGTCAACTTTTCTGATTTATCACCTGGCTTTGGGTGGGGTAGACTTCTCACTTCACATTTTACTTTTGGGGGGCAGTGGAATGGTGGTTTATTGAGGTGGTCTCAGCCTATGTTGCCTTTGAACTCAGAATGTAGTTAGGGGCAACTTTGAAATTCTGGTTGTCGCCGGGCATTGGTGGCGCACGCCTTTGATCCCAGCACTCGGGAGGCAGAGGCAGGCGGATCTCTCTGAGTTCGAGGCCAGCCTGGTCTCCAGAGCGAGTGCCAGGATAGGCTCCGAAGCTACACAGAGAAACCCTGTCTCGAAAAACCAAAAAAGAAAAAGAAAAAAAGAAAAAAAAAAAAGAAATTCTGGTTCTCCACCTCCTAAATGCTAGATTATAGGCACTTGTCATCACAATTTACCTCTTTGAAGAGATTTTCCTTTATACCTCCAAGCACTCTGTGACATTGTGCTGCTTTTTTTGAATGACCTCATATAAAATTACTTTATTCACCTATCACTTATTTGTGTTCCTTATGGAGAAATTCTATGTCAGTAAAGTCTGTTGCTTAGTAATGTGTTCTTATGTGATGCCTAAGAAAACTTAGCTCTGTACCAGTCATCCCCTTAATAGCTGTTGACCTTTGCCCTAAAATTCCCAGGGGCTCCTAGGGCCTGCATCCTCCCCAGAATGATGGTTGGTTGTGAGATAAGAATGGAAGAATGGTATGCCTGCCATGATATAATTAAGTGCCTGCTCTGTTTTTTTTTTTTTTTTTTTTTTTTTTAAAGGTTCATCTTTTTATTGGACATGTTAACAAGAGCTTAGTCAAAAAGACCAAAGCCCATGTCATCATCAGACTCCTCAGATTCTTCTTTCTTTGCTTCTACTTTCTTCTCCTCTGCTGGTGCAGCTCCAGCTGCTGGAGCAGGTCCACCAGCCCCTACATTGCAGATGAGGCTCCCAATGTTGACATTGGCCAAGGCCTTTGCGAACAGGCCAGGCCAGAAAGGTTCAACATTGACACCAGCTGCTTTAATGAGGGCATTGATCTTATCCTCCGTGACCATCACTTCGTCGTCGTGAAGGATGAGGGCGGAGTAGATGCAGGCGAGCTCAGAGACGGAGGCCATGTTGCGGACTGCCGGCACGGTGCTAGTCGACAAATGAAGTGAGGGCCTCACCCCAACGCGACCTTAGCTCCCTCGGAAGAACCGAGCACCTTGGCGGCAGCTGAGGAAAACCTGCTCTGGTTTTTGTAAACCACTTAACCACTGTGGAAAAGGGGATGAAGCAGTGTCCTTTATCCTGTGTAACGGGAGTGAGAGACCGTTAAGGGAGTAAAGCAGTTTTCCCAAGCAGCTTTGGATTCCACTGAATCGAGATGATTTTAATGCCTGCCTTTAAATACCCTTCCTTTAGCCTTTTATGGTGTGACATGTTCTTGATTTGGTTCCAAGGCTGTTGTCCTTCAACTAGCAGTGAGAAATTCATTTAATTTTATTCTAAGTTTACATTGTCTTAGATCTTTCCCAGTGGATTTGAACTTAACTTACACCTTGACAGGATATAGGAGCTGTCAGGACCCTTAGAAATTGGCTGTGTTTGCTGGTTTTGTATTCTGTTAAGCTGGACTCTTTCCCTCAGGAGAGAGAAACTTAAGGAGGCCTGTTTTCCTTCCACAGAACCCTGAGCATGCTTTTTTGTAACTCTGGGTCTGAAAGCACAACCTCCCCTCTGTTCATTTCTACCCTGTTTCCTGATTCCCTTCTTCCTCACTCTGGATCTTCCAAGTGAATATTTGTCTTTAAGGATTTTTTTTTTCACTGTTTTTACTATTTATTTTTGAAATCTAAATTCTTGACTTTTAAGTTCTCTTGTATATGGACCCTTGTCATCTAGCTATTCTTATTTTATTCCTTTGTCCCTTGATCCTCCCCCCTCCCACAAGACAGGGTTTCTTTATGTAGCTCTGGATGCCTTGGAATTCATTATGTAGACCAGGCTGGCCTTGAACTCAGAGATCTGCTTGCCTCTACCTCCTGAGTGCTGGGATTAAATCGTGCACCAGCACTGTGTGTGTGTATGTGTGTGTGTGTGTGTTTGTGTGTGTTTTTTGTGTGTGTTTGAGGGCACGTTATGATTTGGTATATGAATTCATGTGTTCATGTGTGCATGTAAAGGTCAGTGGTTGATGTTGGATATCTTCCTATTTTTTGAGATTCTCTCATTGAGGCTGAAGCCGATTTACTAAAGTTCCCTTGACTAGTGCAGCCATAGAGCTCTGTGTGTCTTTTGAATAATTAAAAACTAGCTATCTTTCTTTGCCCCTTTCTGTCTATCTCCATTCCTTGGTGCTGTGACTTAACCTCAGGTGTACCATGGGTGTCATCCATGGCAGGCCAAACTACACCATTGGGATGCCCCCTACCTCTTTAAAATTGAGCCAGTAGCCTCACTATGTTTTGTTGCTAAGGTTGGTCTCTTAAAGTAGAGGGTTAAGTGATCACATCAGGCTTGAAATCTTTTTTCTATTTCTTCTGTACTTTAAACACTTTTTTTTATCTTAAACTTACTAATTTTTAACATTGTTTTCTGTTGATTAGGTGGATTTTATTTTGTTAGGTGGTGATCTTTTCCATGAAAACAAGCCCTCAAGGAAAACTCTTCATAGTTGCTTGGAGTTGCTTAGGAAGTACTGTATGGGTGATCGCCCTGTGCAGTTTGAGATCATCAGTGACCAGTCAGTCAACTTTGGTTTTAGTAGGTAAGTACACTTATGTTTGAGGAAAGGTTTCCTTGGGTATGATTTCTGTATAATATATTTATGTCTGTTTTGTGTCTCATTGCTGTTACAAAATACCCTGACAAAACAACTTTAAGAGAAAAAGATTTATTCGACTTACAATTCCAGGTTCCAGTCCATCATTTTGGAAAAACCAGGGTAGGAACTTGAAGCAGCTAGTTGCATCCACAGTCAAGAGCAGAGAGGCTGAGTACATGTATGCTTACTGCTCTGCTAGCTTTCTCTTGTCTCATACAGTCCCAAAACTTAGGGAATGGTGCTGCCTACAGTGGGCTGTCGCTTCCTTTATCAGTTATTGGAGACGAGACCATTTCCCACAGACATTGCATACAGGCCAGTGGACAATCCTTCACTGAGATGCTTCCCAGGTGATTCTAGATTGTGTTATGGTGATGAAACCAATGCATTATCTGTTAGCCCCTTTGCCTTCATTCCCCAATAGTAAATGCAGTTCTTTGAGTTTTCTGTATATCATTGCATTAATTTGTATTTCTCAACTAATGTTGGGCCTACATTTATTCTTAGATCTTTCATCCTCTTTGGTATCTTCTGGGGTTTGTTTGTTTTTGTTTTTCTATTTTAAAACTTGGTATTTTAAAAATCTTTTTTCTTTTTCTTTTTTTTTTATTTCCCCCAGGCAGGGTTTTTCTGTGTATGCCTGGCTGTCCTGGAACTCTCCTTGTAAACCAGGCTGGCCTTGAAGTCAGAGATCCACCTGCCTCTGCCTCCCAAGTACTGGGATCAAAGGCGTGCGCCACCACTTCCCTTTGTTATTTTTACAAACCTTTTTTAAACATGATTTGTGCAAGTTACTTTTATATGCTAGCTAGCTACTAAGCCATTTTTTAGGCATAGTAAAAGGGTTCTCCAATCATTTTCTTTTGGCTGTGCTTATGGTTTGTTGTTATTGCTGCCAGATACAGTTTTGATGTAGACCTTACATAGTAAAAGTATCTTTTTTTTTTTTTTTTTTTTAACCTGCCATGTTGGGGATGGAACCCAGGGCCTTGTGTATATTAAGCAAATACTCTACCACTGAACTATATCCCCAGCCCAAGCCATTGTTTTCTTTTTCAATATTTTAAGGACACCATATTATATTTTAGTGAAATGTGTTCTTAGTCATACATGGTATCAGGTTCTCTTTCTTTCCTCATCTTTGATGGCCCTGGAACTGACTGGTGAGTGCTTGTAGATTGCCTCTCATTTGCTTTTTTTCTTATTTTTCCTAGACAGGGATTGTGGGCTTGCAGGGGAGACTATCACTGAAGCAAAGGGCTCTTCTGATAGCCTCGTGTTAGGACCTTGTGTCGTGACCTCTGCAAGACTTCACTGGTGTCATTGACCTCGGTCATTAGGCTAAGATGTCTTCAGGTTTCAACAGTGCAAAGCTGTTTTTCTTTGCATTGCTCTTGGTTAGAAGTGAGCCCCTAAGTTCAGCCCACACTCATGGGAGAGGACTACAGTCCACCTCTGGAGAGAGGAATGTTAGGGTGTTCACAGGTATCTGTTAAACTTCCTCTGCCACTGAGCTCCTTCCCTAGCCCCTTGTTTTCCCATAGCATCTTACTACATATCCCCGCTGGCCTCAAACTCATGATCTTCTTGCTTCAATGTCTCTGTTAGCTGTGATTACAGGTGTGCACTGCCATGCGTGCCTCCCTTCTCTCTGAAGTAAGCTTTTCTTTAGGCTTATGAGAGTGATGAGCTCTCATTTACTTTATTGCTGTTGAGTCTGTGTTGGGGGAAATACCTATTATTCAATGAAAGTTCTATAAGAAATTATTAAGTATTAAAGGAAAGTCTTCCACAAAGGCTTTAAATCTTAGAGTCCTGTTAACTTCCCACTAATCAGCTATCCACTCTTTTATACAATTCATACAAATTGTTGGTGGTTTGAATTAATTTTAGAGGTCATGTATGAAACCCAGGAGCTAGAAAAAAAGATCGGTACATTTGTCTTCTTGAAAAGAAATATATTTATGCCAGAAGAATCCCAGAGCAAATTAAAAATCATAGTACACTAAGGAAGAGTGCTTGCAGCTCAGCATAAATTAAGGCTGAATTTCCAATGACTATTTCCTCCTGTTGATTAAAGAAGTCCATTAGTTTATAAAGTGTAGGCAGAGTGCACATAGTGCACAGAAATGGGATAGTGCTAATACCTATCAACAGGAGCTGTCTCATTATAAGGCTCCAGATGAATAGACTCAAATGTTTTCTCCTGGACACTGGTGTAGGCAGACAGTTCTCAGTTACCTAGGTGCCCGTGTCCCGTCTCCATGCCAACTGGTGAGTCTCGGAGTGTGGCATGGGCAATGGTGTTTCTTAAAAAATCCTTAGGTAATTAGAGCTTGTGGCAGAGTTCAGAACCACTGGTGTAGATTGAAAGGGTTGATAATAACCATGCGGCTGAGGTTGGGTGGAACGATTTCTAGTACACATTCACTATGGCATCACTTGGAAAACAAGGCCAGGGAGAATCTAAATGGTGGGGGCCTGCTTAAGCTCTGGAGTATGTGCCACTGGCAAAAAGCTGAGGGGGAGCTCTTTGTGTACAGGATCTCTGGAAAGAGTTCATGGTCAAGCAGGGGAAGAAAGCCATATTGTGCTAACATATGTAAGAAGGAAGAAATGTACTTTTTTATACATATGTAGGTACATTTTTGGAAAAAAAGAATAGAAATTGTTCACCCTATTGTCACAGAGAATAGGAGCCTGATGGCTGAGGAAGGAATGGGCAGGGACTAAATTGCAAATAGGGATGCAATGGAGCTGGTGATGGGCTGTGAATCCTGGGGTTTTGGATTCACCAGCACTGTTACATGAGAACAGATTGTTTTCTCCCTTCCTCTGAGCTATAAGGATAAGCTTTACACAAACAGTTAAACATTTTAGAGGCCTACCAACTTCCCAGTTATCAGCCGTCTGTTCTTAGACACTCGTATACTTTATAAACATTTAATTTAATAGTTTATTTCCAGCACTGAGCTGGGATTGTCTGCAAATAAGCATTTGTAGTTGCCTAGTGTGTTACTGCTTGGAAGGAAAGTTTTGGGGAAATAGTTTTTATCCCTTACAGAAACTTTCGCTCTTTCTTTTCTTTTAAGGTTTCCATGGGTGAACTATCAGGATGGCAATCTCAACATTTCCATTCCAGTGTTTAGTATCCATGGCAACCATGACGATCCCACAGGGGTAATTACCAATCTGTTGGAATCTTAAGAATGACATTGAATGAGTGCAAAGTTTTGCCCCTTTTTTTCTAATAATTTGCAGTCAAATTGAGCCATGAAGTCAGTTTATTATTGTTTATGATGTTTTTCTATTTCTTTATTAGTTTGTTTTTAATATGGAGTAAGAATTGTTGTATAGAGAGTCATGCTCTTTTTCTCCTTGCAATGCTGAGGGTGGAACCCAGTATCTAACACATACCAGGCGACAACTCTACCATCCTCAGCCCTCTTGTTACTCTTTGAGAGTTGCCCAGTCTGGCTTGGAGCTTGTGATTCTGCGCAGCCTGTAACTAGCTGGGACTACAGCCCCTGATACAAGGCCTGCTGGAGCCTTGCTTTTGTTTCTGTGGGGTTTGGCTCACAGTGAGTAGTCGGGAGTAGGAGTGACTGTCTACTTAGGGCTCCTCAGCATACTTGAGCTCCTGGATTCTTACCATAAAAATGACTTTTCTTTAGTGTTTTAATCTAGATTCAATTATTTTATTTCCTGTTTGATATGGAAATAAGCCTGGCAGTCCAAATACAAAGTACCTTTGTGTCTTCTGTCACTATGTCATTAGTGAGGTCTATGGTCATATATGCCCTACTCCTCCCCCGTGCCCCCAAATCCATTTTATAAAAGTTCTGCTTCGTATCCCAAGGCACTTATTTCACAGCTAAACTTGTGTTTGGGGGCCTGGGCATCATGAGAGTGATGAGATTCTAGCTTTGCATCAGCAGATACTTTCAGCTGCTATGGATGATAGGTAGTTGGGAGAAGGTAACAACTGCTTAACATTGGAGTTTTGTTTTGAAAAGACACTGCCACAGTCTGTTTTTGTAATTACTGGTTGAATGTCCTTAATTCAAAAATCATTAAGCTAAAAGTGCTACAAAAATGTCCATGTTGAGACTCAGAAGTTTTGGGGTATAGATCATTTTAGGTTTTGGGTTTTCACCTTGGGATTCTCACCTGGTAAGATCTGCACAGACATTCTAAAGTCAAGAAAACCCCAAATCTGAAAACATTTTGATCCCACTTAACCTGTGTCCTGCAGAGTATGCTTTTGCTGTAGGAGTATGATGCTAACTCAAACTGTAGGGTGGTATGAGTCTCCCCTAGGCCATTCGTTTCTATGGACATACTCATGCTCTTTGAAACTTTTCGCACAGGCAGATGCCCTCTGTGCCCTGGATATTTTAAGCTGTGCTGGGTTTGTGAATCACTTTGGACGGTCAATGTCTGTGGAGAAGATTGACATTAGTCCAGTTCTGCTGCAGAAAGGAAGCACAAAACTTGCTCTGTACGGCCTAGGTAGGTGGTTGGCTTAGGTCAGATGTCATCTATTGTCCACTTCAGTCGATAATTGTGTGAATGGTTAGCAAATACAGTTATAGAGAAAGTTTGGACCAAGTGGCTTCTGAAAGAGGAAAAGTCAGACATATTTGATTATTCCTTATTGATAACTAAAAGATGGTGGATATTGATAACTAAAAGCTAAAAGTGTTTTAGTATTTCTCAGGACCGATAACTATTCATACTCAATGGCAGTTTTGGTAGAAAAACCAACAAACACTTTGCCTAGTTTCTATTTATTGTTTTGGACCTTTTCTTTAGTCACATTTAGAAAGCTAAGGGATAGAAATGCACACTACTTAGCAGAACTGCGTTTCGTTGTTGTAGAAGTCTATGGAAGGTCAGAACATCCTGTCTAGCACCTTTTTTGTTTGTGAGACTGAAATCTGGCTACTGTGAGTTGTGATGCACTAATCATAGAGATGGAGGGAGACCCATTATTAACAGATTATATATATTAAAATTCATTTTGCTATTTTACTTGTTCGATGTGACTGGTAGAAAATTATTTATATATTTGGTACATTAGTACCTCACATTACCATTTATTCTGCAACTGACATTTTATTATTAAAGCAGATTCAGAAATCTGCTTTACCTTGGGTGTGCTATTTTGTGCATGTAATCCCAGCACTGGGAGAAGTGAAAAGGGGAAAATCCCCCCTCCCTCCCTCCCTTTTTAAATTTGTTTGGTTTTTGGTTTCTTCAGAGCAGGGTCTCTAGCTGTCTGCAACTCACTCTGTAGACCAAGCTGGCCTTGAACTCAAAGATTCATCTGCTTGTCTCCTTAATGCTGGGATCAAAGGTGTGTGCCATTACTCTTGGCTTCTGTTTTCCATTTCTTCAGTGTTCTGTAGGAAAGCTTTTTTTTGCTAGGCTTTATTATAAGTGTTTTGAGGCTAGAAATAATGTGTAAAGTCCATTTATTGTGCTTTATGTCTGAATCTGAGATAGAACACAAAGCCAGTTTTAGTGTCTGTGATATTGGGCATTGTGTCTCCAGAAAAATGGCTTGCTTTTATGTTTGAACTGTGTCTTGGCTATTATCTGGGGCATACCTCTTCCGTGATCCATTTTCTTCCCGAGTTGTCTATCCTGTTTTGCTCTCCTTAACTGGTCTACTCCACACTAAACCTAAAGCATATGCTTTGTGATCAGCAAGTTCTTGGCACCCCTCCCCCAAATCTGGAGCCTACTGTTCCTGTGCTGCTGACAGTACTTACACCTGTGGGTGCTGGAGCAGAAGTGGCGGCTCCTATTCCCCTCGCACTGGCAATCTGGTGTCTCCACATACTCAGTTCCTAGGAAGCTGCTGGGATTGCCCTTTCCCTCAGACTGTGTCTTCAGGGTTTAGCAACACTTGTAGTGCTTTAGCATGCAGGTTTCCTGACAGCCCTCCAGGCCTGTGTGTGGGTTTGACTGTCCTGTGTCCGCCTCACAGTTCTTTCCATACAACCACATCTCTCTATGTGTCCAGTCACTGGCTTTTCTTCTGTAGTCAAAATGTGAAGTAGTAGCCTTGTTTAAACTGTCTCCAGCTCCACAGTTGCTTTCTGTGTTTGTGTCTTGACCTTTCCTCCTAACAGAATGATGAGAATTTATTACCATTTTGTTACTGTTTTCTTGATGTCTTCTACTAAACCAAGGCAAGCCTCTGAGTATAGGAAGAATTACTTAAAATCATTAAGTTATTAAAAAGCACAAACTCAGGTGCTGGAGAGATGGCTCAGTGGTTAAGAGCACCGACTGCTCTTCCAAAGGACCTGGGTTCAATTCCAGCACCCACATGGCAGCTCACAACTGTCTGTAATTCCAAGATCTGACACCCTCACACAGACATACATGCAGGCGATGCACATGAGGTAAAAAATAAAATAAAAGAATTTTAAAAAAAAGTAAAAAAAAAAGCACAAACTCAGTATATACAATAGTATCAGACCTTAAAATACATTTTAGAAACATTTCATCATTTTCATGTTAATTTCTGTGCATGTTATATGGTATATCATAGCTGAAAAGTGCATTTACTTAACATTCATAGCGAAAGGGTGAGAAATGTTACTAGTCATTCTGGTGGGGATGTAAGCATAGAATTTGTTTCTCTTTACATATTGCCCTGGCTCCCAAAGTGGAACCTGCTCTTTGAATGCACCTCAGTGCTGCTGTACATGAACCTGGGGCATTTGTTAGTAGATACTATTTATACATGTGATTCCAGAACTCAGATATCTGAACAGGAAAATGTAATCCTTTGAGAAATGCATAATTTAGAAGTGAAAACTATTCACCTTATAAATCTACAGTGGGAAAATAGTTTTAAAATAGTGTGTGTCTCTACACAGGGTCCATTCCTGATGAAAGGCTCTATCGGATGTTTGTCAATAAAAAAGTAACAATGCTGAGACCAAAGGAAGATGAGAACTCATGGTTTAACTTATTTGTGATTCATCAGAACAGGTAAAAGTACTCTAAGTGAAGCCCTGAGGTTCCTGTGACCTTTGGTAAAGGCCTGACTCCTTCACCATCACCTGGATGGGGTCAGCAGGGGTCACACTGCTTTATGCGACTTCAGGCTGAAGCCAGTTCATGAGAATCAATGAAGACTACCTGGAATGGGTGAGACAGAAGAGTAACCGTAACAGACACTCTGATTCAGCGAAGGGTGGAACATTGCCATCCCTGCCCCATCACAAGAGACTAGTCAGCAAGCTGCCAGAATCATTTCCTTCCAGAAAAGACTGTACTCTATGAAGGCAACATGGCATTGTGCTATGTTTGACTGTGTCCAGCTTTTCCTACACCCCACATACTTGATTCACACAAAGACATAAAAAACACTCAGGCCCTTGCTTTCTTAACGTGGTTTTCCATCATCCCCGAGCTAAGCTGCACTTCTCCTTGCTGTTGTCACTGTGGCACCTTCAGTGCTTGTCCTTCCTCCCTGCAGAGCACTCTGTCCTCTCAGATGGATCCCTCCTCACAGAGGCCTGCTAATTCTAAAAAGCAGCTGTAGTAAGTTTTGTCTCTTTTGGGGGGGCCTGCTACCCAGCTCCCAAATAAATCACACATGGTGACTTGTTCTTAGTTATGAATGTCCTGCCTTAGCTCGGCTTGTTGATAGCCAGCTTTTCTTAACATAAATTAAGCCATCTATCTACCTTTTCCCTCTGGGCTTTTATCTTTCTTCTGTATGTTTTTCTTTCCTTCTTTCCCTGTAGCTGGCTGGCTAGCTGGCTAGCTGGCTGGCTGGCTGGCTGGCTGGCTGGCTGGCTGGCTATCCCCTGAAGTCCTCCCCTTGTTCTCTTGTTGCTTGTTCTCTCCGCTCCTTGTTTCTCCTTCTGTTTATACTTCTGCCTGCCAGCCCTGCCCATCCTTGTTCCTGCCTCACTATTGGCCATTTAGCTCTTTATTAGGACCACCAGGCACAGTAACACAGCTTCATAGAGTTAAACAAATGCAGCATAAAGAAAAGCCACACCTGAAAATAATATTCTACCACACGAGGTCATTGCATTTTAGTGTCCTGAAATGAGGTCATTGCATTTCAGTGTCCTGAAAACTTGGAAGTTAAAATGACCATTTTATTCCTTCTTTCTATAGTCAATAAAAAAACAGATGATGTTAAAGTCACCGGACACATTTATAGTTTGTTATTTTATCACGAAGTTTAGATTTAACTCCCCCTCCCCTTTTTTCTGTCTTTTTGAGGTGTGTAATCAGGTCCACTTGTGGATTTGCGGTGGACAGAGCTTTTGTTTTCCTGACTTGACCAAAGTAGAGTACTCTCTCTGTAAACTTTGCCATCTCCTTTCAGTGCAGGCCTGGCCTCTTCCTGCTTCCTGTCAGGCCTCTGGTTTGATTATATCCTGTAAGTTTGTAAACTGGAATCTGATACAGTACCCTTCCCTCAGGCAGTTTCTGACAAAGATAGAGAAAAAAGATCTGTGTAGGCTTAAGATGGAATTTGCCCTTACATCTGTAGACTTATGTTCTGCTCTTAAATCTTGGTGTAGGAGTAAACATGGAAGTACCAACTTCATCCCAGAACAGTTTTTGGATGACTTCATTGACCTCGTTATCTGGGGCCATGAACACGAGTGTAAAATTGGCCCAACCAAAAATGAGCAGCAGCTCTTCTATGTGTCTCAGCCTGGAAGCTCAGTGGTGACTTCTCTTTCCCCTGGAGAAGCTGTTAAGAAGTGAGTACTTATATATTCTAAGTTCTTAAGAAATCCTTGCTGTAGTCTGGTTATCTCACATCCATGGGATATCCAGAGAACAGCTTATTTAGTTTTTAGATTTCATTTATTACTCGTGTGTATGGGGGGGGGGAGTGAGGGGGAGGTCAGAATACAACTTTGTGGAATCAGTTCTCTCTTCCACTTTGTTTTGGTTCTGGAATCAAACTCAGGTCTTTAGGCTTTCAGGCAAGTACTTAATGGGCTGAGCCATCTCTCCTCCCCTGAAGGTCACTTTGTATATGAAGGTTTGTTATTGTAGTTGCACTGTTTTCTTGGTTTTGAGGGATTATTTGTTTGTTTGTTTTTACTTTAATTGTCTCATTTATCTCTAGGTAAGTTTTTTTAAAAAAAGAAAAATCAAACAAATGCTTGCTGCTTTAAGAGGAGTACAGATATCCATAGTTCACTTTGAAAGACATCCAAAAACTAAAGTGGAAGATAATAGGGAAGGGTAGGTAGGTAGCTGGGTAGATAATTTAATAAAATGCTTCACAGTAGAATCTAAGAATTGTATAAAATGGGCTCCTACTAAAGCTCTAACTTTGCTGTGCATGCATTTTCCCCCCACAATAAAATAGGAGTTTTTCCAGCAAGTTCTGTGGTCTTAGCTTGTCTGGACATGGTCAGTTATTAAGGGATGGCAGGAGCTGAACTATTTAATTGCCAACATCTCTTCTAGCTCCCAGATTCTCTCTTTCCCTTTTCCTCTGTGACAGGGAATATAAGGGTGATCACCATAGAGACCAATCATGTAAACACCATGATCTCCTCTACTAATGGAGATGTGGGTATAGCCATTTGGGGTAAAACATCCAAGTTCAGCCTTAGCTCAGGAAGGGCCCTCCTCTCATCAGTGCTTCTGGATTTCTGCTTCTGTCTAGCCTACAGTTCTGCAGCCTCATAGGGTCACCCTAGAATTTCCACTCAGATGAGATTAGATTCAGATTTGATCTGCTTAAATGGCAGTTGGCAGGATCCTTTAGAGGTGTCATGGCACTAAAGATCTGGCCTGACTTGTTTCCTGTCTTGGCAGGGCAGTAAGACATGGCTATGCTGACATGGTTAAGCCTTTTTACTGAGAGCGTTTGGTGGTTGGTGGTGGTGATTTTGCTGCCTTTAAGAAAATTCAAGACTAACATTTAAAAAATAAGTTTCAAATTATCTACTATATAGACATTGACAAATTTTACAGTCTATACAGAACATCTCTGAAAAGTCACTTTGTGCTGTTGTAGTATATCTAATATTTTGTGTCCACATTGGGAGGTGGCTTTTAAGCTGTTGTCTCAAGGGAGTAGTACAGGTTGGCCTTCAATTCATGATCCCCCTACCTTTGTCCCAAGTGCTTGGGTTAAAAAATGTTAGCGTTCTAATTCAAGTTGTTACCATTTTGTGAACTGGGCTTCTATAGAAGGCCTTGCCAGTGGATCTGCTCAGGTTTGGGTGGTTATAGTAACGTTGGTATAAAGAGCACGTATAAAGTGTGTACTTGTAGCTTTTTCTGTGTCTCTGTCATGATCAGGATAGCATTTTATTATACTGTTGTCAGGTTTGTTCCTTTATGAAACTGTATTTGCTGAGACAGATGATGGAGGAGTATATTTTATTCTTAGGAAAAAGAATGTTTGCCATTTTCTACTCTAAAAAATTAAAATTAACTTGACAGAAACATCTATTTTTAAGAGTATTGTTTTATAAGAAAATATTTTATGAGAACTAAGAGAAAAATGGAGCCTTTTATTTGTTTAAGAAGGGGTCACAGATGGCCTGTAACTTGTTATCCTGCTGCTTCAGTCTCCGGGGTACCGGGATCACAGGCATGTGCCCCCAAGCCTGGTTGGTAGTTTTGTCCATCTTCCTGCGGATGTCTACTTTATGACTGAGCTCTTGGTTCCTCCGTGTAGACACGTGGGCTTGCTGCGCGTTAAAGGGAGGAAGATGAACCTGCAGAAGCTGCCTCTCCGCACAGTGCGGCAGTTCTTCATGGAGGATGTGGTTCTCGCTAACCACCCAAACCTGTTCAACCCTGACAATCCTAAGGTGACCCAGGCCATCCAGAGCTTCTGCTTGGAGAAGGTAACTTTCTGAGAATAGCAGTGAGGTCCATGTTTGATAAATCACTGAGCTCCAGTTATAGGGCTGAGCAGAGCAGAGTAGAGCAGAGGGAAGCCACCTGTGCTTATTCACCTCAGGAACTGAAGTCAAAGTATTTTTGTTTTTTAAGTAGAATTACTTGCTGATTAAATTTGTTCTTTGACAATTTCATACATGTATATAATGTCCCCCTTCTCTCCCTTCCACCCTTAACCGCTGTCCCTCAAGAAGGCTTTTCCACATCTGTGTCTTTTTGTTTTGTGACTCATTGAGTTTAAACAGGGCCATCTGTTTTGCCCTGGTGCATGGTGGGCTCGTCATTAGTGAATACATAATTGAAGATGACTGCCCCTTCTCCAGAATCTGTCAGTATCCAGTAGTTGATCTATGACTAACTATTGGTTTTGTGCAAGCCCGATGCAGCTGCAGTGAGTTTATGATGGCAGTGGTTATGTCATGCCCACAAAGTGATGTGCACTCTTATCTTGTGGTTCTGACATTCTGCACCGTCTTTTTCAATGTCCCCTAAGCCCTAGAGGAGGAAGTATAAATGGAGTTTTAGGGCTGAAAGTTCAGTTGCAAAGACTTTTTTTTTCATAGAGAATGCTAGATATAGAGATGTTAACTCTCCCAGAACTTCTTTTAAAGAGCATACACATCAATTTCATCTGTGTTTCATAATTGGCTCATCTTCCTTGTTAAGGCAAACATTGACTTAGGAGATGGGACGACACTAGGGTTCTACAACTCTCTTATCTCCATGACACATTCCTTCCACCCTGAAAACTACTCCACATAAAATTCAGCCTCCCTTTCTGGTTTAGATGGCTGCCATCCCTCAGCCTCTGTAGAGGTTCTGGGTGCCCTGCTGTTGTTGGGCTGTGCATTTTACCATATATGGACTGGTGTCTTGATAGCCTTAACTGCTGACAGTCTCAGTCCATACTCTCTGCCAGCTTGGCTTTACACTTTATTCTCGTGTAAGTAGGAAATGGGGATAATAGTGATGGTCAGTGATGCATACTGACTGCTTTTATGTGCTGTGTTCAGGGTATCATTTAATCCATCCACAATGCTGTATGTGGGTAGATTCTGCCTCCCATTTTCTTTTTCTTTTCCCTTTCTGTTCCCTCCTCCTTCCTCCTCTTCCTTGCTATTTCTAGGAGTTGAATCCAGATGCTAGACAATTTCTCTACATTGAGTGTGTTAGCCTCCTAATCCATGTTCTCTACCACAAACTGGATCTCAGATCGGTCAGCTGGCCAGTGTCACAGCTAAAGGAGCAATGTGTGGTTTGTGTAACTGAAAAGTGTTAGTGTGTGCAGGTTCCACACTGACTGGCTTCCCAGACTGGCTGACTAGGGTAGTGGGCTTCTAGTTGAGGTTCCCTCCTCTCAGATTACTCTAGCTGTATCAAGTTGATGTAAAACTAACCATCACAATCCCTTTGCCTACAGTAAAACACTGTGAAATGTTCTCTTAGGGTTGAAACCACCTCTGGTTGAGCTTCACTGCAACCCCTGCTCCTAAATTCCTACTTCTTGCTCCTCTTCTTCTTCTCCTCCTCCTCCCTCTCCTCCTCTTCCCTCTCCTCCTCCTCCCTGTCCTCCTCCTCCTTTTCTTTCTCCTCCTCCTCCTTCTTTTCCTCCTTCTTTCTCTCTCTCCCTCTCCTCTTCCTCTCTCTCTCTCCTTCCCCCCTCTCCTTCCCCCGCTCCTCTTTTTTGAGACAGGTTCTTGATATGAGGCGTGAGCTTGTTGTGAACTTTCTTCCTGTCCCTCTCAAGTGCCAGGATCCCCAGCATGCCTTACCTTTAAGAGAATCGTAAGAACCCTGATAGTGGTTGCTAGCAACAGGATATCAAGCCGTGTGCACTTTCGTCATTCTAATATAGTGTGTAGTTGTCACACATCTGTGAGGACAGTTTCTTTCCTTTTTTTTTAATTTCATGTATGTTTGTGTTTTGCCCGTATGTATGTCTGTGAGAAGGTGTCAGATCTCCTGAAACTGGAGTCACAGATAGGTGTGAGCTGCCCTGTGGGTACGGGGAATTGAACCCAATACCTCTGGAAGACCAGCCACTGCTCTTAAAACCACTGAGCCAACTTTCCAGCCCAAATTTTTGGTATTTTAAACTTTTTTTGATTTTTGAAACAGCCTTGTTCTTTTGTTAGGCTGGCCTGGAGCTTACTCTGACATCTCAGACTCAGTCTTTGAGCCTCTGTAGTGTTTGGACCCAGGAGTGCCACCATACTTGGCTCCCTAGCTTTTCTGTTGAGCACTTGTGCTGCTGCCTGGCTCGTGGGTGCTCCTTGCATGCTTGTTGAACTGAGAACTGGCTGAGCAGATCTCATACTTGAAGCTCTCACTGTCCACTGGTGCAATCGCTAGCACAGGTGGCTGTAGACTGTAAGACATTCAATGCCACTTTCCCGACTGTACTACCTACTTTTTAAGTCCCTCTGTCCACATGTGCTTATGGGAGCAGCACCAGATACTGCTGAGGTAAAATCATTGCTGAGGAGCCAGGCATGTCGCTGCATGCCTGTAATCCCAGAATGTGGCAGGTGGGGGCAGGGAGAGCAGGACAGCATTATAAAATCTCAGACTTGGAGAAGAGCTCAGGCTGACAAACAATTGCAGCCATTAGGAAGATGTGCTGGAATTAAAATCTGCCCTCTTGGACATTTGCTTTCTGTGGAACAATATAGGACAAGTACTTTGTTTTTTGATCTCTGAGCTTTTATAAGCTTGACCTGATACAGTGTGAGACAACTTCAGACATGGGAAACACTCATCTTATTTACTTGAACTTTTCCAAGGTAAACAATCCAAGATCCTATAAATTTCTGCAGTATCTACAGGATGCCACTGAAAATCTTGATTTATTTGGTTTAAAGTTAAGGCAAGGGAACCCATGTTGAAACACGAGTAGTGAAGGGACCAGCTCCCCATTTCGGCAGCCATAACAGCCGGAAACGTGCTTTTCTGACCTTGCCTTGGTCACTAGAGGTTAGGTGCCTGCCTCGTGGCAAGGAGCCAACCAGAAGTTAGCTGGTGGCGCTATGCTTTATGGCTCTGGATGTGCTTTACAGACAAGGGCACAGCAATGAAGCGCAGAGCATAGCAACCACCCTGGGAGGGCCTATGGGCCATAACACCAATTGGCCAGTCAACACAGGGAAAGCCCTCCAAGCCTGGAGGCACACCAATTCTGAGCCTGTTCGTACCCCTAGACACTCCCCTTATGCTGCCCTACAAGATCTCTCGGCAGCCGGTTTGAGGTGTCTTTGCTAGCCATCCGCCATGGCCGGTGGGTGAAAGACCTGAGCTAACATGGGGTTAGCTTGTTAAAAAACAAAAGCCTCATGCAGTTTGCAGCAAGCTCTCGAATCTGCCTGGTGATTGGGGTGTCCACGGTCCTGGGCTGGGACCCCGGAGGCCTGAGCTTTTCCGGGAGTCTAACAGTAGAAAATTGGAACAGAATCAGTGTTGTAGATTTTCTTGTGAAGGAATTACATTAGAGATGGAAAAATTGTTGAGAATGTTTGCAAAAAAAAAAAAAAAAAAAAAGAATGTTGAGGGATGGTGTTGGTGGTGGCACCACAGGTATGTTTAAAAGATGCTGTCAGTGGGGTGGGAAGTCAAGGTGGCTGGAGCAGTGCAGAATTATGTGGTTCTAACCCCAGAACGAGAGTAAAGACCATTACCCAAATTCCTTGATCAAATTAAACAAGATTTATTTCCTGCCAGACAGGGCTATCTCCCTAAAGGGAGATTTGAAAATATAGAATTGAACACAGGAGAGGGTCCTGTTTATATAGTCCCAAAACTGTATGACTAGTTTTCAAGGATTGGAGGATTTCCAGGGAATTTTGGTTATGTAGGAACTTGGCTGAACATTTTTAAATTATTTGACAGAATATCTGATCTCATCAGGGTACCTCCAAGGTGTGAGTCAACTCCATAGGGTGGGGAGCATGGCAAATTCCAGAAACAGGTTAAATCACTTAGGCCAGCTTGGATTTTGCAGGAAACAGAAATGAACTTATAACAAAATGGCTTCCATCCTTAAGATGAAGTCAGGATCGTCCATCACCTACAGTAGTATAAACTGTGTCAACCAATTTACTAAAAATTTAATACTTTGCCATTTTTATTTTGAGATTGAAGAAATGCTTGAAAATGCCGAGCGCGAACGGCTAGGGAATTCTCTTCAACCAGAGAAGCCTCTTATCCGACTACGGGTAAGTCCTTTATGTGAATTAAACCTTCCTGGTTTTCATAATAATACAGACTTCATATACTATTCTGAAAGGTAGTAAGTGAAATGCTTAGAGAGAGAGTGGAGGACCCAGGACCACCAGCCCAAGGATGGCCCCACCCACAGTGGGTGGGGCCTTCTCCCATTGCTCACAAATTGAGAAAATGCCTTACAGCTGGATGTCATGGAGGTATTTCCTCAACTGAGGCTCCTTCCTATCTGATGACACTATTCTAGTTTGTGTCAAGTTGACACACAAAACTAGCCAGTACAGGGTTTATCCCTTTATTTTGAAAGTTGAAAAATGGATCTGAAAGGCCCACCTTGTTTTCAGCTAGTACCCATGTTGTGTACCTCGGCTGTCATGGGAGACAGTGCATTTCAGCATGCTGGAATGACATGTCCTTGTTTTCTAGAACAAGAAGTGTGTTTGTGTAAACTTCACCTTCTGAGTATTTTTCTGTCACTAGGACAAATGGTTTAACATCATCATGATCATTAAACATAGGACATGAGTTTGGAAATGTAAAAGTATTGAGCTTTTAGATTGATATAAATACTATATGTATCAGACTACAGATTCCAAACTATAGGTGCCAAAAAAGTGTATTTCTCAAAAACTGGCACACTGTTTCCTGTGTTTCCAGGTGGACTACAGTGGAGGCTTTGAACCTTTTAGTGTTCTTCGCTTTAGCCAGAAATTTGTGGATCGGGTCGCTAACCCCAAAGATATCATCCACTTTTTCAGGCATAGGGAGCAAAAGGGAAAAACAGGTAAACTGGTTATTTTAAAAAGTTGGAATTTGCTCTGTTGGAATTTGTATAAATCAGTCTTTGGTAAAATAAATGCAAAATAGTAGTAGACATTTTCATATTTGTAATGTTAGACAAAAAATGGTAAGGGGAATATTTTATCTTCTGAAAAATGAGCATTTGGGGTATTTTCTAGTTGTTTGCTTACTTGCTTTTGGAGACAAGGTCTTGCTCTGTAGCCCAGTCTGGTCTCACACTCTGGATCCTTAGTGTCCTGGGACTGCAGGCTTGCACTGACCCACCCAGCAGTATTCAGTTTTTAAAGTTGTGGCCATTAATGAGGGCTTAGAGGAAGGCTTTTGTCTGCAAACACAGCTTTCTAAAGTGTGGTGTTAAGTAATAGCACTCACAGACTTGAGGCATTTATTGTTCATAATACATATTTCCTACCATGGATTAATAATCAGAGTATGAGCTTTCAACTTTTGCATTATTAATATTTTGACTTAGTGTATATAGTGCTTTAGGAAGACCAAACTTTTGAAGCCAGAAGTGTCCTGTAGTTTGGTATTTTTGATGATTGAGTAGTTCATTTCCAGTTAAATTTTATAAACAGTGTCCTGTTAACTAGAAAACAAAGTCATCAACTAAAATAATGCCTTTTCCTAAGAAATACCAATCATGTTCATTATTGAGAGCCCTTTCTTTTATAACTAGCAAGAGAATTTTCAGCAGTGGTAGAAATTAAGAATGAGGGGTTGGGAGAGATGGTTCAGAGGTTAAGAGCAATGGCTGCTCTTCAAACGACCCAGGTTCAATTCCCAGCGCCCACATGGTGGCTTACAACTGTCTGTAACTGCAGTTTCAGGAGATCCAATGCACTCCTCTGGCCTCTGAGCCTTATACGTTCATACATTAGGAAATAATGAAAAAAATTACAAAATAATTTATGAATGCTGTGAATTCAGCTGGAAGCCATCTTTCAGGTATTGAAGCATAGGTCATATATGCTGCTATGGGGAACAGAAAGCCACATGCAAGAATTGTGTTTTAGATGTGAGTTTTAATCAGTTGTTTCTTACTGATTCCTTGACATGAACCTTACTCTGTTTGAGTTTTATCCCCAGTAGATTTTGACCTGGGAATACTTTTTTAATTTAAATTTGAGTTGTTTGATGGAAATGATGTCACCTGGATGTATCTTAACTGAAAGTCTCTTCTTACTTTGGCTACTTTATTACATGTGTGAAATTATATAAATTAATAACTTCTCTACTGTTAAGACTCCTCATTTATAAAGCTGGAATTGTTTTGTAAATGGCCTTAACACACTATCTGGCAAATGCAGAATAGTCATTGTATTTAAAAGTATTAACACTACTGCCTTGGAACTCAAAAAGGTGTTTGTTCACCTGGCAAGAGATGCACTGAACTAGATGGTGTCTCTGCCAAGAGTGGGCACTGTTGTACATCTGCTGCATTTTTGTTGAACTGCCCTGCGCAGGAAGTCAGCAGAAGTGCATTAAGCATACTTCCTGTTAGTGTTCTCAAGAATGCTGACAGGTACACAGGGCTAAGAGTCAATACAGTTACTTTACCAGTCTGTAAGAGGCATTGTCATTGAAGCTGGGTTACTTTATTTGAACTGGGGTGGGTGGGTAGGTGGGTGTGGTGTGGCATCAGCAGCACTTTTGGGTACTGCTGGGATTTATTATGTGCTCCTGAAGTTTTGCTCACCATCTTTCTGTCATCAAGTGATATGTCTGTTCTTAGAGTGTTTTGACTCTGAAAGAGTTATCTAGTGATGAAGGGTCTGGGGACAAACTTAGTAGAACAGCGGCAATAGCCATAGTCTTTAAAGTGTGTATGGACTATGTGGAAAAAGAAACAAACACAAAATAACACCAAAGCCATTAGCAAATTTGAGGCCTTTTATGCCTTAAAATTTATGAGGAGTTGGTGAGTTTGACTATTTTAATGCGTCATAGAAGCTGCTGGTTTTTTTTTTTTTTTTTTTTTCCTGCCCTCCTTTCTGTAGGTGAAGAGATCAACTTTGGGAAGCTTGTTTCAAAATCTCCTTCGGAAGGAACGACACTCAGAGTAGAAGACCTGGTGAAGCAGTATTTCCAGACTGCGGAGAAGGTAGCTCCTTTCAGCTCATGTTTTTAAGAATGGCTGACAGCAGATTTTAGTATCGTGTATGTATAGTGCATAAGTGACTTGTGACTCCACAGTGGTTGTGTGAAGTAGCCAGTGTGAGGTAGTCTGTTTCAAAGTGTTCGGTGGACATTGCTAATGTAATTAACAGGACTCATTGATGGCACTGTGTTGTACTTCTATTTCTGTTGTAAGTCTTGATCTAAGATTTTATCTTAGGTTTGAATGTAGTTTTTTCATTTAGTTACTTTTTTTTTTTTAAACAAAACAACCATATGATAGCAAAGCTACTTGGACTTCTTTAGTTGTATTTATTTAAATACACACACACACACACACACACACACACACACACACAAATCAGTTAACTGGCAGTTGTGTAGGTCAGAAATGGCATTGGTCTCTGGGCTGAAAGCAAGGTGTCAGCAGGGCCGTGTTCCCCTCTGGCACTTCTGGTACTTGTGAGGGAGAGTCTCTTCCTTCCTTCCTTTCTTCCTTTCTTCCTTTCTTCCTTCCCTCCCTCCTTCCTTCCTTCCTTCCTTCCTTCCTTTTCTTTTTCTTTCTTTCTTTCGAGACAATGTTTCTCTGTATTGCTTTGGAGGCTTTCCTGGAACTAGCTCTTGAAGATCAGGCTGGCCACTAACTCACAGAGATCCGCCTGCCTCTGCGTTCCGAGCGCTGGGATTAAAGGTGTGCACCACCAACGCCTGGCTTGAGGGTCTATTTCTTGACCTTATCAGGCCTCTAGCTGTCCTCGATTATCCTGGCTGAGTTTCTTTTGTCCATGTGCACAGCCAGCAGTGTTGCTTCTCTGTCCCTTTCCCCAGTTAGGCCTCCCTCTTCTCCTTTCTGAAACCCTGTGATGATGTGGGGCTGCCTAAAGAGCCCCTGACAATCTCCATAGCTTAAAGCCAGATGACAAAAGCCTCAAATGCCATATGCAGCGTTAGACTTCTTCACCATAAAACATAGCCAGAGGTCCTAGAATGAGGTGGGGAAATTTTTATAACCACCATTTTCCTCCCACAATGGTCTCACCTCATTTCTAGTCATCATCCATGGCTTCTTTCTCGGGTCTGGCACAGCCATTCAGGCCTCTGAAGTTGCAACTGTATTTGACTCCCATTTTTTTGGCCCTTTAATTTTTAGCCATTGGCAAAGTACTGTCTGCTGAGCCCCACCCCCCGCAGCTTATCTTTTCCCATAACAGATTGTGTTTTCACTCTTGGGTAGTTACTAGATGAGGAACAGATAGTACTTGTGCATCAAACAGCTTGTGTTTTCTTGTGCAGAATGTTCAGCTCTCACTGCTGACAGAAAGAGGGATGGGTGAAGCCGTTCAAGAATTTGTGGACAAGGAAGAAAAAGATGCCATCGAGGAATTAGTGAAGTACCAGCTGGAGAAAACACAGCGGTTTCTTAAGGAGCGCCATATCGATGCTCTGGAAGACAAGATTGACGAAGAGGTGAGCTGCTGATAGATAGGCTCTCAAGAGTCCCGTTTTGTTTTGGTTTTGATTGACCACTGTTTAAGTCTAATTAGTTTGGTTTCCTCATCTATAAAATGGAGGGGATAAAATGAGGAACAAATTAAACAATGTCTAAGCAGCACCCAGCAGAGTTTGACATGTGGCTGGTGCTGAGTAAAGGTTGGTTCTGTCTAGAGAAGGCGTCATTCAGAGCTCCTAAGAATGCTTTGGAATAAAGCTTGCAGTGTATGAATTGCTGCTGTTTTACTGTTTTCATTAGTTTTGATTGGACTTTTGAGTCTCACCTGGAGCATGTTTTCCCTCTGCATATCAAGGAGCAACAGAGAAAAAACTTCCATTGAGATTGAAATTTAAAATGTTGGTATGTCAAAAGCAAAATTAAAGGGTATGAACGTGGAGAAATTATTTGTGAATGTGCAAGAGAAAAGGCTAATATTTTCAATATCATATTAAAAGGCTCATATAAAGCTTTGGAAGATATTAAACATTTCAGTAGAGCCATGAACAAAAGTCAGGAAAAGGGAGTTCATAAGGGAGTATGAATGTCTAACAAGCTTGAGAATGTTGTATTTAACCACAGTTAACTAATGCCATTAATAGTAAATGGATTTCTTTGTCAAGTCTGACTTAGAAAACTGGCAGTAAGTGCATTGCTGGAGGAGGTTTGCTGGAACAGCTTCACGAAAGCAGCATGGCTGTGGGCACTGGGGAACTAAGGAAGTCCTTCCTTAGTGTGGCCTCAGGAAATTCTCTTAAGACAACAGGAAGACAGGAAAAGACACAGAAAAATTGCTGCTAGTGCTGACCTCAGTGGGGAATAGTCAGGAAACTTCTCTTTATTGAGCACTTTTACACAGACAATCTAGAAGTTTTTATAGCTATTAACTATGAGGATTTTGGCCAGGTGCAGTGTCTAGAAGGTGGATATAGGAGGATCAGCAGTTCAAGGTCATCCTCAGTACATAATTAGTTTTAGGCCAGCCTGGGCTACATGAGACCCTGTCTCAGATAAACAAAAATATGTGTTTGGAAGACATGAGAAAGTGTTTTCGGTATAATGTTACAGGTAAGCAGTACTATAAGAATGCAGAGCTGTACACACTGGCACACTCACTTTCATCATGCGCATGAGTGTGAGTAGATACTTAGAGGTTCCAAACACACTGGCAGGTCTCATAGTTACAGATTTGGATTACCTTCTCCATAGGACAAAACACTATTTCACAAGTGCAGTCACTTGTCTTTCAGCTTAATGCATTTAGCATGGCCCTCTTAAAGCCTTATTGTGTTATGTGTAAATAGTATGTTCAGTGCCAGGTGCTGGTCAAGTCAGAGCAGGTGTGTACTCAGCACCACTCACTCTGTGACTCTAGATGTGTTGAGTTAGTTGGTTTGTCTTTAGTGACACTGACTCCTGAGCTGCACAGTGTGTGTGTCTGTATGTCAATGGTAGCCAAAAGCATGGCCTCTGAACTGCACTGTCTGTGCTCAGAGTCAAAAGCCTTATCTGTGTCCTGCTCCTTGAATTCTCTAAGATGTCTGTGTCTTATCTATAAAATGGATGAATAATGGAATCTCCTCCATGGTTGTGAGAATTAAAACAGTGTCTAACAGTTTGCCTCCTACCTGACTCAATGCCCTCTAGTTGTGCCTACTCCACCTGCATTCTTTGTGAACGACAGCACTTTTGGTACCCAGAGCACCATGCCTTACTCTACCAACCTTTTTTTTTTTTTCTTTTTGAGTCAGGGTCTCTCTTTGTGGCTTTGGCTGTCCTAGAACTCACTGTGTAGACCAGACTGGCCTAGAACTCACAGGGATCCACTTGTTTCTGCCTCCCGAGGGCTGAGATTAAAAATGTGTAGTAACACCATGCCTGGCTCCTATGCTGGCTTTTGAGCCCTGGTTCCAGTGAGGCTGCACTCTTGTCAAGGTTTCCTGTGACTCATTTTGCCAGCTCCCCTGTTGAGGTCCTACTTTGATTGCTGCCAAACTTCTTGAGACATTTTTAACTTACAGGTCTTACAGGACTCTTCTCTCCTTGATGGAGTGTCCTCTTTCTTGGTAACTTTAATCTCTCCATCCGCTTAAGCTAGACTTCTCCAGGGCTCGGTCTTTGGACCCCTGCACCTACATACCCACTTTCTAATTTCATCCAGCTTCTTGGCTTCGGTGATGACTTTTCACAAGTCTCTCCTAAGCCTTTCCTCTCACTCCAGACTTTCACAGCTCACGGTCTTTTCCTTGTGTATGGTATACAGATCTCCCAAGCAAAACACCCATTCTGTGCCCTGCTTTCCCAGTAGAGTTTGAGTGGATTCTTCAGTCTTTCAGCTGCACAGACCAAAAAACCACCAAGTTGCCCATGACTCTGTTCTCTGGTCACCTGTATTCTGATTGGCTGTGCTGTGAAAACATACACAGTGTTTGACTTTCTTTATTGTGATCTAGGTCCGGCGTTTCAGAGAAAGCAGACAGAGAAATACCAACGAAGAAGACGATGAAGTGCGAGAGGTAATTTTCCAGCTGCAGTGTACTGGGTCCATAGGTTGGTTTGTGAACCAGAAGAGTTAGTGGGTATATTTGGACGGATCGCCCAAGGGTCTGTGCCCAGGAGTAAAGTCTCTTGCCAGAGCTTAGCTCACATCAGTGACTAGTGTGTGGCTGTTGCTATTCTCCCTTCTGCTCTTATTGAAATATATTTGTACATGTGGTGGGCAGATACGAAGAGTCTTCATTAATGAAAATAACATGTAGAGTTATTTCAAGTTAGAATGTTGAAATCCTCAGTCTCCTTGAGTGTCAGGAAAGGAAGATTTGAAACTGCTTACTGAAGTTCTGGGCCTCTGTCTAGCGGTTGCTGCAGTCATGATTGAAATGTACACTCCTGTTTTCTGGTTGTGTGTTCTTGTGTTTTGATTACTGTCACCGTGTCATGATTATTTCACACATTGTTGGCTCCTGAGGTTTTGTCTAGATTACTGCCAATTGGCAGTTTTCGTGGCTCTTGTGCCGAGCATCCTGCTTTTTACTAGCACATGTGGAAGAAGTCTGGTCTCTAACCCCGAATTTGCTGTGCAGTACTGAGGTGTGTGTGAATAAGATATTTATTAAGTTATTTTTGATAGCTACTGTGCTTGCACTGTCATCTCCTATTTTACAAAGAAGGAGGCTGAGACTAGACGCGGTCACATGGTGGTACTGGACTTTGAGCACGTTTGTACCTCGAAGTCTTGACTTGGTGCCAGCCAATGTCTATTCAGGGGTCCAGGTTATCATAATATTATGCGTGGCCAATCAATGGCTAAAATCGGGAAGCTTCTGAGTCCATCAAAGCCAGCTCTAGGTGCAACTGTTGTGCTTTTTAATTTAAGGAAAAAAACAACTAATAAGGTTTTGCTTACATTTATTCCATTTGTATTCATCCTGCAAGGTGCTCTTAAAATAGGAAAGAATGTGCTAGAAAGAAAAATATTCTCTGGTTCTTAGATCATCTGGTTAATCTTGATTATCACTTTTAACTGAACGTATAATAAAAACAGTTTTTACATTGAGTCCTTTTGGATTGAAGCCACTAGCCTTGTTTTTCATTAGTCTTTTTAAAAAGGATAAGAGCTGGGACTGAGGGCATAGGTCAGTGATTGACTGCCTACCTAGCATGTGCAAGAGTGTGGGATTTATCCCTATCACCACCAAAAATAAATAGATAAATGGGACTATGACTACTTTATATGGAAATGTAACATTTCAAATGGGAGTCCTTCAGAGGAATAAAGAAAGCTTGGAACTTAGCTATTTATTTATTTATTTATTTGGTTTTTTTGAGACAGGGTTTCTCTGTGGCTTTCGAGGCTGTCCTGGAACTAGCTTTTGTAGACCAGGCTCGTTTTGAACTCACAGAGATCCGCCTGCCTCTGCCTCTGCCTCCCGAGTGCTGGGATTAAAGACATGAGCCACCACTGCCCAGCAAAACTTAGCTGTATTTTTAAAACATTTACAGACAGCAGGATTTCCTGGGCTTTTTAGTCTGTTTTCTGTTGCTGTATCAAAATGCCTGAGACTGGATAATTTATAAACTATAGGAATGTTTTGAACTCATAGTACTGGAAGCTGGGAAGGCCAGAGAACATGGTGCCAGCATTAATGAGAGTCTTCCTGCAGGGTTCTGATGTGTCAGATGGCATGACATAGTGAGGCAGTGAGTGTGCTACTTTCTTTCATAACAGAACCAGTTACTGTATAACTCATGAATCCATCAGTCCCATGAATAGATTAACCCATTCATGAGGCTAGGCCTCGTGATGCAATGACCATACTGTTGAAATGTGTGACTTTGTGGATGAAATTTATAGCATGTGAAAGTCTAGAAAGCATATTAAACCATAGCAGTAAGCACTTCCAGAATGCTATAGGGTGCTGGCAGGGTTTTCAGCCTCAGCATCCTATTAGGCCTTGAGTAATAGAGTTGACACTTTCCCAAGATGTAATTCACAACTTTGTCAGAGTCTTTGAGCTCAGAATATGAATCCTAGTACCATGTTTCAGTTATTTTAACAGACAAATGGAAGTATTAGTCCTTTCATTTAAAGGGAAAAAATATATCCCATATAGCTTCTTGTTTACAAGGGAAAAACTCTTATTTCTTTAGACAAAAGTTGACTTGGAAACACAGGACCAGGACCAGTAAAGATTGGATTTTATAGGCCTGTGATCTTCATCCATGATCTCAATCCTACACCTGCAATCCTTTAAACATATAAGGTTGTTCGTAGTCTGGCACACAGTCCTTGATTTTTCTGGCTTATAAAATCTTAGGTCCTTTCTAAATTTAGATGGGATTGGTACACCCTTTCAAAATGTGATTCTGAACCCCATGCAGAGTGAAAGGAGGATTCACAGAATGGGAGGAAATGCTTATGAATTATACATACAAGGAGTTGGTATCTACATTGCATTTAAAAAGGCTTCTAAAATTCAACAATAACAGCAACTTGGACAAAAGCCTTGGATACATCTTTTCAAAGGTTTTCAAGTGCTCTATCAGCACTTAGGATTCTAAGTATGCAGAGACATGGAACCACCCACATTAGAGAAACAAAAATGAAACCCAGTGTGAGTATTGACACCTATGTGGAAAGTTTGGAGCCCTGTATCTCCTGGTAGGAGGACCTGGTGCCACTGGGGCAGAAAGCAATATGGCTTCTCCTGAGAAAGATGAGATGCAGGGTTACCATGTGGTCCTCATACACTCCAGCTTAAGTGTACAGCCAAGGGATTGGAAGTAGAATCTCAAGTGGATACTCATATACCAGTGCTCTTAGAGTATGATTGACAGTAGCCAAATTAGACACAGCCAAGTGTCTATCAATAGGCCATTGGATAAGCAAAATGTGCGCTCCTGCAAGGGAGTGTTAGCACATTATTACAGCCTAACACATGCTCCAGTGTGCCTGAAATCTGAATGCACACTGAGTGGGAAAGTCAGATTCAAATGGACAATCTAGTATTTCATCTGTATGCCATACTGTGTTCCTCAGTCATAGGAATGGAGCAGAACTGGGGTCCCCAGGGACTTGGGGGTGCAAAATGGGTAGAGATGAAGAATAAATCCTAGAGTCAGTAAATTCCAAGCCGTTGCATAGAAATGAATTAGAACACTGGCTATAATATTTAAGATAAAAAGATGGTATTTAGAAAAAGAAAAAAAGGTGATTTGGAAATAGTGGTAGGTCACTCAAAAATAAACATTACAGTGGAACATCAGGGTTTTAAATGCTGTTGGGCATCGCTGATGCTTTAGAGGTATGATACTGGCTTGCCTTCTAATCACTGATGTTCTTGAGCGCGTATTCCCCACAGCCCTCTCATTGTGTTATGTTACTACAGATTTGATATTTGTGCATTTCAGTGGCAAGGTCTTCTTTCTTGATTCATGCTTCCTTTCTTATGCTAGGCAAATGCTGTACCACTGAGCTAAACCCTCAATCTCCATGAACAGTTCATTTTAATGTTTATAAAGTGTTCCTGTGGGGCACCTGCTTATAGTAGTGTGGAGGCTAACTCCCCCCTCCCCTGTTCCTCTTTCTCTCTCTTTTCTTACTCTCTCCTTCTCCCTTCATACTTAGTATTTTTTGCCATGTAGAATAAATGTTCACCTGTTCTTGAAGCCTGTTGGCTTAAATCAGGACTAGTGGAAAGCTAAAGCCTTTTGGAGGGAGAATGTGGGGCTTCCTCTTTGTATTCTGTCCATACGAGTTGGTTTTTTTTTTTTTTAAGATTTTATTCATTTATTATGTATACAACATTCTGCTTCCATATATATCTGCATACCAGAAGAGGGAACCAGATCTCATAACGGATGGTTGTGAGACACCATGTGGTTGCTGGGAATTGAACTCAGGACCTCTGGAAGATCAGTCGGTGCTCTTAACCTCTGAGCCATCTCTCCAGCCCCATACGAGTTGTTTCAATACATTCCCTGTGTTGCCTGTCCTGCTGTCACTCTGTAAACCCTGTTAGTTGCATGTCAGTCTTGCAGATACTCCTGTACTCCCTACTGTATTCATAAGCACAGTTCTGTTTATTTCTCTTTATATGTTCAGCTCTGTCTGTGTCCTGTTGAACTGGCTTTGGGAAAACTGAGCACTTGTTCTGTGCTTCAGCAATTGCTGAAATAGCAGTGAGCTCTGTTCTTGGAAATTTGGCTAGCTTTTCTGAAAACTTTCTTTGTGTCTGGATGGTGGTTTTTGTTTTGTTTGTTTGTTTAACTTTATGTGTATGGCTGTTTTGCCTGTCTGTATGTCCGTGAATCACAAGCTTGTCTGGTATCCTGGTAGGCCTGAAGAGGGAGTTGGACTACCTGAAAAGGGAGCTACTGACGGTTGTGAGCTGCCTTGTGGCTACTGAGAATCTAACCAGGCCCTCTGCAATGACGACAGCTAGCACTCTTAGTCTCTGAGCCATCTTTCCAGCGCTGGGATGGTGTTTTCAGATAATTTTCTCAAAAATTTCTTGGATAATTAGACTGTTGATGCCATCTTCCCCCCCCCCCACTTGGGTCCCTTTAGGTTGTTTTAAAGACTTGCATTACAAGTCATTTATTTATCCTAACATTGCATGTGCATGTATATGTGTGTGTGGACACGTGTGCAGAAGACAGTCTTGGATGTCTTTTCTATCTGGTGCTGCATATGGAGGCCAGGGGTTGACACAGGGTGTCCTCCTCTATGAGTCTCTGCCTGATTTTTTGAGACAGGGTCTCTTACTGAACCTGGAGCTCACTGATTGCATTGAGCTGGCTGGGCCAGCAAGCTCCTAAGGTTGTCTGTCTTTTCCCTAGCTGCCATGCTAGACACATGCAATGGCACCCAGTTTTTTATGAATGTTCTGGAATCCCAAACCAAGGTCCTCATGTTTGTACACTTTAACAAGCAAGCCATCTCCCTAGCCTCCCCCACCCCCCTTTTACCATAGCATGTCTTGCTGGCCTGGCACTCACCGAGTAGTCTGGACTGGTTGTGAGCCCCCAGTGATCCTCCATTCTTGGCCTCCCCAGTGATGGAATCACAAGTGCCAATCACTGTGCATGACTTTCATGTGATTGCTGGGGCTTCACCTCAGATCCTAATGCTTGCAAGACAGACACTTTGTCTACTAAGCCCATCTCCTGAGCCCTTTCCTAACTTTTTCGAAACTGAATTAATCTACCTCCTTCCTACCCCATATCCTGCAACTCTATCCACCACCCAACTCCTATCCTGCCGTATCATTTAGCCTCCCTCTCATTGCCAGCTATGTCCTATTGGAGCATAGGAATTCCTGGTCTCCTACTATTAGATCATAACTTGCTTTTTAGGTAAGAAGGCAGTTGTTACAGGTGTGGGAGCTGTTTCAGCACTGTGACTTCTCACTTCCCTGCTTCCCCCAGATGCCTGTATTTATTAACTGTTCTTCAGGGTCACTGTTTGTGATTTTCAAGTTATATTAAAAACCTGTTTTGGGTTTGTTCCCTTTGTGTATTTTTGACTGATTGAGTGAAGAGGTCAGGGCACAACTTGCTTTCATTCTCTTTTTAATGAAAAATCTGTTGATTTTAGAGTTAGAATGTTTGGCTAAATTTCAAATTTGTCTGTTCTAAATGATTTCTTACAAAATGAAGAAAGTAGATATTCTTGATTCTAAGATGTTAATTTTTTTCTCAGAAGCTTTTTTGTAGCAATTTATAAGATTACATATTATTCATGTTTTCTGAGTATAAAAGTATTATTTTAGGGGAATGTCATATTCAAAAATAAGAAAATAAATGAACCCTAAAATTTAACCACTCAGAGGTAAGAACTATTTTTGCAAGTTTTTTTTTTCTCTTCTCCTCTTCCTCGCCCTCCCCCTCTTCCTCCTCCTCCTCCTCTTCTGAGCTCATTCTGAAAAAGATGCTCAGGATCATCTTTTGCAAATATTGTGTAGGGTGAGGCTGGATCTTCAGCATTGCTTCTGGTTCTGAAAGTGCTGATTACAAAACTGAGTTTCTTTGTAAGAGGTCTCCTGCAGGCTCTAGTACAGGTACTGGTAATTGAATGGGATTGGTAGAAGAGTCCTTTTGCATTTGCATAGCACACTTAGTGTGCATGACAATGTTAGTGGGACGATGAATGTCCATGTGACTGGACCAGTGGTGGGTAAGATGCTGCTTCTACTGATGTGCTGTCCCTGCTGTTCAGGCCATGAGCAGGGCCCGGGCGCTCAGATCGCAGTCAGAGAACTCTGCCTCAGCCTTCAGTGCTGACGACCTGAGTTTCGATATAGCAGAACAGACAGCAAATGACTCTGATGACAGCCTGTCAGCAGTGCCCAGCAGAGGCCGGGGCCGAGGCCGAGGTCGAAGAGGAGGCAGAGGGCAGAGCACCGCATCAAGAGGAGGATCTCAGAGAGGCCGAGGTTAGCACTCATCTTTGCCTTTCAACACTTCAGACTTGCAAAGCTAGAAGAGAAATTCCAAATCATGTCCTTGGGTCAGAATTGAATTACAAGGTTTTATTTCTAAAACAATTATTTACTTATTTTTTGTGAGCAGCTGTAGATAGGCACCTGTAGAGCAGCTGTGATAGGCACCCTTGGCTCAGATGGATTGTATCTGGCCACATCCGACATTGGGTTTAGTTGTTTTAAAGCTATAATTAAGAACTTCACTGTGCACTTCTCTTGTATGTATTCTCTCATGGATGGAGGAGTAAAGAATGACACAATGGGAATGAAGGAAAATGGCTAGCAAATTGCAAATCCAGATTATAAAAATATTAGTACTATCAAAAGTCAAAAAACTTACATGCTTATAGTCCCCGTGAGCTTGTAGTCCCCATGAGTTTATAGTCCCCATGAGCTTATAGTCCCCATGAGCTTATAGTCCCCATGAGCTTGTAGTCTCCATGAGCTTATAGTCTCCATGAGCTTGTAGTCCCCATGAGCTTATAGTCTCCATGAGCTTGTAGTCTCCATGAGCTTATAGTCCCCATGAGCTTGTTTAAAGATGAAAACCACTCTAAATAACTTGATTTCTAAAGGCAGTCACAGCATAGCTGTTATTGCTAGCCTTGTTGTCCTGCAATGGTCCATAAATCTATCACTAGAAACAGTTCTTAGGACTGGAGAGATGACTCAGGGGTTAAGAGCACTGGCTGCTCTTCTAGATAACCTGGGTTCAGTTGCCAACACCTACACAGCAGCTCACAACTGTCTGTAACTTCCTATGCCCTTTTCTGCTTTGCAGGATCCTGCATACATGTGGGGCACATAAACTTACTAAGCACACTCACACATAAAAATAAAAGAAAAATTTTTAAAAACTATATGAGCTGGTAACATACATTGTGACTTAATATAAGAGCTCTGAAGAGTTGAGCAGCACTTGGGAGGCAGGTGGATCTCTGAGTTTGAGGCCAGCTTGGTCTACATAGTAAGTTCTAGGACAGCTAGGGCTGCACAGAGAAATCCTGTCTCAGAAACAAACAACAAAAAGAGCTCTGAAGAATCTGTCCATGATTGTGTTTACCATCTTCATATTTACAGTGTGTGTCCTTCAGCTATAATGGGGGACCAATGTGACTAGGTGCAGTCTGAAATCTGACCCTCAGTCTTTTTCATCTACACTGCTAGCTTTCTGTGCATAGTCTGTTACTGAGTTTTCACTCCTGCATTGTGGTCACTTAGCTGCCAAAGGACTGTTACTGACCACTTGTGATTCTACTTGCAGACACTGGGCAGGAGACGGCTACTCGAGGCAGATGCTCAAAGGCCACTACATCGACCTCTAGAAATATGTCCATTCTAGACGGTGAGTATAGGCAGTAGTGACTACACTGGTAAGTTCCCGCACAGAGAGACCAAACATGCTGCCTCACTAGTAAGTCTCACTGTAGTCAGCAGCTGTGGAGATGACAGTAGGTTACTCTTTAGAGGTTATCTTAGGGCTGGAGGTGCAGCTTTGCAGTAGAGCAGTGGCCCTGCATGTGCCAAGCCCTAGGAGATCTCCACGCTACTGAGAAAACAAAATGGAAAGCTGAGACATCTTTGCCATACATCCAAGTTACTGGTGCTTTTTAACTTTTTAATGGATTGGTAACTTCTGCAGTATAACTTCACTTCCTCTGACAGAGATTCCCAAATACATAGAGAAGTGGGGTCAGTGAGGGTGGGTAAGGATGAGAGAAGCATATGGCCAAGTCAGCTGCCTGATAGAGGGTCCTGGGAATGTCCTCAGTGTACATGAGGCACTAAGCTGACGTAATGAATCTGGCTGATAAAACAATTGGATCCCAAGTGCATCAGTAGACACTTATAACCTCTTCTTCTTCCTTCAGCTTGTTAACTCTGGTCCTGTGCAGTTTTGCCAGGTTAAATCTAAATCTGGTGTTTTTCTCTGTCCTGTTTAGGATTCGTTGAGCTCATAGAGGTGTGTTTCATTGTGTCTGGAAAAGCCTTAACTGTCAGATACTCTCCTCTGCTCTTAAACTCCTGTATATCTCCCACCCTCTATCCCCTTGTCACCCTCCTCACTTCCATTAGTCTCCTTTGTTCCTCTAGACATGACTGATTTTTTTTTTTTTTTTAGCATGGATACACAAAACGTCTTTTTTTTATCACATTTAGCTTGGTGAGGGTTTTTTTTTTTTCATATTTCTATCTTTAATGGTGTTTTAAAATTATTTCTTTAATTTTTTATTATAATTGCACCATTTCACCCTTCCCTTTCCTCCCTCCAAACCTTCCCCTATACCCCCTCATGTTCTTTCAAAATCTTTTTTCATTACTTGTTACATGCATATATGCATATGATGTTTTTAACCTGGAGTGCTGGCTGTCAGCACCCCCGGAAGATGAATCATTGAAATTGTACTTCTAGATATCCACTGTAGGCAGAGGAATGGACAGGTGGAATGAGGCAAGCTCCACAGAGCACAAGATTGTTTACTGTTGGGAAAAGAAGAATTATATATGCTGTAAATGAGAGTTGACAGCCAGGTGTTTTTTCACTGAAGTTAGTCAGCAGAAGATGGTGACTGAGCAGATAAAAAACACCGTGGCCACTGCCTTTCTGTGTGATTTTCTACCCAGAGCCACTCTGTTCATTTTCATGCTAATAGCTCTGTGTATGGATGACTACTTCCTGCCAGGCACTTGCCAAAGCAATTTGCATTAAGCACCTCTTTGTCCTTTCAGCGATTTTCTGTGTGAAATATTGGCACTATTTTGCAGGTGAGGAAATTGAGACTTGAATAAGCCAAGTAACTTGGCAGTGGGTGCTAGCTAGAAAGTCAGAATGGGTCCAGCTCCAGAGCCAGACCTCTGAACTGCTGACGCACATGATCTTCATTATAAAGCACAGTGTGTCTTCTAGTGAATGTTACGTGTTTCATAAGTATTCCTTCATCGTTTGCTGTCCACTAGGGATCAAAAGAAAGTTTTCCTGGTTTCCAGGACCTCAGGGTTTGGGGACTGCTAGTAAGTCCTGACAGCGCGTCTCTGAAAGCTTTGGGCTCCCTGGCTTTCTGTTTGTTTGCCCTTATTCTCCAGTTTAGAAAGTAGGGTGAGGCTAGTGAGTGAGAGAGCTGATGAGACCTGGACATTTGCCTTTCACCTTCCTCTCACAGCACAAGATCCGACAGGGATTCAAGGTGGGAAGCTTGAGCAGTAATCACATTGGGCTGGGTAGAAAGACCTCACTCTGAAGGATACCTTGACTTTTTAATGTCTGTCTTTGCCCTCTTTATAGTGGAGTTTGTCTTGGAGAAGCTATGTTTGATGCTAGCAAATGACATGTTAGCAAATGAGAAAACAAAACTCAGCCAGGTGTTTGGATCTATTGGAAGTTAGCCAGACTTCAAGTTTCTATAAAGCAAAATGTGAGGATTTAAGAAAATTTTATCAGGGGGTCAAGGATATATGATTTGTAGGATTCCCCTCTGGGTGTCCTCATTTGCCCAAGGGAGAGGAGTGAAAGCTGCTGAGGCCTCAGGAGCTTGTGTCAGCTGCAAGGCTGGGAGGACTAGTGTAGTTCTCTCGGCTGAGTGGAAGACCTCATCTTCCAGGTGTGTCTATAAAGTATTTCTAATGTATGAATTCTGCTTGTTACTATATTTGAACAAGCTGGGAAAACGTGAGGCAGATAGGTGGATTCTGTGTACTTCCAGTGTATATAGTTTCACAGTTTTTCAGATTCCAGAATATGTAATTGGTTTTCTAATTGATCTCCAAGTTTTTGTAGGTAGAACTTTAAAATCCTTCAGCTGAGGAAGTGAGTAGATTTTTTGAATTGTTTTAAGAACTATGTAACAGGCATTTCACCTTTTATGTTAGCTTTCAGATCTACTCGACAGCAGCCTTCCAGAAACACTGCCACTAAAAATTACTCAGAGGTAAGAAAACTGCTAGAGATTTGATTTTAATAATCTGTTTGCTGAGTTATGAGTTTCCTAATGGGGATGAAGTGTGAACGTCAACACTGGTGAGAACTTGATTATTTAGTCTCCTTTAAAACCAACAACAAAACCCAATGGTTCACATTATTAGAAGTCCATTAGTTTTGTGTGTATGGTAGCATTTTAAAGGGCAGCAGTGCTGAACTGAATGGCCCTACTTTTAAGCCCTGACACAGAAAGTGTGTTCCTCAATGGGGGCGCTCATTTCATACTGGTGTGGCCTAAAGACTGAGTAGACCAGAGTCTTGGGATCCTTGTATCCTGTTGCAGATACAACATGGGCCTTGCTGCCCCTTGGGAGATAGAGAATTCAGGATAGGTCTGGCCTCCTGTCTCACTGTCACAATCCAGGCATCTTAAGCCCCAGGCTGAGACTCATCTTGTGCCAGATGATTCTGCTTGGTGAAGGCCCATCCTGTGCACTGCAGGCTGTGTAGCAGGGCCCTTGGCATTGCCAGCTGCCCTTTCATTGTTGTGTCGTTGGCTCCTTCTTCATCTGCACTTTAGTTAAGTGAAAACATAGCACATACCTGTCAAGTGTCAAGATAACACAAAACGCAGAGCATGATAGGTTGATGTAGATCTTTGTTGGCTCTTAACATGTAATATCTACCTATCTGCTACTTCCTGATGTTATACCTTATTTAAAATTGGAGCTGATAGGTGGGCTTGGTAGCATACATCAGTAATCTTGGCACTCAGTGGGCAGAGCCAGAAGATTGCAAGTTTGAAACTAGCCTGGGCTACTTAAGAAAATCTTGGAGCTGACACACTGAAGGTCCATTACTTTATCAGAACCTAGGAAGAAAACTGCAGGGCAGGGGTGCATTAGCAGTGTAAGTCACATTCTGTGTCCTTAGGGACCCTGGTTCAGTAATTGCCAGGAGAGAAGTGGACCTTGGAGCAGTGAATAACATTTATGAAGGAAGAGATACCTTATGGAGGTCAGGTTGGGTTTGCCCTGCCCCCCTATTTGAAGATCAGACCTCACTGTAGACAATTGCTCTACCACTGAGCCACACACGCGGCTGAGTTTTGTGTTTATGTAGTTTGCCTGTACACATATCTACATGTGCATCTTGATACTCTGTTATTTAATTCAGATGAACCTGTTGTTTTGTTTCCTCCCTTCTGTAGACTATTGAAGTGGATGAATCTGATGAAGATGACATTTTTCCTACCAGTTCCAAGGCTGATCAAAGGTAGGCCAGGGACCTCCTTCAAAAACAAAAGTATAATGATCCAGAATTCTATGGTAATACGTCTTTCTATGCCAGAGAGGATAAATAGAATTCTTTTCATCTAGCACAATATATAGAAATGAAAATAGTATGATTCAGCATTGCTCTGTTTCTTTTGAAAAATAGCCTGTGATTCATGTCCCCTTGTCTTTATTGCCCAGCTCCCTTCTTCATGAAAGTTTGTCTCTTCAGTAATAGAGAATGCTTTTGTGAATTCTGGATTTTGGTTTTCTTTTTTTCTATATAAATTTTTTTGTGCTTCATGTACACAGAGCTGTGCAAAACACATGAAGAGATTGATAAGAACTTTGGAGTTCTTGTATGTCTGACTGGATTTCCTCTAGAGCATTTATATGTCTGACTGGACTTCCTCTAGGGTACTTATGTGACTGACTGGACTTCCTCTAGAGTACTTATATGTCTGACTGGACTTCCTCTAGAGTACTTATATGGCTGACTAGACTTCCTCTAGAGTATATATGTGACTGACTGAACTTCCTCTAGGGTACTTATGTGACTGACTGGATTTGCTCTAGAGTACTTATGTCTGACTGGACTTCCTCTAGAGCACTTATATGTCTGACTGGGTTTCTACTAGAGTACTTACATGTCTGACAGGACTTCCTCTAGAGTACATATGTGGCTGACTGGGCTTCCTCTAGAGTACTTATATGTCTGACTGGGCTTCCTCTAGAGTACTTATATGTCTGACTGGACTTCTAGAGTACTTAAGTGGCTGATGTGGACTTCCTCTAGAGTACTTATGTCTGACTGGACTTCCTCTGGAGTACTTATGGGGTTGGATGGACCTATTTTGGAGTACTGAGTGGACTTACTCAGGAGTACTTACCAGGCTAACATGGACTTACTCTAGAGTGGGTGAAGTAGACTTAATTTTGGAGTACTTAATTGACTCACTTTGGAATATTTATTAAACTACTTAAAAATCACTGTTTTCTTTCATGTATTAACATTTTGGGTAAGTACTATTTACTTAAAACCTAATTAATGAAAATTTCTACTTAAAATAATCGAGGGGGCTGGAAAGATAGTTCAACAGTTGAGTGTACTTGGTGCTCTTACGGACAACCTGGGTTTGGTTCCTAGTACCCACATGATGGCCCGCAACCATTTGTAACTTCACTTCCAGGAGGGTCCATCTGTCCTCTAGGCACTGTATGTACCTAGTGTATGTATTTTCTTTAAAAAGAAAAAAAAAATCTGTAGCCCCCTTTTCTTTTGTTTAACACTTTCTGTTTTCACATTCTATTAGGTCTGATGGTATGTAACAAATTTTGATAAGGCTGAAGACTTAGCTGACTTAAATTGTCCTGGAAGGGGATGAACACATACAACTGCATTAAGGATTATTGAATTAGTTCATAATTGTGGGTGAAATGTTATGATTCAGGCCCTTGATTGTGAGTGCTTATGGAAAAGAACGAGTGTTGTGGGATGTGGCAGAGATGTTCCGGAGAGCTGTGAGCTTGTCCCAAGATCCTCTCTGTACCTGTGAAGGGGGAGTACTGTCATAGTACAGCTGTGGAGGGGAGCTGACCCTATAGTGGTGACATGAGTTAGTGCTTGGGTGGTGCTAGCATGTCAGACCATGGTCTACTGCTTAAGTTAGTGCTTGGGTGGTGCTAGCATGTCAGACTATGGTCTACTGCTTAAGCTTATTATTAGCACATAGCTCTTTAAAAAACAAACATTTCCCCATTTGACAGGTGATGAAATTTAGGTGTAGAGGGGATAACATAGCCAGGAAATGGTTTTTTTACAATTAGGGTTTTGTTTTTATTAGAAAATGTTTACTATAAAAACATTCAATAATTGAGAAACAATTATTGCTGTTCTTAGGACTCCTCAGAGAAATAGAGCTTGTAGGATGCACATATACACATAGTATGTATATGTAGTATATTATCTCTTAGTATACATAGATATATATATTAAAGAGAGCTGTGTGTTGTTTGTACTCAGTGGTTGCTCTGGGATTGAACACATGACTAGTAGTGCATTTTTACAGTATTCTCATTTACTCCTTGGTTTTTCTCTCTTCCTCAGGTGGCCAGGCACAACATCTAGCAAACGGATGTCCCAGAGCCAGATAGCCAAGGGGGTTGACTTTGAATCAGATGAGGTAATAGTCATGTCATTGACTTTTTCTTACTTTAACTGTCTATGAAATGTAAGTGGAGGCCACTGGCTAAACACTGGTTATATTTTTAGGCTCCCTGATAGCCTTGCTGTGATCCGTAAGGCTAAAAGTCAGTAAGTGCCCATCAGTGTAATTACCTGTAAAGGCCTGTGAGTTTTTAAAACACAATGTTCACTCTGCTCTTATTTGTCCCATTAACAGGATCAGAGATGGGCTGGCTTTTTTCTTTTAGCTTCTGCTGTTCATATTTGGAGAGTTGGGTGATGCTGGTGCAGGGGCTTCTAAGGTTACTTTGGTGAAATGTTCCCTATACCCACCATGTTCCTTACCCTGGACAGAATGCCACCTTAGCACAGGTACTCGGCACAAACAAAATGGTGGTCTGCACCAGCTCTCACAGGCTTTAACTCACAAGGAATGGGAAGAGGTGCACATACCTCCCCTGTGTTCATCTGTTGTTTAATGAAAAGGGGCATAACTGTGAGATATGGAACTCTGGCCTGTCCTGTTCCCACACGGCTGCCACTTAAACCTCTGTAGGCTTTGTAGAAGATGTTTTGTTCTTAACATAAAAAGCTCATGTCACCATTCATGGTGGCATATTGCTGCCAGTAGGGAAAAAGACACACATCTGATGCCCATGAATGGTAGAATTTAAAATGTGTATACCAAGGGGTGGCCTGCTGCTGTAAGACCCCCAGAAAGCTCAGGCCTCCAGGATCTCAGCCCAGGACCACGGTCACCCCAATCACCAGGCAGAGTTGAAAGCTTGATGCAAACTGCATGAGGCTTTATTATAGTTGTTTAATAAGCTAACCCCATGTTAGCTTGGGTCTTTAACCCACCCGCCATGGCGGATGGCTAGGAAAGACAGCTTGAACTGTATGCATAGAGATCTTATAGGGCAGCGTAAGAGGAGTGTTTAGGGGTACGCACAGGCTCAGGATTGGTGTGCCTCCAGGCTTGGAGGGTTTGCCCTGTGTTGATTGGTCAACTGGTTGTTATGGCCCATAGGCCCTCTCAGGGTGGTTGCTATGCTCTGCGCATCATTGCTATGCACTTGTCCTTAAAGCATACCCAGAGCCGTAAAGCATAGTACCACCAGCTAACTTCTGATTGGTCCCTTGCCACGAGGCAGACATCTGACTTCCTAGTGACTAAGGCAAGGTCAGGACAAGCACGTGTTTGGCTGTTATGGCTGCCGAAATGGGGAGCTGGTCCCTTCACTGCATAAGCAGGAGAACCTGAGACCTGATGTCCAACACTCACATAGATGTTGAGGTACGGGATGCATGGATTCCAGGGGCTTATAAGCAAATGTACATCACAAAAATGCATACACTCAGAAGAAAAGAAAGTGTATATACTTTTCTCATTTAACTACAGAGAACTGAAGGCACATTTCAGTTTTCATTCATATGACTTTAGCAAGGCCTAACTTTGATAGTACGGAAAATGAATCAGCAAAACAGTTGAATTTGTGATCCTCAAGGCATCCATTTCTCACTAGAGAACTTCGTAAAATGTGGATTTGTTAATGTCATAAATAAAGTCTAATACTAAGTAATCATTTGCCTTTATTAACATCTTAATGGAAACAAATTTATAAACATTAATTTATCTTTCAAATATATAGCTATAAAGTACAATTTATTTAATACTATCTTTTATCAGATTATATAGTCAGTCTTTATATAAGGCTTACTAGTTGTTTTTTGCTTTATGACTGGGTTTGAACCCTGGGCCTGGCATATGCTAGGCAAGCTCTTAACCACTGAGCTATAACTCTATCCTTTTCTCTCTTTCCCTTGAGACAGGGCCTCACACAGTTACCAAGGCTTTGAACTTTTTCTGTAGCTCAAACAGGCCTTGAACATGTGATCCTCCCACCTCAGCCTCCATAGCAGCTGGGATGACACCCCTGTGCCACTGGCCCTCGATTGTTTTCATTCTCATTAAATTCTTAGTGTCATATTTATTCTTACCATGCTTGTAGCCTACAGTCCATTGGTTTGAGAACACTGGAAATATACCATCTACTTTTTTCTGCAAAAGCCGAAAGACAGCTTTGCTCGGCTTTTTCCTCCACTGGGCTGAAAGCAATCTACTCTATCATGAAATGGGTGACAGGAAGCGTTTCCCTGTGGCTTCTCTGTCTGTTGCCTGAATTTCCAAGAAGGCAAACACAGTGATAAGTGTAATGGAGGCCAGCAAGGCATTCAGTGGGTAGAGCGGTTGCTGTATAAGCCTGGCAGCCAAGTATGAGCCCTGAAGCTAACAAAGAGTGGGTGGAGAATCCAGCTCCATGAAGTTGTCCTGACAGGGCACACAAGCATGCATGTGTGTGCATGCACATACACATAATAGTAAAAAATAATAATGTGAATGAGATAACTTCACGAATAGAATAGAAGTGACTTGAATATTTTCTGTCCTGGGTTTTCTATACCTTCTTTCCTTTTATTAAGGTTTGTGACTGGGAGAAATATGCATTGTGTTTTATAGGTGTATGCAATCTCACCCAGGACCTGGTAGATTTTTATTCTAATGTCAAAGAATTGACTTGGGCATTTACATTTTATAGTATCAGCGGAAATAGGTGAAATAAATGTCATTTCCCTTGATGCTATTTTGCATAATAAGAATTTCTGTCTTGGGTCAACAGAGGATGAGTGGTTGCTGACATAATGCAACATTTGTGTCATTTCAGGACGATGACGATGACCCTTTCATGAGCAGTAGTTCTCTAAGAAGCCGAAGATAATAATGTTTTTAATGGAACATGATTGTCATGATACAGGAAGAAATCAAAGCACTGCATGCTGACTCTAAAGCTGACGATGTTTTAACTGCCCCGTTAACCAAGGACTCTGAAAAGTCTACCAACCAGGAAGCTAGTATATAAGGTTTATACTTGATTGTTTCCTGAACGTGACTCCATTAAGCCATTTCCTAGCCATTTCCTAGTAGGAGAGTTCTGCTTCTCCTTAGTCTGTAGTCTGGCTGTTGGCACTATCTGAGGATGCTCTGCCATGTTGAGAATGTTAACTTCCTGACATAACTGTTTCCTGTGTGTAAGAGCTTTGCTAAAATGCCGTTCTTGAGTGAGGATTGGAGAAAAAGCTCAGTGTCAATGCTTCATGGTCAAAGACTGTCGGCCTCCTGTGTCACAGATCGCAGAGTTGATGGGAAAGCTCACAGATCTGGTCCCTTCATGTTGTAATTATTTCCTGCATCCCCAGAAAGCAAGGCCCTCTTGTGGAGCAGCCTGTTGCCCGTGTCAGTCACTGTGTGTGAATTTCAGCACTGGAGGATCAGCCTCTAAGAATCGGGCTCAATGGACCTTGTATTTTAATAGTTAGTATAAAGCTTTTGTTAAATACATTTCTTTTTCAATCACTTTGCAGCAGAGATTCGGGTTATGTTCCTATTGTCATTTTCTTGATCTGTGTCATTAATGTCACACTTTCTTCTTCTCCCTCATATACTTGTCAGGTGGAAAAGGGTTAGAGAATTTTTCTGTCTTAAAAATACTGAAAAGCAGGCATTGGTGGCACACACCTTTAATCCCAGCACTCGGAAGGCAGAGGCAGGCGGATCTCTGTGAGTTGAGGCCAGCCTGGTATCCAGAGTGATGGCCAGGATAGGCTCCAAAGCTACACAGAGAAACCCTGTCTCGAAAAACCAAAAAAAAAAAAAAAAAAAAATATTGAAAAGCTTTTTTTTTTCAGCAAAGCAGCCAGCTGACCTTTGTGGTTGGATCAGGCTGACATACTGAAATAGAGCTGCTCAATGTCAATGCCTGGCTTTCTCATCAGCAATACTTTATCCTCGTGTTGGCTGTTACACAGCACCTCTGAATAGACGAGTTGAAAACTGACTGAAACAGCTATGTCAAGTTTATATTTTCGTATTTGTTTTAGGAAGGAAATAAAAGTGTTACCCCTTCAGAGTTGAGTTAAATAATCTCATTCCCTCTTCCATACAACAAAGAACTCTGCCAATCCTTTTCATTTTATAAGTGTGTTCAAACACTCCTTGAGAAAATGTGGCACCTACTGGCACAACAGCCTGATGTTCTTCATAGACATTGGTACTTGGGCTTACATTGTTCATGGCCATCAAATTAATCCTGTCTGGAACTCACCAAGTATTGGGGCCCAGCACCTGACAGCAGTGCTACTGTACCACAGAGTGGGAATTACACTCCCATACTAACGAGCTGCTTAGAACATGCTTTGTAAATGATGTGAGCACAGATTGTCAGCAAGGAACGTTGACAGCAGAAGGCCTGGCCCTGTGAAATCCCTCCGGGCAGTTCGCCCGCATCTCTATCACTCTAAATACACAGTATTCCCAGGTTTTGAATGAAATGGAGATAAGTGTGGGGCTGGCTCTGTGGGGTGGAGGCTAGTGGGGAGGTGGTACTCCCCTGATATGGGCAGCATCAGCTGGTGGCTTGACTTTGTGCCAGTGAGATGTTCCTAGGTGAGTGACAATGACGACTTGGTCACTAAACTCCTTGACAGGCTCCTGGAAAGGTTAGTGAGGCTTTTCCTCTATTAGAAACCTTGGCTAGGGTATGGAATGATGCCGATAACTGCTAGGGAAAGTAAGTGTCTGGCAGGTGGGAGCATGGCAGTCTTCCATGTAGCAGTATGGTAAGTACAAAGGGGAAACAGTCTTGACTGAAGGTCACGGGGTAATTGGCTATATCACAAAGCAATCCTTGAGCTTGTTTAGAGGCAGTAAAATCTGGCATTGGTTCTTTGGTGACAATTTTCAGGCCTGTGGGTGTCAGGCAGATGGAGGCTTCTGACCTGGACCAACAAGTTGTTTTTCAGTGACAGGTTTCTGAGAGGGAGCACCAGGAGTTCAGAAACTAAAGAAGATGGGAAAATTGGGCTCAGGAAGTCTTGCAAAGCTATGTCTTTATGCCAAGCAAGTTTATTAAGAAGAACAACACCTTCTTCTATACAATTTGTTGAAAGAAAAATGGGACATAGTGAAAAGCTATCATACAATGAGATGAAGTCAGCAGGAAGCTAATGAAGCCACAAGGGGAACACAGAGTAGCTCAAGTGCTTCATAGACTGAGCATGCAGTGGCCTTGGAATGGATATCCAGTCTCTTTAGAGGGAAAACAAATTCCCAGGAACTGAAACCTTAACTCCTTCAGGGCCCCACCTGACCCCAGCCTCAGCCTCAGCCTCAGCCTCAGCCTCAGCCCCAGCCCCAGCCCACATCTTGTCAAGTCTGCCCCCTGGGCAGGAACACAGACCTAGGTTTGCCCTTTCATCAGGGCCTCTTGAGAAAGCCTTGTATCAGCCTGGCTCCCAACAGACTTCCAGATGGTTTTTGAGCACCTCCATTTATTCTTGTAGGATGTGATAGATCCATGATGAAGACCTTTGTCTTTTATGCTAACCAAAGAGTGCATTTCTCCCTGGCAGTGTTTCCTGTGAGTACATGTGGAGAGTGCACGGTGCCTCTAGCTGCTTACAAATCAAACCTCTAGACAGACAAAGTTTATTTCAGGAACATAGAAAACTGAATTTCATAGACTTAAAATTGCTGATGACAAAATTATAGAAAAGCTATGCCTTAAGCTATGAAGTAAGACCTTGGAGATGCTGCTACCAGGAGCCAGTGGGATGTGATCTCCACTGGGAAGCAGCGTGACTACAATTGAGATCACGCGCTCTGGCCACAAGGTAATGCTTGTGCTGTTGGAGGCACTCAGGGTATTTCAACAGCAAATCTCCGAGTTTGGCAGTGATTGAGAATGTATGCAGCAAAGCTGTAATTACCTTTGATTGTGTGTGCAGGTTGTAGTTCACCTGTTTCCACCCATTACATGGAATGGCTCATTTGATGAGTTTTACATGAAAAAGTTTAAGAATTGACAGTTGATGCCTTCATAAAGGAAAATAAAAAAGCCTTCACTGGAAAAATTGAGTAAAAATGGTCTCCTGACATGAAAAAAAATTTAGAATATTTAGGAGTGTTTTGAGGCCTTTAAGAGCTGGCATTAAAATATTACAAAAAAAGCTGGGTGGTGGTGGTGAAGCACTTAGTGGGGGAGGGGGGGTAAGGCGGATCAGTGAGTTCGAGGCCAGCCTGGTCTACAGAGTTCCAGGACAGCCAGGGTTGTAACACCCGAAATACTGTCTGGAAAAACAATAAATAAATAAATAAATATATGTTTTTGTTGAATGAAAAGTATCCACATCTCACTGTTGCTTGCCTTCCTTTCAGTCGATAACACAATTTTAGTTTGCTTTTTGTAAAGCAGGGCACATAACTGGCTGTTGCCATTAGAGTGTCCTTGGAGCTCACTAGATCTCCAAAGTCCAGACATTGAAATCATACCAAATGTATGTTTCACCATATCCCTCTCTTCAGCTACCACCTGTGAGCAGTTAGGCACTTGGCTCTCTGATTCCTTTCACATGAACCCACCCCTCCAATCAGATGTTCTAGAAGCTTCCTGCCACCCTACGTGCTCACCTTTGAGTCCTGGTTTTTCCACATCTGGCTTGTTAACCTCTATTTTCAACCATTGTTGCTTATATTAAGGAGTAGCCACACTATTTCTCAACAGGTGATTTAAAGTGCGTTCTTCAATCTGTGTCAAACGAAAGGATGTGATGTACGGTACCTGGATGTCAGGAATGAAGGCAGGTTTTTGGTTTTTTGTTGTTGTTGTTGTTGTTTTTGGTTTTTTTTTGTTTTGTTTTTTTTTGTTTTTTTTTTTTGTTTGTTTTTTTGTTTTTTTTTTTTTTTTGTTTTTCGAGACAGGGTTTCTCTGTGTAGCTTTGGAGCCTATCCTGGCATTTGCTCTGGAGACCAGGCTGGCCTCGAACTCACAGAGATCCACCTGCCTCTGCCTCCCGAGTGCTGGGATTAAAGGTGTAAGCCACCAACGCCTGGCTTGAAGGCAGTTTTTAAAGGGTCCTGGACATTGTACAGTTGAGTAGCAGGCAGTGGGGCATGGGGTGGCTCTGTTTTGTTAGCTGTGTGCAGCCCAGGTAGCTGCTTAAGTCCTTTTTAACAAGGCCTGTTTAGTTTCAAGTTTGTTAAACCTGTTTAAAAGGCAGTATATTCCATGCCACACTTTTTAAAATGCCCTCTTCTTGTTAATGTGTTTGAAGTGGTGGTAGATCGCTAACTCAGCACGTTTTTCTAGAGCCAGGGAATATATAAATAAATAAGGGCATAGTTAGTAGGGTGAGACTCACACTGCTTTTTTCTTGAATCTGATCCAGGAAATGAAGGTATGTGTTTTACCTAAGTGCTTATCTAAAATGAACAAAGTAGCCTGTCCCTCACCCTAGTGTCTTGGCATCTCGGTTGATCCCTAAGCTTTGCACTGGTGCTTTAATTGCACACAATAGTTTTAAGAAACTCTGGTTTCGTTAGGGATGGAGCTCGGGGTCCACTACAGACTCTACCCCTAAGTTATACTTTACCCCTAAAATTTCTGAAATGTTTATTTTATAGAAAATTGGTGGAAATAAGTAACTTACTCCCTCATTTAAATTTAACTTATTTTTTTCCATTTTACTATATATGAGTATTACAGATATACCCATGCATAGGTGCGTGTATGATTTCTCCACAGATATATCGGTGCATACATAGATGTATCTGACTTATCTGCAGCTCTATCCATGCATAGGTGCATATATGACTTCTCCATAGATATATGGGTGCATGTATGACTTATCTTTGATCTTTGCAGAGCAGGTTGTAACTCTGAACTTACTTTCCCTCACGTCCATATGGATGTTCTCAGGAAGCAAGGATTTTCCTTCTTATAACCATGGCATATTGGGTCTGCAGTTTACAGACTGCTCAGAAGCAGTTGTTCCCAGTAATTCCCTCAGCATATTTTTTTTCTCTAGGGTTTGGTTTTATTTTTGGATATGTAAAATTTTAACATGTTTCTTAAATTCTGAGCCATTGAACATACACTCAGATCTTCCTTACCCATTTCTGACCACCTATTGTCATTAACTAGTTCCATTATAATTTGCCTTTTCAATTTTTTTTGCTAAAATAGAATTATTTGTCATTTTCCCTTTTGTACACAAAAAATTTTTGCTATAACTGGGTCCTTTTTAAAAATCTGTGTATTATGCCCTGGAAATTGCTTCCTATCTTATACAGACCTCCCTTACTTTTGTAGCTTTGGATATACGCTTGAATGTAAACACAAGTAGTTTATTTTATTGTCCTGGCTTTGTGCATTTTGTTAGTTCTGACTAATTTAAAATGCTAGTGTTGTGTTAGTGTATTCACAGGTTTGAAGTTATGTCATTAGAGAAAGTTCTTAGAAGTTCCATTCCTTAATAAGAGTAAATACAGATGTTTTGCTTGGTATTGCTGAATTCCTGTTACAGAGGCTGTGGCAGCAGTGTGAGGCTGTGTGCCCCTCACCTCCTAGTCTTTGATGATGCTTAGTTCTTAACCCAACCATCAGAGCTAAACAGCCTCACAGTGCAGCTAGGCCTTGCATTTGTCATGAGTGAACATGCCAAATGTGTCTGGGGCTATTTCGGTTTCTCTTGAGATTGCTCAGTCAAATATTTTGTCCATTTGGGGGAGATCTTAGTTTGCTTTAATAGAAAAAATATGTTGATGTTGTTGATAATCTTATGACTTTCCTGATTTTTTTCATTTTTATTTATTAGATGCTTTAATAGAAAAATATGTTGATGTTGTTGATAATCTTATGATTTTCCTGATTTTTTTCATTTTTATTTATTTGTTGAAATGGCAGTAGTGTTTTTGTTTTTGTTTTTGTTTTTCTCCCCCTCACAGAGTTTACCAATTGCGTGGGTAGATCTTTGACTTGCTTTTAATGATTTGATTCTTTATGTGAGACCGTCACCTCATTTGACTCTAAAAGGAGTGAAAGTGTCATCAGTGTCACTTTTGATTCTGTTCAGTCAGAACCCTGGTGTAGGTGGTTTTCCTGTCCTGGTAGCCACTTCCAAATGACCACATAGAGGCTTACATTAATTGTAAATGATTGTCCAATAGCTCAGGCTTATTACTAACTAGCTCTTAGATTTTAAATTAACAACCCATATTCTTTATTTAAACTCTGCCATGTGGCAGTACCTTTATTATTTATTAGCAGGGCATGTTCATCTGTTCCCTCTGCATCTGGCTAGCAGCCCCTCTGACTCCGCCCTTCTTCCTTCTAGCATTCTCTTAGTCTGGCTCTCCTGCCTAACTTTATCCTGTTCAACTATTGACCATTAAGCTTCTTTATTAAACCAATCACAGTGACAAATCTTTACACTGTACATCAACAACACCGTGGGTATCGTATGCTAGGCAGCTGCTCTGTCTTTGAGCTTTGTGTTCTGCTCACTTTTATAATGAATTGACTTTTTTTCTTAGATTTCAGTGTTAGAAGTTTCATCATGGCATTTTCATGCATGTAGTTACACTTTGTTCTCATTTGTTCTTCCCCACCACCCATAGGCACATTTCCCCCAGTGACTCCCTTCCTTCCCTTCTTACACATGTACTCCATTGCCCTATTTTTCTTCCCTGGAGATTGCTTCCTCCCTTCTCTGATATCCTTTCTAGTTTCATGATCTACACACTTGCATACACACATATATATGCAAACACACAAATATGCACGTGTACACACCTTTGAATTCAGCTTCCATATACAAAAGAAAATACAACTGACTTTCTGGACTGTTTCATTCAACAGTGGTTTCCAGTTACATCAGTTTTTCTATAAATATCACAATTTCATTTTTCTTGTCAGCTGGAAAAATTGCAGCTGATAAAAAATTTTGTTATCCATCTGCTGATGGACCCCTAGGCTGATTTCATTTCCTGGCTACTGTGAATAGTGGACCAATGAACATGAATGTTCAGGAGTCTCTGGAATACAGCTTGGCCATGTAATAACTCGATTTCGGTTTTTGAGAAGCCTCCATTGATTGCTACTGTACTGCCCAGTGTACATTCCCACTAGCTCCTCTTTCCCCACACTCATCTGCATTTTTGTCATTTGTTGTCTTGATGGTGGCCATTGTGACTGGTTGAGATGGAATCAGAAAGCAGTTTTAGTTTGCATTTCCCTGATGGCTACAGGTGTCAAACACTTTTTAAAGTATTTATTGGCCATTTCTGTTTCTTTTAGTTGAAAACTGACTGTCCATTCATTAGTCCATTTATTGATTGGATGATTTGGAATTTTTTGTGTTTAGTTTTCACACTATGTTATAGATATCAATCCCTGTCTGATACATTTGGCAAGATTTTGTTCTCCATTCCATTAGCTATCTCTTCATTCTGGTGGTTGGTTTCTTTTATGTATAGCTTTTACATTTTCATATAATGATATAGGAATATTTCCTATGCTATTAGAGCCCCTTCAGAGTCCTTGACTATGCCTATATGCACAGAGGTCAGAGGACAACTTTCAGGAGCTGGTTCTCTCCTACCATGAGAATCCTGACAACTCTGGTTGTCAGGCTTGTTTGCCTGGTGACCAATCTCAGCAGTCCCTAATAATTTGTGTTTAATGTAGTCAGATTTGTCTTTTGTTCCTACATCTTTACAATTTAATTTCATAGTTGGATTTTTATCTTGTTTATTAATGATTAATGTTCTTACATCCTGTTTTAGGAGACCATCCCTACCATAAAGTCATGATTCTTTATGTGCCTTCTGGAAGTCTATCTAAGTTTACCTTTTATACTTTATTGTTTAACTGAGAATTGATTTTTATGTGTAGTGTGAGGTAGGGATTATGCTTTCATTCATTCTATTCCACACCATTTGCTGAGGTGGACACTCTTTCCCTTGCATTGCTGGGCTATCTCAGCTATTGAGTTCCTACAAACACAAATGCTCTTACATTCTATACCTTCCTCAAGGCCTATTTGACATTAGTTACAATTAATTAATTAGTTTTATGATGAGTGCTTAACTGAGAGACTACTCTGCTACTTTTGTTTTTATTCTTAAAAGCTGCTCTGGGGCTTCTAGGCTCTTTAAATTTTTCAAATACATTTAATAATTACATGTGCTACTGTGACCTAATACAAGGTTTTAACAAAATCTCTTGCATTTCATTTTTATGGTTAAAAGCTATTGACTATTGCAGTTGGCTTAATTGAAACCTTGGTCTTGTTCCCAGGGTTTACTAAACACTTCATTTGACAAAGAAGATAATGTGTTCCCTAGGGCTAAAGCTTGTAGTGTGGATTTAGCAGCATTCCTTCCTGACTGGACTCTTTTACTTCCCCTCTGATATGCTACCAGCCCCACTGACCAGCTAATGTTCATTGTCCATTTGCAGCACAGCCCAGTGGAGAGAATTATGTAGTTTCTCATGCCCACACCTTGTCTGCCTTCCCTCCTTCCAGCCCTGTGAAGCATTGCATCCCTCCCTCCTTCCAGCCCCTGTGAATCTTTGCACCCTTCCCTCCCTCCAGCCCCCTATGAATCATTGCTACCTCCCCCCCCCTGTTCTTTTGAGACTGATGTATCAATTACTTTTCTCACCTCTGATCAAATGTCTGGCACAAGGCACCTTGAAGATGGAAGGGTTTGCTGTGGCTTATTTTTAAGAGTATATACAGTCCATCATGGCAGAAGAAACATGGGGTCAAGAACTTGTTTCTGTAGTCAGGACTCAGATGCATGCTGCTCTTCAGCTAGTTTTTTCCATATCCCACTCCACTTTTGGAACAAAATCTCACAGTGCAGCCCAGGCCAGCCTTAAACTAAAAACTTTGATTCAGGAGTACAGGAGATTACAGACATACACCACCACACCAGTCCCATTCTTCCCATATGGCCACACCTCTCCTCCAACCCACTTGTAACATAACTTACCATGTCTTATAAACACTGAGCGGCAACCATTGGTGGCCCCTTCACCAAGTTCTCATAAATGTTGAAGATCTAAGCAGCATCCAGCTGGTTTAGATAGAGTCTGTAGTTGGAGTCTGAGGGATTCTTGAGATAACATCATGTGCCAGCCACTAAAAACTTGGGTTTCTGTGATTTTCTCCCCAAATCACTTTTATTGATTTCCCCCTAAATATTAAAAATGTATGATATTCTACAAGACCTGAAAAGAGCTAGAAGCATGCAAGATACTGAAGAACCAGCCTGCCTCCATCTTAGACTTAAAAGTCATCTTATAATAAAGACAAGCTAGGTTAATTCCTGTTTATTATTATCTCTGTTTCTTGAGGATTGAGTTATGCCCCACCTGTAACCTTAACTACAAATGGTTCTGTACTGCCTGTTTCAGGAACAGCAAGCATGTCTTTGTTTCAAAAAAATTGTTTATAACCGTCTGGCAATCCTACCGTTGTTTCACAAGGTTGTTTTGACTACCTTGTTTTGCCCATCTTGCAACCATGTCTTTGTTTCAGGAGGTCATTAGGACTAACCAGCTATGTTTATGATTCTGCCCTTGTAACTCTGCTTATTTTGCCCACCAAATTCTCCATTTGGAAACAACCTACCCCTGAGCTATAAAAGCCTTGTCTTCTTACATCCAATGCTGGCCTTTCAAACACCACCTTAGGGGGAGGCAGCCTGTGCACATGAATAAAAAAGCTTTAATTAATTACTTGCTTAAACTAGTTTGGCCATGATGATTTGCATGATCCTCGGGATTAGCAGTAGATGTGTGTGTTTGTGGATGGATGCCTGTTCCTGTAGGACACACTCTTGGTATGAAGTGTTGGTCTTGGTTTGAGGTTGTATTCAAAGACTTAGTAACAACTCATCATAACAAAAAGGTATAAAGGTAAATAGCTAACCGGCCTAGGACTTTTCAGCAGTGAAATTCAACTCTAAGTAGCAATTCAGCTTTGCTTGTCTGTGAGCATGCCACCGCTGGCAAAAATAGGAAGGAAGAAAAGTTTGTTTTAACTCAGTTTCAGAGGCTGAAACCCATGGCCTGCTGGCTCCATGTTTTAGACCTCTGTAGAGGCAGAACATCACAGAGCTTTGTGTGATGGGGAAAAACTCATTTCATGGAGGTTGGAAAGATTAGGGACAAAATATATTCTCCAAGGGCAAGTCCCTCAGGGACCTGCCTCCTCATTGGAGAACATGGATCCCTCCCAATCTTAGTGACTCAAAGACATCACCTTGGGTCACTTGTTGCATTGGGACCAAGTCTTCAACACAGGAGCTTCTGGGATCCAAGCTATGGCATGAATGTGGTGGTTTGAAATAGTGCCCAAAGGCAGTGAAGCTATTACAAGGTGTGGCTTTGCTGGAGTAGGTGTGGCCTTGGAGGAAGTGTGCCACTGTAGGCATGGGCTTTGAGGTCTCCTATGCTCAAGGTACGCCCAGTATAACAGTCACTTCCTGTTGCCTGCAGATCAAGATGTAGAACTCTGAGCTACTTCTCCAGACCATGTCTGCCTACACACCGCTATATGCTGCTATGATGATAATGGACTAAACCTCCAAAATTGAAAGCGAGCCACCCCAATTAAATGTTTTCCTTTATAAGAGTTGCCATGGTCATGGTATCTCTTCACACCAATAGAAACCCTAAGTTAGACAGCTAATACATAGTTTTGTCCTTCAGTAATGAATACCAAAGCCAAGCCTGCCCTGGATTACCATAAAGCCCACTAAGGTGGGTATTTTTATTGACTAAGGGAAAGCAATGCTCCAAAACAGACTTGGATGAATCACACTACTCTTATTACCGGAAGGTGAATGCCGGGGTCTCAGTGACCAGCCATCTCACCATTAGCTTATGGGTGAGGAAGGAATTTAGAGCCCTGAATCAATGGAAGCATCCTTTTACAATGCATTTCACTGAATCAGGTAATGATGAAGTATTGGGTGGGGTACAGTGAACGAGGTGTTCTCTCCTGGTGCTGGTGGGAGTAAAAGGCTATATCCTTCCTACCAAGCAATCTAACAAATTACCATAAGCCTTAGAACATCTCATCTCTGTTACCTAGAATTCTGAGGTTTGGACTCTATCCCAGCCTCTAATCTGGACCAGTGGGAAGGAAATGAATGAAACTGGGAGATAAATGTAAGTTTCCATGTAACGAGTCTAGAAAGATTACCAGCCATTATTCATTACAGTGGAAACTGTATTATGTTATGGTATTCCACAAGATAAAATACTATCCAGCCTTTTTTTGGGGGGGGGATAGAATTTCTCTGTGTAGCCCTGGCTGTCCTGAAACTTGCTCTGTAGATCAGGCTGGACTCACAGAGATCTGCCTTCTTCTGCTTCCCAGGTGCTGGGATTAAAGGTGTGTGCCTCCACCACTCAAACTATCTTAGTCATTTAAAAGAAAATTTTAATTTCTTTCAAGTTTTAATCTTGAATTAAAGTTTTTGAGAAAAACTTGATAATGGAGGAAAATGCTTAAGAGTAATATAACCCCGACATGAAGTTGGTAAAATTAGATTTCCAGTGTGTGTGTGTGTGTGTGTGTGTGTGTGTGTGTGTGTGTGTGTGTGTATGCATTAAAAGAACACCATGTTAGTAGTAAGATTGTGGTTACTTAAAAAAAAAAATTAAGTGTGCACCCGAGTGTAGGTGTCTGAGAGGGCACAAGAGGGCATCACTGTCCCCTGGGGTGAAGTTTCATGGGTGTGGATGCTGGGAAGTGGACTCGTCATTTGCAAGTGCAGCCATGCTCTCAGCCACTGAGCCATCTCTCCAGCCCTGTGGTTGTATTCTTTATGTTCTTTGGTATTTCTCAGGGTTTTCTTTTTTCATAAATACCATTTATATCCAGGAAAAAGAGGCTTTTAATGCTCAAACAACAGAGGCTTGCAGAGAGGATTCTAGTCCATTCCAGTACTCCCTGCAGATAGCCGTCTGTTCTCAGGGGGAGGGTGAAGCTAGCAGCTCTGCTGCCCTTCTCTGAACACTTTGCATGCTTTTCTTTTAATAGCATCTATGTTTTCTTATATTCTTACACTGTTTAGTAAGAGCTGGCTCTGTGCCAGGCATCCTGCCAAGTCATGGTATAAAAGGAAGGAGCGGGCACCTGCCTTTAAGAAAGCTGTGAGAGAAGCTGTCTAGAGCCAGCTATTACACCATGCAAAAAAGGCTGGTGTGGAGGAGAGGGCAGGTTGAGTCCAGGCTGGTCCAGGAGGAGAGGGCAGGGTGAGTCCAGCTTGGGGTCCAGGAGCTTTGCAGAACTCACTTGGTGTTCAGAATTTTTATTTAGCAATTAAGTCACTAGGTGTCATATAAATGGTATGGTTGTTTTTCTCACATAATTTAAATTATATTGTATTACTCTACCCTTAATCACAGTCTTTCAAAATGTCAAGTGAATTTTTGGAATAGTCTGTCTGACTGATGGGCCAAACTCTGACTCACATTCTGATCTGTGTGTTTACTGCATGGTGAGCCTTTTTTAACTGTCTGAAACTTGGTCATCAGGCTTTAAACCCCATAGTGGCCATTCTTAGTCCACTGCCTGCAAGCAGGATTCTCAAGTATAATTGCTAGAATTTGTCTTTATCACGGCATGAATCTTATAAAATAGAAGTCTATAAAATAAATATGAAGGAAGACAAGTTTTCCTTCCTGAGCTCAGAATTGATGCCCCCAAATGGTATATTTTACAAGTTTTATTAAAGCATTTTTTCAAAAGCATGTGTCAAATGACAGCTGTAGCTTCATCTGCAGAGGGTGACTGCACATCTGTACATTAGTGCTTTCCAGAAACATCTTTTAAAAATACTTTATTTCATTTTTAAATTGCATTTGTTCAGTGTGTGCACGTGTGTTTCTATGGGTTTCTCTCTCTCTCTCTCTCTCTCTCTCTCTCTCTCTCTCTCTCTCTCTCTGTGTGTGTGTGTGTGGTGTGTGTGTGTGTGTGAGAGAGAGAGAGAGAGAGAGAGAGAGAGAGAGAGAGAGAGAGAGAGAGTTGTACGAATCAGAACTCATGTCTTGGGATTGACAGCAAGCAAGCAGCTTTACCCACTGAGCCACCTCTCCAGCCCCACCTAGAAACAGCTTTAACAAAATTTTGATTTGGTATTTTTAAAAACACTCTAATCACCATTCTTCCTCTGTAAAACTCAATATTACTCAAGTGACTTAAAAATCCTGGTTAATTCTCCTCTTTCACATTCTGAGGGTCTTATTTGAAATAAAGCACACAGCAGGAATAACTGAAGTAGAAAAATAATAGCTCAATGACGATTAGCATAAAATTAGAGCTGATGCTGAAAAAAATGAATCAACATGGAACTGTAATTCCCTGCAACACCAGTTCCATGGCTCTGCCTTATAGGGACTGTGTCTTTGCTCCATCCAAGATCTAGTGAAGAAATGTCCAAGTGGTTTGCTAGCAGCAGAATCAGAAAATAGTCATTATAGAAGATGGAGGTTTATGTGCTTTTTAACTTTTTCATGTACAAGTGTATGATATGTGTGTGATGTATATGTATGTGGTGTATGTGTGCATGTGTATGTTATAATGCACACATATTTGTGTAAGTGTACACACACATGGAGACCCAAATAGGAAGCCAGATGCTCTCTGCCACTGCCTACCTTACTCCTTTGAAGCAGTGTCTTTCACTGAACCTGGAACTCATGGTTAATTTCTTTGTTTTGACTAAGCCTGCAGCCACTAATCCCAGCTCCCCAGTGATCCTCCTGCTTCCACCCACCCACCCCCTTTTTGGGTGACAGTCATTCATATGACTGCACCTGGCTTTCATGGGTGCTTAGATTTGAATTCTGATCCTCTTGCCTATGCAACATATACTCTTACTGCAGGGCCCTAATATCCAGGAAATGTATCCGAAATGGCAGTTTGCATCCTGGTACCCTGCCTGCCTCGGGATATACTCCTGCCTGGGTTCTGCACTGCATGTAGAAGACAGTGTTAGGAACAAGAAAATTCTAGTGGGAAAGACAGTTGTGTAGCTACAGCAAGATGACAACAAGGAAAGAGGAGCATGAGAGATGGGGTTTTGTGCTAGAGAGCACTATACAGGGTGATTTGGGAGCCCTCACTTTACTATCCTTTGGGTCTGGTGGGAAAGGGCTTTAGAGAGTCTTCAGAAGTGAGGAGACCACATTAGAACTGGGTTGCAGAGATGCTTCAATTGACAAAGTGCTCATGCATGCATGAGGACTTGTTAGAGCCCCAGAACTCGTATAGAAAGGTTGGTTTGATATCCCACCACAGGAGACCTGGAGATGTCCTGTCCAAGTAGCCTAGCCTACTTGGTGAGTCCCAGGTCCCAGAGAAAGATGATCTTGTCTCAAAAACCAAGGTGAATAGTGCCAGAAGAATGACACCCAAGGTTGTCTTCTGGCCTCCACATATATGCTCACATATATACAAACATGCACACACACACACAAGGTTGTTTCTGGTCCTCAAGTGGCAGAGATAATTGTCATAGGGTAGAAACAGCATTTTCAAGTGCATCAAAAAACAGATGAGATGTGGGCAGCCCAAAATTCTCACTAGGTTAGACAGGAGAAGGGGGAGTTATTAGAAAGTAAGGGAAGGATGGAAGACGATGAGTCTAGCTTGCTAAGAGTGTGAGTATTTCAGGTGAAAATGTCCAGTCATCTAGCAATGTGAAATACAGGTCTGGGCTTTGCAGAGAGATGGCCAGGGAGATACAGATCTTAAGTCTCTGGTGAGTGATGAAATGCTAAACCAATAGGGGTGCCTGGGGTTACCCAAAGGTGCATTTGAATCAAGAGAAGCCAATCATGGAGGATGGTACCCTGGAAACTACATGTCCATGCTGTGGTTATATACAGCTTATGCCACTTTACTGATTAGATAGTTTGATGTGAGTTGGCTCAAGACTCATGCCACAATTTATAAAACTTACACATAAAAATGGAGAAGTGGGCTTGTGAGTTGGCTGAATGTGTAAAGATACCTGTCATGCAACCTTGGTGACGAGTTCTATCCCTAGGACCCAAGTAAAGGTAGAAGGATGGAACCAACTCTTCAGGGTTGTCCTTTGGTCTATAAACATATGCCATGGCATCCTGAATACTGCCCCCCCAATGCATCATTCATACACCCTCAAAATTATATATATGTACTATACACACACACACACACACACACACACACACACACACACAACACACACACATATATATATATATATATATATATATATATATATATTACAGATTAATGCTGAGTGTGATGGCACTCAGGAGGTGTAAGGCCCCAGCCCCCAGCCATGACAAGCTCAATAGAGACCAGCCATTTAAAGAGTACACCTGAGTTTCAGTTTACCCTAAGGCAATATCTGACTCTAGGAAAGACCACAAACTGAGACTATCCAGGCACCACCCAGGAATAGACCATCCAAGGGGAAAATACCTAATATTCCAACCATTGTAGATAGGATTACCAGATGTCCCTTAGCCCAGCAACACTCATCCCCTTTCACCAAGACACCCCTAGACAAATGAGCCAATCAGGAGTCCTGAACTTTAGAAATCCCTCACCACAACCTCTGCTATGATTAAAAAAAAAAAAACTCACCCCAACTGAGCTTGAGACTCTGATCATGCCAATGCGTTGGGTACATAGAGGGTCCAAGTTGTAGCTTGAATAGAGGCTCTTTGCTTTTTCATTTGGAATTCGGTCTCCTTGTTGGTTTTTTGGAGGACTCTGAGATCTGGGTATAACCGAGAAAGAAGCTTCACCACACATACGAGACCAGTCTGGTCTGTGGAGCAAGCTCCATGCCAAGTGGGACTGCAGAGTGATACTCACCTAAAGTGGAATGTTCTAACCACATCCAGTTCATTTTGGATTCACAAACTGTAGGCAGGCCTTGGGTATGCCTCCTTCCTTTTCCATATGCTAAGCATACTTTTCCATATGCTAAGCATACTTCAGTGTCTTGCTTGGCCCAAGTTTATTTAACTTTTTTGCATATATTTGAGCATTTCTTCAGCAGTAGTTGGTATTTCAAGCTTATCTGGCTCCTTTTCAACAATGTTGTCACCCGTGATGGGTAATTGTGATTGTCAGCTTGACTTGATTGAAAGATGCCTGAGAAATTAATAAAATATACTTGTGTATCTGTGGGAGGCATTTCCAGAGAGGACTGAAATGTCTGTGAAGCTGATGGGGAAAGGCCTACCCTGCATCTGGGCAACCCAGATGGCTAAAACTAGAAGAGGATATCAGCCAACAGGTGCAAGCTCTACTGTTTCTGAGTGAGTGTGTCTGGTCTACTGCCATCACTAGGGACATCAGACTCCAGTTTCTTCAGCCTTTCATTGCAGACTCAAAGCAGCACATCTCCTGACAGTCCTAGGCCTTTAGCTTCATGCTGAGCTGCATCACTGGATCCTGTATTTGGATGCTTCCAGCTTCTTGGACTAAGTAGCTATCCAGGTTCTTTGCTTCACCTTGCATACTGTCCAGTTGTGTGAGCCAATACAGTAAATCCCCTGTGGTGGTTTGAATGTGAATGGCTCCTATAGACTATTTGAATTAGTCTCCAATTGGTAGAACTGTTTAGGAAGAACAGGTGTGGCTTTGGAATGGGTGTCTCACTGGGGACAGGCTTTGAAGTACCTACAGACCCATGCCATTCCTAGTTTGTTTCTTTGCCTTATGGTTGGACATCAAGATGTGAGCTCCAAGTTATTCCTTTGCTCCACTAGCCCCTGTCTTGTATCCTTGATTCTAAAGCCAGAACCACATGGCTGAAGCAGCCAAGTCCTGCTTGCTGGGGCTGGACCATGGCCCTCTCTAAGAATTATATCTTCATAAGCTTTCTGTTGTTGATCATTTCCTTCAGGGCTTAATCTTTTCTTTAATTTCTTTTCAGAAGTTGGAAGCTTAGCTGGGTGGGGTCTTGCCCTGAGGTCACTGTTCTCTTTATTCCATTTAGCATCAGGCTTTTCTTTAAACATTTTACCTCTTTGAGCACTGGACTGATTACACTTCCTGGTCATCCTTTTCTCCTCAAACTGTATATTTTATATTTTTCCTTGCTCAGCTTGCTCCTTGTCATTATGAATCTGTGTAAGAGACCATTAGTAACCACATGACAGAGTCAATACTAAGCTATCTTGAAATCTCCTCTGCCAACACCATTAACCCAAAAGTTTTCAATTTTTAGGACAAAGGAGAAAAGCAGCCACTTCTTGGCCAAAATATCAGAAGAACAGTCGGTAAGACACTTACTAATATTCTCATCTGAAACCCCTTGAGCTAGGTCATCATAATCTATATTGCTCTCAGCGCCACTGTCTTCCACTGTCTCCTACTAGTATGGCCCATTAAGCCCTGCTTAAAGTTTTAAACTGATTTCCTAATCCAGAGTCCCAAAGTCCACATTCTACCAACAAGCAGCATGGTCAAACCTGTCACAGCAATACCCCACTCCTGTTACCAACTTTAGTTTTAGCCAATGTATTTCTGTGAAGAGACACTATGACCACTGTAACTCATATAAAAGAAAGAATTTACTTGGGGCATGCTTACAGTTTCAGAGGTTTAGTCCATTGTCACCTTGGTAGGGAGCATGGTTCTAGAGAAGTAGCTGAGAGTTCTACATCTGGTGTCTTCAGGCAACAGGAAGATACAGACACTGGGACTGGCTTGGGCTTTTGAAACCTCAAAGTCCACCCTCAGCAACATACTTCCTCCAACAAGGCCACACCTATTCCACTAAGACCACACTTCCTAATCCCTTTCAAGTAGTGCCACTTCCTGCTGACCAGGCATTCAAATATATGAGTGTATTGGGGGGTCATCCTTATTCAAATCACTACAATATGATTCTCAGAAAACTCTTTTTTTAATTTTTTACTATTTTCACTTTCTAAATGTTTTTTAATTTATTGTTATAATTTAGAAACACCTCATTGAACCTTTGTGTAGTGTCCTCTAAGTTTTTGTCTCATTTTTGTTGAAACATACTTAGGAAGTATTGGACTATGATTCTACAAGATCACTTGAAATAAACCCACTTGGGCATTTTTGGTTGTGTAATTATGACTAGAGATGTACAAGTCTAAGAACCATTTTCACATTCTGACTGCACACACACATATCCTCAACTTTCTTTATTCAGAATGCACAAAAGGAGTTGGTTCCTTCAGTAAGAACAGCTCCTGTCTCCCCCCCCCCCATCATCTAGTGTGATGGTAACTTACAGACTAACAAAGAAGCCCTGAAGAAAGATGGAGTAACTCAGTCTTGGTGTGGGGTTAGGTGAAGGAATGCTCTTGCTTTGCTAAAGGCCAGGTAGATGCACAAGTTCAGGCTAAACTGTGTTGCTATGCTAGGGATCCTGGAGTGCTCAGAGGCCCAGTCTAGCTGTGTGCAGACTGTCTGCTTAAGGCAGAGGAGATGGCTTGGACTCCATGCCCACTCTTGTGCATGCTCAGTATATCCTTTCTCTCTAGAGCAGAGTGCAGCTTCTACCTAACAGCACCAAAACTGACTTACCCAGGAGCCTTCTGCCTCTCAAACCTACTTTGGCTAAGTGTTTGTTACTTATTCTGTTTGATGCTTTCCCTTAGGATCAATCACACAATCTTCCTATTCTAACCCGATAACCCTGTAGGACCTATCAGGTCCATCTGTAGAGCTGGGCAACATCATCCTCTCGCCATTCTACTCCCAAGTGCAGTGGCTTAAAAGGTGAGTGCAATGGGAAAGTGAATAAATGCTCTGGAACTCTCTGATAAAATAATGAAGAAATGTGGGCTACAACTCCAGGAAGGCTTGAGACCAAAGGAGGATCATTTATGGTTTTTAAATACATTTACTATTTTTTCTTTATGAGTGTTCTATCTTCATGTATGACTTTATGACAGAGGTGGTATGGAATTCCACTATGGATGGTTGTGAGCCACCATGTGGTTACGGGGAATTGAACTCAGGACCTCTGGGAGAGCAGCTGGTGCTCTTAACCTCTGAGCTGTCTCTCCAGCCTACCCTTATGATTTTTGTGCTGGACTTCCTGAATTGAAAATCAACAACCAGACTGAAAATCTGACAGCCATCCTGAATCCTCCCTCCAATCTGTCATTCTTTTTCATCTCCCAACCAGCACCTTGAGTCCCAGATGACAGCTTCACTCCTAGGTCATTTGCTTCAAGCCACAGCCACACACTCACACACACACACACACACACACACACACACACACACACACACACACACACACACGCCACTTGCTGAAGTGCCTTTTCCAAAATGCAGACCAGATCTTGCCAAGCTCTACAGTCATTCCTGTCACTCTCAGGAAATTGTTCATATCCTTAGCACACCCTTAAGTTTGGGTCCCTGCTCTCTCTTCATCACTGTCTGCAGTCACCACATTTGCTCGCTTCCATGTCTCACTTTCATGTCTGTGAGTGCACCATTCCCTATGGAGAACTCCATCTTATCCACTCTGCCTCTGCCATGACTCCTCTCCTAAAGGACTGGGCTAAGTGTCACTTACCACAGAAAGACTTCCTTGACTCTCTCCAAACCAGGTAAGTGTGTCTTGTATTATATGATGATGACGTTTAATAGACACACTTCAAATGGTTTATCAGTTAGAGAGCTTGGTCTGTGTCCCTGTAGCTACTACACAGTCAATGCCCACTGTTCCTAGAAAAGGTCCATAGTGAGAGATGACTGAAGCCTTGGTGGGAGGTGCCTGCTTTTCAGGATTTGGGTGAGACAAAAAAATGCATGCTTTCTTGGGTTCAAGTGAAAGCTCAGAGGGTACCTGTGTTGGGGACATTCATATTCCAGTCTCAACCTGAGGATTGCTCAGCAGAGACAGACGACAAGTTAGAAAATCTCCAGGGGCTTAATTGACAGAATGAGTGGATGAGGCTGGTCTATAAAGATTAGGTAGATACACAGGTAAGAAGGGGCTTCTGAGAGGGACTGAAGGGCCAGTGAGGAACAAGTGAACAGACCAAAGTATGTCTGACATGAAAGTGGGAAGAACTATTTTGCCAGAGGAACCCCTTCCTCAGAAAGAGGGGTGATGGGAAGCCAGGAGGAGGGTAAATAAGAATGAAATATAATGATATATATGCATGGGAATCTCATAATGAAACCCACTACTTTGTGTGCGGACTATAATTTTTTAACAAAAGTTAAAAGGTCTTATGGTAGAGGTGGGTAGGTGGTGCAGAACCAGCCTCCCGAACTCTATGCTAGCAAAGCAACTGTTTCCAGAGGACTGGACATAGAGTCAAGTTCCTTCTTTGGCTTCCTGGCTGTGTCATAAAGTGTTTGGAGTTTTTTTTTTTTTTTTTTTTTTTAAAGACATTAGCATCCATATCACATCCTCAAGGGCTGTCAATGAGACAATAGGTTTTGACTAAGCCCCACAATGAGTCCAAGGTCTGGCTAGGGAAGAAACATTCCAAGTCTATTTCAGGATTTGCTGCATGCTAGGATCCACCTGGATTAGGACCCACCTCAGTATTGGGATGTGCCAAGGTGCCAAAGCTACAGTTCAGATGGAAACTAACGTGGTGGATTCTTGGACTGCACAAACCCGGCTTTGCAGTGTGACCTCACATAGTCCCCCAAGGCTGCTTACACCTGTTCTCTGGCTTGCTGTACAGAAAGCTGGTGAGTCCTGCAGTGCTGGGGGCCGGTGCAGGCTGCGTTGGGGACTGCGGTGCTGGTGCCGCAAGCAGGGAGAGAGAGGGGCAGCTGGAGTCGAGCGCGTCACAGGAGGGAAGAGACGCTGCACAGCCCTATAGGCGGAGGCGCGCTGGCCGCTGCGGGAGCAGAGGTATAAAAGTGCTGCGAGAATCGGGCGAGCGCCACCGAGGGCTGGGGTGACAGAGGCGGGTGGCAGTCCGCACGATCCCGAGTCTCTCTGCGTTCCGGAGTTCCCTCTGCAGTCCCGACTCCCCGCGGATCTCGGTTGCCTCTCCAGTAGGGACCCGGCGTGGTCCAGGTTCCTCAAAGGTTGGGGCTTCCTCTGTGCCCTGCGCTCCTCGCCCCTCCTTCCTTCTTCCTTGCGGACCCCTGTAGCCGGTGCGCTGAGCTCCCGGCGCCCAGCCTTCACGCACTGAGCCCAGAGGGGAGTCTGGCCCTTGTGCCCAGAGCCACAGTGGCTGGGCATGATGGTCCCTCCTGTCCTGCTGCTCTTTCTCCTGTCCTCGGTGCGAGGCACTGAGCAGCCGCAGGTCGGCACTGAGCATCCCAGCATGGAGGCATCCCTGACCGGGCCCAATGCCTCACACTTCTGGACCAACTACACTTTCTCCGACTGGCAGAACTTCGTGGGCAGGAGACGCTACGGGGCCGAGTCTCAGAACCCCACGGTGAAAGCCCTGCTCATCGTGGCCTACTCTTTCATCATCGTCTTCTCGCTCTTTGGCAATGTTCTAGTCTGTCATGTCATCTTCAAGAACAGGCGCATGCATTCTGCCACCAGCCTCTTCATCGTCAACCTGGCAGTTGCAGACATCATGATCACGTTGCTCAACACACCATTCACTTTGGTAAGGATAGACCCTCATGCGCTCCCTCGCTTTTCCTGAGGCATGGGTCTCTTCTCTCTCCCCTCTCTCCTCCCGTCGTTCTGTCTCTTTCGGGTCCTCACCACTTCCAGGCTCTTCACTCTCCTCCTTCTACCTCCTATCCTCTGTCACCTCAGCCTTAGTTTTGTCCTCATATCTTAATTTTGAGTCTCTTTTCTCTCCTGTCACTCACCAATATTCCCTCCACCTCTGTCTCCCCTTCTCTCTCCGCCCCCCTTCCTTTCCATGGAGTTTCTGCAGCTGGTAGCACTGATTCAATGAGTCAAGTGTTTGCAGTTGGCTTTAAAGGATTGACCATTTGCCGCTAACCTCCTTGGTCACAGGCATTCGGAATGAGCACAGTAAACCAGGTCCCTGCGATGATAGCAGAGGTTATTCAGTCACTTCTTGTCCTTCAAGTCAGCCTGTGAAAAGCCTGTCTCCCACCTGTCAGGTGTCACTTGGAGGGTCACCTGAAGCTGCAACTGTTTGTTGTTGATGAAGCCTGAAGCATCTTTCTTGATGCTGGTGGGTTAAGCCGTGTTCCCTCAGTGGCTCGACAGGGAGGCCCCATGGGAGGCTTATCCTGGGAGGGAATAGCATGGAAGGTGGCCTGGAGCCTGGGGCCTGGGACATTTGCACAGGGTAAGCGATCGGCTTCCTCTCTGAGCCTCCACTCTTTGGCATTACTGGTGCTGCTTCTGTCCCTTAGTGACCAGGGAGCTCATAGACTGTTTGAAACAGTGAGGGTGTGGCTAAGCAATCCCAGTGACAGACAGCTCATCTCTAAAGCAGAGTTCCATCCTTTTCAACATTTGGAATACCTTGTTATTAGAGTTATTAGAGTTATTAGCCAAGCAGAATATCTGTCTGTCTATCTAATATCTCATACGCAAATGACAGACAACAAAAAGATAGATGGATCCTTGCAAGCCCACAGCCCATGTGATGTCCTTCCAAATTTTCCATCTTCAAAGCATTCTCGTTCTCTTCTACTCTTCCTTATGAGAGCATATTCACATAATATAAGGAAACCAAGGCACAAAAGCCCACAAAACCCAAGGCTACCTGCAGAGCCAGGAGAACTGTGTGCCCTTTCACTAAAGTCCACTAGTGGGAGTGGGACTCTTGACTCATGTTCTGTTTCCACTGTCCCAATTTCCTTCTGCCTATACTAACCAATCAGTGGCCACTCAGGGTCCTCTAGCCACTGTCTAAGGACATAAGGGCTTCCAATAATGGTGTTGTGCCCTGGGCCATAGAAAAGCTGCTTCTTGGCTCTCTGTGGCTTCTCCCTTGGCTTCTCATAAGAGAAAGCATGAGCTGGGGGGTTGGGGGGGTCTTGGATGAGAGCTGCAAGGGTCCAAGGCTTTGTTGTTGTTGTTCAGAGGCAGGCTGCAGGGTCAGATATACATAGACATGAAGGGACAAAGAAGCAGTGACAACTGAAAGCTGGATGCCCCAGGGACCTCCTGTGAGAAGGGACTCTCTGCCTTTCCTTCAAGACAAACTAGAGCAGCCTGGCTTTGAACCTGACCCATGGAACCTCCCCAGTCCAAGCTCCTTTGGAGCCCCCAGGGTGTTGCCATGTGCACACAGGTGGTGAGAACTGGGAGAGGGGATCTTCAAATCCCTCTGCCTTCTCAGCGCAGCCTTCCTACTGGGGTAAGGCATCACCTTTGGCTACTTGGTGACAGTCACCTCCTCCTGGGCCCCTCTTCCCAGCCACTGTTCCCACTGCAGTCAGCATGAAGACTGGCTCTGATCATTGAGACAATAATAAACATTGATGGCTCCCATGACAGAGACATGCAGACAGTGTAGTGGGGCCCGGAGGAGGCAGGTCTTCATTCTGACTCACCAGAGGGTCAAAGGAGACTTTGCAGAGGATGTGACATTTCAACAGCTTTGCAAGAGCCAGGTCTCCTGGGTTGAGATGAATGACCAGTACACACAGTACAGAGGGAGCAAGCTGAGCACAAGAAAGGGGCCATTGGAGCTCACCTTGTGTTGAGAGAACACTGAGTGGCTGGGTGAAGGGGAGGAGCAGAAACAAAAGACAAACAAGAGCTGAGCTGGGTCAGAAAGAGTGACTGGGCCAGGTGTGTCCATCCTGGGACCTCTTGAAGCATCGGTGTCTGCCTGGGTGAGCCTCACATGTGTGGGAGCAAGATCAAAAGGGTGGTGGCCTGTCAGAAGTTTAGGTTTGCTCACTTGCTGATCATGGGTGGGAGGCAGAGGGGCTGAAGATGTCCTGCTTGTAGCCTCAATGGCTCTCCCCAGTCCTGGATCTTCTGTTTCCCTGAGGAGATGTAGCCAAACTTGACCCAACTTTCCTGTACACATGCTATGCAAACACCCCACTCCTCATTTCCCAACAGACCCTGATCCAAAGTCAATGGCCTTTGTCCTGGTCTCCATGTTTGTGAGTACTTGCTCACCTTAAAGGCCCCCTATGTAGTCACAATGGCAGTTTAGTGGCTAAGGTATTTGCTAAGTAGGGCATGTTGTACACATTCTTCTTTTTTTCTTTCAGATTTTTTAATTTGAATTAGAAACAAGGTTGTTTTACATGACAATCCCAGTTCCCTTCTCCCTCCCCTCCTCCCCTACCACCCCTGCCTATCACATATCCTTTCTGCGCCCCCTGGATGGTGAGGCCTTCTATAGGGTGTCATCAGAGTCTATCGTATCCTTTGGGATAGGACCTAGGCCCACCCCTGTGTGTCTTGGCCCAGGAGTATTCCTCTATGTGGAATGGGCTCCCAAAGTCCACACCTATGCTAGGGATAAGTACTGAACTACTACAGGAGGTCCTGTAGATTTCCAAGGTTTCCTCAATGAAATCCATGTTCCCGAGGTCTGGATCAGTCCCGTGCTGTTTTCCCAGCTATCAGTCTGGGGAGCAAGAGTTCCCTGATGTTCAGGTCAGTTGTTTCTGTGGGTTTCACCAACCTGGTCTGGACCCCTTTGCTCTTCACTTGTCCTTCTCTGCATCTGGATTCCAGTTCAGTTCAGTGATAAGTTGTGGGTGCTGGTTCTACTTCCACCAACTGCTGGATGAGGGCTATCGGGTGGCATATAAGTCAGTCACCAATCTCATTATCAGGGGAGGGCATTTAAGGTAGCCTCTCCTCTGTTGCTTAGATTGTTAGCTGGTGTCATCTTTGTAGCTCTCCAGACATTTCCCTAGTGCCTGATTTCTCTGTAAACCTAAAATGTCTCCCTCTATTATGGTATCTCCATTCTTGTTATCTTCTATTCTTCCCCTGACTCAACCTTTCTGCTCCCTCATGTCCTCCGCATCCCTCCTCTTCTCCCCTTCTCATTCTCCTAGCTCCCTCCCCCACTTCCTGTGCTCCCAATTTGCTCAGGGGATCTTGACCCTTTCCCCTTCTCCAGGGAACCATGTATGTCTCTCTTAGGGTCCTCCTTGTTTACTAGCTTCTCTGGCAGTGTGGATTGTAGGCTGGTAATCCTTTACTCTATGTCTAAAATCCACATATGAGTGAGTACTTACCATGTTTGTCTTCTAGTGATTGGGTTACCTCGCTCAGAATGGTTTCTTCTAGTTCCATCCATTTTCCTGCAAATTTCAAGATTCTATTGTTTTTTTTTTCCCGCTGAGTAGTACTCCATTGTGTAAATGTACCACATTTTTTTCTATCCCTTCTTCAGTTGAGGGGCATCTAGGCTGCTTCCAGTTTCTGACTATTACAAATAGTGCTGCTATGAACATCGTTGAACAGATGTCCTTGTTGTATGAATGTGCTTCTTTTGGGTATATGCCTAAGAGTGGAATTGCTGGATCTTGTGGTAGACTCATTCCCATTTTCTTGAGAAGTCGCCATACTGATTTCCAAAGTGGCTGTACAAGTTGGCACTCTCACCAGCAGTGGAGGAGTGTTCCTCTTTCTCTGCATCCTCTCCAACATAAACTGTCATTGGTATTTTTTATTTTAGCCATTCTGACAGGAGTAAGACGGTATCTCAGAGTTGTTTTGATTTGCATTTCCCTGATGGCTAAGGAATGTTGTACACATTCTACACCTGTTTTCTATCAGGTATGGGTTTCATAACCACATGTGACTGTGTGAGCCTGCTTCATGGATGCAGGGCATGAAGACTCAGAGACTCTACAGTGGGAATGCATAAGCTATGCTGGGGGAAGCCCGGTGGTCCATATTTTAGCACCTGCAATATTTCTTGGCTGGGAGGACATAGAGGCATAACTGTGTATCAGTCAAGGCTGGTCAGTCTTATCTGACTGTCACCTACCTGTCCACTAAGGTGACAGCAGGAAGTGGCAAACTCTCCACTGTAAATACAAGTCAAGAGAGAACTGTCCCTGATTTCAATCTCTTCCTTTGATGGCTCTACCCCCACCTAGAGACACATTTGCCCTGTGTCTGATCTTCTGTTGGGCACTCTCTACACTCAGTCCCCTCTCAGATCAGACGTGCCTTGGTCAGAATTGATGCTCCATCTCTCCTGGACACATTCCTCACAGGAGCTGTCCAGGCCTGAGTGAGTACACTGCCCTGCATGCTGCTGAAGGAGAACCTTGTCCCCCCTCGGGGCCGCATTTCTCCCCATCCTAACCTTCACCTTTCCTGGAATCTCCATCCCAGGCGGGTCAGCTGCAAGATTGGTATAGACATGGGCTGGGGTGTAGCTCAGTGGTGGATCGCTCCCATACTGTGTGTGGCTCTGAGTTGGAACACACATACACACACACACACACACACACACACACACACACACACACACACACACACACACCTTCTAAGCACAATCAACATGCTGCATTGTGACTTTTTGAAGATGTTTCCCCATTAGGCTGGGTTCCATTCAGCCAAGAATTTTATTACACTTAAAAATGCCAGCTTCCAATTTCTAATAATCACCTTCCAACAATTTGCTGCGCAATTTCTCCCATCTTTACAGATTTTATAATAAACCTTTCAGGTACGGATTTTGAAACCATTTTCTGCAAATGGGAAAACTGTGGTTAGCAGAGCAACAAATAGTGGTGGAGAGACCAACCCCCAGAGGCCACATTTTCCCCAAGCTTTTCTGATACTTGATGGTTTAGGGCCAATCATGTCCCCTGATGCCTGTATTCTATCCATCCTGTCTGTTCCCTGATGCCAGTATTCTACCCATCCTGTCCATCCCTGATGTCTGTATTCTACCCATCCTGTCCATCCCCTGATGGATATCTGTATTCTACTCACAGGTCCATGCTCTCCATGCCTGACATCTGTATTCTACCAACAGGTTCGCTTTGTGAACAGCACATGGGTGTTTGGGAAGGGAATGTGCCATGTCAGCCGCTTTGCCCAGTACTGTTCTCTACATGTCTCAGCTCTGACGCTGACAGCCATTGCTGTGGACCGTCACCAGGTGAGGGTACCTACCCCTGCCACCATCCTCCTCTATCTGGCTATGTCTGCTAGTGTCTGTAAGGAACACTCTCGCAACAGTGACTCATTCAGCCCAGCTGTCAGTGTGTGCACTTGTCTCCTTGTTGATCAATTTTGGCAAGGGCATGAGGGATATTGAACCCTTTGATTGTTACAAAAGGTTATTTCTACTTTGTTGTTGAAGTTAAGATTTACTGATGGCATTTCCCATCTCTAAGTTTAATGAATTTATTTTGGTGGTAGAAAATCAAACCCAGAAAATTATAGATGAAAAGGAAGAAGCAAATAACTGCAGGTCAGAGAAGGCTTTCAACTGGGAGATGGAGAGTCTCTGACCAGACTGTGTAGGAGGAACACAACAAGTGTCTTGAAAGCAAGAGCAAGGAAGGTGTGATAGCATAGGAGTGAGTATATAGGATGATGCCCGTGGGAGGTAGGCATTCAAAGAGGACCCAAAGACAGCCATTGTGAAAGAGGCCAGCTCTGGGCCAGGTACAATGCACCTACTAACTCCATGATCCATTAGCACAAATTTCTGATTATTCAGTGGTTCTCAAATTTCCTAATGCTGTGACCCTTTAATACAGTTCCTCATGTTGTGGTGACCTCCAACCATAAAATCTTCTTCTTCTTCTTCTTCTTCTTCTTCTTCTTCTTCTTCTTCTTCTTCTTCTTCTTCTTCTTCTTCTTCTTCTTCTTCTTCTTCTTCTTCTTCTCCTTCTCCTCCTCCTTCTCCTCTTCCTCCTCCTCCTCCTCCTCCTCCTCCTCCTTCTTCTCCTCCTCCTCCCCCCTCCTCCTTCTTCCTTCCCCCTCCTTCCTTCCTTCCTTTCTTTTTTTCTGAAACAGGGTTTCTCTGTGTAGCTTTGGCTGTCCTGGAACTCACTCTGTAGATCAGGCTGGCCTTCAACTCAGAGATCTGCCTGCTTCTGCCTCCCATGTGCTGGAATTAAACTGTGACACAACTGCCCCACTAGTTGCTACTTCTTAACTGTAATTTTGTTACTGAGTGGTGTCTCAGTTCCTAAGGCCATCAGAAATATATGTTTCTGATGGTCATGACCCACAGGTTGAGAACCACTGAGTTAGACCATGTTAAATTAGGAAACAGGTTCAGAAATGCACATATAGCTTTCTATAATCACATGACCAGGCTAAAATGAGGACCAACATCTGTCTGGATCCAAGACATGCTGTGGCCACTAGACTCTGTGATGATTTAAACAGACCCACAAGGCAAGTATCCTGAGGACAAAGGGAACCAAGCTTTGCTCTGAGATGACCCAAGAAGCATAAAGGCCAACAGAGAAATGGCTTCAAAGACCCACACTAAAAGCATTATGCAGTGTGGGGAATGATTTTCTAGTAGAAATAAGTGGTCCAAGTGGACAGAGCTGCCTAGGACACACTGTCTCATGTCACCAGTCACATCTAAGTGCATCTGGGTGACAACTTGATAAGGATGTTTTTGAAGAGGTTTGCACAAGGAACAGACTGCTCATATTTTCGATCTCTCTATTTCCAAAATGCCATGATCATATTAGAGTCAGGTCTTCACATGCTCAGGTGCATCAAAACCAGCTGAGAAAAGTGCACACAGCTATTACTCCCCCCCCCATCAATTCAGTCAGAGCTCTGGGTACCTCTGCTACAGGACCCCATCTTACAAATGGAAACATTTTTAACTTCCATTTTTGTTTAAGCTTCTTAAAGGAGTTGATTGGCTGGCACACAATATTAATTCCAAGACGCATTTTGGCCCCACACCTGTGATACTGGCTTCCTTTGAAATGCATGGAAGCCAGTCTGTGTATGGATTTAGTAATGGTCTTAATAGGTGGCATCAAATCAGCTTTCTGCAGTGAGTAACAAGAGATTGCTCCCTGTGGTCAAAGTCCTTCATATCACCCAGGGTGTGGAACCATTGAATGGTGGGTCAGATCTCCAGGAGGTGGGGCTGAGCCTGGGGCCCCTCCTACAAGCTCTGTTCCTTCCTCCCACCCCTACCCTGCTCTTCTCACATGAAAGAGGCCCTGGAATTACCAGGAGCCACAGAGTTTACATGACCCCCTCTTCCCATCCCTGGAGTTGAGCTGTGGTCAGAGTGACCTCCCTTCAATGCCTCAGCTGCCTGGTGCAGCTCAGGGGCCACCAAAGATTGTAAATGGTGCTCAACTTTTGATAAATAAGACCTGTCTTACATAACCCATGAGTCTTGTGGCCTGGAGTCTTATCTACTTCCAGATTCAGTGGAGACCCCCTTCACTCGCTTTCTAGGTCATCATGCATCCCTTGAAGCCTCGGATATCCATCACCAAGGGCGTCATCTATATTGCTGTCATCTGGGTCATGGCTACCTTTTTCTCACTGCCACATGCTATCTGCCAGAAACTGTTTACCTTCAAGTACAGGTAAGACATATTAGTGGGAGCAGCCTGGGGGCTCAGGGAAGATTGCACCATGCTGGCCTTCTCCAGAATGGACCTGGACCACAATCATAGGAACCCAACTGGAGCCCCTTGGATATGACTCTTACTGTTTGGTGTACCTGCCTCAGTGAATTGTTTTTACCAGCTCCCAGCCCATGCTTAGTCTGTATTATTTTTCCCTGGGCAGTTCTCAACTTTAGCTCTTCCTTAGGCTGTTTGCAAGGATAAGGCAGTTATTACCAGCTTCGGCCACCAGGAGGCATATGCTCACACAGCACATGGGTCTCCACTCTGCCTTATTTTAAATGAGCAAGATTTCAAGTCTCACAGAACTTAGAAACAAAATAAGCCTGAGTATATACTTCTGAGGCAGGATTCTGAGACAGGTGTCTCCTCCAGTACCCAGTTTGGTCCTTAGCATATGCTCTCCCCAAATGAGAAACTGGTTCTTTGAAACACTCATTTAAAAAAAACTACCATCTACTTCTTTATAACCTGAGCCCACGCAGACTGAATGCAAGGAGGCTAGCTAATGTTGAACTTTTGAGATCTGTCTAAGTTGAGCACCTAACTCACTGCCTCCACATCGCAAACCTGCAGTTCATAAGCACAGACGGTAAGCAAAGGAGAGGCTTTGAGTGGTTTCAGCTACTCCCTGGGAATCAGCTGCCTCCCTTCTTCTGTTTCTTTCTAGAATGTGTAAAAAGTTAGTAAGCCACAGACATGGCTAGAGGCATGCTTACTTTGCTATATACTCTCCCAACCTTCCATCTTTTAGTGATTTATAGGTTTCTCTTTGGTTAAGAACTGAGAACAAAGGGAACTCTAAGATTTCCTCAAGAAAGTACTGGTTTCCTGAGCAGCTACACTGCTGTTTCATTCCTTCCTTCCTTAGTTCATTCATTCATTCACTCATTATCTGTTGATTCATTCATTTACTATCCTTGGGGTCCACTGTGTGCAAGGGATGATGCCAAGTTGAGGGAACACAGAGTCTGGAGTCTTCCTATCCTCTATAAAATGCTCTACCTTGTGGGGAGACTGAAGCATGCTGAGACAGTTTGGCCACAGTTTCAAAAGGACTGTAACAGATGTGCCCAAGCCTGGGGTAGGGAGGCCAGCATTCCTCAGCAGGAAGAGGTAATTCTGACTTCCCCACTCATAGTCTGCTGTCTCCATCTTTCTTTTTCTCTCCCTCTTGGTCCAGTGAAGACATTGTACGGTCCCTCTGCCTGCCAGACTTCCCAGAGCCAGCTGACCTCTTCTGGAAGTACTTGGACCTGGCTACTTTCATTCTGCTCTACCTCCTTCCACTCTTTATTATCTCGGTGGCCTATGCCCGTGTGGCCAAGAAGCTGTGGCTGTGTAACACCATTGGCGATGTGACCACGGAGCAGTACCTTGCCCTGCGCCGCAAGAAGAAGACCACTGTGAAGATGCTGGTGCTTGTGGTAGTCCTCTTTGCCCTTTGCTGGTTCCCCCTCAACTGCTATGTCCTCCTCCTGTCCAGCAAGGCCATCCACACCAACAATGCCCTCTACTTTGCCTTCCACTGGTTTGCCATGAGCAGCACTTGCTACAACCCCTTCATCTACTGCTGGCTCAACGAGAACTTTAGAGTTGAGCTAAAGGCATTACTAAGCATGTGCCAAAGGGCACCCAAGCCTCAGGAAGACAGGCTGCCCTCCCCTGTTCCTTCCTTCAGGGTGGCTTGGACAGAGAAGAGCCATGGTCGGAGGGCTCCAATAGCCAGTCACCACATGCCCTCTTCCCAGATCCAGTCTGGGAAGACAGATCTGTCCTCTGTGGAACCCATTGTGGCGATGAGTTAGGGGAAGCAGGAAGAGGTGGGCAGGGCTCTGTCCTCTCACAACTGACTTGATGCTCACGGTGTCAGTAAGTCCCACAGAAGCAGAGAGATGCTTGGGTTCCTAGGAACCTGCCCAGCTTCCTCCCCCATGTGATGTGCATACCACCTAAAGGATGCCACAAGGTGTTGTAAAAAGATCTTTGATCAAGTGCTGTGACAGCCACCTCGGTTCCAACAGAGGCTGGCTCAGTCAACCAGCTCCAGCTATCCAGCACCTGCTACCTTGCCCTTCCAACTGCTGAGCAAACACAGGGGGACCTGAATCATATTACTGGTGGGCCTGATCTATGTGTCCAGAAAACAGCTTTGCTAGCCAGGAAGAACAGACACAAAGGTTTTTCAGAAGTCATTGGACCAAGCGTAATCACACATCTTCAATGGCTGTGGCTCTCTCCATCCATGACCAGAAAGGACCCATTTTGGCTTCTTAAAATAAAGAGAAATTAATTGGTGTTACCATTTTTAAAAGTTCAGAAAAGTGTACAAATGAATTAAGATCAGCCTGTTAGCCCATCAATTTGTAAAAATGCCTGTTAATGTGCTGTGAATTTGTCTGTAACTTTGCCCTCCGTCTCTGTGTGTTTTCACTTTTTAAAATCCTGAACTACATGTGTCCATTTAGATCATAATAATCAGCAAGACACGGGCACATCAGAGTACTACTGAACTCCTCCACGATGAATGGTGTCCCTCAGTACAACCCAAGAGAAGAGAGGAGGGCAAGTTAAAGGCTGCAACCAATGGTGTGTGGGGCCTGGCCCTCTCCTGGATGATAGCTGTCAAGAAGAGCAGTACAAGAGAGCTGGGGGTAGGATTCCCCCACACCCGCCACCCCCAGAAATGAGAGGAGTGAAGCACTGTTCTGTTTTCACAGAAAGCAATGAGGGAACTTGCTTTCCAATAAGCTGGAAATAATTGTGCTTAGACACCTCATCTGCCCGAGCTGTCTAGACAGGACATTTCTCTTTGTTGTCTGAAAGATGAAATTTTTTTCACACTAATTCCTGAAAGAAGATTCCCCTGTCAACATCACCTGAGAAATTCATGTCTCATTTTCCAGAACCTACTGCTTCTTAAAGCAAGTTTATTCCTTAAGGGCCCATTTGTCAGAGAAATCTCATTCCAGATAGCCAGTGTTCTCATCATCTTGCATGTGGTCTTGGTGGCTTTCAGTGTCACCCAGAGAGCAATGTGTCAGGCGGGACTGAATCTACCCTCAAGGCCCAGAACAGCCTCTGCAGCTGCTGTGTTTGCTTCAGATTTCCGTCTCGTCACAGAGAGGTCTCAGAGACAAAGTGTCTTTGTGGAGTGGGAAACTAAGATTTTGTTAAGCAGGAGGAGAGGCTCATCTAAGACTCATTTAGAACTCTCAGTTGCTAACTGAAGCACAACTTGACTATGTCTGCTTCCCTGCAATGGGGAGGGGGAGTTTTTAAAAACTAGCTTATCCATGCGAAGGCTAGAAAATTTCCAAGATAAAAAAATAAATATACATGGAACAGCAGATTTTTTTTTAATGATTTGGAGAGGGCAGCAGGAGATTTCTAACTATAAAGTGGCTTTGGGGGCCACAGCTTCTGCATCTGTCCTGGTCCCTGTAATGTCAGCCGGGTGTGAGTTGCATTTTCCATGTGGTGGTAGAGAGTTGGGATACTTACTAGCCTGAGGACAGGCTGCAGAGACTTACTGTGTATCTTCCCCTGGGAATTGTGGGAAAAGCTTCAGTCATACCTCCCTGAGGGCAGCTAGAGATAGCGCCACATTCAGAGTCAGCCCTCCTGCTGGCGCCTGTCTGCTCCCTTACCCCATCCCCTGTATGCTTCCAAGCAAATGTGACTAGTAATCGTGAATGTGGTCTTTGTGAAGCCTGAGTTTGTCCAATCTTCTGTGAAGTGTGCTTTATTGTAAATCACTCTAGGCTCAGTAAAACCTCTACTATGTGTGCAGGCTGTGCTTCTTGGACTGGTGACCATGTCACAGTTGGTGACTTTAAAAACGGGGATTGACATGGATTACATGAAGAATACAAGAGATTCTCAGTATGAAGCCCAGAGTTTTAGCTTAGGGAGTATGGGCACAGAGGAGGTGAGGAGGGAGTAGAGAGACCTGACTCTGCCAGCAGCTGCCATGCGCTCTTGGTGGCGATACATCTGCAATGTACGCTTGAACCCTGAGCTACATCTGTCTTTGGTGATGGGAGGACACGGAGCTGCTACTGGGGTCTGTTCTTGATGGCAGTACACTGTAGACAGCCTCCCCTGGGTGTCCCATGACCGATGCCATGCTAGGCCTGGAGCCCCTCTATAGAGAAACACCCCAATGCCATCTCATATAACTGTTAACGTCATTTCTCAAGACAGATGTAAATGAAGGTGAGATGATGACCTAGAGGAAAATGGAAAAGAAAAGCAAAAGATGAAAGAGATGGGGACTCAGATTTGCGTTCAAGCTCGTGATCTCACCCTCCCTGCATTCCCTGGGGTGGGCATTGGTATTCCTGTGTTTCACAGGAGGAAAATGAGATTCAGAAAACTTAGATAATGTTTGAAGATCACAATTGAAACGGAAAAGCATTACCATCTAGGAGGTCAAGTTCTGTGAAAGTGTAGAAAAGAATTCTATGTTTTTATTTTGATCCCATATTCTCCAGAATGTCTTGATGGCAAGGTTTTATTTGGGGGAGGGGGCAAAGTATGCTAGCAAACCTAAAAACTAAGCCTTGACTGACATATTGTGGAGACACTTGAGTGAGTCTTAAAGTGTCCACAGATCAGGGGCAGTGGGGTCAGGGGTCAGGCAGCATGGCATGGCTGCCCCCAGAGCACAGGCCTGGCAAGAATCTTCCCCAGGCTACTGGTACCTGTGAGACCTGGCAAGTTGCCAAGCTCAGTAACCATCCTGGGCCTCTGGGTATATCTATGAGGGTCTTCTAGAGAGGATTTCCTGTGAAAGGAAGATCTACTCTAAGGTGGGCAGCCTGATGCATTGGACTTGGGTGGGGCGGGGCGGGACTAGACTGGTTAAAGAGAGGAAAGGAGAAAGCTGGTAGAGTGCGGGCATCCCCTTGGCATCCCCTTTCTCTGCTTCCTGGTGCTAAGATGTTAGCAGACAGCTCTCACCACCATGGAGCAGTGTGCTGCCAGGCCTTTTCTACTATGATGGGCTATATATATCCTAAAACCATGAACCAAAGCAAACCCTTCCTCAAGTTTCTTGTGTCAAGTGTCTGGCAACATCAACAAGCAAAGTAAGTAATACAGAGCCCACTGTGGCTGCCCAACCCAGAGGGATCTTCGTAGATGCCTCACTGGGGACACAGGCCTGTCTCAGAGTAAAGCCTGAAGGTAACAGACTCATGCTGCCAGGCTCCAGTGCCGGAGAGACCAATGGTTAGCCATCTTTAGCATCTTCATGCAACCTCCAGGGCCAATTCTCTCTCACTTCAAGTAGTAGTTAGGGAAGAGAGAAAAAAATGGTGCAAAGCAGTGGTACTTAATGTGAGCAAAGCCTGGGCTAAGCCTCCTGTGTTGTGGGAAATGGTCTCCCAGATTGGGCTATTTGCAACTTTGAAGGGACAAAGTGGTTGGCTTCAACAACCTTTCCTTTAGGCCAGTTTTCAGCCCAGCAGGAACCATTGTCAGATTGGTCAGGAATTTAAGGCGCTCAGTTTGCATATGAGGAGACAGCAAAGGCACCACAGACTCATACACTAAGTATCACAGTTGGGGTGGAGCTGGTCTCAGGACAGGATGTGGACATAGTGCTAGAATGGATGGGTTCTTCTCTAGGTTTTCACTCTGGTTGAGGGCATTAAGGTATCTACTATGTATTAAAGTAATTAATCAAATCACTTACCAGATAGCAAAGATTAGGTCAAACCTGGGCTTCTGCTTAGAGTGTGCCATAGACCAAAGACTGCAATTGCAGTCATGACCTTGTGGCCTGAAACCATGAAACCTACCACCAACATAAAAATCCCAAACAGTAAAGTAATGAAAACAGGGAGCCAGAGGCCCAGCCCTTAGCTTTTCTACCCTGTTCTTTCCAATCAGGGTTACACCCACATCTGGATCATTACAATACACAAACCATCATGCCCTTTCTCCTACGGCCCAGGGATCATATGAGAAGAGGAGCCCAAAAGACTGTGAGAGCCAGAGATGGCAGAGGACCACATTGAAGCAGTGTTTCCCAGGCTCAGTGGGGCAGCTGTATGTCACAGTGGTTCTAAGAGCCCTGCATAGGATCTGGCCTGACAGAATACCAGAATGGAGTGGGGAGGGGGTCAGAAACTCCCACCCCTAGCTAAGGAGTTACTGCCAATGGATCGAGGGTAAGGGAGAGTGAGAGTTGCTTTTCTTTAAGTGTGTGACCCCTGGTTGGTCGACCATGCTGTAGTGATGATCCACCCAGGAGTATATGGGAAACACAAATTGGATTTGATGGCTTAAAGTAAAATAAATAAATAAAAAGGTTAGAGGGAGGTATGAAATTCTCAAAGAATTAGTAAAACTATTTTTAATATGCAAGTAGTGCTCATGGTCATGACAACAAGGACAAGGCAATTATTTTTTCTTCTCAAACAACCTTCTTACCTGGAGTTGAAGTTTGCCTCTGCTCTTTGCTTAGCTTCTATGTCACTGTCACGAATTGTCCCCCAATGTTTCACAATGGTTAAAATCCTGTTGTGTGATGTGAGCCCTCATGAGAGTTAGACTATGCATCCTCCTGGCCTATGCTGTGACATCAGACCTTCCATGGCATCTTCGAGTCCCCACTGTGACAGGCTTGCTCTCCATACCCGAGGCATCTGTTCTTGATGGCTCCTTGTTGCCTGCTCCAGAGTAAGCCCAGCTACTTCTAGTGTCCTCTGCCTTGGTTTATTCCCTTAGTTCGGAAGACTACATCTTCCCCAAGAAAAGGTGCTTAGGAGCTCATATTTTTTGAGACCTTATTTGTCTGAAAATGGGCTTGAATTCATATTTAATCAGTAGTGCAACTGAATTTAGGTAATGGATTAAAGTCATTTTCTCTTGCAATTTTGTAGGCATTTGAATTAGTTTTAAATTACTGCTATAACAGATTACTGAAGTCCTAGTGACTTACATAGCAAAACGCTCATCAGGGCTGTGAAGTCTGACACTCGGGCACTTCTTTCGGTGGGTCCTGGGGAGGTCTCTGGTCTTGAGAGCTTCCAGAGGCTGCATGCATGCCTCGGCTCTTGGCTTCCTTCCTCCAACTCTGAAGCCAGCAGCCTTGTTCTGAGCTGTTCCATGGCTACATTTCCCTTGGACTCTTTTTGAGATTCTACTTCAACATTTTTCAGGAATGTGTGATTGTATTCCATCCACCCAGCTAATCCAGGTTACTTGAAAACTTAAATCCACTTACAAACACAACTCACCCCATCCTTGGACATTGCAAGGTGGGCATTTTGGGGAAGGCCCATTGTTCTGACTACCAGAATAGGGTTCCATTATATTCTGCTGCAAAACCTGATGCTTTCCTTTCTGTCTGTGCTACTCAAAAATGGATGTTGGCACCAGCTAGTTTCTGTGGTTCTTTAAGGATGTTGTACCGTTGGCGCATTGTTTTCAAGAGAGGACACACTTCAGGGACTTCTACCTGGCACAAACAGTTCTCAAGCTTGAAATCTGTCAGTTTGTTAGTATTTCAATTATGCTGGGCAGCCCAGAAGCCGATCGCAGAACAGACGGGAGCACAGTGAGTGCACAGAAGGCCACCTCTCCTGATCCCATGACCTCAGGAGTCCAATCAGTTGGAGGGAATACTGCTTACTCTTTGTGCCATGGGCACTAGTCCCTCCTCATCCAGCAACTCCATCCTAATCCTCAGTGCCCTAAAATCCATGAAAGAAGGCAACTCCAGAAGCACTTTCTTGAAAGTCTATAGGCTTCTTTTCAAATCTGTTGCTATGGTGGGTTTTTTTGTGTGTTTGTTTGTTTGTTTTGTTTTTAATAGCTTGGGCACCCTGGCCATGAAGACTGACTTGTGGTGGAGGTTTGGGACTCTGAGCCACAATGTCTCCAGGTGACTAGATCATGAAGGCTCAGATATTATGATAGACTAGGCCTTCAGTATGTTCACTGCTGAGTGGACTACAGGGAGGCAGCAGATACTGCAGAGATGGGGCCATTTGGACAAAGAATGTCACTTAGGGCACAGTCTTGAAGAGTGAGCTGTGCATGTGATGTTAGCTCTAGATGATATGAGGAGAACAGCTCTCTTTACAATGGGCTCCTGGTTCTGCCACACTACAGTCTTCAAAGCAACCAGATCAAGTGGCCATAGCAGGGGCGAGGTGGGGGTGGCTGGGGGACACGGCAAAAACGTAAGTCAAAAAATTTTCTCCTTAAATTATTTTTTGTGGGTATTTTATCATAGCAATGGGAAGCTGTAACACAGTGCTCTTGAAAGTTGAAATCTGAAAGCAATTTGTTGCAGGGTCTCGGAGAAGTCACAGGACTTCTGGGATTACTGTGGAATGAGGTTTGGAGGCTACACAGGCAGCAGCATTTTGAAATGTGCTGGTGACTGGGTTGGTGTATGAGGGTCACACCCTGCTGGTGACTGAGTTGGTGTGTGAGGATCATACTCTGCTGGTGACTGGGCTGGTGTGTGAGGGTCACACCCTGCTGGTGACTGAGTTGGTGTGTGAGGATCATACTCTGCTGGTGACTGGGTTGGTGTGTGAGGGTCACACCCTGCTGGTGACTGAGTTGGTGTGTGAGGATCATACTCTGCTGGTGACTGGGCTGGTGTGTGAGGGTCACACCCTGCAGGTGACTGGGTTGGTGTGTGAGGGTCACACCCTGCTGGTGACTGGGCTGGTGTGTGAGGATCATACTCTGCTGGTGATTGGGCTGGTGTGTGAGGGTCACACCCTGCTGGCCAACACTCAGCTCTTGGAGAGCGAGTCTCTGTTGTCACAGCTGTCATGGGTGAGGCAGGTTCCTCCAACCCAGGGTTCGTGGGAAGAACTCACTGACCCAAACACCCCTTTGCCTTCATAAAGCTCACTTTGTCCTCTAAACTTCATGACTGATTGGTTCCCATTCCAAATATGACATGTTTACCACTGACTGCAAAGGAGTCTAGATAGAACACAGGGGGTGGCTTTTATTTTTATTTATTTATTTTTGTTCTGGCCTCTATAGCACAGGAAAGAAGTGGGACTGGGTATCAGATAAACTGCCTGACATGTCAGATAAACATTTGGCATGTCAGAGATTAACAGAAAGTAATGCCTTTGGAAGCTTAAGACTTACCAGGCACCGTGACACATTCCTGGAATCCCAGCATTTGGAAAGTGAGGTGCAAAGGTTATTAATTCAAGGCAAACCTAGGCTACAAGGAGAGTTCAAGGCTAGCACAGGGAATTTAGCAAGATCCTTCCTCCAGGAGGAAGAGGACCTCTAGTTCTGGAACGACAGTTTAACATGCTATGGTTTGGATCAGTGCCCCTAGAGGCTCATGTGTCAAAGGGTTGGTCTTAGTAGCTCTAGTGCTCTCTGGAAGTGGGGACCTGTAGGAGGTGGGGCCTAATGAAGGAAGTTAGGTCATTGAGAGCATGGGGCCCCCAGTTCCTTCTCTTGTTCTCCCTTTGCTCTGCTCCACATCACGCCCCCCCCCACCATGATGTACATGGGCCTCATCAGAGGCCTGACGACCACAGGCCAGTCAGCAATGGACTGAAATCAGACTCAGAATAAACCTTTGCTCCTTGTTAGCTGCTTGCCGCGGGTACTTCGTTACAATAGCAGAAATCTGATACGCAGGCTGCATGGTGAATACAAAACTGACTGTCACTTTTCCTAACTGCTAGGAAGACATGATTGTGTTGCTTCTAACAGCTAGTGTTTGTGACAAGGGCCTGCTGCTCGAGTGGCATTCATTTGTAGGAAGACTTTTATGTTACTTTATTTTTAAATTTTCTAATCTTACTGAAATATAATCGACAATATAGATATTGCCTCATATAACCATCAGTTGTTTGTGGTGAGTCTTTATCTACTAGCTACTGTTTTAGTGATTCTCAAGTCTATAGTATGCTGGGATTAACTACATCACCAGGTTGTGTGACAGGTCTCCAGATGTTCTCACCCTGACACAGACTTCTGTACCCTTTAACTGACATCACATTTCTCTCACATCCCCATGTCCCTCACCCATGGCCATCACCATTCTATGCTCTGCTGCTGTAACCCAAGGCTTGGATTCCACATACTAGGGCTATTGAGCTGTGGCTTTACTTCTGTGCCAGGCTTATTTCACTTAACATGCCTGTCATCTTCCTCATAGGTAGCTTTTTTTAAATTAATTAATTAATTAATTAATTTTTCTCTTTGTCTTTGACATTTGGAATTCTGCTACTAAGTATGCGGGTGTGTATTTGTTTCAGTTTGTTTTGTTTATAACTCTGTTTAATCCCTCACTCTGAGGATTTGTCTTTTTTTTTTCAATTCTGCAAACTCACCTGATAACATCACCTCAAATATTAGTTTTTCCAGTTTTTTCTTTTTCTTATTCTGCAGCTTTTGTTAGTTTTTTGTATTGTATTAGATCCTCACTGCCCCCTTTCTTGTTTGTTTTGTTGTTGTTTAGTTTTTCAAAGGCAGAGACTCATGTATCCCAAGCTAGCCTCAAACTCAATTTGTGGCCTGGGATAACCTTGAACTCATGATCCTCCTGCCTCCCTCCAGGTGCTAGCTCATTAGCACAGCCAGCTCCTCTTTGACTCCTCACTTCTTTGTCAATCTTTTCCATCTCTGTGTGTCTCTGGGTTGTATCCTCTGTAATTATTAATATTTTAATTCATTTTCTTTACACGAATCCAGTCCCCTTATTTATTTTTAAAATTTTAAATATTTTTCATATTTCTAGTATAGTTACATATCTATTTAGGATTGTGTGTGTGTGTGTGTGTGTGTGTGTGTGTGTGTGTGTGTGTGTGTGTGTATGAGAGGGAGGTACTGAGGCCAGAGGCATCATATCTCTCTGGAATTGGAATTGCAGGCTGTAATAAGCTGCCCAGTGTGGGTGCTGGGAACTGAACTCAGGTCCTCTGCAAGAGCTCTCTATTGCTGCAGCACCTCCCCAGCCCCTAGCTACACAGTTCATTTTAGAACTATGTCTATTCTTTCTCTTTCCTTTCCTTGTTTATAGACCATACCCCCACCCCCTTATCCCTTGCAACTGCTCAGTCATTTTGTGTTAAAATCCCTGAGTGATCAAGCTGGTAGCTGTCACCCCTTGGCCTGCTTTCCTGCTCTTTTTGGAGAAGGTGGATTTCCATGTGTTTTGTGACCTTTGCCTGATTCATCTTTGGCAAGAGTTGCTTTTTGTAGGCTGGAGGCACCATGTTCTCACAGATGTCCCGATGAATGAATTAACAGTGTTGATGAATAGTCCTGGGATTTACTCAAACTTTAGTGCCTTGCTCCATCATAATTTTAAGTTTTACTTACGATGTCATCCTCCCCATACCTACATGGAGAGGCTTTATGCCTTTATGAGATAAATGTTTGCATTAAAAAAAAACTTTAGGTTCACAGAAAATAATAAAGCTAGTACAGTTTATTCTCATTTATATACCATAGCTAGTTTTCCTGATCACCAACATCACATTGTATCTCAGTTGATAATCAAATATTGATATGTTATTCTGAACAAGTCTATGCTCCACGTTCCCTGAGGTTTTGTTTAGAGATGGTTTTGATCTGTGATCCAGGCTGATCTAAACCAGTTTTTTTCTCTTGCTTGGGCTCTTGAGTGCTAGGATTACAGGCCTGTGATCCCATGCCAGCCACGTTTCTGATTTAACAGCCATTTTCTGTCTACATCCATGCCTGTATTGAGGGGCACACGAGCTCATCCTGAGGTTCTCAGTTCTGACCCATTACCAGAAGATCATGCCACTAATGGCTTTTGCAAAACAGAAATGCTAACTTTTAGCAAAGTCTGGCTTATCAATATTTTCTTTAATGCATAGTGTTTTTCATGTTGTAAGTACTGTTACTATTTTTATTCTTAAGTAAATAGATTCATAAGGCAAATGCACAGTTTCAAATGTTTAAGTTCAGAAATTGAAATGCTGAGGGTAGGAATCGGCTCTCTGATCTTCATCCCTGGCTGATGCCTGCAGCAGCGGCCTCCCGCCCTGTGGATCACGGATGTAATTGCTTTCTACTCTGACATCTTTCAACACACTCTCGACTGTTCCCACTTGGATCCCTAATCAGGGATGAGTCAAAGAGAGGGAAGGGAGAGAGTGCTCTTATGTGATGGGTGACTTCATCCTCTCTGCTGTGGGCAGGGAATTATTTTGTATATACTTTGGGTTGCTCTGTGGAGACTCCTAAGGAGGCCTCTTTAACCACAGGCACAAAAGATACATTTGAGTCCCTGGAACACTCTGTCCTCAGCCTCTTGTTCACTAGGGATCCTTTCCACAACTTTCCATGTAAGATCCCCTAGACTTTCCTCAACCCACCTCTGGCTCTACCCTCTGTCCATGTAACCTATGTTTATTGATAGACATCACTTGAACATCCTTCACTCAGATGATTCCAACATAGCCGCTTTCTCTTTGTTCCATCACCAAAGCAGTGGGTCAGAATTTCCTCAACCTCCTATGACCTGTGGACCAGAATCAGGCACGTGCTCACAGTGGTCCTAGTGTGGGTTTTCCTGTCTTGTTTCTGATGTGTGGTAAAAAGGATTGTCTTTCACCACTGAGTCTGATCTTGTCCTAGACACCCCCCCTCACACTAACAGTCTCCCCTTCATCTATTGTGTGTCCTGAATTGTGTTAAATGACATTTGTCCATGGCCACACCTGTTTGGTTTTCTCCTTTGTTCTACGGCCATGGTACATCACATTCACCGTGGTTTAAGTCTGATGAGGACCTAGCATGCTTGAGATGAACCCCGTTTATGTCTGTGAGAGAACATGGCAACCGGAACTGAAGCATGATTTGTAGTAGTGGAACATACTGAATTCTTCATTGGCATTTCTTCTTCTTCTTTGAAAAGTATAATTAATTGATTAATATAATACCACTAATAACAACTGTTCTCTGTGGTCAGCAGGAGAGACTGGCTGCAGTGCAGTTATGCTGCCTTAGGACATTGAGATTTGTCTGCTTAAAATTTTCAGCTCCCAGCTTCTCCTCTGTTGAGCCTGGTGGTCCCTGGAGGTTTCTACGGTTGGCACATTTTAATGGTAAACCAAGGATTCAGGCCCTTCTGCAGCCTTCTGTCTTCTGGAATTTCCCTTTCAAATATCTGGCCCTGCTGAATAAATCTTTTTTTTTTTTTTTTTGGTATTACTTGTGGTTTTAATTGGCCTATTGGGGATGGGTTTCCAGCACTGCCTGGGCCAGGTTTTCCTCTAACAGCTCCAACAGCACTCCAGCCTCAGCGTGCTGAGTGTTGGGAATACAGTCTTGCCCCACCACACCCAGCCCAATCTCTGTTTGGTCACTCAGCTGTGCTCTGTAAATCATCGTTTCTCTAGAGGAACAGCCTGACCACTCAAAGCCACCTTTAAGTAGTCCCACTCTTTTCCATTTGAGATTTTAAAATAATTTCTGTTTTGCTGCAGAGTCACCCATATGTTAATACATTTTCCCTTAAATTATTTGAATATGTCTAATAGTGCTTTTTTCTTCTGCTGCTACTTGTAATGGCTAGGTCATGTCAGGGTGGCTTCTGCTGCCTGGCATTCCTCTAGAACAGGGTTCTCAACCTTCCTAATGCTGTGACCCTTGAACATAGCTCCTCATGATGTGGTGACCCCAACTACAAAATTATTTTTATTCGCTACTTCATAACTGTAATTTTCCTACTGATATGGATCATAATATAAATATCTGATATGCAGGATATCCTTGTGAAAGGGTTGTTAGATCTCCCCACAGGTTGAGAACTGCTGCTCTAGTGGGCTCCACTGAAATCAGATTAGTTCCCCCTGCTGCCTGTTTCCCTGGCTTTTTACTTATTACTTTAGAAGGGTTCATCTGACCCAGCTCTTTCATTATTTGTCCATCTGAATGAAGTTTTAAGATTGCTTTCAGCTTGGGCTGTGCATACAGACAAACTGTGCATTTGGCCTCCTATCTAATCATAAGGTTGGCTTAGATTTTTACATTTCTTGGAGGCTGTCTTATTTCCCTGCTTGAATCAAGATGCACCAGGATATTACAACAGTAAGTATATATTGCATACATTTGTCCAAACCTATAGACTGTACACCACCAAGGATAAAGCCTAATGAAAGCTATGGGCTTAGTAAAGTAATGACACAACTATGCAGGTTCATCAACTGGAGCAAAAGAACTATGCAGACTGGGATGCTGATGGTGGTTGAGTCTATGTGTGGGGGGTACAGTTGGTGCAAGAGGGATCTTCACATTTCCCATCCAATTTTGCCATAATCTAAAATGGCTTTGGAAAAGAAAATCTATCAAAAACCTATCAACAACCTGAGCTAGTTTGCTAATAGCCCCTCCACCACCTCCTCATGTTTTCAAACCTGTTTCCCGAACTTCCTCCACTTCCTAGTTTTGTTGGTTGAATGATCTTGGTAAGAAGTGTATTGGTGTTAGAGTAGTCTGCTCCGGCTGACAAAACACCAAAGGGCTCAAGCGATGGAAGCCTGTTTTCTTTTGGTTCTGGAGGCCAGATGTCCAAGAGGAAGGCATCAGAGCCAGTGTCTGATGAGGCCTCTCTTCGTGGCTTGTAGGTATTTGTCTGTGTCCCGCATGACCTTTCTTGATGGAGTCCATGCCTCTGCCTCTTCCTGTGAGGGCGCTTAGTCCTTTCATTTGCCTCATGATTTCACGTCAATATAACTACATCCCTAAAGGACCCATCACTAAGCAGTCACCTTGGAAGTAACAGCTCCAAAAATGAATTTGTGAGCATCACAATTCAGCTGGCAATGGGTATTCTTATAAACAATTTGTTGAATGTTTCCCTTTCATTCACATTTTCCTCATTTGTTTGGATGGACATTTTTGAAAATGTGTGCAAATGGCATCTATGCTGACTTCCAAGAGGAAGTCAGTGTGGTTGGCTAGAGATGAGAAGCCAGAGTTAACAGCCTTGATACAGGCGGGAGGGACTTGATCTTGCCTCAGCTTAGTATGACAGGCTTTGGACTCCCTAAGGAAGGCCTTACCCACTCTGAGGAGTGGATGGGAGTGGGAAGGGGGGAATCAGGAGAGGGGCCGGAGAAGGGAGAAGGAACTGAGGATGGTAAGTAAAATGAAAAAAAAAAAAAGCCTGAGTTAAGTGGGGAATGTCAAAAAGGCCTCTAATTTGTGATGTTGACAAGGCATTCAATCTAGGAGAATGAGAACCCATGAGGGACCAGAGACAGGAAGCATGCCCTTTGCAGAGGACCATTTGGAGGGAGACCAGGAGGCAATGTGGATGTTTTTATGTGTTAGCAGTAGGGCTTCATCAAAGGCTTGGGAGCAGCCTTCGAAAATGTCAAGGATCTACCATCTCATGTCAGTGAGACAGGGCAATTTGTTTTTCCTTCCTTTGAAGGCAACATAATGAAAAATTCATGATGAAAATTCATTTGTGAATAGTTGGCTCTAGATCCACCACAGAACTAGAAATAAACATGTCTGAGGGGACACAGAAAGTGATGACACCCTCAAACTTTAGTATGTGGGAAAATGCATGCAGAAATACAAAAATCATACTCACGGGGAGCCAGGAAAGCGTGATAGACCATTTTTCATGAATTATCCCTGAGGAAAAATGATTTTTGAGCAATGAATAATTTTCATTTTGTTACTCAAAACTACATTTTATTTATATAAATTGGAAATTTATCTCGGAGGTAAGAAATGAATTTCTGCTGCTAAGTGTCAAGAGAACAGGGGAGTTGTTTTGGATGAAGGATGGAGATGTAAGCATTTTAAATAACACTTTAATTTCATTTATTTTAATTTTTTCCAACTAAACTCAACAGGAAGCAATAAGTAGAAGTTATGACAAGGAGAGATTATATTCTGCAGAAGGAAGCCCTTCTCAGAGCAGTTCCAGGATCAGGCTTGAAGACCTGGAGCTGCTTCCTCAGGAGGCCAAGCCTCTTTGTCCTCGGGTGTGCTCCTCTGGGAGGAGGTCTCAGTGGAGAGGCAAAGGCTGGCCACTAGTCTCTTCTGTGTCTCAGAAGCCAGGACAGGCAGTAGGATGTAGGTTGGGTACCCTGCTCTTCTAGCACTAGACCGTTGGAGGCTCAACTCCATCTTAGCCTGTTTCAGCCTGTATGTAGCCAAATGGATTTCTCTGAGCCTCAATGTCTTATCTGCACCCTGAAGTTGCTGAAGGGCTAAAGCAAACAGAGGAAGTGCTTGCACTATGGTGGTAGTTGTTCCATAAGATGTAGCCTTTGTTGACTGAAGGTCTTTGACTTTGTTCAGACAAGGAGAGAGTGACTAAACCCTTAGGAAACCAGTTGTGTCCAGTGTTGTGACAAGGTTCCCCACTCTATACTGGTTATTAGGCTTCATTACTGTGATCGAACACCAGACAAGAAGCAGCTCAAGGAAGAAAGGGTTTATTTTGGCTCATGCTTTGATGGGACCGAGTCCATCATGGTGACGAAACCATGGTGCAGGAGCAGATTGAGGGTACAGTGGTGGCAGGAGGTTGAGATGGCTGGTTGCACTGCATCAGCAGCCATGAAGAAGAGAGCTCCAGCAGGTCCTAGATGGGGTATATGTTAGGGTGGGTCAACCCAAGGCCTGCTGTGGGCCTGGGTAGTAGCTGAGTTGGTCAGCCTAGGCCATTGGGGCCACCCCCCTCAGGTGGGGGTGGGTGGGCAAAGCCCACTCCCCTATGCCCATACCATCAGGGTCAGTTCTCCCTCACACATGGTGAGGGGTGGGACCATCTCCCCCGAATGCAGGGGCCAGTTTTCCATGAGGGTTGGGAGCAGCTCTCTTGTTGCAGTGTCCAGAAAGATGCAGGGACACCTTTCCCAGGGCCCTCTGATCCCATCATGAATGGTTCCTATGATCCCCTGAAGTGACACAGGCCACAGACATCAACACAGACCCCAACTGCAGCTGGACCACAGACCTAGAACTGGCCCTTGGCAGCAGTGTGGACCTGGATGACACTATAGTCCAGGTGGCAGCATAGGCCACCCAGACCAGCGAGGCTCCAAGGCAACAGCGTGGCCCTTTAACCTATGAGTGTGGACTACTGTCAGGAATCGGTCCTCTCCTATAGTGAGCTCTAAGGCTGGATCTCAGCTTATCAGCCTATGTGACCAGGGCTGTCACCCACTGAGCTTTCTCATGCCACCTTCTGATCATTTTTATTCATTCCAAGATCCCATGGCATGACATGGTGCTGGCTAAGTTTGGGATAGGTCTTCTTCCATCTGGAAACACCCTGGTGACACCCCCCTACCACTGACACACCCACAGATGTGAATCACTGATGCTCTAGATACCTTGTATTACAAGTTGACATGAAGAATGGTTGTCACAGCATCCCTTCTTCTGAGGACACAGGGATGCCTAGTTCTCTGAGGCACTTTGTAGATCCCTTCTTGCTTGCCTGGCTCTCCTACTCAGTCTGCTACTGCCTGAAGGAGGAAATTATGTTTTACCTTTAAGGAAGACCTGCTGAGTGTGTAGCACAGAATCACTGGGAAGTCAGGGGAATCACTGAAGTCCTTGGGGAGTCAGGGTGTCACCTTCCAGGCATGAGAAGCTTCACTTAACTGCAGAGTGAAAACCTGCCATTAGGATTTCAGAATGCTTTTTTAGTAGGCATCATGCACTTGACTAGTGTGAGGAAATATTAGCTAAATGTCTGTGTAACAAGAGTATTCACAAACACTTCTGCAGTTTCTTGCCTTCAAGATCTTTCTTCCACTATTCTAATAGCTCTTATGACATTTAAATTACATCAGGGGTCTTGCCACCTAAGAAAGGAGGCTGCCAACACCACCTCAAAGGAAGTGACCACAGAGCAGAGATGAAGGATGGCAGCACACAAAATGGAGCTCTTTCCAGTAGAAGAAAGGAGAAAGCTGCTGCAGTACAGGGAGGGAGGGAGGAAGACAGGGAGGAAGGGAGGGAGGGAGGAAGGGAGGGAGGGAAGGAGGGAGGGAGGGAGGGAGGGAGGAAAGATGGAAGAATGGGATCAAAGAAGGGAGGGAGACAGAAAATATCCCTCCTTAAACTGTGCCCCTAAAGCCTAAAGGGGCAGGGGGTAGACACCTGGAAGCAAATTGAAATATTCCAGGAGAGCTGGGCTCTCCATTTTCAGACATGTGTCCAGTTGACTGCAGGCTCCAGAGAGAGCACACATCTGTCCAAGGGTGGCAGGAGAGTGGAAAGCAGAAAGATTGATCGAGGGACTGCTTAACAGTCACTCAGTCATCCCCACCTGTGCCAGGCATTCTGTCTGCACTGATTTCTTGTGGCCCCCGACTTTATTATTATTAAACAGCATTGATCCATTTTCTGGAAAGTAAACCAAAAGCACAGGAAGAATTCTCCAGGGCACAGTTCCTTCCTGAGACATGCTCTGAGCCTGTGAAGTTCAGCCATTCAGCTGGCTGCATCAAGTCAAATAGATCATTTCTCCTTAGGCACGGGCTGATGGGCATAATCTTCTGGGCAGCAGGCAGCCTCTGTTCTTCAGCAGAACATGGAGTGCACCTGGGAGAGAGTGGCACTTGTGTGGAGCAATTACCCAGTTTTGCACAGGAAATAGGGATGAAGATGGAAGGCATGGGGCAGAAATCACTGTCTGAGTGATGAGCACCTGGCAGTCAGCCATTTAACTATTAATTCATTAAGCATGGGTACTTACATCCGCCAAGGATGGTGGCAGTAAAACTGAAAAAAGCGCAATTGCTTTCCTCAAAGAGCTGATGATTAAGTTTCGGGGAGTTAAGAGATATGAGCACCTGCTATGTGGTGACACAAGCCAAGCATGGAGAGGAGGAGGGTTATCCTGACCCAGCAGTGAAAGGCTCCTGGGCCAGTGGACCTGGCTTGGCCCTCATCTCTGCAAGGCACCTAGCATCGGCTCAGCTTACAGCAACTGAGCTTCTCAGAGGGAGGGCCACCCCACTTCAGGCTTGAGATGTCAGTTCCAGTATCCTCAGGCCATCTGCCACCTACCCCTATGACTGACTGAGTGGCCACAGTTTCAGGCTTGGACAACTTGATAAAAACATCATGCAGAACTCAAGAAGGGCCTCTACTCACTAGATATGCTTCTGTATGTGTCCACATGTATGTATCTATATGTCTGTGCGTACATGTGATTTGTGTGGAGGTATATGTGAGTACATGTGCACAGGGACACCCAGGGACCATCTGTCTGCCTCCGAAGTGCTGGTTTTACACATGTGTACCACCATGCTCAGCCTTTAAAATGTGGGTTCTGGGGACTGAACTTGGGTTCTCATGCTTGCAAGGTGAACATTTTGGTTTTACTGACTGAGCTATCTCCCCATCCCATTATTACAAGGTTGAAGAAAGACACAGAGCTTCTGTGTCCTGTCCTTGGGGAGTCAGGGTGTCACCTTCCAGGCATGAGAAGCTCCACTTAACTGCAGAGTGAAAACCTGCCATTAGGATTTCAGAATGCTTTTTTAGTAGGCATCATGCACTTGACTAGTGTGAGGAAAACACTCATGGGAGATTCCAAAGGTCTTAAGGTCTCTAAGGTTCCAGGATGAGCAGGAGACAGATATTTCACTCAGCACATCTTGATTTAAAGCAGAAGTTAGACATCTGTCTTAATCACCAACTTCCCATGTGACTTTGGGATGCGGCCAACTCTGACTTGAGCCATCTCTTCTTTCTCTGTGCAACTGTCACTTCTGCCATCAAAGCCATTAAAAACTGAGGCTAAGATGACATGAACCTATTGCATTGGAGAGGAGGTGGGTGAGTGAAGACTCATTGTAGACCCAGGTCAGCACTGGCACAGAGCCGATTGCTGGGAGGATGGTCGGTCATTCAGGAGCAGGAAAGGCCATGGGATGCTTCGTTTAAAACTCAGTGGCCACCTACCTGGGACACTTTTGTCAGGTCACTCAACCATCCTGGACTGTGATTTCTTATTCATAGACTGAAGAACTGTGACCTGGAAGCCAGTGGCCAATGCTGCTTGCTGGCCAGTATAATGTTCTGAGGGACAGAGGAAACCCAAAGATGCAGGATGGAGCTGGGAATCGAAGCCCTCCTTTTATGTAAGAGACTGATTTGCTGCTATTTATCTGAACCTATCCTGTTAGGTGCCATCTTTAAATCTGCCATTCTAACCATTAAACAGATTCCTACCTTTGGGGGAAAGAAGCAGACATGTATGGGCATCTTGTATGCTCTCTTGAAGCGAGGCTCTACCACTTTGGGACCTTGGAACTATGAGCCTCCAAACCATTTTAGCTTGGTAACTCTCCATTCCCCAATGGGGAACCACAGCACCAACCTTTGAGGGCTGTGGTTGCAATGCATGCTAATGTGTGTTGATGTTTTGCAGACAGAGGTTAATTTACAGACTCTGCTTCTAAACACAACTGGCTTTGCAGAATAGGTGAGTTATAGCCTTACTGTCCTCAGCTCTCATTCCACTGAGTGATTTTTGCAGAGCAAATGAGTCACATTCTATCCAAGGCCAAACAGCTCTTAATGCTGTTTATGTAATTACCTCCCTTTGTCGCTTTCCCTATTTTCTCTTATTGTGATATTGTATGGTCCTCCAGATAGGAAATCATTTGTCCTGTCTGACAAGTTGAATTTAAAACATGATAAGTCAGGAATGACCAGAAAAGCAAAGAGGTTATTTTATGGTTAAGGAATCCCAGGAAACTGGGGAAAGAAGAATGGCCTTATCTCCACCTCCAGGAGTCCACCATAGCTTTCCCTTGAGTCTCTGCTGTTGTGATAACCAAGCAGACACCATAGCTTTTCCTTGATGAGTCTCCTCTGCTGTTGTAACATTCCACCCTCCAAAGAGGTAATTCTAAAATCATTTAAGAGATGGGCCATCAGCTTTGGTTACATGAATCCCTGTCTCTAAAAAAAAGGGGTGGGGGGTTATGTGTGTAGCTCAGTGGTAGAACACCTGTCTGGAGTGTATAAGACCCTGGATTTGACCCCCAGCACTGCAAAGAAAAAGAATTTAAAATAAAAATTAGTAGAAATAACTGAAAAGATGCTGAGGAATCAATGTGTGGTGCTGTCGACCAGAAAGGAACAGGCAGGCTAGAAGTCCAGGGAAATGGAAGAGAGGAGTGACAGTTCCCTTTCCTTCCTTTAGGGCGTCCTCTGCCACACTGATGAGGGTAGGTATGCAACATCCTCCACCCTCTGGTGAGTGTGGCTGCACTGGGATGCCAACCATCTGGGAGAGCAGAGCTCAGAGGAGGCCTCTGTGGGATGTGCTATTTTAAGGCAGCTGAGTGTGCGGTGTGGAAATGGAAATCCAGAGTAGAAAGAGTAGTGGATGATGGGTGGGGTGGGCAGGCAGAGCTGCTTTGCAGAACTCTGCATATTCTGCAAGACATTCTCCATCCCTCTGTTTCAGATAGCCAAATGTATGTATTCCGGCAGCATAGAAGGGAAGTAGGTTGTTAGTGATTCCTGAGCTTTATAGTTAGGAAATATGCTCAAAAGTTAAAGTAATTAATACTGGGGGGAAGTGAGGAGAGGGCTTGTGAAGTGTGATGGGGGGACTGCTCAGTTTCAGGACACTAGAGAAACCTATCAAGAAAATGGCTCAAGAACATAGGCATTTCTTTACCTGCCAAGTTTGCACCACAGATCAGGGGATGGCTTGGAGTACAAGATCAGACTGCTTCTTACAGAGCTATGTCTAAGTAAGCAAACTAAGATTTTGAGTGACTAATTTGGGTAAGGGGTATTTTCCCTGAGCTTGCTCAGGTGATGGGCTGTGAGCGTACTTGGAATTCTGAGTTTGGTAGCCCACACCCAGCAACCTTAAGTGAATGTGTCAGTGACATGCAGAATAGGCCTATGTTCCCTACATGAGCCATCCATATCTGTGTTTACAGGCTTCTTGACCAGACTGTAAAGCCTGGGAAGTAGGTGGGCTCACACCATTTCACCCCAGTGCTTAGGCTTGTGTTCTTCTCTGCCCTGGGCATCTTTAGTTTTGGTGCGGCAGCAGAGGGATCCTTTGTGTTGCTCTATATCACACACCTTTCATGAGAGACTAATTGTACATTTATATCTGGATCTCTTCATGGTGAGTTGGGCTTTGGGCTTCAACCCCCCAGCAAGGGCTTGCTCAGCAATTTCCTAGCCCCATCTGGCGGACTGTAGCTAGGAAACCTACTTTGCTGCTTGCAATTGCCTGTGTGTCACAAAGTTTCCTGGCTTTTCTTGAAGTGAGGCTGGTTGGCACAGTCTGCTTACCCACTGATGCTTGAGAGTTGGGAAAACAGAACTAAGGGGAACCGCACTCAGGAATTCCAAAATTGGTCACATTGTGCCTCTGGTTAGGATCTTTCTGCTGCTGAATGCACTAGATGCCTTTGAGTTTGATTTTTGATTCTTTTCTTGGTCATACTTTGAACTGCAAGTTATACCTGAATAATCCAAACACTTTATTTTTTTTCTAATAGGAACTTTCTGAAGAAAATGTGAAGTGTAATACCTTTGATAATTAAGATAATAAAGTTTTTATCATAAGAAAAAAAGAAATGAACCATAACTGGGGATATCTAGGGATCCAGGAGGGATTGGTGTCTTGACTGGAGTGTCAGTCAACCCCTACCTATAGCCTGAGGAAGATGCTCATCCAGGAAGAGAGGAGTCAGAACTCCCTTTCGACATCTCTAGCTGGAGGACCAAGGGCATTCATGGTCTTTGGTGTTCTTGCTCATAAACTACCTTGCTAATTTCTATCTTTGTTTTCATCATTATGATGACTACAGAACCTGGTGACTGCATCCTTGTCAGAGACCCTGATCCTGAAGTCAACTAAACTACATTCTGATTTCTGACCCAGAGAAAATTATGATAACAAATGACTGAAGTCACTAGCAGTAGGGGTACTTTGTTATCCAATGCTATGGCTGACTGTGAGCACAGCTCTGCACCTCCAGTCCAGGGTTGGTGATGACTTGGTCAGTGATGTCAGCTTCCTTACTCTTTGTTCCTCCTGGAGAGCCAGATCAATCACATAAGACCCATCACTTTTTCATCACCCTGCCTCCATCTTCCCCAGCAAACTCCAATGTGAGCATGCAGAAGTGGTTCCATTACCTTTTCTTTAAACGGTGAGACTTTCCACCTCCACCTGATCTTGCACCTCTGCCGAATGGCAAGAATGGGCACTGGTGCCCTTGCCATGGCAACCTCTGAGCAGACAGCCTGTTTGCTCTCATTTGCCCCTGGGCTTGGGGGCATCTTTGTTTCCATCCAGAGTAGGATAGCTTCTTGCTGGTCACTTTAGAAGGACAAAGCCTGCTTCTTAATTGAGCCTTCAACTGACCCGATAGGGAGAGGGGAGAGGGGCCTGTGGATGAGGTAACCTGTTCTTTTTTGCTGAAACCTGAGTGCTCAGAAGAGAAACGAGGGTTCAGAATGAAACAATGAGACAGTGAGAGAAAATACCAGGTTGTAGCCTGAGTGGTGTCTGTCACCACCTTCCCAAGAAGTAGTGCCAGAGAAGCAATTAATTTCTCCAATTGTTCACAGTGGGGATATGGAGGACGTGCGTCCTCTAGGTGGGAAAATGTGTTCTATCTCAGATGCTGTTGGCATCATGAGCAGCTCAGAGTGGAATCTTACTTTTGCTGTCACTTCTCCCAGCATTCTGTTTCAAGGCTTCTGCTCCCATAGTGTTTACTAGCAAAGCCACAGATGGCAAAACCAGTTCTGCCAAACCAGAGAAAGTAGCTGACAGTCATGTCATTAAGCTATGACACCACAATTCCCAACCAGGGCATGAGGGAGGGATCACCCTAAAGTGAGGCTCAGGCAGGGGCATTTAGTGCTCAGGAAGAAAGGACAATAAGAACAGAAAAGCACCTGAAGGCCTAGATAACAAGCTTCATTCTGTTGCAAAGACAAACCAGAGCAGGGGTTGATTAATTATATCACTCATCTCCAACCTTGTGTGGCTTTGGGGTGTGTGTCAGTTACTTTCCCATTGCTGTAACAAATACTTAACAAAGTCAACCTAAGGAAAAAAGGGTTTGCTTTGGCTCACAGTGTGAGGATACAGTCCATGATGGCAGGGAAGCTGTGGTGTCAGGAGTGAGGTACCTAGTCATATGAGGGTTCCTTTCTGGCCAGCAGGGAAACAGACCATGAAGAGACAGGAATGAAACTGGGTTCAGCCCTACTTAGGTACCAAAACTAGCCAAGACTTTGAGAATCTGCTACTAGTTTGTTTATTTTTACCATATTTAAGCACAACACAATTTTGTAAAAAATAAGTTTTCTGATAACAATTCTTTCTTCTGAGTACAACAAAGCTTAAGACATGTTCGCTTTGAAACTCTGAAGTAATCTGACTTCTTTCTTAAGGATGGGTTCTGTTGACTCAGAAACAGTGCTCAAGGTAAAGGTTTAGGGAGAATGGCTGAGGTGAACATAATGCCATGGGAGTCAAAATTGGCCTGGCCTGAGGATAACATAGAAGTCACTTAGGCTGTTGTGAAGTACAAGTGACGTCCCCATAAGGATGGGTTTTGTGGACCTAGAAGCAGTGCTCAAGATATACAGGGAAAGGGTCTGAGAGAAACAAACATAATATTCTGGGGGATATGGGTGGAACCTGGCTCAACAGGTAGCAAAGGATCACCAGGTTGTAACTATATCCCCACTACCATTCTGGGAGGACTGACAAGTATCTTCTCCCTTTGGGGAGATAAGCAGTGTGTTTAACCTATCCTGGCTTCTCCAGGGCTTATCTGCAGACCCCTTTGCCCTCTACATGGTCACATTGTACCACAGTCAGAGAGTTGACTGCAGTTCCATGTATCCCCTTCATTATTTAGTTTGAGACCTCAGCACATTGGATGGGGACATCAATCATGGTGACTCATAGACATACCCAGAGGTGTGTCTCTTGGGTGAGTCTAGATACTGTCAAGTGGCTCAGTATCAAACACCACAGGGAGTGAAGATGCATTTAGTTCTTCATCCCCACCCAGGGGAGGCAAAAGACAGGAATAAGGTGTTCAGCAGATCTCATTTGCCTGGTTGATAAAGTGACTTCACTACAGGCAAAATGTCACCTTTTCAGATGTGTTTTTAGAACAGTGGTCCTGTTGGAAAGGAAGTGGCATGGAGGCCCTCCCCTGGCATTCAATTAGCATGATTTGTAGGATAGAAAAAGGAGCATCTGCCCTTCATTACATGAGCTGGTGATTCTGACCTGTACATTGTCCTGTTGGCTTGTCCCCTTATCATCTCCTGCAGCTTTGACAGAGGTACTCTGGGTGGTGTGCTGTTTTCTAACGCAGAAGGTGCACAGATGGGTAGAAATGCTATGCATGAAAATTTCCAGTGTGAAGTAGACGTAGCATGAAATGTGGTGGGCTTGGGATGCAGGATCCAAACCATGATGTGGAAAGAAACACCACCGTGGCTACAACCTTTCCTTAGCAATGCTCTGGGATTATCAGTGAAGCTTAATGATGTGTAGAAAATGCTTCTTGCTGATAGGCTTTTGAGAGCATAGGAGAGAGGCACTGTAGACATCTTTTCCCCTTCTGTGTAGAAGAGACCCATGACCTCCCACCAGGATCTCTGAGTATACTCCACTTGCTTCCCTGTTCCTTATGTCTCTTGGTTAAAAGAACTCAGAGGGGATGTAGAAGATAAGACAATTTTGTTGCTGAGTTCAGCAGACTTTCAAGGTGGAGAGAGTGGACAATGGCCAGAGTTCCCTGACCCTTCTGCATTCTAAACAGGTCTTATACTTTTGTCTAAAATTCTTAGACATACAGTTTTCCTGAAGGACTTTGTCTTTTCCCAGTGCTTGGCAGTCTGGATTAAGTCTTGTAGGAAGGCAGTAATATATCTTGTTCTATACAAGAAAGCCTCCTGCTAGCAGGCACATTCAACCTGCAGCCCATGGACTTCATATACCTAGAGACAGCTATGAATGTGGCCCAACACAGACTCTTAAACTTGCTTAAAATGTTATGATGCTTATTGGCCTTTTATTTTGTAAACCGATTGAGTATTTTGAAAATATTTTATTTTTAATTGTGCACGTGTGTATGGTTTTGTACATGTGAGTGAAGTACGTGAGGAAGCCAGAAGAGGGCATTGTTGGAAGTGGCCTGAGGTGGTGCTGGGAACCAAACTCCAGTTCTCTGCTTGAGTGTGAACATTGTAGATGACAGTGTTGTCTTTTGTTTGCTTGTTTTCTGAGACAGAGATTCTCTGGGTAACAGTCCTGGAGCTCTCTGTAGACCAGGCTGGCCTCGAACTCACAGAGATCCACCTGCCTCTACCTCCTGAGTGCTGGGATCAAAGGTGTGCAGATCAAAGCCAGTGTTGTGTAATGTCGAGGTCAGAGTTTGCTCATAGCTATGTATAGCGTTTCTGAAGCAGCCTTAGAGAGTTATCCATTTGTGACTTTTAGGGCCATCCAGGGTGTCACACCTCTTTTTGGGGCCAGAGATCCTTTCTTCTGACTAGCAATTATGACCTTTCTGCTCCAGTCCTTTGAATATAAGGGAGCGGCCCACCCCCAGTGCCCTCCAACCCTGCTGACATTTAAGCAACCATGGAACAATCCTATTTTTTTTCCTCCTTGATAAGATTCAGCTTTTCAGAGATCAGAACTCTGTTCCCCTGGATAACAATCTATGTTGCATGCTCTATGTTATTGAAAGAGTGCTGATTAAAATTATTACACTAAAAACAAATATATTGACAAGCAATCTCAGCTTCCTGGAGCTGGGAAATGGGCTTTGAGCACAGTGATTGCTTACTAATGAACCCCTTGCACCCTTTTGTACCCCACAATTCTTGAAGCCATTGTGATACTCTGAGGGGCTGGAGGAAGGGGGCTACATGTGACTTATGTCCACAAAGGATTAGCTGAACCAAGCTATTTGGGAAATGAGCCTCTTATGCCTGTGTGTTCAGGTCTCTGATCTGACCCAGCTTCCTGAGGCTTTTTGTTCTGACAGCAGATTCTAGCCTAGGAGAAATTGCTCTCCCCCACCCCCAAGCTTGCCACTGAATGGAAGTAATCACAGCCTGCTAAGTACTAGGCCCTTCCTGCCTCAAGCAGGCAGAGGGCCTGAGCCCATCAGCTCCACACCCAGCAGCTGCTCTAGCATCCTCCGCCAGCCACAGCCTTCCTCTCTGTGGACAGATGTGGTGCTCAGAGAGGTGGCAACAATGTAAGCTTCTTTGCTTTTTCTGTTGCTAGTGCCAACTTCTAAGTTCCGTGCAAAGTATCCTCAGCCTGAAAATAATCCTCTCAGGGTTCTGAATCTCACCCTTGGCTGGAGTTTGGTCCTCTGGAAATTTTATCCTCCCCATATGGCTGAGGAAAGATAAGCTGTCTGGGCTGTGAACTCGGAAAGCTGGCCATGAGGACCAGCTGCCCACATCTACACTGTGGCCAGAAAGCTCCCAAGGGCCCAGAGTTTTGAATGTCTAAACTCAGCAGATGGCCAAAGCCTGGTGCTAATTGAGTCAGAGATCTGTATCTGAAGCATTTAATTCTGAGACTTCTTTTAAATATTTTCTGTCTTTGTCCCCATAGAAAAAGCACGATGCCCCTATGAACCTTGACCATCCCTGGACTCATCCTCTGCCTGTCTTCTGGTCCCTTGCTTCATCCCATTTGCTCCAACAGCATACCCCAGAATTGGCTCCTCTTCACTCTTCCAGGGTCCCCCGTGCTCCTTTTTCTAACACATGCCTTGTCAATAGCTCTTGATTTTTGAAAATTTTTCTCTTACTTTTTTTTACACTTCCCTTCATTAAAATATCAGTTTCCAAGGACAGGAATCAGTCTGCTTCCTTACCCAGCCACTTAAGGAGAAAAGATGTAGTGAAAGACACTGGGAGAAGATGCTCTCAGTGTGCCTATATTAGAAGAGCGGAGGGGTCCAGTAATGCCTCTCGGCCACGCCCACCTTTGGAGTCCTGACATGAGGTTTAGGTTTAGACAGAGAGCAAAAAGTATGCATGACCACGAAGTCATGGTCAAGGAGTAGTCTCACACATACTTGTTTCCACTCCAGTCTTCCTGGTAAGGTGGTCTGCTAAGTTGTCAGAACTGTGTGACATCTCTTTTTAGGAGACAAGTTCCTGTGACTGGCACCAGGTTCCTGACTGTTTCTTCTTCCAGCGTGCTATTTCTAGGGAATTTCCACCTTGTTGGGGACCAGTTTCAGTAGTAAAGAGATGGACACCATTGTTTCTTCAGAATATCTTCATTCCTGTCACACAGGTGGCAAGAACTTGCTAATTTTTAATTATTTGAATGAGTGGGGATGGGTATATGTGCACATGTATGTGGGCATGTTTACATCTAAGAATATACGGAGGCCAGAAAAGCGGTTTGGGTCCCTCTGAGCAAGGATTAACGGTGCTTGTGGGGTGACTGGCTTGTTATGTGGGTGATGGTGATGGGATATGTATTCTGGTCCCATGATTCTGAGGTGAGTATTCTTGGCCATTGGGTCATCTCTCTAGCCCCTACCCTATTTTTTAAAATCCATGATTCCAATTGGAACCAACTGGTTAAAAACCAAATATTATTTACCCAGTCATATGGGACTCAAACCACCTCATGTTCAGCAACCCCTGCCAATGGCATGCATTTTAATGCGGACCCAAAGCCTTCTTCCCTGCCTTTATTCTCTGCCAAAATGCCATTATTAGCAACTCTCTTAATAACGTGCTCTGAATAAACAGCCTTTTCTGGGACTCCTCCCAGTGGGCTTTGTCCTCTCCGTGCTCTGAAGCAGAGTCTTCCACTGGACAGTCTTGCCCTACATCCCGAACTTTCCAGCAGCATACAGATAATCATGCAGGAAACCAAGCCAGCTCTACAGAATGAACCCAGCCCTCATTCTTACATGTAGACAGACAGCCAACGTCACCAGACTTGGAAAACCAGCTGTGCATGAAAAAACATCAGAGAACAGAACAGAGCGACCTTGGGGGATGTGCATCTCTTAGAGACTAGAAACAAGCTTTTGAAAAAAATTTTAATTAGGTCTTCAGTGAGACTTGGGAAGATATTACACCCACAAAACCCAAAACAGCGGGCTATGAAAAACAAGGGAATGGAAAACATCTCTTGGAAATAATTAAAAATGGATTGCTGAAATGAAAAAGATTAGAAGATGAATTCAAGAAACTATCAGAATGAGTGTAAAAAAGGTAGTCTGAATGTATAGAAGAGAAAAAGCAGTTTACAAATTAACTTGGTGTAGCTAAATGGTTATGAGTGGGTACTTCTCAGCCACAATCATGGCAGAGAAGGCTGGGGCTCTAAACTGTGTGTCCAAAGTCCTTGGGCCCATATGTGTTAGCCCTGGTCAAAACAATCAGAAACTCAACAGATCACTTCTCTTTTTATGAAACCTACTACTTATCCAAAAAGCAAAAGGAAGGGAGCAGGAATCTGTCTCTCTAACCACCATGAGCTCTCCCAGGTTTACCAGCCTCACCTCTGCCTCTGTTCCCTTATTGACTTCAGCTCCACTTCATGACACTGTGGGCTAGGCTGTTCAGTGCAAACTTTGGAGCTGGGGATCGGCTGGAGATAGGGATCAGGGGGAGATGGGGGGTCAGCTGGAAATGGGGGTTGGCTAGGATTGGGAGTATAGGCGAAAGTTGTGGAATCAGCTGAGTCTAGGGTCTGCTAGAGCTGGGAGTTAGACTTGGCTGGTTTCAAACATATCTTGGCCATGTTCTAATCTGAAAAGCAGAGATAAGAGCCTTGCATCAAGGCTTCCATAAGACTCAAATGAAAGACCTGTGTGTTGCACACTTAGAGCCCTTCCTGTGTAGCAAGTGGCTGATGGATTCTGACTATTTAACAGAACTAGTCCTGTTTTCTTTACCTCAATTTTAACTCTACTTTGGTGAGTTTTACACTTATAACTAAAACCACTTTAAAAATCATTAAGTTCTTGACTGTATGAGCAAGACACCCTTAGATTCCCCATGGCCCTCCATTGTGAAGATAAAGATGAGGGTTGGGGTGTTATTGTTGGCCAGCTTTAAACTTGCAGCACATTCTGTCTCAGACTCCTTGGAGCATGCCACCATACCTGGCTCCCTGTATGGACTTGAAGGTGTATGGACTTATTCATTTATAAGCTGTTGGCAGCTCTGCTCCTTGCAGCCTCAGGGGGGCTTTGAGAACATTCTTTTTCTGTTCTCTACTAGAATTCAAGCCTTGCTTCAGGGAGGCTCTCTCAGTACCCATCTAGCTGGCTCCTTTCTTCTAGACATCCTATATACAAGTTTGTCTCCATTATTGCTCCCAGCCACCTCTACTCCCAGCTCCACACTTGGTTTTGTGATTCCAGTGTTCTCCTGGGGACACATTTGTTTCACGAATAAGCAAGCACAGGAAGAATGCAGCCTGAGTTTATTAATGAACAGAGTTTGCTTCAGACAAGAACTAGCAGTCTTGAGAAAATCACCTGCTCTGTCTCTTTGACACACACACACACACACACACACACACACACACACACACACACACACACACACACAGTGATAGGGAAGCCACCATCTAGTTCTGGGAGGGGTCAGCTCCAGGATCTCGAAGATTCATCTCAGATGGGTGCTGTGAGCCCTACTCACAGGAAAGACTAGAAGCCAGTAGCCCTTCTACAGTATTTCTGTCTCATACTGTTGGATACTACTCTTAATGGGACTCCTGACTTTCCCTCCTTTCTTTTCTTTTCTGCAAACTAAATCATCTGGTCCAATGCCTCTCTCCTTTCCATGGGCGGGGGTGGGGTGGGGTGGGAGGGTGGGGGGTGGGGTGGGTGGGGATCAAAGCAGTCTTACACCAGGACCAAAAGAATTATCAAGCGTCACAAGCATGTGCAAAGGCTTTGGGGTTCGGGATTTATCTCAGAGGTGGAGCATGTGCCTAGCAAGCCTAAGGCCCTAGGTTCAATCCTCAACACTGGGGGAAAAGACAATTATCAGAGAGCAGAAAATTAGCTTGGAGCTCAAGGGTCCAAAATTCAATACCAGAATGTTATGACTATAGAATAAGAGGAAGAGGGGGCTAGGACATGGCTCAGTTGGGAGAGTGCTTGCATAGCATATATAGGACCCTGGGTTAGCTCCAGAGTACCACATGAAACCAGGGGTAATGGCTGTTGTAATTTTTTAAAAATCCAGCTTGAGAGAGAAGGACACCATTTGACAGAGTTTGAGCAGATGGGTTTTTTATTAAGAGGAAAGGATTGTAAAAAGGGGAAAGAGGAGTGGAGAGACTGGCCTATGGGGACAGGTGCAGCAGAGAGAGAGAGAGAGAGAGAGAGAGAGAGAGAGAGAGAGAGAGAGAGAGAACAGAGAGAGAGAAAAAAGAGAGAGAGGGATGGGAGGTGGCAGGGCCCTTTTAAAAGAGAACATAATGAATGGGTGGTGCTCTTAGTGGCAGCAGCTGAGGTATATCTTGTCAGAACTCCAAAGGCAGACCAGTACAAATACCTAAATACTGACGGTGGCATATGTGTATAATCCCAGCAACTACAAGGTGGAGGCAAGGAGACCGGAAGTTTAAGGTCACCCTTGAGTTCTAGGATAACCTGGGATGTGAGTCTTTTTGAAGAAACGGGGCAGGGGGAGGGAGGAAAGGTATGAGCACACACATGTGCACGTGCACACGTGCACACACATACACACACAGTGTGAGACAGCCACATTCCAAATGGCCAATTAATATTGAAAATTCTCATCCTCATTAGTAGTCAATGAAATTAAAATCTTAATGAGGACAAATCAGCTCCCTCTTTATATGTCTTAGGTTGGTACCCATAGGACTAGAACAGAGCGGCACATGGAGAGGAGAGTTTCCCTATCATTTTATTGAAGGTACCATGATAGGGCAGGTATCTTGGCTCTCAACATTGTCTCTGTTACACAAAAAAGATGGGTATCACATGATAACAAGTGCCTGGAGTCCTATAGTAATGCCCATTCCTAATGGCAGGAATAACAAGTCACCTTAGACTGCTAGGTACCAGTTGGGTACCAGGCTAGTGGAGGCAGGGTCAAGCAGTAGAGGGGACCCTGGGTGGCATGGGAAGTTCTGGCACCAGCCTGCTCCCACCCTGAATAGCCTGAGGATGGAAATGGCCATGGCTCAGAAGAATCAGGGAATGTGGGTGGGAGAGGGACCCTCAGGAATGGAGCAGCAGATACAGAGAGAAGGATGTAAGGGTGTAAGAAAGCTTCCAGGCTGAGGCAGAGTTGGCAAAGTGGAGGGCCACTTCCACATTGGGGTTGCCCTGAGTGGGCTCAAACCACTTCTGTAGACACCGTCCACTATTCCTGTGTTCAGGGCTGGCCTTGAATGTGTTGCTCCAAATCTTCTCACACAGATCACTGGGGGTGGGGAAGTAATCTGGGAAAGGGCGGCAGGGCGCCTGTGCTGGGCAGTGGTTCTTCTCTGTGGGGGTCGACGATGGTGTCCTCATTTCCCATTGTCCCATCCCTTCCATGCCCCCATCATTGTGGGGGGACATAAGAAGGTTTGTGTCCTCACCCAGGTAAACAGCCCCCGAGAACCCAGTCAGTGCACTCACCTTGACTGGAGTGGAAGCTGCTATGCCAGTTGGATTTGCAAGTGTAGGATGAGCGGCAATCTTCCCACCATTCCTCACAATCCTCCAGGCACAGGGGCACGCCCTGAACCTGCTCTTCCTGCCTGTTTGGGACCACCTGGGTGCAGATGAGAGAGAGGAAGATACCCAATCCTTTATAAAGGTCCCTGAGTACTATTCTTTCTGTGTGTGTGCACGTGTGTACATTCTGTAAGTGAATGTGCGTGTGTAGGCTGGAGGACAACCTCAAGTGTTGTTATTCAGGCACCATCCATGTTGGTTTAGAGAGAGTTTCTCACTGGCCCAGAGCTCACTGAGCAGGGTAGGCTGGCTGGCTAGCAAGCCCCAGGAATCCATCTGTCTCTGCTCCCTAGGGCTGAGATTATAACAGTTCACCTCCATACCTCGGGTGCTCATGCTTGTGTGGCAAGTGCTTAATGACTGAGCCATTTCCCAGCCGTAGGTTGTTGTTGTTGTTATTATTATTATTATTATTACTATTAGATAAATGAGAACTATGAAGTGAGTGGCTATTTGTCCCGGGCTACACAGTTTGTAAGTAGGAGATGGAATTCACTCAGATGCACCTCATTCCACCCTTCATCCTGCCGCCCGCATCAGACAGTGTCCCCATGCTGTCCTTCAGGGACAGAGGCAGCTAGCTCCCTCTTCATCCTTTCCCAGGGCTCTGGCTCTGCTCTTATCCCTAGAGGGACAGCCATCTCCCTATTCCTGCTGGCCTCCTGGAGATGCCAGCCTTTGATTAATGGAAGGCTGTTGCAGGGATTTGCCTCCTGTCTCCTCACCAGCTGGATCCAAGGCCCCAGGTTAGGGGAACACTCGTGAAGGCAGACGGCCTGGATGAAGTGCTTATGACAGACCGGGGTCAGCAGTCCACAGTGCAACATGCTGAAGTTAAAGAACAGGAGCTCATCCAGGTGGGCTTCCCAGCTCGTGGTGAATGTGCAGCAGGCATTGTCCTTCCAGGGGACGCACTGAAGGTGGAGGGAGAAAGAGGCTAGGGTTGAGGATCTTGGGCAGAAGGGTGTCAGAAGAGAGGACACATTGAGCACCTCTGTAGAGGAGGGACCTTGGTGTCTGTCAACATGTATCTGAAGAATGGGAAACACCTGACCCCTGGTCCCCTCCCCTTTGTCTTTCTGCCACAGAACATAGTTTCCTGATGTCAGCTCCAGGGAGGCAATAAATCCAGGAAAGCAAATAGAAAGAAGTCCCAGGGAGCTTCAGGAGTCCGAGGTTATGATGATGGGTAGGAGCAACTTAGAGTTGAAATGTTCCTCCTCCCATAGCTCTGTAATTGCCTTTAGCAGACTGAGAAGGAATCAAATTGAGTCCTATGTCTAGCCAGTGCATGTTGTCAGGAAGGCTTGCACTGACCCATGATTAGCCAACAGGGCCTCCGAGATCACCACATAGCCTGTTTCCCAGGTGGCCAGATCAGCTAAGGGGCCAAATCCTGGATGAAGAAACCCAAACTAAGGAACTAAATGATCAGGGCTGATGGGGTCCAGGGGCCTCCTTGCCTGTATCCTTCTCTAATAATTCTAAGAAGCTACCTTAGCCCCTGGGCCAGCTCTGGTCCCTGTACCTCCAAGAAGAGCTTGTCTTCTGGGCCAGGCTCTCGCTTGTGGTGCTTGGCATTCATGCAGATGTTGACTGGCTTGTCTCCTGTCACAGTGGACATGACTGTCCACAATCCCAAGAGTATCTGCCACCACTGTGCCATGACCTGCTTCAGAGAAGATCCTGTGATAGAAGACACCCACCTTAATCCCTGCACACATCAGGCACTAAAGATGGAGTCGGGGCTCCAAGGCTCCCTCAGGTTGCTGGAACACTTTGGCTGCTCTAGAACCTTCTGTGTAGAGCAGCATCAGAGAGTGTCAAGGCAGGTAGACACCCCACTACCAGCCGTTGCAGAGATGCAGAAACCAAACCAAGCAACAAGAGGAGAGAAAAGAAAACAACAGCTCTGAAGAGGAGGGCAGGTAGGGAATGGTACCAAGTCCTTCTACACTTAGACACAGCTTTGCTAACTCAGTAATGCATAGTCTAGGAGTTTAGAGCTTTGGTCCCAGCCCACAGCCAGCCTCTTGACCAAGTAACCAATTCTCAGAAAGCAGATTCTCCTTGTGGCCAAAGGACATGGTGGGGTGGGGTGGCCAATCAAGCCTTAGCCATCGAGTACCAACCTTCTTTCTAGTCCCCAGGAGGGTCCACACCAGGCCCACAGCTCCTCAGAGTAGCTTGTCCCCACCCTGTCTGTCCAACTAAAGTCATTTCCTTAGAGTAGTATCCCACTTCAACCAGCCCCAGTTTATCTCAAAGCCACCCTAAGCATCAGGATGGGCCCCCTGATGGCCTCTCAGAGCTGGGGACCCTTCAGGAATGAGGTTTTGAGGTGCCTTATCCTCTAAGCCCTCACCCTAGCACAGGTACATGAAAGCTGGCCTGTACCTTGGTGTCTGTTACATTGCAATTCCAGTTCTCTTCTGGGTTGTACTGGCAATGTATGAGGTGGGGGTAGGGAGTGGACAGAGAGATCCCCCTCTGCCAAAGCAAAGGGGCACCCTGCTTTAGGAATTCACCATTCAGTCTTTACCACCCAGGGCCTCACAGATCCTCTGTCCCCTAGGCCTAGTGGAAACCTGCCTTAGAGATAGGCAGTCTAGCCTGAGTTGAGCACCTCAGACATCCTAGGGATCGGAGACCCAGACTCCACTGAGGAACCCATCCTCAAGTTTAAACCCAAGGATGTTCTCCCCCACAGCTCCAGCTCCATGTTTGTACAGAGAACAACTATTCTCAAAACCTAGGAAGTTAAGATGGAGAAAGGAAGATGCCAACCCTTTCAGCCTTCTCTTCAGACTCACATTCAAGGCAGGGCCCTCCTGGTGCTCCTTCCAGCCCAACAGAGGCGAACAGGCTGACAGCACCTCACCTGATGCCCCTTTAACACCTTTCAGTCTCGACGAGATACAGGTGAAGAGAGCAGCAAGTGGCCGGAGCTGAGCAGCCTTTGTGCATCCAAGAGTTTGTCTCGGAAAGAAGCAATCTTGCTGCACCAGATATCCCTGCAGTTGGCGGCAAGTTCAACTCTCAGCATTACCTCTAACCCGTGAGAACTTGGGAATAACAGATTCCCGGCCGGCAGCTCTGTGTAACAGCTGTTGACTGGGACTATTGGGAAAGAGAGGTCACGCAAAGGTCTTGGCACAGGGAAGTCCTAACCGCTTTCATTCTCGTCTTTTGTTCTCTGAAGCTCTTTCTCTCCTATATTCTGTTCCACCTGTCTCTTCCTCCACTCAGCCACCTGATGCCCTGAGTAACAGTGTCCTCTAGCACCATTAGGTGCCAGGTCCACAGCACACAGGATGCAGACACAGGCAGAGTCTTGGAGACTCAAGGATTTAAGCAACAAAACTGAAACAAAAGCCACCCCTCAGCAGGCGCAGGGGCAGCCTGCATTTGCACACAGTGTGTGGTCTGTGACCTCGGCTTCAAAGGCCCCACTAGGGGTGATGCCCATATCTTTGCTTGTGTCTTATGTTCTGTCTCCAAAGGAGAAGTAGCCAATGTCACTGGCTTTATACTAAATAAATAATATTAAAAACAGTCATGTTTTCCAGCGAGGAAGACAAAATACAGTGCTTGATGTTCAGCTGCCAGTCAGTATACATGTGTGGAGGGGGTGGGGGATGGGAGGTGGCATTTTCCACACCTGAGTACTGAGTACTGGGCATCCACCAGGACTAGTCATGGGGCTGGAGGCTAAGGCATTGGCACGAAGCCTAACTTACTGCCTGCAATAATCCCCCAAATGAGCACTCTCTTTCAGAGGTAGGTAGGGGAAACTGAGGCACAGAGAATGAACTGGGATCTGAACTAGGCTTGTTTAACTTCATAGATAATGCTTATGAACCAGGTAAGGGGGATACCTACAGGACTGATGGGTAGGAACTGTCCAGGCTTTGAGTCTTCTTAAAAAAAAAAAAAAAAAAAAAGTCGAGTAACAGTCATATTGTGTATGTGTGGGAGGTGTATGCCGGGTCTTTTGGGGAGGGGAGGGGGCAGTGTGGTCACTAACCCGACTTCCACATACTGTCTTCAGCAGAGCTGAGAGTCCCTTCTTGAAGTCAGATACCACATGGAAAGGCATTTCTGCCATGTGGATCTCTGTATCGGTGTCCACAGGGACAGGAGAGGCAGGCACTCATGTCCTTTTCTTCGTAGACAGCCAGAGAGCAGCAGCTTTGACAAGCAAAAGATTGGTGTTGAACATTGTTTTAAATGGCTGTGGATGTGGCAAGAGCAAGAATCCAGAAATGAGTCACACAAGTCATTACTGAAATGGAAAACTGCCCTCCACAGGGAGGGGGAGGGACAAGGAGGAACTGGTTAGCCACCTCCAGGACAAAGATGTAGGAAATGAGTCCAAATTATAGCCAGTGAGGATGCAGGTGGAGGGAGGGAGGAGTGATTGCAGAGGCTGCCTTTCGAGAGAGCCATCAGCCCTGGCATCTGTCCTTAGAGAAGCAGTTTGAGGTCCTTGAGCAGAACTCATTTTGCCTTATTGTGGCTGAGTCTTCCAGAGAAATCTGTTTTCTGACTGAAGGCTGCTAAATCCGCTGGCTGAGGATGGAGCAGCCACTAGAAAGCACCTGAAAACAAAAACAGAACAATTATCTGGCTAGGGGAGAGGTGTGGGACACACACACACACACACACACACACACACACACACACACACACACACACACACACACACACACACACACACACACACACACACACACACACACACACACACACACACACACACACACACACACACACACACACACACACACACACACACACACACTACATGGACATGGTGGATGGAGTGACCTGAAGTCTCTTGGGAACTCAGGGTTCTTGTTCCTGAGCATCCCCCTCATCCCCTAAATAATCAAAGATCTTTTACAAGTCTGTAACCTGGGCAGAGGGCAGCATGCCACTCACTCTCCTCTGTCCATCCAAATGCTGTGGTGTTGATTTACCCTCCTGAGTACCTCTGCTTCTCCATCAGCTGGGGTCATGCTTGGGTACCGCAACCCTGCTCCCTGGCTCCCTCCAAGGTAATATCCATGCAGCATCTGGGATGATAAAACTCCCCAGGGCTTTATTACAAACCTTCCAAACATAAGGAAAGTTGAGAGGATTTTACAGTGAGTCCTCACCTCCCACTTGGCTTTTGCCAAGTGGAGGGGTATTTTTTTGAACCAACCTTGCATCAGGTTCTTGAGGAATCAGTCCCATGAGCATCTCAAAGAAAGAAATTTGTGTTCTCCTGAATAATTCAGCCACATCCCTCCACTGACATTCCACTCTTCCCAACTCCTCACACCCTGCTGCACTCAGCTTCTCTCCCACGCAATCTGATTTCATGTGCTAGTTAATGGATCCCTTCCTCTAGTCCCCTGGGCCAGCAGCCTATAGATACTATGGGCTCTTCTTCTCCCACTGCATGTGTTTTAACATAGCAATGCAAGGTCACAGTTGTCCTTTTTCTTTTATCTAGAATGAGCCTTCAAAAATGTAAAGATGGTTGCCATACTCTCATATTTAAAATTTTTGCATACATTAAGATCAGTCTCCATGGTACATGGGCCCTTTTAAATCTTGTCCCAATTTACTTTTCGGTGCTAATCCATGGTCCTTTTTTTTTAAAAAAAAAAATTCAATTTACTATTGTGTTTGTGTGTGTGATATGGATGAGTGTGCTCGGATGTGTGTCTAGGTCAGAGGACAACTTGTAAAGTCGGTTCTCTCCTTCCACCTCTTCTTGGGTTTCATGGATTGAACTCAGGTCGCCAGGCTTCATGGCAGACACTTGTATCCTCTGAGCTATCCTGCCAGCCGCTGGTCCTTTCTTTGCCCACATCTCATGGTATTTGATTATTGAAATCTGCAACTGCCCAATTCCTAAAAGGTGGCTTCTCAGCAAGGCTCACTCTCAACCTCAGTGTCTGGGGACCCCCCTCTTATTTCTGGCTTCCAGAAGGGACAGCTTGCCCCTGCCAGCCAGGAAGCTCCATGGTCCCCGTGGGTTGGGGAGATGTTCTTTTGAGTCTACCATCTCCTTCTATAGCTCTGTCCTCACAGCTGCCTTCTGCCACCATGAACACCAACCACAGCCTCGCTTACCTCTTGTCTGGATTCAGTCAGACAGACACAAGCCTGGCATTGATTCAGACAGCTCCCTACTTTAATATGACCTACCCTGCTTCCCTTCGACTCTCTCTCCTTCGCTCCCTCCCGCTTTCCTTGTAGTCTGAGCCATCCTTTCCCCCTCAGTTTAAAGTGACCTCTCCTGTCTTTTCTTATCTTCTTTCCCCCCTTTCTCATTTAATTCAGACTATGAGACAACTTATTTACTGAAAAAAATTTTTTTGAAGTACTAAGGATTGAATTGAGAGTCTTTCTGTGTTCCACCATTGAGCTGTGCCCCAGCCTCCTTTGTCTACCCTCTTCCTTTTCATGCCCTCTTCCTTCCGGTCTTTCTCTGTTCCCATTCTCCTCTCTCCTTTTCCCCTGATTCATCATGACTACTCTCATCTCACCTCCCCTTACTCTCCCCCTTCTCCTCCTTCCCTCCCACACTCTCATTCTCTGATGATGGCTGAGATTTCTGGCTGTTTAATGCTGGGCCTCTCATCACCACTTGAAAAAGGCTACACTTTAGGTCTAATCACAAAACGGAAATGAGTGTGAAGCCTACCAGGTACTGAAAAGCATTCGAGTAGAGGGACGGCAGATAGAAAATACCCAAGGTTCTAATGGAAAGAACACTCAAAATTAGACACATGAGCTGTCTTTTTGTTACATTCGCACCCCCGGCTATGCTGGTTCTCCACACCTGTCATGACAATGAGGTTTATATGGTGTTTGAAGTGTGTTCTCTATCCCAGAATCCTACCCTGCAGCTACCTTTGACCCCACATCCCTCATCTGTCCCTGGAATATCTTCCTCTCCTAGTCATGCTTCTAAAACTCTGTGTTTGTTCACCACAGCTCCTCTAGACATGACCTCCTGCATTCTTCCTATCATTCCATGTGAGCTACTCATGTCAAATTTGCTCACCACCTCCATTTGTTAGATTTAATGGTCAGGGCCTGACAGAGCTCATTTGACATCTCTTAGTAGCTTTGGACAAAGGTAATCCCCCTGCCTCATCTTTGATTCACAGGGTTCTCTATTCTCCTTGTGTTCCACCTACATCTCAGCATTTTCATTCCTTGAGAAACTGCATTTTCTCCCATGAGCCTATTCTTGAGCCTCTTCCTTTCTCTCTGGGTTGTCTGCCCTGCAGCATGGCTTCTTGGTTTTCTGTGTATGGGTACCTAAGCCACACTCTCCATTACTGGCCCACAGTATCTCATGCTCCCAGGCCTCCACTGATATTCCACTCTTCCCAACTCCTCACACCATGCTGCATTGAGCACCCAGCTCAATCTGTTTTCTTGTGCTAGAAAGGATCCCTTCCTCTAGTCCCCTGGGCCAGGAGCCTATAGATACTATGGGCTCTTCTTCTCCCACTGCATGGGTTTTAACACAGCATGCAAGGCTCTTCATGGTCCAGCCACTGGTTACTATGGATACCACCCCTTCCATCCCCATCCTATGTATTCAACATGCTGCTCTCTGAATGGGCCACCATTCTGTGCTTTTGCACCTTCAAAGCCATCTGACAGGAAGACCTGACCCTGCTTCTTCACCATCTGTTTGCCTTGCAGGGCTCCATTCTGGTGTTATACTCTTCAGACGGCCTGCCCTTGTCCCTCCATAGTGCAGACCTCCTCTGTGGCCACCATAACATTCTGTACTTTGTTTTAGCATTGCATTTGTTATAAGACAGTGTATCTCCAGGATATTTATAATGTCCTTTTTCAGACTCTGAGTCCCTTGAGGGAGAGGACTTGTCCTGTCCTTCTGTTCCTAACCTCTAGTATATTTCATGGTACATAGAAGGCTTTCATATGTTTGAACAAATGAGTAAATGCAAAGTGACTGGTACAACCATCCACAGGGCTCCAGCCTGATTTTGTGGCCAATGTTCCTTCCACATAGGTTCATTTGCAGCCAAAGTTCTGTTCTGCCAGCCTAGTATACACAAAACTAAAATGTGTTTGGACAGGGCACTAATCCATCAGTGGCACCACTGATATATTATTTCCAAGTTCCATCCTCAAGCCTTTCCCCAGGGACCTTGAAGCAAACATCCTAAACTTGTAATGTAGGCTGGGATGATTTCAAATGGATGTAACATATACAGCCCAGAGGCCCCATTTAGGAATGCCCACCCAGAACCTGACCCTTATCACCCCCATACCCTCCCTCTACTCACCCTCGCTAGCATCCCAGAGACCTGAGCTAATGTTGGTATTAGCTTTAGGATCAAAGCCATAGCCTTGTCCTTCTAGTGTAAGGAGACAGGATCCCACACTGCAGCTAAATGGGATTGTCTTTGATGCCTGTAGCCCTCTGTGGTTACTTTGCATTGGGTCCTCACTCAGGAAATTACTTCCTTGTCCTGGATGTACCCACAACATTTTTCAGTTCTTCAGTTGACTCCTTATTACCAGGACTGCAATGGAGAGACCCACTTCTGAGGAAGGAGTTCTTCCTGGCACTCCTGTGGCCCTCAATGTCACCATTATCATGAACTAGCCTCTGTTCTTAAATAGGCACAGACAGACATGCTTTGATCTTCCTGGGCAGTAGACAGCTTGCCTAGCAACTTCACAGGTAGAAACGCAGTGGGTATTTGTTAACTGAACAGGAGATTATTTTTGTACAAAAGATCCCACGATTCTTTTTTTTTTTTTTTTTTTTTTAACCAAGAAGCTACCAGCAGAAACTCTCAGAAATCCAAACTTTTGTCTTTGGCCACAGTAAGTAAGTGGTGTGTGTTTGTGTGTGTGTGTGAGAGAGAAAGGGGGTGGGGAGAAAGAGAGCACCTATAGACTTCCCGCTATTTTGTTTTAAGTGCTTTTGTGTCTATCCCTGACTTCTCAGTGCACAGGTCCCTGGAAGAAGCCATTATGTTCATCTTCCCCACAGCTCAGCAAATGCAACCTGTGACTCATTTTCTCTCTTAGGCACATTTATGATTTTAAGTTTGAAGAATGGAATTAGTTTTTATTTCATGGGTAAGAAGGTAAAGGTATACCTTTTCAGATTTGTTTTTATTCTTTATGTCTCTGTTATACATTGAAAATGACAGGGAAATCTCACAATGTATTTTGTAGTTTATAGGAATAAACTGGCAAAGAATAATTTTAAATTTACATTTATTTATTTTTTGTGTTGTGCACATGAACACATGCTCCAGCATGAGGGTGGACATCAGAGGACAACCTGAAAGGAGCTGGTTCTTGCTTTCCATTGTGTTGTGCCCAAACTCTGAACCCCAAAATCACCAAGAGACCTGATCTGATGCAAAAGCAGAGTCTTTAATTTATTAATGAGTTAACTGTATTAATTTGGTTCCTCCATCTGTGTCTGACACAGCAGGTGGAGCCAGAAGGACCCAGAGTGACTGTGGGGCAGGGAATATATTGGGGCAGAGCAAGGGGATTGTCTGGGGGTCCACAACAGTCTCAGGGTTGGTGCACTTCTGGACTTGGGCAACCTGTCCTGAGTTGATTGGTCAGCTGCAGGAATGGTTGTTATGGCTTATAGGCCCTTCCAGGGCGGTTGCTATGCTCTGCATTCCACTGTTACAGTAAAGCAGGCCAGCTAACTTCTGATTGGTTCCTTGCCACATGGAGGATATCTGGCTTCCTAGTGACTAGGACAAGGTAGGGCAAAGTTGGGGGCACAGCACATGTTGCTGAATCAGAGACCTACCGCTTGCTGGGTCTTTTCTGCAGCCTGTTATGGCTTTCAAAGCAGGGGGCCAAAGGAGGGTCTGGTCCCTGCAGTGTGAGTTTCAGGCTTTGAACTCAGCTCCTCAGGTTTGGTGGCAAGCACAGATGATAGGATAGCCGGAGATGCACTCGCTAAGCGACTGTGGGTAAATCACCCTGTAGAGCAACCATTAAGTAGTTTCCATTCCTAGAATAGTGAGTCTTATGATCCTAGACCCTGAAGTGGCATCTTTTGAGACCTGAAACTCTTGAATAGCTTTTTGTTTTTATGAGACTTAAAATGCCAGAAAATACAAATGGTTATAAATATTCAATGACTCCAGTCTACAAAGCTAGACTTTTCACTTGCTGAGTGTCCCTTGTGTTTGAGTTGAGGATTCTGTGTTTCCGCTCAAAGCCAGTGGGATGTCTGGTTACCACGGATACTAGGCATAAGAGGACCATTGATTGAGTCGTCTTGCTGAACTGTTCTTGAAGACAAAGCATGGCACATGTCTGCAACTATGTGGGAAATTTTCACCTTAAATTCCCTGGCATGGTGGTCTGTTTGAATCTGGAATTTGTCTGATGAAACCATCTCTACAAATGGGTAAATGTGTCCTTGGGAAGGAGCAGGGCTGTGGTCCAAACACCTTTGCCTTACCCCTGTCAGGCACAAAGGGAAAGTGACTGAGATCTCAAGTGTCTATCTGGTTCTAGGTCCTATACCAAACCTTGGACAAGTCTCATGTCCTTGCCTTTGCCTATCTGTAATTTGAAATGTTTCTTACTCTTTCATCTTTTTGAGGGGTCCACCACCCAGCTCCCAAATAAATCACACATGGAGGCTTATTCTTAGTTATGAGTACCCAGCCTTAGCTTGGCTTGTTCCTAGCCAGCTTTTCTTATTTTTGATATGAAAATTACTCTATGGCTGGCTAGGTGTTTCTGTTTTCTTGCTCTTCCTCCTTCCTCTTTTCTCCTTCTATTTATACACTGTGTCTGCCAGCCTTACCTATCTTTCTCCTGCCTCACTATTTGCTGTTCAGCTCTTTATTAGGACCACCATAGTAACATAGGACCAGGCATAGTAACATAACTTCTCAGAGTTAAACAAATGCAGCATAAACAAAAGTCACACACTTTCAAATATTCCCCAACACCTGTCTGCTTACTGGGGGTAACGATTAGTTCATATATGAATGATGTGTGGTGTGTACAACACAGTACTGATTAGCAATGTGATTGCTGGAGGAATGGATGTGTTAACAACCCTGCACAGGAATTATAATCCATTTTATAGGTGGCCTTGGAGAGATGAAGTAAGTTGCTTAGTTTTGTGTCTTTACCACCAAACTTTAGTAGTGGCTAGCTTGTTATCATAGTGTTTATGCTATCAGGCATCAGAGGAAGGGTGACTTCTACTCATGGGTCTGTATTTCTTTCCTAGGAAGGGGCAAGTGCATTCCCAGATGTACACTGGGTCATTGTGTCATCTAATTAGAAATATCCCTTGGTTGTCTTTATTTGGATATTAAATGTGGCTTAAAGAGAAGTGTGTGCTCTGATGATTTTTGAATCCATTTGTCTAGGCATTTTAAAAATCAAACTGTGTTGTAGATACTACCGTGAGATATTTTGTGTGTTGTTAATTTAGTCATGAATAATGGAATGAAGATTTGATCCAAATCTCTCTGTAAAATTCACATTCTCCATATTCTATATTAAAAGAGGGGAAAGGTGCACTGCATTTTCCTTTAGCATTTAAAACTTATGATTATTTCTTTTGTTTTTTGAGATAATAATAATTGCATCATTCTCCCCTTCCTTTTCCATATATACCTCCCTGCTCTTCCAAGACTCATGGTCTCTTTTTTCATTAATTATTGTTGTATACATATATATTTATACATATATGTCTATATCTATGTAAGTAGATATTGATGGGCAATGTCCTTCTGTGTATGTTTATCTTATTGATTGTTGAATAAAGCACTGTTTGGCCATTGAGGCAGCAAGTTAGGCGGGAATAGGAGTTAAGGAGGATTCTGGAAAATGTGCTAAAAAGAAGTCTTGTGATACAGGCAGGAAGTAACATAGCAGGCAGACTCATATATAAGCAGGGACAAATAGGAAGTCACTCTCTTGCTCTTGCTCTTGCTCTTCCTCCTTCTCTCTGCTCTGGAGTTGCCATGTGACTGCCAGGAAGATAGGACACAAGGCTGGCGTCCTCTATAAGATAAGTCTTATAATTATGCTTGAGAATTAAGACTGAGCTAGCAGATAAGAAATCCTAGTCATTGGCCAAGCAGCATTTGAAACTAATATAAATCTCTGTGTGTTATTTGGGGCCCTAATGTGGCAGTCGGAACTCGGGCAGCTGGTGGAAAGCGCCCACATGGCAACAGGGCCCAGGTGGCTTTGTCGAAAGATTTATCATTACAAGATATATAGATATTCTAATATGGAAGTATAACATGCTCAGTCTGCATAATGTTATTTGTGTGTATGCTTTCAAGGTTAACCATTTGGTATTGGATAACCAGTCAGTGTGCATTTTCCTGAGATGCAGTCTCTCAGCAAACTCCTGGCTTTCCCAATCTTTCTGCTCTGTCTTAAGTGCAGGAGCTATGTTGTAGATATAGACATTGGGACTGGGTTCCACAACTCTACATTTTGACTGCTTGTGGTTTTCTGTAATGGCCTCTATCTCTTGTGAGGAGAAGTTTCCTTAATGCAGGATGAGGTCTACACTTATCTGTGGCTATAAGAAAAAAATAATCCTAGTGTAGTTAAAAACTATACTGGTTTAGTAAAATAGTGATTGTAGGTTCTCATCCAAGATCCATGATGTCACTAGCCCTGAATATTTGCTAGCTTTCCAGTACTAGGCATAACTTCCCTCTTGTTGCGTGGCTCTTAAGTCCAATTAGAGTGCTGTTGGTTACCAGCAAGGTATCTGTGCCACTACTGCATCCTTAGGGTTATTGTGCTATGTGGTCATTGTTATGGTTCATATGTGTTAAAGTTGCATGGGACTGTTGGTTGCTTCTCTTTTCTTTGGAAGCTTGCATGGCACCTTCTGGCACCATGAAATCTATTCCTCAGGGAGGAGGCTCCCAGGTCATTTCCAGCTGAGGGCCTCTGGGCCCGGCGTCTGAAGTGCGTGGTGTTTTCATTAAGAGGGACTTCCATTGTACCTCTGAGAAGCAACCAAGGGCAGCAGCAATAGCTTGTAATGTTTGAAGAGTCTCTTGGACAACCCTGACTTGAAATAGTCTCTAAATGATGAAAAGGTTCCTGTCAGTACTAGATGCCTTTACCAAATTTGATTTTACATATATATATATATATATATATATATATATATATATATATATTCCAAACAGGAGGAATCACAATTTCTGATTACGTTTATAATATCTGGATCTCCTTGACACTATATCTGATTTTTTGCACCAAGGAATGGAATGCTCCACCCCTGCTACTACATCATATATTTCTTCATTAATGACACAGTGAGTTTGAAGAAAGTTCTTCAACATATCTGTCTAGGTAAAATTGAGGTATATAGTGTAAGTTCTGCTCCTCAGTATACCATGGGAAACCAAATACCTGATGTACATTGAACACAGGCCCCATGCCATCTCTATGCCTCTCTTATTGGTGTCCTTTGTCAGGTACAACCTGCCATGTTTATATTTTAGAATCTGGCTGCCAATGCAGGCACCGGGCCCAAGCTCATAAAGCTTCTGAAACCTCTAAGTTGAGAGTCTACTTCAATGGTGCCCCCCAAAATCTGATTAACCTACTAAGAACTATGATTGCTATGTGGTGGGCTCTGGGCCAAGAGTGCCATTTAGACTGTTATACCCTGACTACAAATATGGTTAAAAGGAAACTGGGTTCTGAAATGCCTGTGTTTTTCACTCTGCTCTTTATGTATATACTCACTGAAAAATATTTTCTGAAGATTCAGTTCCCCCAAATTTTAGTTTCTGGCCATGACCCAAAAGCTTGGGAAATGCCTGCACTCACTATCTCCAGAGGACAGTGTGACACTTGATGTTCACAAACTCTCAAAGTCCCTGCAGGAAAGAAGGCTGATGTCTGATGTTGGAAATCATCTTTGATTGTTCTTCCACTTTATTCATTGAGGCCAGGTTTCTCAAGCAAACCCAGAGCTCACGGATATGGCGAATCTTGCTAGCCAGCATTCTCTGATGATCCCCTGGCTTCCTTCTCCTTCTGAGACTGGAATTGCAGACAGACATACATGGCATTTATGTGGGACTTTAGGGATCTGAATTCTGGTTCTCATGATTACATGGCCAACTCTTTACCACTGAGCAAGCACCCCATTCCCAAATTATATTTTTGATTTAACAAAGTTGTGTTCAGGATAAGGTTCTGCTCAGAGGGCCCTTGTTTTGTCTGTAAGCTCCATGTCAGTTTCCAGTGAAATCCATTTCTTGATTTGTTTTCAGAGCAGCAAGAGAACCTCTCAACTTTGAATATTTTTTCAATTAAAAAATTTTAAATTAAACATTAAAAATTTTACTCTCTGACTCCTGTTCTGTATGTTTTTTTCTTTTTTAATCATTTTTTATTTGAATTATAAACAAGATTGAATTACATGACAATCCCAGCTCTGTATGTTTTTAAGAATTTTTTTTCCTGAAGGTTAAGGTTAGCAGTTAATCTGGTGATTCAAGTTAACATCTTATATTTCTAACAATTTAGTTGAAGTGATAACAATTAATTTTAACAGCATATGAAGCTCTGCTTGTGGGGCCTGGGCACGGAACTCTGTTGGTAGAGCGCTTGTCTCATACACAGAAAGCCTGGCTTTCATCCCCTGCAACATGTGAGCCGTGTGTAGAGGTGGTGTAGAGGTAGCACAGGCCACCATAACCCAGGAGGTGGGGAAGGGATGTTCAAGAGCATTCTTTGTTACATAGAAAGTTCAAGGTCATCTTAGGACAAAACAAAAATAAAACAAAACCCACAAATTCTCTGCTTAGGTCCGGCCCTGCTTCTACCTTCCTGTTGTAATGAATTACATCTCCATATGGCATATGCCCATTGGCATGAATTTATTATTTTTCATCATTTGTATGAAAGGAAAGGGAAGCTACAAATACAAAACACAGTAATCTCAGTTCTCATGTTTACCTGCCGAACTGCCATTTCCTTGCATGGTTTTGAGTTATTCTCTAATTTTCTTTCTGTTCATCCTTGGAGATACTCTTTAACATCTTTTGTAAGGCAACTCTACTAGCAATGAACTCTGTGTTTTTCCAGAAATGCCTGAATTTTTCTTTATGTTTTGACAAATGTTTTTTGAAAAAAAGGATGAATTGTTCATTGTCTATTATATGCATGTGGTTGCATTTCTGGTGTGCATGTTCACATTGGGGTACACTGTCCTGTGAAAGCATGAGTTGAAGGCCAGTGGTTGATTTCAGGTATCTCTTTCTATTGCTCTCCACTTAGTTTTTGAGGCATGGTCTCTCACTGAATCTGGAGGTCACCGAGCCCCAGGATCCTCTTGTCTCCACCCATCAATGCCGGGGTTAAATCTTGTGCTGCCTTGCCTAGCTTTTATACCAGCATTGATGATCCAAGTGCAATCTCCATTGCAACTTAAGCCTCATCTTCAGCAGCATCACACGATGGCTTCAATGACTGTTTTTTAACCTAAAACTTTCCACATTCCTCTAGTTCTAAAGGCTGAGGAACATCGTCAGTTTAACCATAGTAACAGCTACACTTCCTGCTACCAATGTTCTGTCTTAGTCATTTGTCTTGTTGCTGTGATAAAATATCCTAACCAAAGAAACCTGACAGAAGGGGCTATTTGACTTAAAGTTCCATAGGAACACAATCCATCATGGCAAGCCAGTATGGTGGGGGGAGCAGAGGCTTGCACCAAGAAGGACAGGGTGAGCAGGAAGCCAGGTTGGGCTATCAAGTCCCAATGCCCACCCCCAATGACCCACTTCCTCCAGTGAGGCCACACCTCTAGCAGTGGTTCTCAATCTGTGGGTCTCGTCCCCTTTAAGGGTCCACTGATCCTTACACAGGGGTCACCATCAGGAAACACAGATATTTTACATTATGATTCATAACAGTAACAAAATTACAGTTGTGAGTAGCAAAGAAAATAATTTTATAGTGGGGGGGTCACCACAACATGAGGAACTGAATTAAAAAGTCACAGCATTATAAAGGTTGAGAACCACTGGAAAGTTCTATAACTGTCCTAAACAGTGCCACTAATTAAGGACTAAGTATTCAGATACATGAGCCTGGAGGGAGGGAGGCACTAAGTTTAAAGAAAAAAATCCCACTGTACAATATTTTTGATGAACTGTTGAAGTCAATTGATAAAATCCTATTTAGCATTTCTTTTCTCTTTTTTTCTTTTCTTTTTTTATCAAGACAGGTTTTCTCCACATAGCCATGGCTGTCCTGGAACTCACTCTGTAGACCAAGTTGGCCTGGAACTCACAGAGATCTGCTTGCCTCTGCTTCCCAAATTCTGGGATTAAAGGTGTGTGCCACCATGTACCTCATTTTTCTTTTTCAATTGTTTTTATACAGTAGGAATAATTTTACTTGGTGCACAGAACTTAATGGGAAAATACATGTGATTTTTAAAAGGTCCTTTTGATAGTTATTAACACAAATGTGAAATAAGATGGCTGAAATGAACGCCAGCCTGAGTCATAGCTGACACACAGCAATGATGCACTTACTGAGTTTGTTTGGAGCTCTTAATAAGGGAGCGACCTTCTTACCCCAGACACCAGAGTGTACAACACATCACCACAGAGCAAGAATCCTGTCTACTTCAGACAAGATCTACTTCAGGGGAAATTTTCATTCAGGGTTTTACCCACACTGATATTTTGGGAGCAGGAAATGGTGTGAGTTGTTGCAATGCAGCTGTCCCTGGGACATCAACTGACCACAGAACTGTTAATCATTACTTCAGACACCAGATCTTTGCGTTCATTCCTTTGGTTCATCAAAGCATGCTGGGTGCCCTTACTCACTTGGAGGCACATTACTGTGAAGTTCATTGCCACACAATTAATTTGACATTAAATGAATTCACAAGGAATGAAACACTTTTCCTAAATATCAATTTCTCCCTGAAGTGAGTTTTGCTTATGATGCAGGGTGACTACCCACAGCAGTGTAGCACATTTTCCATCTGCAGGGTTTATTATTTTAAAACAAGCAACAGTGATGGGATGGATGCTACATAAGCTCCCGGCACAAGCGGCAGTAATGGGATGGATGCCACTTAAACACCCAGCAAAAATGTTCTTGGCTTTGCCAATTTGATCTCCCAGATAAAGAATTCCTTGACAAGTATGACCAAGGAAGGTAAAATGCTGCTCAATATGGCTTCTAGAACAAAAACCTTCCAGAAAAAAAAAAAAAAAGTCAAATGCAGGATGTGAGATATTCATTCTCTTTCCTTATGTTTTTAATCAGGTTTGGGCTCTTACATTCTTTTAAAAGATTCACAGTTTTTACTTGAGTGCTGTTATTTATTTTGTGTTTCCTTCCTCCCTTTATCTGGAATAGTCTGTTGTGCCCAAATACTGAATCCCCAAATCACCAAGAGACTTGATCCGATACAAAAGCAAAGAGTATTTCATTGTTTAAGGAGTTAACTGTATTAACTGGGTTCCTCTGTCTGTCTGACACACGGATAGGGCAAGAAGAACCTGGAGGGACCAAACAGTGAGGAATTTATGTCTGAGGGTCCACAACAGCCTCAGGATTGATGCACTTCCAGGTTTGGATGACCTGTCCTGTGTTGATAGGTCAACTGGTTGCTATGTCCTATAGGCCTACCCAGGGCGGTTGCTATGCTCTGCATGCCACTGTTGCCTTAAAGCAAATCCAGAGCCCACCAGCTAACTTCTGATTGGTTCCTTGCCACATGGAAGTTATCTGAATTCCTAGTGAGGAGCAAGGTTGGGAAAGGTTAGATATTGCTGAGTCAGGAGCCTTTGTCTTGCTGGGTCTTTTCTGCAGCCTGTCATGGCTGCTAAAGCAGGGGAGGGTCTGGTTCCTTCAGTGTGTGTTTTTCTTCTCAGCATCTCTGTTTCTCCAGATCATGAGGAGGCTGAAAGGTTCAGGCATTACGCTGGCCTGCCCCTGTTACCTGGCAGAATCCACTCAGGCAGAACCCTGGTCAGCCCAGGGTTCCATGGGAACTGAGTCTGCAGGGGACCGCTTTAAAAGACAGACCCCTGCCCATTTACGCTCTCTTTATTCTCTACTCTCTCACTGCTTCAACTTCCCTCTCTCTTTGCTTCTGCTACTCTTCTCTCTCTCTATGGTGACCGGCCATGGCGGTCAGCCATTACCCCTGTTTCTCTTCTCTCTTTAGTCTCATACTCTGCCGGGCGTATAATAAATTAGTTAACATTTCTCATCTTGTGCCTCCCTCCTTCTTCTTTTTCTTTATATCTAATTTAAACAAAATCATAACAGAGGCAACTTCAGTGAGTCACTTCCAGGAGGTGATTCTGGGAACTCTCATCCAGTCTGTAAAGATACCATTTAGGCAATCACCTGGCTGAATGGCTTGGCATTATTGCTCAGATTTGTCCCTTTTTTATGGTTGAGAAGTATTCTGTTGTGTGCAAACATCACCTTTGCACATGGCCTTACCTATGAATGGATATTTGGGTTGCTTCTAGGCTTTTGCTATTTTAAATAAAGCTACCCTGAGAACCTATAACATGTGTTCCTGTGTTCATGACTACTTATTTCTCTGGCAATTAGAACTTCTCATTCATATCATAAATGTATGATTAATTTTGTAAGAAATGCCTACACTGTTTCCAAAGTGGTGATACTATTTTAAATTCTGACAAGTAATGAGGCTTGCAGTTTCTCCTTGACAACACTTAATATTGCTCTTTTTTAAAAACAAAAAACCCCCCAAAACAAAAACCATGTAGGCTAGGCTGGCCTCAAACTCAAAGAGATCCCCCCGCCTCTGCCTCCCAAGTGTTAAGATTAAAGGTATATGCTACTATGTCGGGCTTGCACATATTTTAAGTCTCAACCAGCTTGCATGAAGTGACATCTCGGTACAATTTTAATTCATGTTCTTTTCTGATTAATCTTGAACACATTCGCATGTGGGTATTGGACATTCATGTATTTTTTTTTTCTTTACAAAAGGCTAAGATGCTCTTGTATATCTTTATTTGATGAAATCTCTATTCAGGTATTTTGTCCATATTTATGTGCTGTTTTCTTACTGTTGAGTTCTAAGAATAACATAATCACAATGTAATTCTTTTTTTTTCTCTCCCTGGACACTTGCTTTGGAACGTTTCTGGTATCTATCAATGTGCAGAAGAAAATTTTGATGAAGGCTAATTTCTCCATGACTTCTTTCTTGTTTGCCCAACACAGGAAAGCTTTTTCACATACAAAGCCGTAAAAGCTTTCTCCTGTATTTTCTTCTGGAAGTTTTATAGCACAAGCTTTTAGATTTGGCTCTATCACTCATTCGCAGGTAACTTTTAAAATTTTAAATTAAAGGGTTTTTTTTGAGAGTTTCATACATATTCACATAATTTCTACCTTCTTCTACCCACCTCCTCCCATGCTCCCAACTCCCTCTCAAATTCATGATCTCTCTTTCTTAATTATTATTGGTGTGTGTGTGTGTGTGTGTGTGTGTGTGTGTGTGTGTGTGTAAAACCTTCTGAGTCCCTTTAGTGTTGCTCATATGTGTATGTGCTTAGGGTTGGCCCTTTGGGATGGGATAACCTACCAATATGCTCATCTCTGCAGAAGACTGCTTCTCCCTCCCTCAGCACCATTAATTCTATGCTGCACAGATCAGTGAAGAAAGAGGGTCACTCCAAAATGTAATTCAAGCTTTAACAATGGGAGGGGGCAGCTCTGATGAACTGGCTCTCTAGGCTTTGCACAAATTACATCTCTAGAAAGTTAATTTCGACATACCAAAACCTCTTATCTGGAGTTGTTTGAAGGAACCATTTGCCTAAGCTATTCTCAGCCATGAGACCTTCTGGTCTGCCAGGTACTCTCAAGACTAAGAAAAGCAAAGACTCCAGTTCCTTCAAAAGAGCAACTCAGACAACAATCCCATACTTTAAACAAAAGGTAGCAACCCCTGAAATGAAACAAAAAGTAGCTCCAAACCTAGGTGTTTTGTCACTCCTGAATTCAAGCCAGATGCAATGGCTCTGTGGAATCTCTCACTACAAATTGCCTGTATCTCTTCATCTCATGGGGGGTAGGGTGGCTGTGAGAGATTTCCCCCTCTGTGTTGGCATGTCAAGCAGTGTTGTCATTATTCAGATCTTCTTTTGGTGACCATATTTTGAAGTTTCGTGGGTGCAACTTCTCTCTTATATAGAAGACACTTTCTCAAAGCAGAAGTCCTGGTTGTGTGGCTCTTGAAAAGCCCAGAAATATGAAAAATTGCACACTTATAGCCTATATGTGTATTTCTGAGTGTATTAGGACTGATAGCCACTTTGACCCTTTGCTCTGCCTTCTCCCAGATAAGGAAAAGGCAATTTAAAGGAACCCATGGACTATGTAAACATCTTGAATTAACACCCTGTAATCAGGGTTGTAAACCCCAGCTCTTGGAAGGCATACCCCAAAGAGCTGTACTCTCCTAGGAGTGGCTCTTTCTCTAGGTCATCTCAACTCCAGGCACCAACTGCCTAGAGGCTGAAAATCCTGCCCCCCTGCACATGGTCCTTGTCTATAAAAGGATGTTCAAGGCTGCTTCTTGGGGTCACAGAACAATATAATTTTCTGTGGCCCTGGCTAATTTTTGTTTCCTGAGTGTTTTGTTGTTGTTGTTGTTTGTTTTGGGGTTTTTTTGTTGTTCTTCTTCTTAATAAAGTTGCTTCTGGTTTATAGATTTTGGTGGTCTGCTCCCTGTTATTGTGAAATTCCAGAACTCAACAGCTCTTAACAATCTTTCCACCCCTCTTCCATAATGTTTCCTGAGCCTTGTGTATAGAGAATGTGTTGTAGATGTAACAACATTCCTGTCCACTGTTCTCCACATTTTGACAGTCATGGTGAAGGAACCAGACCCTCACCCAGCCCCCTGCTTTAGCAGCCATGACAGGACGCAGGAAACACCCAGCAAGACAAAGGCCCTGAATCAGCAACATGTGCTGAACTTCCCACCTTGCCCCTCACTAGGAAGCCAGATACCCTCCATGTGGTAAGGAGCAATCAGAAATTAGCTGGCAGGCTCTGGATGCACTTTATGATAACAGTGGAATGCAGAGCATAGCAACTCTCTGGGAGGGCCTACAGGCTATAGCAACCTACCTGTTGCAGCTGGCCAATCAACACAGGACCCGTCATCCAAGTCCTAATCCAAGGCTGTTGTGGACCCCCAGACACTCCCCTTGCTCACCCCAATAAATCCCCCACCCCTTGGTCCCTCTGGAGGCCAAAAAAAATCTCTCCTATTGGTCAGGCCTTATGTCAAATCAGATGGCCATTGATTACCTTCAATGTGTAAGTGGCCCTATTGTACCATTGGAAATACCTTGGAGAGCTGATTATTCTTCCAATATATAATCTGTACAGAATTATTAATGAGACATTTTACATTCTTTTATAATAAATGTTTGATATCAACCTTGTACTTAGTGAACATTTCAGTTTGGACTAGTCACATCAATTCACACTTGCCTCGTATGGACAGCAGCTATAGTTCTGAACAGTCTCCTGTGTGGAGAATGCTGGCCCAAACACTCTCAGATGTGTTTTTGTTCACTGAACTACATAGTAGGCATAAGGAACTATTTTCTATAGTTCTGTTTGCACTGTAATTCAAACCTACCATATGAATATATGTCTATAACCATATATAGATATATTAAAGTATGATTGAGTGAAACTGAGAAGATGATACACAATGGATAATATTTCGTGTTGCCCAGAGTGGTGGTTTGAATGTATTTGGTGCCCATAAGCTCATAGGAAGTGGCAATATTAGGAGGTATAGCTTTGTTGGAGTAGGTGTGGCCTGACTGAAGGAAGTGTGTCACTGTGGGGGTGGGCTTTGAGGTTTCCTATGCTCAGGATATCACCTCGTGAGTCATTTGACTTCCTGTTACCTCTGAGTCAAGAAGTAGGACTCTCAGTTATTCTAGAACTGTGTCTGGCTGCACGCTGCCATGCTCCCCACCATGATGACAATGGACTGAACCTCTGAAATTGTAAGCCAGCCACCTAAATTAAATGTTTTCACTTATAAGAGTTGAGGTGGTCATGGTGTTAGTAGTCATCTGTAGTTGCCTGACTTTGTTTGCACCCCACGTTGAGGGGCCATTTGTGGGAACCTGTGTGGAACCTGGCTTCAGCCAGATCCAGCTAACTTGCCCGGTTCATACCTGAGAGGGGAGTGTGGATTGAGAAATGGCAGGTAAAGAAGCTAAGAAAAAGACTGAGACATAGAATAGAGTCAGGAGGATAATCCAGTGAATATTTAATGCCCCAAGTTTATTCTTCAACATTCTTATATACGCCAACCAAAAAGGGGAAAATGGCAAAAGACAAGGAAGAAACAGACTTTCTTCCTTAATTCTCCAAACATTTAGTAACTAAGCCTTAGACCAAATCTCTCATTATTTAGATATGCCATTAATGTCTAAGACCAAACATCCTATAGTAGCCACATATTAGACCTTTAGGTCTTATGACTGTAACCTTGGAAGAGTAAGAATAGTTTTGAACTCTGTGACTTTAAATCAAGATGAATTGAAGTCATTTTTATGGATCCCAGCACATGGTGTCTCTTCACATCAATAAAAACCTAAGTAAGACAGCTAGTCAACAGAAAGATGATAGGAACTGAAGGAGGAAGGCTAGTTAAATACAAGAAAATGTGAGTGACACATGCTCCAGAAAACCACCTGTAAACGGAAACAGCTTAATTTCTTCCTGTCTCTGAAATACTTTCTTTTAAATTTTGTTTTGTTCACATCTCTTTATTTCAAAAATTACTTATAATTTCTTTGTAGCCTAAAGGACAAGAGAAAGAACAAAACTGGCAAAAATGGCCCCTACCCGCAGTAACATACATAGATGAAGTAATTCAGAAGGGAACAATGGGATGAGGAACATCACTCATACATAGCTAAATATATTTTTAAATATAAAGAAACTGGTACCTGGCACCTATGTCAGAGCCTGCTCCAACAAGTCAGCTGGGTTACCTGAGTAAGGGCATGAGGATCGAGAAATGGCAGATAAAGAAACAGAGACAGAAACACAGGATAGATTCTGGAGGACTGCCTGGTCCATGACTTTCAGCACACGGGACAGCCCCGAGTTTAATTTAGACCCTACTTATATACAGACTAGAGGCAAAGCAGAACAAGAGCAGCACAGTCAATTAACCAGCTCCCTACACTGTCCTTGAATTGAGTAGCAACCAGGTTCACTATCTATCACGTGAGTCCTGCTAGCAGCAAGAACCTGCAATATCCAACTCTATGTGCCCTTTGGCTGGCATCAGTACCTCATTAGAGAGATAATATACTCTATCCCATGGGCTTAATCAGAACTTTCTCATGGCCATTAAGGAGACTGGAGCAAACAAGCTTAAACTTTAAATGTCTTATAAATCAGAATAGATTCCAGATAGAAACTGAGTCATTTGTGGGTTCCCACACACCTAGTATTTAAAAGAGGACAATATCAGTCCTTAATTCAGATTTAATTCTGGGGGCAAGCAGTTTGCATGGCCCATGTTTGCTTTGGGTAGCTATTGCCACTCTGACTTAAAATACTACCTCTAAGCTCATCTCACAGCTCTGCAGTATGCAGAGCTCAGTGGAGTGAGTTAATCTCTCTCTGTGGTACTGGTCCCTGGATCAACGGGGAATAGCAGGTCAAATTCCAAGGAGTCTCATGTGACTGACTCATCAGCTATCCACACCAGGAGCTTGGTGGCTGCTCTTGACCGGGGCCTCACTTCAGACCCTTTCCACATAACCCACGTGGCTCTTCTTTTCCTCACAGAGTCCATAATTCTCTCTGCTGAGGACCACCAAATTTGGATTTCAGCCAATGGTTCCTGAAATGCCACAAAAGAGCTTCTCAGATATCACTCCCTATACACCCCACTGATTTCTCCAACTTGACATTCACAAGCTGAACTCTTCACCTCAGCCCAAAAGGTCTTCCCACTTTTAGGTTTGTCCATCTCAATTTATAACCAGCATAGAGCCTGCTGAAATCCAGCTCCTACAAATGCCTCCTCCAGCCCATCACAAGCTAAAAAACCCAGAGAAAGTCTGAACTTACCCACCTACCCAGATTCTTCGATTACTTGACACTTGCCCTGTGTTCTCAGTCACAGGGAGAACAGTTGGTTAAAATTTAAGACAAGACCCCAGCTGTGTCAAGAGATATGTTAAGATAACCACAGACTTGTGTAAACAAACCCCTGTTAAGCTTGTACAAACACCATGTTATCACAAGTTGTAAATTCCTGGAATGTACTGTCACCTAGGACTTAACCTCAAATTGTAAAAATTATTCTCTTATATCATCCATGACCCTCCCCCTGACACTTGTGCCTTTTGCTTTAAAAGGGGACCTACTCCCTCTGTTAGGTGTCACAGTATCAGATCCTGACCTGCCTTTGGCTCTAACTAGTTACAAGTTCTGGTACCCTATGGTGATGAAATAAAGTTTGTTTCTGGTTATCTGACTTTGGTGGTCTGATCCTCATTTTTTGTGCTACCCCAGGACCTAACAAAGCTAAGTACCCACAAGTCTACTTTTCCAGATTAAACTTGATCCCAAAAATGTATGTTAAAATCCTAACTCCTGGGTCCTATGAATGTCATCTTATTTGGAAATAGTCTTTGAGATATTATCAAGTAATGATAATGTCTCAAGCTTCAGATAATGTCAATCTAATAAGACTGGCAACGTTATGAAGACAAGAATATCTCATAGGAAGACACATTTGCAGAAGAACACCCATGTAACAACAGAGGCAGTGATTGGATCACACCATTGCAAGCCAATGGTCACTAAGTTCTGATGGCTACCCTCAGATATCAGGAAGAAACAAGGAAGGATTCTTGTTTTGTTCACATTTCTTTGTTGTGATTCTTTCCTACAGATTTTAGAGGGATTTGCCAACACTTTGACTTTGAACTTCTAAAACTGAGAAACAATGGATTTCTGCTGTTTCTAAGCAATGGGTTTGTGGTATACCATTAAGGCAGCCCTAGGAAAAATGATCACATTTCTATTAGAACTCTATTGCATCCTTCCTTCCATCTTTCTTCCTCCTTAAATGCTGCCTTATCATTTCTAACTTTCTCTTTAAAACATCATAATCACTTTTAAAACCTAAAATCAAACTCTTTGAGTCTGATTAATAACATTTAATAGGGCCCTTCTGTAAAAAGGATGAAGTTCGAATTCCTCAGTATGGCCTTCAAGGCCCTCATGATTCAGATGGTGGCCTCTCTCCAGCTATGTCCCTATATACATTCATGTCTGGGGCTGTTTGCATACCCTTTGCAGTGTCACTCTAGTGTGAGATGCACAGTGTACCTTGTCCTAGTAACCTGCAGCTTTTCCATATCAACATGGGAGCTCATGGAGAAGTCTTCCCTAACCCCTTCCCTGCAGTCCAGGCAAGGTGTCCTATTTCCTCCTCTACTGTGTACACATCACCCATCATTCATTTCTGACAACAACTCATGATGTCCTACAGTGGCTTGTTTGGCAGGAGACATGCCACTTTCATCTCTGTATCCTCAGGACCTCTACACTTGACCCATGCAGATGCTGAGCGATTATCTGATGAGTGATTGAATGTAGAAGGGGCAAAGAATGATTTTCAAAGTCCACATTGGATATTCAAGTGAGAAACCCTCAAAAAATTCTTATCCAACTAAGGTCACGTAATCTTTGGCATTTAAGCTTGGTTGTAAAAAAAACAAATCAATACGTGACATTTGATATAGGCAGGGAAATTATAAATATCATCATTTCAAACATAAATCCTGACCTTTTGGTCATATAATGAATGATGCATCGTCACTTGAGATATCCCTGAAACATTCTTACTTTGACACATAATCTGTTTGGAAATTTCTAGAACAAAGGGACAGAGATTGTCTCTTCACTCAAGCAACTACTCCAGGTGAATCAGACTTGACTCTACCTTCAAAGAAGGAAGCAGTGTCCTCAGTGTCAGACCTAGATGTCCATGCTAACATATGGCTTGGAGGAAAGGAGGGGGGTTCCTGAGTACCTACAGACAGAATCAGAATCAATTAGGTGGATGGTACTTCTGATGCAATCAAGTACTCATACAATCACCATTTTAATGGGTTTTATTCTTTGTTTATCCAACTATGCAGTCATCTATGTGAGATGAATGTTTCCTGCCAAGGACCATACTCCTCAACAGAAGAAAAGTACCTGCTAGCATTGTGGAATTTTTGGCATCAGGTGATTGTCGGGTAACTTCTCCATTTATGAATTGACAGCTCTTTTGGACCCATCCCTTCCATTGCTGTCTTTAGACTTGGGCTGAGCTACTCCGTGGATGTGATGGAAATATCTAATCTGTCTTTGTAGCCAGACAGAGCATTCTACACAGTACTCTGGTTGCCCTACATGGACCATCATCTTCCTCCTCCCTGCCTGGCCCCATCAACTTCTCCATCTATATTCCGGCTCCAGACCCTCTTTGAGACAGAAACTTTAAGTCTTTCCTTTAGAGTAAACTTCCTGGTTTTAGGTCAAGCTCTGGTTATGAGCTTGGGCATGCAGCTAGCTTTCCAGAGATCTGGCTTCTCTTCCTTTTTAGGTATATTATTCCTTTCACTTACATGCAAGGATCCTCAAACCAGACAGCTACCACACAATGTAGATACCAGTGGCTTTCAACAAAGGTATGATCACAGGTGTTAACTATAAATTGGTAGGCATTAAGTGATCTTTCCCATGATTTTCTAGTCAAGCTGGGGTGGAGCTGAATGACTGGGCCCTTGGTAGTATGTCCCTTGTCTTCACCACATTTCACATCCACTCAACAGTTGTCACTTTGCCCTTGGACAGGATGGCCATAGCACTGTGACCTGGGAACTCATCACAGTTATTTGTGTGAACTTGAATTACCGTCCAGTGGCAGAGGGTAACAGCAATCAGCAGTACTGAGCAGAAGCTGGGGATGTCTATGAGCTGTAGAGAAGACAAAATGTGAATGTCTCCATCATGCCTATTGGATGACATGAAAGTGTCAGATAAACACCTGATCAGAAATTTAAAACCAGGGGTCGGAGAGATAGCTCAGTCATTAAGAGCAATGGATGCTCTTTCAGAAGACCTGTGTTCAATTCCCAGTACTCATATGGAGGATAACAAGTGTCTGTAACTCCAGTTCCAGAGGACCTGACATCTTCTGGTCTCTGTGGGCACTACATGCAAGTAGTACACAGACATACATGCAGGCAAACGTACATAAATTTAAAAATAATTAAGAAATTAGAAACCATCTAGAGGAATAGTTCTTAACCTGTGGGTCGTGACCCTTTTGGGAGTAACATATCAGATATTCTGCCTATCAAGTATTTACACTATGATTCATAACAGTATAGAAATTACAGTTATGAAATAGCAATGAAAGAATTTCATGGTTGGGGGTCATCACAACCTGAGGAACTGTATTAAAGGGTTGCAGCATTAAGAAAGTTGAGGCAATGACAAACATGAAGAGGAGACACAGAAGGTTGCTGAATGGAGAGGTTCCAAGAACTGGGATATTTATATATCCTTAGAGGAAAGACGACTCTGGGTACAGGTAGGACTTCCTATGACAGATGAGTGGAGTCATCATGCAGGGTTCCAGAGGCAGAAGTTGGCTACAACTGAATGATTCTGGCTCAGTAGAAGTAAAAATGTTTTGACAACTCAGGCTTAATAATAATCTCACACCAGCAGCTGTTTATTGAGTAGCTATGGTATTGTGGACACGGAGAGAAGTGTTTTATTTGTTTTATTAAATCTATACTTTCAATCAGAATAATAAATAGTTCTCACACTAAGCCTCTGGGATAACAGAAAGGAATCATCAAATAGGATATATTTACAATACTCTGAGATCCATGGAGTCTGGGCTAGATGAATAAACAGGGATTTCAGTAGATTTCCAGGGGACACAAAGCGGGCAGGTGACAACAAATGAATGTGCCAGAACAGTGGGCTTGGTCAGAACACACTTCAGGGCAGCAGAGGCAGCTGAGGTGGTAGTTGTTCCCCCCATGGGGACTCAGAGATGGTGCAAGCTCAGAATTAGTAAGAAAGAGACCGGAGGAGAGGTGTGGAACCTAATCACTGAACAACACAGCCGCTCGCTCAAGCACATTTCTGTTCCCTGGCTTTTTGGGAACAAGTCAGCTCCCAGCAGCCACAGAGCTCAGTTTGGGCTTCGCTGCTGATCACAGTAAACCTCATATCTCATAAAGAGAGCACTGTGCTCTTGTCTGGTCTCCACACAAAGTATATGGTCTCCTTTCACCTAACATACTCTGAACATGTACAAATAGCTCCCAGTTGGCCCTGTGCTTGGGGGAGGACCCTCCCCCCCCCCCCGTGTCACTTGTCCCCAAAATGGCCTTCTCCTTTCTTTCCTTAATACATAAGGATCACAAGCATTTTTAGGAACAAGACCTGATTAATAGAGGACCAAGATAGAAAACAAAATAAAGAATAAACCAAATGGGCTGGAGAGAGGACTACAAGTATGAGGACCTGAGTTCAATACTCAGGACTCATGCTCAAATAATCAGGCATGGTGAGGCAGAGATAGGCAGATCCCTGGAGGTTGCTGGCCAGCCATCATGGTCTATATGAGGTTCAGACCAGTGAGAGACCCTGTTTCAAAGCTAAGGTGGATGGTACATGTGGAATGACATCTGAAGTTGTCCTTTAATTTCTATGTGTACCTATAGGTAGTCAAATGCATATATTATATATATATATATATATATATATCAAAACAAAACAACTGTTCTAAGTTACAAACAAAAATTTAAAAAGAAAACCAAGCATCAGAATAAATTTATCTAGAATGAGAAAAAAAAAACTTAAAACCATTTTTTATTAAGAATCTCAGAAATCCAAAGTGAGATTTTTGTCTGTGGAACATGAACAGGCTGTATTAAAAATAGGATATTCAGAAAATAATTGCTTAGGAATTAGAAATATAATTTCTGCTATAAAAATTTAATAGCTCTACTAGATAATGGAATTAAGGAAAACTGTCAAGAGCACGAGCAAATGAAAGAGAAAAGATGTAACAGGCCAAATGGGGTCTCAACATCTCCCAGGAAAGTGTTCTGGGTGATAAAAGTGCATATATTAAGGTGATTTAAAAAATAGAAAAGAAAAAGGGCTCATATCTTTGGTATAAAGTATCTTTATCAGAAGCTATAAAAGTAGGAGACCAGGGAGATGGGTCGGTGGGCAAAGTGCTTGGTTTACAAGGGTGTGGACCAGAGTCAAGATCCCTGCCCTCCACCAAGAATAACCCAACACTGGGTAGGCAGAGACAGGTGGGCAGGGTGGGGTCTCCCTGGCCAATCTAGCCAAAATGACAAGATCCAGGTTCAATAAGAGACCATGTATAAAAGATAAGATAAACAGTGATTGAGGGAGACATTCAGCATTAATCTCTGTTCTCCCCACACATATCCATGTGTGGATGAGCATACCTCTCCCACGTGCATATAGCACACATACACTTCTATGGAAATAAATGAAAAATATAGGTTCAGCTATGTAAATTTCCACCATTCTACTTTTTCCACAAGGAAAAACAAGAGCTTCCATAAAAAGAAAAATAAAGCTCATACAGAATGAACTCCCCACCCCCTCCAAAGAACATACCGTAGGCTGGTGGGACAGTAGAGCCAGTGATGGAACCAGCTAAGCACAGAAATTCCTTGGAGATGCTGACAGAAGGACCTGTGACCTTCCCAGTGCTAACTGTCCCAACGTGTGCTTAGAGATAAGCCGGCAACATATAGAGCATCTAAGCCCTCCATATAGATGAAAATTCCAACTGGCCAAATAAAGGAGGTCAGATGAAGCCCAGGCCTGCATCGCTCTCAGACAGAACACAGATCCAGGGCTTCCCGATTTCCCAGAGAAACTGTGGTACCTGGTTCAGGCAGCACTCCATTCAAGCAACTGTACTGATGCTTCTGCCCTCTTCCCCACTCTAGTGTCTTTCTCAGAAGCCTACTTAGAACAAAGGACTGGTGTTACATAAATCTTTCCTCCAAATGCCACCGAGCCCTACCCCCACATGGGCAGTCACCGCCAGCCGCCCTGAGTTCTGCCCTGCCACGTAGCCCCACGTTGGGCGCCAAGTATTGCGTGCACTCAAAGATGATCTGTAGGCCTTAATGCTAAGATTTCTTTATTCAGATAAACACCAGCCCCTCTCTCTGGCTCTGGCTTGTGTTTGGGCTGGTGTTTATCTGAATAAAGAAATCTTAGCATTACGGCCTACAGATCATCTTTGAATGCACGCAATAGACTGGTTATAATACAGCATGTTCCAGAATGTTCCCTGAAGGGCTAGGTGAACCTGAGCTGAGGCTCTCACATGTGCCTGCTCTCCTACACTGTGTACGGCTCCTTCCCCAAGCCAGCTGCACTTCAAGACAGTAAGACAAGGGCTTGTTGTTCCAGGACATTCCGGAGGCAAGGATGAGCTCCCACAGTCTTTCCAAAACAAAACAAGATGAATTGGGATTTACTTGGAAACTGAAAAATGCTAGAAAAGAATTTAAGAAAAAATAGAATTATTCCAAGAAAGCAATGAAAAGGCCAACTAGAAGAAGTTACACGGGAAGCTTTTGAACAACTGGTTCAAGCTAGAATTTCAATAAAAAGTCTCCAAGAAATGAGTGGTTTTTACTCAACAAGTGGTACTGAAGCCTTGGAATCATCCAATCATTTAATAAATAAGGCCATATTTATCTCTCAACATGATAAAAAGAAAGAATCTTTAAAAAACCAAGGAAACACATACACACACAACCTAACAAAGGAGCAGCAAAGAAAACAGCATGCTTCCGAGCAGGCAGGACTCAAGACAGTGCATTTGGCTGGTGTGTGGGAGAAATCTGTGAACCGCACAAGGTGAGTGGCATAGGGCTTCCTAAGTATTTGGATCATAATAAGCCTACATAACTAAGACATTGGCCAAGGTATTTTGTTTTGGAATCAGTCTGTAGACAAGACAGGAGACACTTAGCTCTACGTATAGGAAAGGACCCAGGAGATGTCAGCAGGTAAAGGGCCTGCTTCACAAATTTTGAATTAGAAAGTCAGGTGGGTGTGGTAGCAGCCTGTAACCCCCATGGTTCATTGGAGACAAGGAATTACCCAGGGCAAGGTAGCTAACCAGACCCCCTCAAAGGAAGAGTGAGAGACACTGCCTTAATATATAATGTGGAGTGACAAGGAAGACACCCAAGGTCAACCTCAAGACACATACACACACACACACACACACACACACACACACACACACACACACACACACGAACACACACACACCATGAATATGTGCATACACATTCTACAAACTGGACTGACTAGGACTTCAACATTTGTGAAGATATTACTGTAGGAACCAGCTCCCCATTTTGGTAGCCATAACAGCTGAACACGTGCTTGTCTGACCTTGTCTTAGTCACTAAAGGTCAGACGCCTGCCTCATGGCAAGGAACCAATCAGAAGTTGTCTGGTGGTGCTATGCTTTACGGCTCTGGGTGTGCTTTATGGACAAGTGCACAGCAATGACATACAGAGCATAGCAACCACCCTGGGAGGGCCTATGGGCCATAACCAGTTGACCAATCAACACAGGGCAAACCCTCCAAGCCTGGAGCCACACCAATCCTGAGCTTGAGGGACTCTAGCGTACCCCTAGACACTCCCCTTACGATGCCCTATAAGATCTCTATGCAGATGCTTCGAGCTGTCTTTCCTAGCCATCCCATGGCGGGAGGATGAAAGACCCGAGCTAACATGGGGTTAGCTCATTAAACAACTATAATAAAGCCTCATGCAGTTTGCATCAAGCTTTTGACTCTGCCTGGTGATTGGGGTGACCACAGTCCTGGCTGAGATCCTGGAGGCATGAGCTTCTGGGGGTCTTTCAAGGACTCGTATAGCACATTAATCCACTGCTCTCTGCTCTTGACCATGGGTGATGTAACCTGTTCCCCCAGGCTCCTGTAACTGTCACTTCCTGCCATGATGGACTGCAACCTGCCATGATGGAATTGCAGCTATTGTCCAGGAATTGATTGCAGCAATAAGATCTCCCCCAAACAGGGCAGGGAACTGAAGGTTGTGAGGCAGATGGTTCAGACAATGAGGCCACAGTGGACTGAGGGCAGCTGTTATAGTAGAACTACAAGGAGGTTTGGTGAGGCAGGGGGCTTGAGGTCAGGGACCAGCTAGGGGAAGGGAAGGGTGAGGAAGAGAATTGGTATTAACCTGGCTGGTGTGGAGATGCTGTGGTCTATTTTGAGGACTTCAGGTGTGCCATCCAGGGGTCTCACACACACAGGGAACCAAAGCTAGGAAGGAGCTCTGCTTAGTGGTCCCTGGAGGGTGGGGAATCTGACCTTTGAGCAGGAAATCATCAAAGCACACCACTGACCTATGACTGCAGGAGTGAGTTGACAGCTTCTTGGAAACCTCTGCTTTCGGTCATTTTTCCAACTGTGACACTCCAGGGGTGATTTCTGCCCTTAGGGGCAGCTCTGGTTCACAGTTCCTACAAACTTAAGTGAAAATGTCTTCCAGACTTACCCATCTGAAGCAGGAATCTCCCCACTCCCCCAGAAAGCTTCTGAGCTTCCATGGTGGCCCATACCTGCCATCCTGGCTGACACTTAGGAGGTGGAGGCAGGAGGATCAGGAGTTCAAGAGCATGGTATGCTATATAGAAAGTTCAAAGCCAGCCTAGACTACATGGGACTCTATTTCAAAGAAGCAAAACAAAGGTGTCTAGTTGTTTAAAACCCTTCTAGGATCGACCTCACCCTCTCTTGCTCAGTTGGTAGAGTGCGTGGCTGGCATGCATGAAGCCCTGGGTTTGATCCCCAGCACCACATAAACCAAGCAGGGTATCTGTAAAGGGGAAAAAGGAATCAGCAAGAATTTTAGCAAGCACTTCACTGAGTTGTAATGAGGAATTATGACACAGGAAGTGGCTGACGCAGTGTGAGGCACACGGTACAGAAGTACATCAGTCGTGATTCCCAGTGGAAGCATAGTTACAGTTGTTTCCCAGTAGAAAAGGCTGAAACTCCAGGAACCAGCTGTCTCCATGGTGTTTAGTCTGGTCCAGTGTCTTGTCATCAGCTGTGGGTGTTCAGTGGGCAGTGGATTTCCTGTAGGTGACTCTCCTTTCTGTTACAAGTTAGTTTGTTGCAAGAACTTGGAGTTCCTTGGGGGCTCCTCTTCTATCCTCCCTGAGTGATGTTCTTGTCTCTGTGTAGGCAGATGCCCAGAGGTCACTAGGTCCACATTATAATAGTTTTCTATCTAGTTCCAGGCTACTTCCCCACACTACTTCATACCCCCTCACCAACCCAGCAGAACCTGCACACATCCCTCGACACACACACAAACAAGAACCCCAGTTGCTGCTTCTGTCTACATGCCCTAGAGTCACTTACCACCCCCCACCCCCAGGCTTGCAGCCCTTTCCCAGTGTGAGAGAAGAGACAGCCACAGCTCCTCACCAGGGAGCTGTCTTAACCTTGGAATCCTGAGATGCCTATGATAGAAGACACTGTAGGAAGCCTGCTTCTTCCTTTCTCTCTATTCTTTTGGCAGTCTATTTTTAGAGATGCCAGGATTTCAAAGACATGCTTTGGCTAATAATGCTGACAGTTTAAACGCTGCATAGTTGTTAAAGTGAGATTTGACTTTGGATAGAACTTGATGCTAATTTGGTTCCACAATTTATCAGTTGTGTGTGTGACCCCAGCTACTTAAATCTGTCTCATCTAAAGTTTGTCAATTAGGTTACATTTAAAGATAAGTAATCAACGTTGTTGGCTTAGGTTGTATTAACTATTAAATGTAATGATATTTATGACATTTCTAGCAAAATATTAGACTTTAAAGCAGTGTTTAATAAACTGTAGTCATTATTACCAGTGAAATCTATACATTACCAGCTTACTTGTCTGTATCCTATATGAAATTATTTGTAATGCAGTGTGTTGTTCTTTTATCTAAGTTTAAAATTAGAAAGGCAGAGAGATGGAGCTGGCACCATGGAACACAAACCATAGAGAGTACATTAACCAGTTTATTACAGGGAGTGAGAGGGAGAGACAGAGAGAGGGAAGAGAGACAGGAAGGTAAGAGAGACTGTAAGAGTAAGAGAGAGTAAGAGTAAGAGAGTATAAGTGGGCGGGGGTTTGTCTTTTAAAGGGTTCCTTTACACCTGCGTGCAACTAGTACCCATGGAACCCTGGACTGGCCAGAGTACTGCCTGAGGGCATTCTGCCAGGTAACCGGGGCAGGCCAGCATGCCATGCTTTCAAAATTATAAAATTGATAGAAAGCATCTACTCTCATTTTGAGGGTGTATAACTCACTAGTCTGGACTTGCTTCCACAGTGAAGGGGCCAGCTCCCCATTTTGGCAGCCATAACAGCCGAACACTGCTTGTCCGACCTTGTCTTAGTCAAACTAGGTTAGATGCTTGCATCTTGGCAAGGAACCAATCAGAAGTTAGCTGGTGGTGCTATGCTTTACGGTTCTGGGTGTGCTTTATGGACAAGTGCACAGCAATGACTCGCAGAGCATAGCAACCACCCTGGGAGGGCCTATGGGCCATAACAACCAGTTGACCAATCAACACAGGGCAAACCCTCCAAGCCTGGAGGCACACCAATCCTGAGCCTGTGCGTACCCCCTAGACACTCCCCTTACGCTGCCCTATATGATCTCTATGCAGATGCTTCGAGCTGTCTTTCCTAGCCAACCGCCATGGTGGGTAGATGAAAGACCCGAGCTAACATGGGGTTAGCTCATTAAACAACTATAATAAAGCTTCATGCAGCTTGCATCAAGCTTTCGACTCTGCCTGGTGATTGGGGTGACCGTGGTCCTGGGCTGAGATCCTAGAGGCCTGAGCTTCTGGGGGTCTTACAACAGCAAAAGTACTCTTATAGTATTTGTATACCAAGGCACGGAGATAAGCCTCCTCTCTGACCGCATGGGAGTCTCAAACCAGAGAATTCATTTATGGCCATGTTCACCCTGAAGGGACACCCAGCCCAACCTTACAGAGCCACAGAAATGCAGGAGTCTTCTGTATACACCCAGAAGCCAGAAGGGCAGTTGTAACTTGCTGAGAACTCCACAATAAAGTATGCTCAGGCTCACAACCTCATTTGGGGGTTTTGAGATCACCAAACTAGGAAGGAAACAAAAGCTCAAAACAGCTTCTAGAGAACTCTCCACAGCTCCTGGGAGACACCAAACCAAGAGTCTGGAGATCCTGCCATCTCATCCTTCCTGTAACCAGATGTTAGCAGCATGGGGGCTGATGCAGGCTGCCTTGCCCTGCTAAGCCAGAGGACACAGAGCATTAGAAGAACTGTCAGGCACAGCTTTGTTGTGAGCAGCATGAAGGCCCTGGAGCCAGGCATCATTGAACTCAATACTCCTAAGAGTTGCTGCAGAAGGAAAGCAGGGACTAGAGATTGCTACACTAAGATTAACACATGAAAGAGGCCAGAAAACTGGGGACCTGCAGGAGAAAAGCCCTCCATATAAGAACAGGAGAGGCTGGCACCAGGTATAGGTCAGTGAAGGACTATATTCACTGTGTGGCTAGATGCTTTTTAATGCTCCTTCCACAGCTGACTAACCCACCTCCATTCTTAAGCATGCTTTCCTTTTCTTAGTAAGCTGTCTCTTTCTAACCATGGTACACTCTTTGTCATGTGACATGAGAGCCAAGAATGGGGTGCTCTCTGAGTATAGTCTTCAGCTCAGCACTAAGCTGTTTTGTTTTCCAATGCTTGCTTTCCTAGACACGCTGGGCTTTCTCCATATCTCTCTGACACCCATGCCTAACTGAAGAGGCAGGACTTTTTCCTCTTCTCCAACCCCTAGCAGCTCCAGGGGTTTTAGTTTGCCTTTGTTATTGCTTTTCTCTCATACTTTGATAAAATTGTTCTTAAGTTTCCACCTGAGCCTGCTTTTTAAATACTTTTACTGATAATGAGAAAGAGGTCTTTTTTATAATGAAGCCCTCACCCCCAACCTCTACTGTGATAAAAAAACAAACAAACAAAAAACCCTACCCCACCCAGGCTCGACACTCTCCAATCATACCACTGCGTTGGACACACAGAGGATCCAAGCTCAAGCTTGAATAAATGTTCTTTGCTTTTGCATGCAGATTTGGTCTCCCTGGTGGTCTTTGAGGGGTCCCCGGGATCTGGGAATAACACAGCCAATTTCTGATCCCACATGCTTCCTCCCCGGCTAGGTGGCCCATCACTACATGCAATCTTTGAGATAATCCATCAGGGATGAACATCCTGAACACACATAATATAGAGAAAGAGACCACAGATATAAAACTGTCTGCCACCCTCTGATGCCTGTACTTTTTATACTTGCATGTGGAGAAGTCACCAAAGTGCTTCATACTGCAATTCCGAATTCCTCTCATTCTCAACCCCCCACCAACTCTCACCACCCGCTATGCTCTGTTGCTGACATTTTGTGCTGCCTTTTGTCAAGGGAGAGGAGGCCATTAGAGATGGTGTTAAAACCAATTGTTTAGCTGGAACTCCACTTAGGTTCCACTCCTCCCTCTCCAGACCCCACCCTCAGAAAGCCTACGAAGTGGTGGCTCCATCCCTGGTGCTGCTCTCTGGAGACCCTGCCCTCAGAAAGTCCGCCAAGCAGCTGTAGCCAAGTAGCCTCCCTCAAAACTCAAGACTGTGCCTACAGGATATTTATGCTCCAGACACTAGGCCTGCCAGGTGATTTCTCTCCTGCTTTCTTCCCCCAAGAATCACCTGGGAGTTACTTTGCTAATTAAATCTGGTCTTTGATTTTTAATTCAGTTTGATTTGGCTTATTGTGTCAGTAGAGAGACCTAATATCGGGGTGTGGAAACCTTTTACCAATGACCAAAAAGTTACAGAGAATCACGAAGTCTGCAGGACTGGCTTCCTTACTGCAACTTTCTTCACAAGGACTGTGAAGTATTCGGGCATCTGTACTGGCTGGTTCTTGGGGTTCTGACTAGTGCATATTCACTATGTTCCCTTTTAAAAGAGTCCTGCCCATCACCCATCTCTCTCCCTCTTTCTTTGCCTCTGTCTGTCTGTCTCTGTCTCTCTCCCTGTCTCTCTCTTTCTCTCTCTGCTCCTATCCCCAGAGGCCACTCCCCACTCCCCTTCCTCTTTTTATGATTCCTTTTTCTAATTAAAAAACAACAACAAAAAAGAAACCCTGCTTGAACTCTGTCACATGGTGTCTTTCTCTTGAGCGCCCTTTTCTTAAGTTACAGCAAGGACAGTTTACAAAAACAGTGAAGATACCATAACGATATTGTGGAGGGGTGTGGAGAATCAAGATAGAAACTGTTGGGGACGGGGTCCCTGGAAGCCTCCTGGCTGGCAGTGAAATGATACAGGTGAGGTTAAGAATGAAACTCTGGTCAGCAAAAGTTAGTCAGTGCTGGATCAAAACGTTCGGATTCTGACACCAGGTGATTTATTTCTTAAACATTTAAACAGTAAAACTTTGGGGAAAAGTCTCCATGTGACAATAATCACAACAAAACTTCAGTCATGGCTGCATCAAAACTTCCATGCAAAGTACATCTCTTTAGCAAAGCCCCTGTGACCTTTCCCACAAGAATGGGCTCTATTGACTGAGGAACAGTGCTCATGAGTCTGTGCCTGAGGAGGAAGGGTTTGAAATAAGCATAATAGCAAATTCTTTTGCAAATTACATGGGACCTCTTTTATGAGCATGGGCTCTATTAACTGAGAGATAGTGCTCAAGATTATCAGGTATTAACATATCCATCTCCAGCCTTCTGGATGGAAAATGGGTGTCAATTTCTTCTGCTGAAGAAATAGGCTGCTTGTTTAAACGATTCTGGTTTCCAGTGCTCTCTGTAAGCTTGTGCTCTCTACAGGAAACTGTGAATGACAGACAGCATCTCAAGTCACACACAAAAAGAATTAAGATAACACACCCTGGATGGGAAGCCAGAGAGCACTCTTTCCCTCCCCTATTCACTCTTTCACAGTGATCATGAGAGTGTCTGCCTCTTCTGACCTTCAGATGGTCAGAAGAGCTGTGAGCCCTGGGAAAAGATGAAAAAACACTCATTGTTTGCTAAAGTTCCAGGCCCACAATAAGCATTAATTTATTGAATCTTTAAATGACCTTTTTAAAATTAGGCATATCTGTGTCTCTGTATGAGTGTCTTTGTGCATGTCTATGTATGTGTCTATGTCTGTGCATGTGAGCCTGTGTCTGTATGGGTGTCTCTGTGTGTGTATCTATGTGTCTTTGTATGTGTATGCATATCTATGAGTGTCTATGTCTTTGTGTGTGTGTGCTTGTGTGTCTGTGTGCTTGTTTGCCTTGTACGCTTGTATGCTTGTGTGTGTGTGTGTGCGTGTGCATGTGTGTGTGTGTGCGTGTGCATGTGTGTGTGTGTGTACCCATGTGTAAGTGCACACATACTACACCATACATGGAAGTCAGAGGGTAACCTTCAGAAGTCACACCTCCTCTTCTTCCATTTGTGTGGGCCCTGGGGATCCAACTCAGGTCGCCAAGACTGATGGCAAGCATCTTTGCCTACTAAACCAAATCCCTGGCTCTTAAGGTTATTAAGTGGACTTTTAAGGCCAGTATAATTAATCAAACACTGTAGATGAGTACACCAAGCTCAGAGAAATCTAACAAATTTCCCAGTATCACATGTGACAGAAGTGGAATCTAAATCTAGTGAGTGATACCAATGTAGCTCAGGATTGTACCACTCATGGAACTGACATGTGGGCTGAAGGCTGAACTTACACTGAGCAGTATTTGTTTTCTTTAATTGGAGTCAGCACATGGGGGTAGATGGCTAGATTTGTCAGTCTTGCAGATAATTCTCCATACTAGATCTCACCTTCTGCAGAGTTATAGCCAAGGGCAGTTGAGGTCACACAACAGCAAAGTGCTTGGTGGCTGGCACTATACCTCTATGTTTAGTTGTTGACAGCCTTTCTTTCATCCCTTGTGCTGGATAGGTTGTCACTTCCTCCTTAGTAGCTGGAAAATCAGTGAGAAAAGGTATTTGAGTGAAGCAATAACTTGCTGTAGCTTTTTCAACTCAAATTCACCATGTTCTTTGCCCAGCTGACTTGAGCCCTCCTACTCCAGGCTGGCAAGATTGGGTTATAGCTCCCTTCCACTTTCAGTCCATCAGAGAGGCAGATGAGAAGCCCCTGTGCCACACCATCACTCCTGATGTATGTGTGATGCTGTATCCTGCACACAATCTCACCCCATCCAACAGACAAACAACATATGTCAGTGTGAAAGTCAACATCCAAGCCCAAGAGGTCCACTTACTCTCCATCCTCACCTGGAGATTATATCCTTCTTGAAACACAATCCAAGCACATCCATCAAGAACATCAAGTCCCCAGCCCACGAATGTTCTACTCCATGACAGTCCTCCAGGCTTTCTGGAAAGCAGAACCAGGCATTGTCACCTTTGCTTTTCCCAGGAACAGTGAGTGCCAGGGCCTGCTTTGTCTATGCCAGGAAGGTTGGGGTGCTTGCTGTGCTTTCATGGAAATCTGAGGCCAGCTTGGAGCATTCTTGCTACACATGGCTGTAGGAAAAATCACAGAGCGTCCCTGGAATCTCAGCCTAGCTGAACAGTCACATTTGGGGTATGTGGGGCAATGCTGGCGAGGGGTTGGGATAGGACCAACAGACTTCTGTGGTGCATATTTGGGTCAAGTGTGACAAACAGTGGGAAGGGATGGGAGGGACTTGTTAGCTTGTCCCATCACCTGTAGTCTGCCTAATTGTTCATTCACTCAATTTACTGATTCTTTTGTGAGCTCCCCCCCCCCCACACACCCACGGCCATCCACCTCTCCTTTCCTTCATTGTACAGTCAGCATTGTTATCTCTAGGGAGAATTTGGGGAAGACCCATGATGTACCTATCTGTTCCTGGTAAGAGCTAAGGACTCATAAAAGCCATGTCTGTTAGCTGTTCCCTTCTTTTCTTTCCTACATAAACCCAGCAAGTATTCAGCTTGTAATTTGCCTGAGCTTCACTCATCCCTATTCAGAGTCCCATTTGAAATGATGATGGTCACTGATCACTCTTACTGAGCCTTTTCAAGTGTTAAGCAGTGCCTTAAATCATTTTACTTCTATATTATCAGAATATGGGAAGATAGGTCCTGATAATGCACTTTTGTTTTTTTCAGATAAGATATCTTAGGCATAGGGACTTCTGCAAGCTGCCTGACATCACATGGCTACTGTGAGAGAGGGTTGAGATTTGGATACAGGTCTATGGATCCAAAGCCTCCTTCTTAGTCACTGCACTATCCACACAGTGAGGAAGCATTGGCCATAGAAAACACGTGAATGTAGGCAATGCTCTTTGCTGGCTCTAATGATGGGATTTAAAACCTCCTAAAGCGGTCTCTAATGGAAACTGTTGAAGTCATTCATTCCTTACCGTCCTCATTTGTGGCCATTCTTGGAGTCAGCTATACACAGTCTCTGATGGCAGGGAAGAAACTCATTTCGTCCAGAGGAGATGAAGGTGGAATCCTATGAGAACTGTGGTAAATTGGATATTCTGGGAATAAAATCCCTTTTATTTTCTGTCTCTGGTAGATTTTATAAGGAGAGGGAGAGTTGAGCCAGAGCTCAGAGAGAAGCTGGGGTTTGCAGAAATGGAGGAGATGCTGAGTGAGAGGGCTGAGAAAAAACAGGCTGAGAAACAAGAAGAAAGAAAACTGGTAAGGGATGGAGTAGGGTGAGGGTGCTGTGTGCATGGCTGTGAGAGGAAACAAGAAAAGGCAAACAGCTAAAGCTGTTGTGGAACAAGACCTCAAGTACATGGACTTGGAAGAAGGAGAAGTGTATGAAGTTGTTCAAATCCCTCCCTTCCCTCTTCCCTTTTCTCCTTTTCCTATTTTCTCCCACTCTCACCTCTCCTTGCCTTCCCTCTTTGTACTGGACATGTTTTTGATATGATTTTACTCTGAAGTACACTGTGGTTTGAAGATTACTGTGATAAATGGAGTAGAAAACATAGCCCCACTGAGTACCCTCACAGAGGATGAAGAGACCCTGAATGCCATAAAAGCAACCCCTCTCATGCAGGGAGTCTTATAAAATGTATTCCCATATATATGCCCAGGCAGAGCAACTGCAACATGGGGTAGAGAGAAGAAGAGGAAGAGAGGAAAATGAGAGGAGGGTAAATGTCTTAATCACTGTTCTATTGCTGTGAAGAGACATCATGGCCAAGGAAACTATTATAAGAGAAAACATTTAATTGGGACTGGCTTACTATAAATTACAGGCCCAATGGAACATGAACCAAGAGACTCATTAACCACGTGGAGTTTATTAAAGGGGGGGGGAGAGAGAGAAAGAAGCAGAGAAGAGGGGCAGAGAAGGGAGAGTGAGAGGGGGCAGAGAGAGAGGAAGGGAGAGAGAGAACATGTGGAGGTGTAGCTTAAAAGGGGAAGTTTGCACATGTGTACTGAGTCCTGACGCAATCCTGTAACTCATGACATAGCCATGATGTGGTCACACAACACAGGGCTCTTTGAGCTGCCTAAGTATCTGCCTCAATGCTGTATGCATGTCCCAGCCATTGTCAGGGGGCAGGGTCAGTATAATGCTGAGGTTCCAACACCTAACAGTTTCAGAAGTTTAGTTCATTGTCATCATGGCAGAAAGCACGGCAGCATGCAGGCAGGCACTGGAGCAGCAGCTGAGAACTACATTCTGGTCTTAGACCCATTCCAAGTGACAAGCTTCCTCCAACAAGGCCACACCTCTTAATCCTTCTAATCCTTTCAAATAGTGCCACTCCCTGATAACTAAGCTTTCACATATATAAGTCTATAGGGGCCGTTCTTATCCAAATCACCACAGGAAAGAAGGAGGAATGAAGGGAAAGATTTAAAGTCACAGCTGATAAGCCACTAAGGCCAATTTTAAATACAGCATACCCCCTGAAAAGTATTTATAAATAATTCATTCAGTAAGTATAGTTAAGCCACCACCACTCAGACAGCCATGCCTGTCCAACCCAAAAGTTCTTGCCACACACACCCTCTGTGGTGGTGATTGAGCTGTGTGTTACCTTGGAGTTGGGTGATGTTAAGGGAAAAGCCACATGGCTGCCTGGAGGAGGGGAGTCCTGGGACTTCCAGTCTAACCCATCCAGAGCAACTCTGCATGTGCTAAGGTCTGGGCTTCACCTGGGACTTCCTAAGACAAACAGGGACAGCTCCTAGAGAGTGTTTTCTTCCTCTTGCCCTTCTTGTTACCATGTTACCTCAAGTCTCTGTAAAATTTATAAGCTAGTTAAAAGTCAATAGAGATATTAAAATACAATTGGTATTGATATCAAGTGTCTGAATCCCAGAAACAGTCCACACTGCTAGAAAACTACAGTGCTCTGTGCTGGTGACTGCTGCGTTAACAGTGTAGTTAGCTGAGGTTCTTTGCACTTCCCCCTCATCCATGCAGTATGAAGCCCCACATCTCATGTGTGAGCATCAGCTCCCTGCCCAAGATGTACTGCTTCCTTAACCCCGTGCTTTTTGCTCATGTCTGATTTCCTACCCAGAATGGCCATCCCAGTTTGCATCTGTGCAATCCTCCCAACAAATGTGGATCCCCTGATTGAAACACTGAGACCTGTATCACCTGGCCTGCCCTTCTGATGCTTATGCTGGCTTCCTCTGCTGCATAGTCCTGGATGAGGTGCAACTCTGGGTCTCTGTCCATGGTTCTGAATCAACAAAGCCCCACAATGGCTTTAGTTCACACATACATAGCAAATGGAAAAAAGACTGTCTCAAAATTCAAATATCTGATCCCATAGGCCTCTGTGGTTCTTTCCTGCTTCTGAGAAAGGGACCTGTGCATGCTCAAAAAAAGGAAAATGAGGACATGTTATCCCCCGCCACGCCAGTGTGTGCATGCAAACGCATGTTTCACATGTATGCACATGAACATGGATGTCAGAAGACAACCCCAGGTCTCATCCTTCAGGAGCTTCCCAATTACACCTTTTTGTTTGAGGCAGGTATCTCATTGGCCTGGAACTTTACCAAGAGGACCAGGATAGGGGACCGGTGAGCTTCATGGCTATGCCAGCCTCCACACCACACCTTGCCTTTGCTGAGACCACAAGTGCATGCGGTCTTGTAGATTACAGAGATCTAATTTGAGTCCTCATGCATCTCCTCAGCCCATGTGTCTCTCTTATCACTGATTGCCCCGCAGTGTTAGGTCATGACTTCTAAACACCCTGGTGAGGGATCAAGCTTCATCTTGCCCAGCTTTCTGGTTTTTAATGTACTGGGCAGTTTTTGTACGTAGTAGATTCTAGGATGGTCTTCTCTTAGACCATCGCAGAGTTCAGTCCCCTTGATCTTATATGCAAACATCTCCTCCACAGAGAGTACTTGTTTTTCTTATATATAAATTTTTATTTAAATTAGAAACAATCTTATTTTATATATCAATCCCAGTTTTCTCTCCTTCCCATCCTCCCATGTCCCCCATGGAAACTTTTATAAAGGAGAACATTTAATGGGGTAGCTACAGTTCAGAGGTTTAGTCCATTATCAGCATGGTGGGGACATAGCAGCATGCAGGCAGACATGTTGCTAGAAAGTAGATGAAAGTTCTATATCTTGCACAGGCAACAGGAAGTGAACTGAGACACTGGGTGTAGCTTGAGCATATATGAGACCACAAAGCCCACCCCCACACTTCCTCCAACATACCATATTTACCTCAACAAATCCACACATCCTAGTGGTGCCACTCCTTATGAGCTTATGGGGGTTAATTACATTCCAACTACCATAATCAACTATTTAATCTTTGTGTGTGTGTGTGTGTGTGTGTGTGTGTGTGTGTGTGTGTGTGTGTGTGTGTGTTGAGAGTTGAACCCCGAATTTGGTTTCTGTGAGGCAATCTCTATACCACTGAACCACATCTACAGCCTTTCATTTGCTTAACATGCCATGACATATCATTCTTTTTCTGTTTATTGCAGACCCCCTGGCTTATTTGGAAGCCCTCACCAGAATGTATGTGCAGTGGGCACAAGGCTTTGTTACCCAGTCCCTTCTCTTGTGTTTAGTGCCTAAGACAGCGCTTGCTGCTAGATAGAACTTATGCAATTTTAATAATAAACAATTCACGAGACAACTGTGATCTGCATTTTTCCTGCCCCTTCCGGAGAGAAGCAGGGTATAAGGAGGACTGGTGAGAAGATGGGTTGGGCAGGGGAAGAGAAGCAGAAGCACCATAACTACTGAATGATTGGGCTGAAGTCTCTGTTGTCAATGCCAGTCAGTCCTTGAGGCAGCCATAGCACTCTGGACCCTGCAGCACTTGACTCTCTGTAGGAGCTCTCAGTGCTAAGAAATAAACAGCATGTTTCTTATTGAGTGGATATTTCTTTGGGCCAAAGGAAAACAGCTCTGCATCATTCATATACCACAAAGACCTAGCTTAGGAGGCAGGGGTTCATAAGGACAAACACCTGGAGGTCTAATAAGTAACCCCCTTATACTGGCTCAGCTGGAAAGTTCAGTCCATAGATGGGAAAGGGGGGGGTTCTAAAGAAATTGCATCCCAGGAAGTGATGGAGCAGGAAGGTCCATTTCCAATATCTGAGCTCAAATGGAAGCCTAGGCCAGGCAAAGTGGCAGTGATGTCCACAGAGAACACCAGTGACTTGGTGGCCTCATTCTCTATCTGCCACACTGTGGGGGTTGCTTGCCACTGGATCTTAATATTATTCAGATTAGGAAGGCAGACACTGAGAATTACCAGAGAAGAAGGACATACCTGCTGCCTTTAACTCAGATCTGGCAGAAAATTATTTAAAAAAAAAAAAGCAGGAAGGAAAAAAAAAGAAATACAAAACAAAAAGTCTGCTAGGATTGAAATTATGAGTATTGGGGTCTTTGGAATGGGGAGCAGAGTTAAAGAAGCTTTCTACAAAGGAGAGGAAGGGCTGGAGGGGGCAGAGGCCAACAACTGTTTTCTATGCATTTGCTTCATTGAAATATTGAAAGAAGCCTTCAGCCATTTCATTTTGAGACTGCAGAGTCAACCTTGCAGAGTTTTGTTTCCTTGGGTATGACTCCAAAATTAAAGGGAAGCTGCTGAGCTACAAAAATGCTGCAGAGGAAGAAACATTGTGGGAGACTCAGCCCAGAACACTGTGTGATAATGGGCTCAATAAATACTAGTTAGAGGAAATCTTTCTCCAGATAAAAATTCCACTTTGAGCTCAGACAATTTCTTTCTCTTTCTTGATTTCCTTAGCTCTACAGCAACAGTTTCAGCCAACAGATGTCCTGCCCCTCTGGGGGCAAATGATCTCAAGTCGGGCCACTTAGACAACCACTTAAATCGAGCACTTATTCCTCTCACCAGTGATAGACTGCACTCTTAATTTCACAGACAATTGTACTACCAGGGAGAGAAAGAAAATCAAAGAAAGTTTGCCTATTAGTAAGCTTTGAATACAAATGACAGAAATAAAGGTGCTTTTGGGTATTGGGAAGTATCACTATCAGCCAGATGCAATCAGAATCACTTTTTCTTGTACCATGCCACAGGACCTGGTCTCTCTCATGCACTCATTCTCTCTCCTGCATATTTTCTTTTGATACTAGGCAGATGGGAACATAGTTTTATGAAAAGTAGTGTCAGCCAGGCATTCAGTGTCAGTCAATGATAGTCAGTGTCAGTCAGTCAGCGTCAGTCAGGCAGTTGGTGTTATTAGTCAGTTATTGATAGTCATTGTCAGTCAAGCAATGTCAATCATTGCCAGTCAGTGTCAACCAGGCAGTTAGTGTTAGTCAGTGTCATTGTCAGTATCAGTCAATATCAGTCAGACAGACGGTGTCAATCAGCATCAGTCAGTGTCTGTCATTGTTAGTATCACTCAGTGTCAGTTTGACAGTTGATGTTAATCAGTCATTGCCAGTTAGTGTTAGTCATGGTCAGTCATTGTCAGTCAGTGTCAGACAGAGTCAGTCAGTGTCAGTCAGAGTTAGTCAGGATCAGTCAGATAGTTGGTGTTAGTAAGTCAGTATCATCAGTCAGTGTCAGTCAGAGCCAATCAGGGTCAGGCAGTGCCAGGAAGTACCAGGCAGTGTCAGGTAATGCCAGACAGTATCATCAGTTTGCTAAGCTATAATAATGTCACAGTCTGGTTATCTTCAACAACGGACAAATATTTCTTAATGTTTAGAGCTGAACGATCTGATGAGGGCATGGTATGGTCAGATTTGGGTAAGGATTTTTCTAAGTCTACCTATGACCATCTTTTCACTGCATCCTCACACTACAGGGGGCAGAGCTGAATCTCTTCTCAGAATGGCACATGTTCCATTCATGAGGCTCTGCCTTATGACAAGTACTACCTCTAAACAGCATCAGTGTGGACTCAGGCTTCACTATGTTTTAGGAGAATGCAAGCAATCTGTCCACAACAGACAGAATAGAAACTGAGCTGACTTATTTGATCTCATGTCTGAAAATCCACAGCTGGCTCTCATTGGTCCTGATTGGTCACAGCTCATTTATGTAGCCAAAGAGCCATGGGAAAGAATAGGGTCTGAAATAATAGAACAGTTCTACATGAATGACACTGAGAAGTCTCTAAGGAAGGCCTTCCCTAAGCCCAAAGCAGGGAGCAGGCAGAAAGGTAAAGCAACAGGGACTCATCAAAGGGTAGGACAGGAGGACAGAGCAGGGAAGGGAACACCTGGCTAGCCTACTGTCTTACATTTCAGACTGAGAAATTAAGGCCAAAGGAGTTGTGGAGGGACACCTGCCTTTTTACCAAGGGAGTATGTGACTTAACAGACTATGAGAATCCTGATAAGCTCTTTTAAACACTCACCAGTAAGAGAGTGTTCATTGGGAGGAAGTGGCAAGCAATGGAGACTGTGTTGTCTCAGCAACATGGTAAAGGGAAGCTCATCAAGCTATTAAGACTCACATGCTGGGAAAACATGTGAGAAGACTGTGAGGACAGAAGGAAGGAGATGGCATACTTGGAATTATAAAAGATTTCTGATTTGCCACAGGCCTACTAAATCAGAACCCAAGGGGCAGATCCCAGAAATCTGCATTCTAACAAAACCCCTTAAAGGCTAGAGAAACTCTGTTGACCAGGTACTTCATCTCCTAAGAGCTGGATGGCTTTTACAATGGCAGAATTTGATAGGGGGATCTGTGTGTCACAAGAGCAATTGAAGACCCAAAGGATGAAAAATTATATAGAGTGAGAGAGAAACAGGTAAGGGAAAGACTACCAAAGTCCAGTTTTGAAGACTAAACAAAGTACATGACTAATTTACAAAGTAGCAACAAGAATGATCATAATAAGAACAAATATATTGTCTCTGTCACAGTTCTATTGCTGTGAAGAGATTTCATGACCAGGGCAACTCTTATAAAGGAAAACATTTAGTTGGAGTGGCTTAAAGTTTCAGAGGTTCAGTTTGTTATCGTCAAGGTGGGACACATGGTGCCATGCAGGCAGACACAGTGCTGTGAGTTCTACATCTGGATCCACAGACATCAGGAAAAGGGAGACTCTGAGCTTGGCTTAGAGTCAAAGTCCACCCGCAGTGACACACTTCCTCCTACAAGGCCACCCCCCTTAATCCTTCTCAAGTAACATCACATACTTGGTTTATTACATGCCAGTTGCTTTTTGGAGTAGTTTTCATACACTAAACCCATAAATGGTTCATAAAATCTTTCCAAAGATTCCAATGATCTTTTTATGAACCCAGTGTGATAAGTGAAGTCACAGACTCCAGACTCATGAGGCATTTGAAGAATGAACATCGTAAAAAATGGCAGAGTAGGGCACTCCCAGGAACCATCATTCCCCTGAAACAAGATTTAGGCTTGCAAGTATGTTCACAAGAGACGATTTGGAAATGCGGACATCTAATTAAAAACAACTAACAACAAAGGAAATGCTTAATGAGAAGTTTCTAGTGTTGACCAGAGACCACATGACATTTGGCTTAGCCTTGTATGATCTCAGTTTCTTCCAGCTTGACCATGGCTCTTGCTCCTGGCTGGGCATCCTGCTTGCTATTTATGACAACATTGCTGTTTATGAATCACGCTTGATTCTTTGACCTGGAAGCAGGTCCCCCAAAATTATCTTTTTTTCTCTGAGCTAGTATTTGATGGCAGGAATTGTAGTTATGATAGCCTTCGGGAGGAAGTGGGAGGGAAGTAAGCAAGCAGCAGACACAACAAAAGCTAAGGAGGAAGCCACAGGAGGAAATAGGGACCCGAATTATTTCTAGGAACAGCAGAGAATAATGAGAGCTCTAGTCTGCTGAGCTCTAGACCATTCTCACGAGGACCAGGGCTAGGGCTGGGGAGATGGCTCAGCTGTCAGGAATGCTTGCTGCTCTTTTAGAAGACCAGAATTCAGTTTCCAGCACCCACATTGGGTGGCTCTCAACAGCTTGTAATTTCAGCTCCAGGGGATCCCATGCCCTCATCTGATCTTGGCAGGCACATCACACACACACACACACACACACACACACACACACACACACACACACACACACACACACACACATTATATTTTAATTAAATAAATATAAAATAAGAAAGGCCATAGATGAGCCAGTACATGCATCCTGGCTTAATTGTGAACTTTTGTAAGGACGTAAGGATGAAGACAAAATTACAGATGACTGGGCTAAACATTGAATGCCTCAGCTCATATGCAATCTGCCAAGACTGAAAATTGCACAGGATATATTTTGATTTATTTTTAGTTCTAGGAATTTAGAGAACTATTTCTCAGGTTGCTGGGCAGCTGACAAGGTAATGAAAAGGAAAGGCGCATGGCCACACATGACAAGAAATCCAACAAGGATCACTTGCAATATTGTTTGGAAAAGTCATAAAGTAAATGGATGCCAGCAGCCCACAGCATGAAGCAGCAAATCATGAAGGAAGAGGAGACTCAGACCCCAGTGATAAGTATGGGGAAAACTTATGAGCTTGTGAGCACACTAAGAAAGAGAAAGATGTGGTTCATTCTCATGAAAATAAAACAGTGAAGTGACAGGCACTCCAGGGAAGCACAGATACTAACTAGGCTTATCAGGGAGCAGCTTCAATCAGTCTTCTTAACTGTGCTCAGACAACTCAAGTGAGCCACAGGAAAAGAATAAAATGAAGGCAGGATGCTGATATCCTTATACAGAGAAGATCAGCAAGCAGAGGGGCACTGAAGGGAGACAAAAATGTGTAATAACTAAAGTTAAAATTTCACCAGACAAGTTCAGCAGGCTTCAAAGGTAAGTCACTTTAAGAAAGTTTTATTAAAATTTCCAGTAGAAAAAAATAATAAATACAACTGCACAGAGCCAGGGGTACCCACTGAACTTCAAGAAGTTTTCTAGAAAGAGAAAGAAAAATATTTGAAAAAAAATCACAGTCCAGATTTCACAAACATGATTGAAGACATGAAACCACACATCCAAGTCCAGTGACCCATGATAGAATTGCCTAAAAGCCTCTACATGAGATGCACAGCTGTCAAATTGTCAGAGAACAAAGACAGTCCTGGAAGGTGCTGGGGAGAGCCACTGGTCTTGTACATATTGTCCTCAGTAAAATCAGCAGTGGTTTCTCATTAGAAACCAGAGGTTTCAGACAGTGACAATTCACTTAAAGCATTAAGAGAAAGCAAAAGGAAAGGGATAGCAAGATGACTGCTGAGAAGTATGTGCTGCCTGAACATGAGACCAAAGTTTGGTGTTATGGTGGAAGTTCCACCCAAGTCTCCTCCCCTAACTCTCTCCAAACCCTGCTGCAGCTCAGACAGCCCTCCAAATGATAACCCCTCCCCCAGAGATGCTCAAGACCACTCCCACAGGATATTTAAACTGCCTCCTAGAAAATAGACTGGTGGTTTTTCTGGTCTCCCTTTTCCATTTCCTCTCTGGGAGACTGAAAGGTCATTTGGGAGTGCTGTATCCATTAAATATAGGCTTTTTTTCTAATTTGGTTTGATTTGGTCTGATTTGGATTGCTGCATTGGCAGAGAGGCTTATCGGGTGCAGAAACTTTTCAGTTATAATGATTGAATGGTGAAAGCTTTTCAAATGTATGCTCCCATGAGGGCTGTATTCAGGGGCCTCTGGCTCAGCTCTTGCTTTCCTCCCCGAATCTATGAGCTTCTCATAGGGTGGTTCATGGCTCTGCTTGTAGCTGTGTGCATACAGCTCCCCCATCCCCTCACACACAGCTTGCTATCACTTGTCCCATGGTAACACTCGCCATACTGACTTTAAAAGACCTTTTGTTCAGAAAGGCCCAGAGTTCAGTCCCCACCACATTTATGTGGGTTTTGGTTAGCTTGAGCTCATGAATTATAAATTATGGATGAACTTAATTCAGGAATCGCAGAGCAAGGAGTGTCTGGGAAGAAGTTGATCATTAAGCATAAATACATGGGATGCTGCTATTTATATATTTTCTCCTAGTGGAAGAGATTTTAGAGAGAAACAACATGAGGCTGCTCAGGCATGGGGAAACATTTCTATGAGATATTAAGACCTTGAGTCTTATCAGGAAATGTGTCCACTTTAGCCTGTGGGTCCCGAGGCACAGCTGATATCAGTTTGGGAACATGAAAGATATCAGGACTGGAGTTCTGAATTAATAAAGACTTGGTCCTGTGTGGCTGGCCAAGGAAATTAAAGCCTGGTTTGGCCAGTCTGTCTCCCATAAGGATTTGTCCTAAAAATCTGATTTCATTTTCAATGCAGGAATCTTAGGAGGACTTTGGGATAAGGAAGAAGGATGTTTTTTTTCTGGCCAGTTGTAACCTATGAGGAAGAGAAAATAAGGAGCAGAATCTATGCACACATATGTGTGAAAGAGGGGAAAAGACTGTATTCATGTCCCTCTCTGTGTGTCTTTCTGTGTCACTCTCTGTCACTGTCTCTCTGTCTCTGTCTCTCTCTCCCACACCACAAATGTGCAGAATACAGGAATAATAGCCACCAGGAGGAAATTGACACTTATGAAATTGCTCAGGCCTCATCCAGACCTAGATCCACATGCAGACACATGGTGGCAGAAACTGAGGCAGGAGGTGAGGTTATTGAGATACAGAGAAAGAAAGGATGAGGGCAGACTGTGGCAGGCCATTAACTCAACAGACCTTGACTGAACATGTTAGTTCTGACTGAAGAACTTAGTCTGGAGCAGATGACCTGGGTTCAAATCCCAGTTTTGCCACCTACTTAGAGTGTGGCCTTGGGCAAGTGTCTGGAACTGTATGCCTCTGGCTCCTCTTCTATAAACTAGGTCTAATAATCACAATTAGAAAGGGATGATGGTCCATCTTCATTGTCAGCCTGGCCACATTTAGAATCACCATGGAAACACACTTTTGGGTGTGTCCACGAGGTTGTCAGGAGGAAGTTTTGACTGAGGAGGACTCACCCCCGAATGTGAGCAGCAGCATTCGATGGCTGCGACCCTGAACTGAGTAGAGGAGAAAGCAGGCTGAGCTCTGGCGTTCATCTGAACCTGCTTCCTAACTGCTGACTCGGTGTGGCAAGCCATGCTTTTGCTGTCACCATGGACTGTGTACCCCTGAACTGCATACCAAAATAAACCCTCCCTTCCTTGAGTCACTTTTGCCTCACATTTCATCACAGCAAGAAGGAGCTCAGAGGTGTGAAGAACTGAGAGCTTTCCTGGCATGCTGCCCCACAGGTGTGACATGTGCCTGTCATTGCTACTTTGCATGCTGGTCATGGCTGTTTTGTAAGTATCAGCTACCCCTGTTGAGGTAGCAGCAAGTTTGAGCCATGAGTGACTCTTATTCTACAGTGACTTCCCTACACCATCATTCTCTAAGAAGAACCTTGTGTTGGCCACAAGAAGCAAGCAGCTATGACAACAGCATGGTCCTTGTCGCTGTGGAGACAAGGGAATCACGGGAGATTCAGAGACATGTGGCATCCCTTCCTCTAACTTTTCTTGTCTCCTGCTCGTGTCCTTGGCTTCCACACCCTTAAAATCCTCCTCAGACCCCTTCAGCAAACTATAAGACTCAAGAGGTTAGGATGCCTTGGTGAGCTGCCATCTCCCAAGGCAAGATGATTTTGCTGGACCTGGGTAACTTAGGCCTTGGCCCCAAGCTTGGAAGATCCCCAGATGTTTTAGTCAGCCAGCCTTGGAATTCAGTCTTGTTTAAAATATAACAAATCCTTTCTTTGGTCTGGGTTCATGTCTTTTTTGTCCCAGCTGCTTTTTGTGGTTTCCATGGAGATGAAGACTTCTGGCTGGGACCATCCCTGTAGCAATGTTAAGGAGATTAATAGGCTCCCTCATCCTGTTCTGTTCATTTCTCACTTTGGGTTCAGTGAAAAGCTCACAACTCCACCTCCTCATTTTCCTGGTAAGAGGGTGGGGACCTGTCTCACTATGTTGGGAGGCAATATAGCAGGAATTAATTTGATTTGTGGGTCATTGCTCTGCAGTGTGTCAACATACATTGGCTTGGAGTGAAACACATGGAAGCACTCATGACTCATGTAAACACTGATGATGGATAAAAGTACCGGCTCTCCAGGATCCTTCACTGATGACAATCCTGGGGCCCAGGGTGGGCTGTTACCTTTATTTCAGCACTGTGACAACCATGCTGCAGACTCTTTGTGTCCTAAAGCTAACTGTGGTCATTTATCCTTCTGGAGGTTCAGTCTGTGTGTCCAAAGCCACAGATCTACACAGGTGGGGAGGCATCATAGGCAGACTTAGTGGTTGAGGAAGGAAGGGTTTGGAAAACCAAGTTTGGGTTGTATAGTACATTGCCTAGCCTTAGCAAACTCAGGGCTCTGACACGCATGTATATAGCTGTCTTGGTGAGCGAGCCTTGGAGAACTAACGTGTCAGCATCCCACACTTACTTCCATAATTATATTTTATATTTTATTTTTTTTAATTATTTTGGAGGAACAGAGTTTCTTTGCAGCTAAGGTTGGCCTTGAACTTGTTACTATTCTCTAATCTTCTTGTCCTAAGTGAGAAAAGATGGAATCCTCTATTATTGTAAAAAGCAGTTTTATTAAGGTACAATTTACATGTAGCAAGATCCGTTTTGCTTGGTGCTTTTGATAAACACATTCACAGAGCTGTCAGCATAACCAAGGTTCAACACAGCCTCACACCTGTCTCCAAATTCTCCCATGCCCTCCTGTGATCCCCCTCTCCCTCTGACCTCACATCCATTGCTGTGTTTTCTATCCTTGTGGATTTTTCTTTTCTTTTTCAGAACACCATATAATATATTAGTTTGAATAGGGCTTCTCTTTCTTCCTCAAGCCTTTGAGATGGTAATCACTTTTAAAAGAGGGCAGGTTTGCTTTGGCTTCCAGCTTCAGAAGTTTCGAGGATGGCTAGCATGGCCTGATGAGAAATAGCTTGTCATCAGGAGGCTGTGGAGGAGGAAGCTGAGCTCCCTATGGAAACTAAGAAGCAAAGGGAGAAGAGGGGGCCAGGGTACCCATATCACTGTCAAAGGCACACCCCTGTGTGACTTGAAAAGTTCCATGTAGCCCTACGTCCTAAAGTGCTCACACCCACAAAGGTGCCACAGGCTGGAGAGTGAGTTCTGCAAGACTTTCAGCAGTTGTCTGAGCTGGTATGAGTCTCTAGAGTTCACAGCGATGCCTCACGGCCAGGATAACCATTGCTTCATAGATGAGATTCCAAAAGCCTCAAAGACAATTCAGGATCCATTAGATCAAGAGAAGCTTGGTTCTAAGACTCTGCTGTCTCTCTAGCAATGCTGATACTGAGGATGTACTTTCCCCTTATCCACCAGCTCAGGGAGGTGAGGACAAAAGAGGATGGGGGGGCAAAGAGGAGGATGAATCAGATAGTCCCAACCCTCAGAGCCAGAAGTGAGGCCCTCTCTCCCTCCCCATGAAAGGCTCTGGGTGTGCTTCCAAGCATTCTTGTTATTTCGTATGATCAAATCACTGACCTGGAAGAAGGCTTTCCAAGGAAGAGCTGAGGAAGGCAACTGAGTGACTTAGTAAGCTCTTTGTATGAGACCTTCTGAGCCAGGAAAAAAGCAGGAGTGTGTGCCAGAAGGAGCGGTGTCTCACTTTCCTTTTAATAACATTTAATTAATTAATTTACTATGGTGCATGCAGGCATGATAGGGTGGAGGTCACTTGCCATGGCCTGTGTATGGTGGTCAGAGGGCAAGTCTGTAAAACCAGTTCCTTCCTTCCATCTTTATGAGGATTTGAGGGCTTGAACTCATGTGGTCAGGCTTGCATGGCAAGTACTTTACCTGCTGAGCCTTCTTGATGGCTCTTTAATAGCATGTTAAAAATCAATGTACTTAAGATTCCAGTTGCACACTCCTAACTCATTATCACAGAACAAATGGCTCTACAGTGCACTAACTGAAAAATATATTTATTACATTATAGTTCCTGGGGTTAGGAATCTAGGTCCAGCCCTACTGGGTTAAAATGGCTTAAGGTTTCTCACAAGATTGCAACCAGGATACCACTGAGAACTGTGACCTCATCTCAAGGCTCAAGTTTCATTCCAGGCTTAGGCGCTTGCTGGTTGCTGTCCAGAGGCACCAATTCCCGATGTGGGTCTCTATAGGATGCTCACAGCAAGCAGATACAGAGAGAGCAAAGAAGGCAATGGCAGAGGGAGAGCCTGTCTGTAATTTCATCCCAGAAGGGGCAAGTCATCCATTTTGCTGCATTTGACCACTGGAAGTGAGTCACCAAGTCTAGCTCACATTGCAGGGGTGAGACATTACACCAAGATATGGCTGCCAGGGTCATTTAGATGCCATCTCCTACCTGGTTTAATACACAGACCTTGAGATGTACGGATCTCGAATTCTCAGGTGGGGGGCTTTTGACAGTTTGCACCATGTGGCGTCACTCAAAGTGGAGTAGAAGATTTCCATGCCTTTAGGTTTCCTCACACTTGCTGTCCCCTTGAGATCTCCACCATTCTCTCCTATGCACTGCCAACCCCTACTTCTCCTCCGCCTCCTTATTTTTCTTCATCCTTCCTCTCTTCCTCCATGGTCCTTCTGATATGGGTTCATATGGATCCTTATTATAAAGACACATTTGTACTCCATTTTGTAGATAGGAACTGTCATGGGCTTGTTATTACCAGCCCTATGGAGTAAGATGAGGGATTCAGCCAGTAACAGACCTTCTGGGTCTAGGAAATGGTGGTCCTCTCTTGAGTCGAACTTCATTTCAATGAGCATGTCTTGTTATGCTACTCAGGTAAATTAGGATTCTAAACTACGCTTCCACCACTTCCTAGCATGAGCCCAAACTTCAGACTCACCTGGAAACATCCTTTCCCAGACATGCCTTGCTTATTACTTTCCAGGTGCCCTGTGCCCTCTCTGCCCCTTCTTCTTCTCTGAAGCTCTACGCCTTCCTCTAAAGCTCAAAACAAAGGGCTGTGACACCATCCATCTCTAAACACATCCCCACCAAACTCTTGTCTTGTTGGTTTGTTTTTGGAGACTTTGTAGCCTAGGATATCCTCTAACCTGCAACCCTCCTGCCTTAGCCTCTCAAGTGCTAGGATGATGGGCATACATCATCTGACTTGGCTCCTATTTAAACACGGTGACACTAGGTGACTACCTAGTCACCTTTGTGTCCCTTTTGTCCTGTGCCTACGATATGAGGCACACTGTGTTTAGTCTTCGTGGCCCTGCACAGTTATAATTAGGTAATAGTTTGGTGATTGTTGTGTTTTGTTTCTTTCCACCATTTGTCTAATTCTTGTCTCTGCCATTCCCAGTGCCTGGCACACACTGAGCATTCTATACAATGCTGTTGGGAGAAGGATGCAAGTGAGTCCTCTCCCTGAGAAGAGACCAGGGAAATGGCAATGTTTCTAGACCAGATACTGAATCAGAAAGAGGACAGCTTGGGAACCCGGTGAACTCTACAAATACCAAGTGTAGATCATAGCAATATGTCCATGTGGGTATCATGGCCTTGGCAAGTGTAAGATCGTCACAGCTAGGAGAACTGCTGAGGGGCTTATGGGTTCTCCCTTTACTCTGCAACTTTTCTGAACATTTAAAATTATTCTAGGCAAAAGGGTGTGTGTGTGTGTGTGTGTGTGTGTGTGTGTGTGTGTGTGTGTGTGTGTTATACATTATGTGTCCATGTCTGTAAGCTGTACATGAGAATGTGGAAGCTAGCTGTTGACACTAAGTGTCTTCCTTCTGTTGTTCTATATTTTCTATTTTGAGACCAGATCTTTCACTAACTCTGGAGTGTACTGATTGGCTGCTAAGCACCAGTGCACTGGAGGTTACAGGTGCTTGCTGACATGCTGGGCTTTTCCATGGGTTCTGGAGATGCCTTCAGATCATGTCTCTGCTGCAGGTACTTTTCTCACAGAGCCATCTCTATGTCCCTGGTTATTTGGTTTTATTTTTAAAGTGCTTGGTTGTACCCTCTGACATGAACAGAGAGGTTCTAATAGAGAGCTACCATTAGTCCTAGGGGATAATAACAGCCAGATGGACTCAGAGAGATCAGAACTCTGGGCCTGGTAGACTTAGGGTTGACATTTAAACCTCTGGGTATCTGTTCTTGTAATGTATGGAAGGCAAATTATTGGGGCCTGGACTTACAAGAGTTGGTTGGATATCAAGACCCTAAAGTCAGGGCTGGAGAGATGGCTCAGAGGTTAAGAGCACTGACTGCTCTTCCAGAGGTCCTGAGTTCAATTCCCAGCAAGCACATGGTGGCTCACAACCACCCATTATGAGGTCTGGCCTCTGAGAGCACCTGCATTCATGTGCACACACCTCCCCAGCATACACACATGCAAAAACATACACATAATTAAAAGTTAAAAAATCTAAAGTGCACCATCAGATGCTCAGGATGCTGAATTAATTATAGTAACCATTGTTATTATTGCCCTCCCCTTGAGCTCCAAAGCGTACATCCAATCCTTCTTGCTGATCTAACTGGTCCCAATGTTATACAGAGATGCTAAGGATGTAAGAAGGAAAAGATTTTAAAACACCCTCTATGTGATGATCTAGTTTCCCTTCTGTCACTGTGATAAATCACCCTGACCAAAAATGACATGGGGAGAAAGGTTTATTTGACATACAATTCCATGGCACAGTCCATCACTAAGGGACATCAAAGCAGGAACTTGAAAGTAGACATACTTGCAATTCCACAAAACATTATCTCTGAACATGTAACTTACTTCACAGCCAAGGAAGAGCATCATGAACCAAGGAAGATGCTGCTTTACAACTCACAGAGAGGCTTATACTCATTTAGCTTTCTTATACAGTTCAGGACCACCTGCCTAGGGAATGTTGCTCCCCACAGTTGGCTGGGAACTTCCACATCAATCCTGCATAGACATGCCCATAGGCCAATAATTTACCTGAAATTCTCTTCCTAGATAATTCTAGGTTGTGTCAAATTGGCAGTTGAAGTTAGCCAGGACATGGGATAACAGGACATATCATCTAACTTAACCTAGAAGAACACAGTGTTCCTTAATCCTGGAAATGCAAGTTCTTCTACTGTTAGACCCTGAACAAGTCTTACTCAAGGGGTAAAATACTTCATTGGCTCCCCTCCTCAGGTGGGAGCAAGATTTCCTCTGGCAAAGAGTCTGCAGGTGCCCCACCCTCTTGATTCTACTGCTGTATAAGCCTCTTGTAATGAGAGTATCTTTGGTCTTTCAAAGCTAACCAGAATCATCCCTCTTTTATGACATCAGTCCTTCCCACCTCCAGGGTCCTTTGATATTTTCTTCTCAGGAAAGAACTTATGAGTTAGAATAGAATCATCAACCAGTGGGGTAGTAGGCAGATGAGATACTGCCTTTAAGATGGGTATTTTCAATCTTGACTTAATGTCAGACTCATCTGGGAAGCTCTGAAAACTCATAACATCCAAATACAACCCCATGAAGTCAGACCCACTAAATCATACTCTTGGGAAGGAGGCTGTGGTAATTACATTTTCAGGAAATTCCTCTTCCTGTCTTTTATGTGAAGCCAATGTTAAGAATCACACTTCCAAGGAGAGCCTCACGCTGGCTGCTCAGCAGTACAGCCATTCTTGAGCATCAGCCCAATACCTGATGCCAGTCTCTTGTGCTGATTGCTGCAATGAATGCCTTAGCCATGACCTGTTCTCACTCAGCTCCCACATTTGTCCTTCCAGGCATCTGGTAACTGAACTGATTTTCCTCTGTAATCCTGGCTTGACCTCTCACCCTGCCATGCTCCCCAGGGCCTTCATCTTCATCTTTCCTTGATCCTCCTAAAGACTCACCTGACTCTCAAATTAGTTCAGGAAATTCTCTTCTTTAGGAGATTTCAAACTGACTAAAGTCAGGGCTGTAGTCTATTTCCTGGAAGGAGTAGCATACTGTTGCACACATGGTAGTTAGAAACTTTATGTCTTTATAAAAAATGGATATGTCTATAAAACCACCTATAAAAAAATAGAAGACAATGTAAAATTTATAGACATATGAATTACCATTGTATTTGAAAGGAGATATTTGAAGTGATCTACATAAAGTGCCCTAAATGATATGGGAAAACAACAAATGATCTGGAAACAACAAGATGGAAAGTATTGTTGGATTAATTGAAAAAAGTGTGGCAACCACACCAGTGCAGTCTACTATTTAGCTGAGTGACTGACCATGAGACTAAAAATTCTCTAGAGTGTCATGTATGAGAGAGTGCTGAGTGACTGGCTTTGATCACTATTAATTGCAATCTGTGCTTAGGAAATGATTACTTTCAGCAGTGGTTTTCCCGAGGCCAGTTATCATAAGAATTTCATGTCAATATGACCTACCAGAAAATAAAGGTATGTGAGTCACTCACAGCACCAATGTAGTGATTTAGGACTCTACCAGATGTATTAGGAAGCATGGGGATCTAAGGTCAGGTCAGTGTTCGATTTCCTCTGTGAAAGATGTATGTGATAGGGTTGGCTCTCCCTCCTACCCCATCCTGCCAGGATCTTCTGAGAAGATGGAAAAGACCTGTTGTTCTAGACTTATGTCAGGTAAGTGGCTTGATCTGCTACTCAGCAGGATGGAAGACACATGTGTAGTGTCTTGTCGTCAAAGAAAAGAATGATTCTTGGATGCAATAGTATTGCCAGGGCAGAGAGAACTCACAAGTCCCAGATCTGTGTAGTCCCTTCCTCTAAAAATGAAGTCATGCCAGAAATGGAAGGACCAACTTAGCTAGAGGACGTAGACATCTAAAGGGGAACAGTTTCAGGACAGCTCAGATTCACCTGAGTGACCATGCACTTTTCCTAGCAAGATATTTCTTACCATGATGGAAGAGGATGAAACTGTGGAACCTTTGTTGGTACCTCAGAGAAAGTAGGTAGAAGAGAATTCAAGACCAGATAGGTCATTGCTTCTTCTCATTGTAGCTGGCATGATGTAAGATTCTGTCAGCTGTGCAATACAATTTCACCTTTCTCTCTCATACAGTTTACGTGGATGGCATGCCCAGCGTCCTTCCACATCAACATGCAGCGACCCACACATGTTCCAAATGGGACTCCACACTCCTCATGAGACTCTGAGCTTTCCCCCTTCAAATAGTAGATAGAGTCAGAGACATTAACAAAGGTCCATCTCCCTGTGTCTGCCCAGAAGCAATACATGTTCCTTCTTGTCATTCATCGGCAAGAGCTTAGCCACGTGATCACATATACCTACAGGAACTTCAGGAAATGTGGCTTAGTTCTGCACCCAGGAAGACAGGAAATTGGGTTCAATTTGATAAGGCAACAAGACAAAATTATCAAACTAGCTGAGAGAAAGAAAAATCAATAAAAATGAAACATCCCAAATTTGCTTCAAAAATCCCTGTTTGCTTCAAACTAGCTGGTTAAGATGGTCTTTAAGTATTTTATTCAGATCTAGGTGTCATTGAAATATTGAAGGGCACGAAACACATGTGGCAGGATCTAACCTATAATGTAACAGTGAGGCAGTCTTTGGGGGCCTGGAACTGTGTAGTGTATAGACCTTGATCTGGTTAGTGTGTGAATGAGTGGGTCTCTGATTCTTGTGCCTGTTTGGGGGACTCTTTTCCTTATGTTGGGTTGCTTGGTCTAGACTAGATGTGATGGTTTTTGTCTTATGTTATTATATTTAATTTTGCCATGTGTGGTTGTTATCTCCTAGAAGTCTGTTCTTTTCTAATGAGAGACAGAAAGGGAGGGGCAGGCAGATCTCTGTGAGTTCAAGGCCAGCCTGGTCTCCAGAGAGAGTCAGGATAGGCTCCAAAGTTACACAGAAAAACCCTGTCTCGAAAAACCAAAAAAAAAAAAAAACCAAAAAAAAAACCCCAACTCCAGTCTCTTCTCAAGCTGGGGCGGGCGGGGGGGGGGGAGAGGGGAGGCGTGCTTAAATCCTCGGAAGTGGAAGAGTTTTCCTCAGAACTGTTGTGGAGTGTGTCCTTAGCAGGGCTTGAACTTGTTGAGCCTGCTTTCAGGAGACAAAAGCCTACAAGGCCTTTGTTTTAAGCTGGCAGACTTTTGCCTCAAGTTAGGAGGTGAGGAAGAAGTCAGTTGGAAATTCATCACTTTTATCACCTAGCCATGGGCTCTCTTTCTATCTGCCTATCTACCAGAAGTCTGTCTGAATACTGATCTCTCATTCCTCCTCTCAGAGGTCACACTAACTATTGTCAGAGGGTTGGGGGTGGTGACTACCCTTAGCTGCTTTGAGCTGACAAAGATACAAAGATTCCACAAGGGAGGGGCAGCAGTCAGAATGGCTCAGAGGAGAGTCTTAAGAGGCCACATGAAACCCAAATGATGGTGATGGTCCACAGCACAGGACAGCCACTTGGTGATGGCTCAGTATCTCTAAAGCTTGTCACATGAGTGAGGGAGCATCTGTAACATATAAACAGGAAAAAGAAAGGAGACTGTTAGTAGTGCCACAGTTCCTATTGAGAGCACAGTTAGAAAAATAGCTCGGGCAGTTTGCCCTTATTAGAGGAAGGGAATAGGAGAGAAAACCATTCTAAGAATCCCCGGCAGGCTTTGTCATAGATATCAGGAGATTGAGGATTTTTCTTTTTTTTTTTTTTTTTTTTCTTTGCTCTAGGTCTAAAATCCATATTTGAGTGAGTACATACCATGTTTGTCTTTTTGTGACTGGGTTACCTCACTCAGGATGGTTTCTTCTAGTGCCATCCATTTGCCTGCAAATTTCAAGATTCCATTGTTTTTCCCAAACTGGGAACTACCCAAATATTCATCAGGAGTGGAATATATAATGAATCTTGGTATGAATTATATATGTGTAGTACTTGCAGTGTGACTTTCCAACAAAAAGTGGAAATTAACAAAGTTTGGCTGTATACAACAACACAGATGGGCTTGCCACTGGAACATGATCCCAGGCAGGTAGACACCAAAGAGTGGTCAATGCTTGAGAACAACAAAAGGAACAATGGAGCAAGGATGCTGATTGCAGATTTCCAACATGTGTGGGGGTGACTGAGATTCAGACAGTATGTTTCCTGGGGTAGAGAGGCCAATTATGGCACTGACAGCTGGTTACAGGTGTGTGTTTGTTTTCAGACACTGAAACAAAATGACCATGTATGCTTTTTTTCCCCACTGAGTGTATTAAGACAAAGCCCATCAAATAAAAATAAAAATTCAAAGGGCCTTGAAACCAGACCATGCCATGCAGCTCCTTAAAACTTTATTTATAAATTATTTATGAAGTTCACATTGTGTCCAAGATCTCAGAAATCTAAGACAGAGAATCCCTAACCTTGAGCAAACAATACTGTGGTCAGAGACAAGGCAAACTATCTGAAAACTTGCAGTGGTGAACAGTGGCTGGCCCTCGATGTGAAAGTTGTTTAGTAAGGCAGAATTTAATAAGGAGCGTGTGGGAAGGGAACAACACTAACCAAAGGCCCGTGAGCAGCACTAAGAGTTTTATGTATCCATATAGTAACCCTAAATGTAGTACTACCTTATATCCCTGTAAACATTGCAGCTCAGAAGAAAAGGTATCCCAGCAGTTCAGAACCAAGAAATACTACAAAGTCACTGTAAACATAGCAGCTTAGAGCCTTGCTCCATGGAAAGGTTTCCCCAGAGTGTAGCAACTCTGCTCTGGCAGGGGAGGGTTTCCCCAGAGAAGCAGCAAACTGAACAGAGTACAGAGCTTATATAGGGTTTCTTGGGTGGGGGCAGGGCATGGAGCTTTCCAGGGTGGCTTGGGATTGGTGAGCTTTTGTAGCCTGGGTCTGGGGCAAGCTCAGGGATTGTTGGGATTCTGTGCTCAGGGTTTGGTGGGATTTTGTGTTCATGGTCTTCAGGGATTGGTGGGATTCCTTCTGCAGCTTGACTTTGGGGCAAGCTCAAGGATTGGTGCAATTTCAAGCCTTGATCCTGGGGTCAAACCCAGCTCAGGGTGTTTTTCCTTGGTCCAGGTCTTGGGTCTCATCAGGGGCAGGATGTTCTTTCCTTGACCCTTTTCACCCTATATTTCCCATTTTACCAATGAAGATACTGAGACCAGGACTAGACACTAGGCATTGCCTCATCCTGCCCTGCTATATATAACCTACTTCCCATCTGTCTGTCACAATAACTTTTGCTTTCCATAGACTTGTTCCAGGATTTCTTATGTAGGACTTTGCAGCCATTGTTCTCTCTGCTGGGACCCTCTTCTTCTAAGCCTTGTTCCCTTCCTTTCATTGCTCCCTTTGCTCCGATGCTTCCCTTGGGCCCTTCATAATAGACACACTCTACTACAGGTTCTCAAATCTAAACTATAGGTTCTCAAATCTAAGTGCAGTGCTGGCAGGGACCATGTTGGTAAGTGTTTGTCTCTATTGTCCCATTACACAGCATAGCAACACATAAGGGACATATAATAAAACAACTCCTGAATAAATCTTTTAAATGCCTACCATGAACAATTCCTATGCTATTCAGTGGTGCAAAAATTTAAGCAATAGCTACATATAAATGATGCAGTCATTTATTATAGTTCCAGTTAATTAGTACAAATGCTGCCTATTCTTCAAAGCAAGGCAGATCTGTTTTCATAACTCACACAAAGCCTTTGTGTCAAAATACAAATAATACATTTTAAACATCTAGGTGTACAGTTGGTGCAGTCTCCAGCCTGTTTCTTCTTCTCCTATGATTTCTTACTGGAGTAGGAAAAGAGGCTTTGAGTTTATTGCTTAAAGGTTTTCAGGATGAAGAAGACCTTGGTTGCCCTGCCAACCTCTTTGTTTTCTCATTTCCTTGAGACAGAACAGTCTCAAGGAGGTAAACAGTGGGGGAAGAAGGAGGACCGAAAGCCTCATGCACATCTGTGTGCCTGCAGAGTGTACTTGTCACAATTATGTCTTTCCAATTATTGCTTTTCCCAGAAGCGGGCTGGGGTACCATACCAGAAAATCTCCTCTTCCATCTGATTGTTCAAAATACCCAGAGGAACACTGTCTTCATCAGGCTCTTACTTCCCCTGTGCTTTATAGATGCAGCTCAGAGGTTCTTGTTCTCTTCCCAAGAGAATCCCTTTTGGAAGGGTGTCACTCACAGAAGTCATGACAAGTTGGTGGTTTTGGCAGTCTCTGAATATTGCCAAAGTCAGTTCAAGTGACAGAAATTTAACTTCTTAATTGTTTTATATTTGGCAATTGTTTGTCATTTCTCTTGCACCTTATAACTCCTCAAACTAAAATGCAGCTCCCAGAGGTGCAATTCTTTTCATGGTTCTATCCCTAGTAACAGTAAGGCTGGGCTCAACGAATAACAGAGCAGTGCTAAGCATGGATCTGTGAAGCTGCAGGGCTTAGCTTACCTGTGAAATAGCCATGAACAGTCACCCACAAACATGGGCCTCATCTCAGCTGTCAGTTACCAGCAGGAAATCAAAAGGGAGACAAAGAAACAAGTTAAATAGAGTCATAAAGGTTCTGCCACTTAAATCAAGACTGAGAAATCATACAGGAATAACAATTGTTTAACAAGTAATTATGAAAGGAGACTGTAAGAGTTACAGCTCTGAAGAAAAGGGCATCCACAACACATATGTTACAGCTCTGAGGGGAAAGGTATCCTGCTAGTTTGGAGTCAAAGAATACCACAGTTAGACTGCATAGCAAAGCTCAGGTAAGAGATTAAAAGAGAAAAACACAGGAGGGTGGCTGCCTCTGCTTGGGAGAGAAGCATCGAAGAACTGAGTGAGAAGCAGATTTTATGCAGGGTTTCTTGGGGGCAGAGTTTTCTAGGGTAGGGATTGGTGAGATTTCTTGTTCTGAGATCAGGGATTAGTGAGTTTTCAAATCCTGAGCTTGGGCTTTTATTGTGCACAGAGAAGGAGATGAAAGATAAATTTCTAGATTGAATAAGATATGAACCATAAGAACAAATCCATCTTAAGCTGTGGGGGTAAATTGCTTGCTATGTGAAAATGAAGGCCTAAGTTTGGCCTGTAATCCCAATACTGGGGAGCAGGAGACAGATGGATCCTGGGAGTTTGCTGACCAGCCAGCAAATTGGCAAGCTCCAGGTTCAATGAGAGATCCTGTACCAAAAAAATGTGTAAACATATAAGCTGACTATATCATAAAGGTTTTTCCAGTGCAAGGGCATCTTGATAGTTAGGAGTCAAGTAATACCAAAAAGTCACACCATACAACAAACCTCACATGAGAGATTTATTGGGGAGAAAAGAGTGGCAGCCACCTCTGAATAGGAAGAGAGACAGCAGAGGACTGGGAAAGGGGGGAGGGGTCTTTTCTAGGGCTTTTGGAGCCCATGCAGTGAGCTAATAGACAAGTACAGCTCAGCTGGAAGTATTGTATCACCATTAATGCTGAGTGTGTAGTGGAGAGGACTCCCAAGCCTCAGAGCTCCGGGACATGTCAGGGTCAGAGTGTTCTTTTCTTGGTCCCTTTCCCCCTATATTCCTCCCTTTTTTGTTTACTGTCATGAAATATTATTTTAAGATGTGTTACATTTGTTTATGCTGTGGAATATTTGTTTAATAATGCAAAGATGTGTTGCATTCCTTTATGTTGTTTAACTCTGTGAAGTTGTGTTACTTTGCCTGTGTAAAATACCTAATTGGTCTAGTAAAGAGCTGAATGCCCAATAGCTAGGCAGGAGAAAGGACAGGTCAGGTTGGCAGGCTGAGAGAATAAATAAGAGGAGAAATCTGGGAAGGAAAAAATCAAGGAGCAAGAAAAGAAGGAGCCAGCCACATAGCCAGACACAGAATAAAAAGGGAAGACAAGCTATACAGAAATAGAGTAAGATAAAAGGCAAAATGTAGATGGACAATTTAAGGCAAGAAAAGCTGGGCATTCATAAGAAAGAATCAGTCTCCACATGTGTTTTTTATTTGGGAGCTGGATGGGACCCCCCCCCCCAAACCAAAGAGCCAAAAGAGTAAAAGAGTTTAAAAATAAAAAAACAGTTTACTATTGATACTAATCAGGAGTTGGGAAAGAAGGTAACAGTAGCATTAAACTACTTTGTGCTGAATGGGGGCATCTAAGTCCCTGGGACAAGCTTGATGTTCACTGTCAGGGCTTTGGTCCTGTAGTTAGGGGCTGATAATCCTGTAATAGCAAGTGATTAAAGATCTGGTTAGAAAATTTTTGAATTTGTTGTTGAAATAATCTAAACAAGAAGTTTGTAAGACAGGGTGTAATCAGTAGGATTAGGAAAAGGAGAAAGGGGCTTAAGAAAGTTAGTAATTCCATATTGTATTGTCAACAATCCATCAGCCAGAGTCTGTCTGGATCTTGTCTTTTACTATACCTGATTGATTTGATTGGCTGCCATAGAAGCAACATTCCTTCCTGAAGAAGAGACCAAGAACACCTCTCTCTGCTGTTAGTAAACCTAATCCTCACCAATTTTGTAGTGCCCTGGCAGCCAGCAAGTCTATTTAGCCCTGTAGGATGAGCTGTTCTAGAGGTGATACCAGTGGTTATGCCTAGGAAGGAGAAGGCATAGGATCTGAACCATTCATTTGTCATATTGTGGTGGAAACCAACAAGAGGTCTTCTCCAAGGACCACCCCTAATTTTGGGAAAAGGGACACCAGAACACAAGTCCTGGACCACCCAGTGGGTAGACAGCAGTAAACTTGAGTGCTGTAGAAGATCAAGTCATTGAAAACATTTGGGCATAAGGGCTGGGTTCTTGTGTTCAGGGTCAAGTTATTATAATCTGAGGAACCTGTGTGCAAATAAATTGTGTCTCTGGGAGCTAAAGCAGTCTGTGCCATCAAAGAGAAAAATGTGAGGAGATGAGGACTGGTGATGATAATTAGACTCAGAGCAGTTAGTAAGCAGCAAGGTGCGAGACTCTAATAGTCCAATAGGCAAGGCCATGCATGGCAGTCGTGAGTTTGACCTGGGAGTGACACACAACCAGCATTCTTTAAAGTGGCTAGGTAGAGTATTCTTTAGTAACTGATATGCAGAGATTAAGGTCTGAAACAAGAGATGAAGTGACCATGAAGACAAAGAGGTGGCATTGGTGCTGTCCAAGAGAGGAGAGATTAGGAAGGTAAGAGCCTTTGATGAACGTTGGACCACATCTTCTTTTTTTTTTCTACAGCTAGATGTTGGGAGAGTTAGGTATATACTCTTTGTACTTTGATTGTACTGGGTACCTGCTTAACAGGTCATAAAACAGTTTGTGAGTGACACCCTCCTCCCATTTGGTGTCCCACTAGTCTTGAATATAGAGGTAGAAGGATCCCTCCTATATGTAAAGATGAGAAGGGGAATTAGAACAGCCCATATTTGTCCCATGGTGTTTGTAGGAGCAATATGGGCAACCTCCATAAGTTTTACTACTTTTTATAGTAATCTTCCTTTGTTCACAGAAAAAACAGGCATGGAGTAAGCTCCAGGGAAGGAGAGATGAATAAGGGAGTTACAGGGAACTGGATCAGCCTTTGATAGCCTGCTATAAAGCAATTTACCAGACCTATTAGGATGGGTTATTGGTTAGAGGTGGAAGTCTCTTGAACATTAAGCATCCAGACAGGTAGAAATAGAGGAGGAGAGAGCAAGTTTGGATACAAAAAGATTTTCAGATCATTTGTTTATGCAGTAGCAAAAGGTGTTACCATATGACAGAATTTGAAAATCAAGCATGCAAATTTTGGTCATTGGGCTGTACTGAGGTCAAGCTGTTTGTAGTAACAGAGTTAGGCTTTAATAAATCTGAGACCACGGAGTTAGAAAGGGTCCCCAAAATGAACTCCACTGAAGGGAGTTTGTATAAACACCATTGGGAGCTGAAAGACAAGAAGCCCAAGAGGGCATAGAGAAGCTGTGTGAGTTCCAGGAGGGAGCTGAGAGACAGGAGACACAAGGTCAGGAAAGGCTTACAGAAGCTTCAGGAGACAGCCCCATCCTCAACCAGAAGCCACTCCAGCCAACAGAACTCCAGATAGGCAAACTATCCATGGACCTGACTCCATGACATGATCCCCAATGCTCCCTCTTCTAAAATAAAATAAAACCAAATCCAAGAACACATCAAAAAAATCATTCATCATGACCACGTAAGTTTATCCCAGAAATGTAGTCATGGTTCAACATAGGAAAACCATGAAAACAAACAAAAACAACCAAACAAAACCCTACATGATCATTTCAGTAAATGCCAAAAGACATTTGACAAAATCCAACACCCCTTCATGATAAAAGTCTTGGAGATATTAGAGATGAAGGAACATACCTAAACATAATAAAGGCAATTACCACCAAGCCTATAGCCAAATTCAAATTAAATGGACAGAAACACAAAGCAATTCCACTAAAACCAGGAACAAGACAAAGCTGCTCACTCCCTCCACATCTATTCAATATAATTCTAGCTAGAACAATAAGACAACTGAAGGTGATCAAGGGGATAAAAATTGGAAAGGAAGAAGTCAAAGTATCATTATTTGCCGATTATATAATAATATACATAAGTGACCCCCCCAAAAAAAAAATCTACCAAGGAACTCCAACAGCTAATAAACACCTTTAGTGAAGTGGCTGGATATATTAACTAAAAGAAAATTCAGTAGCCCTTCTATATACAAATGACAAATGGACTAAGAAAGAAATCAGGGGGAAAACACCCTTCACAATAGCCACAGATAATATAAAATATTTTGTGACAAGTCTATCCAAGTAACTGAAAGACTTGTATCAAGAAAACTTCAGGATTTGAAGAATATATCAGAAGACGAAAAGGTCTCTCAGGGATCAGTAGGATTAACATTGTAAAAATGGCCTACAAGGTCACTTCCAGGGCAGAACTAAGCTGAGCAGATCAGGGTGCATAGGACAGGTAATCAAGAAAGAAAACGACACCTGGGGTCTGTGTACTGAATCAGTCCCCAACTGAGAAAGGTAGAAATAGTAAAAGGTTTCTGAATATACAGCCACCAAAACTTAAATTGAAACCAAGTGTGTGGTGTCAAGGTCATCCATGCTGCATCATGACTTCAGTTCTGAACACGCCTCACGTGTGCTTCCTACTGCATGTGACTTCACACTGTGCAAAGTCAATGCTGCCTGAGAAACCCCACGGACCCTAGTGCTGTCACTGTGTGTGCACATTTTTCTGCTATTACAGAAACAACATGATTGAATTATAGAAAATGAAGATTTCCAGTATTTTTCTATCATGGTCTTCAGTATGTATCAAATTGGTATATCTTTTGGATTGTGCTGTGTAGAATGATTGGTCTTAAAATTTGCTGTTTGAGTTGCTGGAGTGAGTTTCATAAAGATTTGTTTAATGAATTTTAGGTTGAGTAGGATAGAATTTTCAAGAGTTTCTGAAATGGCCCTAAAACTGCTTTTGCCATTTCGTTCTTTCCTTTTTCTCTTTTTAAAGATTTATTTTTATTCATGCACTTGTATGTGCCTGTGTTAGTGTATGCTAGAAGACCCGGTTGGAACTTCTAGAGTGGAGTTACAGGTGACCGAAAGTCACCTAATGTGGGTGCTGGGAACTGAACTTGGAGCCTTCACAAAAGCAACAAGTGCTCCTAACCACTGAGCCATCTCTCCAGATCCACATCTGCCACTTTTTACTCTGTGACGGTAGTGTGAACATTGATGATTATAAAACTAAAATATCAATAGGTTGAAACACATTGAAGATACTTTATATCTTCAGCATCCAATACTCAGCCAAGATTTAATTCTTTATTCAAAAAGAATAAAATGGGGGCTGGAGAGATGGCTTAGTGGATAAAGTGCTTGCTGTGCAAGTGTAAGGACCCAAGTTTGATCCCTTAGCACCCATGTAAAAAAATCCAGTGATGGTGGTGTGTGCCTGTGACTGTCCAGTGATGGTGGTGTGTGCCTGTGACTGTCAGTGATGGTGGTGTGTGCCTGTGACTGTCAGTGATGGTGGTGTGTGCCTGTGACTGTCAGTGATGGTGGTGTGTGCCTGTGACTGTCAGTGATGGTGGTGTGTGCCTGTGACTGTCAGTGATGGTGGTGTGTGCATGACTCCAGCCCTGGGGAAATGAAGACAGGAAGGAACCCAGGGTATTCTGGCCAGCTAGTGTAGATGAATTTGTAAGCTCTAGGTTCAGTGAGAAACCCGGACTCAAAATATAAAGTAGAGACATTATTGGGGAAGACAGATGATATCAACTTCTGGTCTACACACATATGTGCACACAGGTGCCCACATAACCTTACACATGCACACACATGCACTCTTACCCTCACACATGTAAAAACAGCTAAAAAATAATAAAAAGACATACCCACTCATTAGGATGCAAATTTGCCATTGACTTTAATAAAGGCTAAAATGATTTGTATGTCAAAGAATTGTTTAAAATAAATTTTTATATGGTCAGTAAAATGCTTGATTTGTATACCCATTTATATAATAATATACTCGGAATCACGTAAAAATCTCTTGGCAGAAAAGAGTTGGAAGTGGAGAAAATTTAGAAAGCTCCAGGCAAGGTCACACTGTGGCACAACTGTAATATTCCTGGCTGACTGCAGCTGATCGCCACTAAATTCCTGTCTCACCACCTCAGGCTTTGTGGTCCTGCATATAAAGAGCCACTTCTTAGTACCAGGAGCTGTTACAAGGAAGAGGAAGAGCCAGTGAGAGGACTAAAGACTAACCACCTTGGGCTTAAAGTCCCACACATCTTTTGTGCTCTTATTTGATTGGCCACAGCCAATCACACAAGACTATGAAAGGAATCAGGAGGAGTACAGAGTGTGGACCACATGGAAGTAGAGGGTGAGGAGATGCTGGTATGTCTGTGCTGTGTACGCAGGGCCTGGCCTGCAGCCATGCTAGCTACATCCTGGCCAGGTACCCTGAGCCCACTCTGCCTCTCACGGAGAAGTGGCTCATCTCCCAGGTTGGCTTTTCTCCCTGTGGAGGATGACGAGATGCCTATTCTTGTTGATGAGAATCAAGTGAGCTAAAGGTACTTGCAGTGCCTGAGAACTCTAAGCATCAGCTGTTAATTGTCAGAAGTATAGAAGCCCTTCAAAATTTAATAGACAAGGATGCTTGGGTTTCTAGAGAGGGCAATAGCAAAGCACAAATCACCCTCAGGAAATACTCCTGGCTGTGAAGAGCAGGGCAAGGATTGACTTTCCGTTTGCTGTTCACTCTAATGCAGGGCTACATTATTTTTATCTTTATTTTAATTTGTGTGTGTGTGTGTGTGTGTGTGTGTGTGTGTGTGTGAGAGAGAGAGAGAGAGAGAGAGAGAGAGAGAGAGAGAGAGAGAGAGAATACTCCACCACTGAGTTATATCATCCATCCCTTTTAAACTTTTTTTTTCTTTTTTTTTTTTTTAATTTGAGAGTCTTATTAAGTTACCAAGGCTGGCTTTGAATGAGTTCTGTAGTTCGGGTGACTTTGAATTTATAATCCTCCTACCTCAGCCTTTTGAGTTGTTAGCAGGGCAGGGTTGTACCACGAGGCCTGGCTTGTTTTTTTTTATTATTATTATTCATGGATTGCTGATTTATTTTATATATGTTGAAGGTTCAGGGACAGTCAACAGAAACGAGTCATGCAGGCTGGAGAGATGGCTCAGGGGTTAAGAGCACTGACTGCTCCTCCTGAGGTCCTGAGTTTAATTCCCAGCAACCACATGGTGGCTCACAACCATCCATTATGAGATCTGGTGCCCTCTTCTGGTGTGCAGATATACATGGAAGCAGAATGTTGTATGCATAATAAATAAATAAAATCTTTAAAAAAAGAGAAATGAGTCATGCAAGGCAGATGAAATACCTTCTTGTTAGCAGTAAGTTGATACTGGGAACATGGCATTGGGATAAACAATAGTGGATTTCTTAATACTGAATCTAGAATTGGATTAGATGCTTCCAACATCATTTAGTATAATGTGTGATGAGAGAAAGTATGCAGAGAGCAGAGAAAAGGTGAATTGCTTCTCAGCTCTGTGCTGGCAGCTATGCAATATCAGAATATATATAATACATAAATATTAATGTAAATAATTATATAGTAATATATACATAGAATATACTCTAACATATATTAGAAAGAAAGCCTGCATTTACAGGTGTGTATATGCATAACTCAAAAGGACCTGACAGTCTGTGTGCTACCTCCTGATGCCAACACATCCCAAACCTGTCAAGTTCAGTAAGACACCATTAACTGACCACACCAGTCCTAAATAAAAGCTTAGCTAACCCTTTGGAGTGTGAACTGCTTCAAGATGCTAAGGTAAGACCAGACAACCATTAACTCTACAGAAATGTACACACTCACAGCAGAACTGTACAAATCATTGCAGTGGTGGTGGGAGAACCCTTCAGAAGATGGAACATTGCCCTTCTAGAATTCTCTGACAGCATTCTGGTTGCATTGCAGGGTTTTCTTGCTGCATCCTAGGGAAAGCACTTGAACAATAAGGTTAAAATAAAGAAACCTGCAGAACAGAGAGCCAAGAGGCCAGGCCTGATAGCTCAGTCAAAAAGTTACAGTGGCCATGACATCACAATTGAAATAATGGATGGCTTCGTTTCTCTCTTTTGACGTTTAAAAGTTGCTGGGTTATTTTTATATTTAAGGGGAAGAGAGGTAAACACCTGGTAGGCTTCTGAGCAGTTGGCATTTCCAGAGACTGGCTGCTTCTCTAGGGAGGAGGGGTGATCAGTCTCCCTTCTTGGTTTGCCATTTTGGCTGCTTTTCCAGATCACTGTCCAGTGGACACTGTGACCGAATACTTGAATTTGATCCTGTAGGTGATCTGGGGTCCTCTGGATTCCCATCTACATCCCTGATCTGAGTCTCAGTGCACCTTCTGCCCTGCACTGGCTACTGTTCTCACTACTGTGACTGAGTTCCTGACAGGAAGCAACTTCAGGGAGGAATTATTTAGTTCCCGTTTACAGAAATTGGCCATTGCGGTAGGGAAGGAACCATGACAGGTGATTGCTCATATCACAGATCAGAGGGTGGGCAGGAGCTAGGGCCAAGCTGTACTTGGGCAACCCCTAATTCGACTTTCCTAAACCATAGGTCTTCAGATGTGAGGTTACAAAGAACTGACAACAGAGCTTTCTCAATGTGCAGCAACCAAATTCAGTTAAAGCATGAAATGAGTCTGGGTATTTTGGCAGTGTCTCCTATGTCATATATGTGACTTTCAGACAGCACTCCACCACCATCACATCATGCAGTGTCACCTCAGCTCAGACTCCTGACAATCCTATGTTATAAACTGCAGTATTGAGACGAGATCTGGTGAGTTCAGGGTGGTATGGCCGTAGACAAAAATAGACAGGTAGACCAATGGAATGGAGTTGAAAACCCTGATATTAACCCACACACCTACAAACACCTGATTTTTGACAAATAATCTAAATTTATTAGATGGAATAAAGAGAACATCTTTAACAAATGGTGCTGGCATAACTGGATGCAGGCATGTAGAAGACTGCAGATAGATGCAAGTATATCACCATGCACAAAACTTAAGTCAAAATGGATCAAAGACCTCAACATAAATCCAGCCACACTAAACCTATTAGAAGACAAAGTGGGAAATACTTTTGAATTAATTGGTACAGGAGACTGCTTCCTGAACATTACACCAATAGCACAGACACTGAGATCAACAATTGATAAATGAGACCTCTTGAAACTCAGAAGCTTCTATAAAGCAAAGGACACAGTCAGCAAGACAAAACGAAAGCCCTCAGACTGGAAAAAGATATTCACCAACTCCACATCTGACAGAGGGCTGATCTCCAAAATATACAAAAAACTCAAGAAGCTAGTCTCAAAAATACCAAACAATCCAATTAAAAAGTGGGGTACAGAACTTAATAGACAATTCTCAATAGAGGAATCTAAAATGGCTGAAAGACATATAAGAAAATGTTCAACATCCTTAGCCATCAGGGAAATGCGAATCAAAACAACTCTGAGATACCATCTTACTCCTGTCAGAATGGCCAAAATCAAAAACACCAATGACAGTTTATGCTGGAGAGGATGCAGAGAAAGAGGAACACTCCTCCACTGCTGGTAGGAGTGCCAACTTGTACAGCCACTTTGGAAATCAGTATGGCGATTCCTCAGGAAAATGGGAATCAGTCTACCAGAAGATCCAGCAATTCCACTCCTAGGCATATACCCAAAAGAAGCACATTCATACAACAAGGACATCTTTTCAACAATGTTCATAGCAGCACTATTTGTAATAGCCAGAAACTGGAAGCAGCCTAGATGCCCCTCAACTGAAGAATGAATAGAGAAAATGTGGTACATTTACACAATGGAGTACTACTCAGTGGGAAAAAAACAATAGAATCTTGAAATTTGCAGGAAAATGGATGGAACTAGAAGAAACCATTCTGAGCGAGGTAACCCAATCACTAAAAGACAAACATGGTATGTACTCACTCATATGTGGATTTTAGACATAGAGTAAAGGATTACCAGCCTATAATCCACACTGCCAGAGAAGCTAGTAAACAAGGAAGACCCTGAAAGACCTTTGCCCCTTAGCCCTTTCTTTCTCGAGTTTGTCTCCTCTTCCTCCTGTCGGCGGCTTCCACTTCCCCCGCCACCCGCCGCACGCCCGGCCCGAGAACGAGCACCAGGTGGGCCGGCACGAGAACGAACACCAAGTGAGCCGGCCTGGAGCCCTGCCCCTGAGCCCCCGCCCGATGAGAAACACTCTGTCCCAAGGTCTCCGCCCCCAAGGTCAGCCATCTGGACGCGGAGGGGGGGAATTGAGTCTGTTGTACCAGACACCAGACCTTGAGAATATGCTGATCTGGAATGGCTCTGTGTCTCATTTGAACCATCCAATAGAAATGATTCTGTATTTCGCCTCATTTGAAAGACTCTATGTTTCACCTCATTTGAATAACCCTGTATAGCGCCTCATTTACATTGACCAATGGGAATAGCTCTGTACAATGCCTCATTAGAATTATCCAATAGAATCCCTGCTTCTAGCTTGCGCCTTTTTCCCTATATAAGGACCCCTTTCCCTTGGCTCGGCGCGCTTGGCCTCACAGAAGCTAAGTCGCCCGGGTACCCGTATCTCCAATAAAGCCTCTTGCGGTTTTGCATCCAAGTTCGTGGTCTCGCTGATTCCTGGGTGCGGGTCTCCCTCTACGAAAGTACCTCTTCGGGGGTCTTTCAACCCTAAAAGAGACAAACTTTGTCCCCTGGAGAAGGGGAAAGGGTCAAGATCTCCTGAGAAAATTGGGAGCACGGGAAGAGGGGGAGGGAGCTAGGAGAATGAGAAGGGGAGAAGAGGAGGGGTGTGGAGGACATGAGGGAGCAGAAAGGTTGAGTCAGGAGAATAGAAGATAACAAGAATGGAGATACCATAATAGAGGAAATCATTTTAGGTTTACAGAGAAATCAGGCACTAGGGAAAGGTCTGGAGATCTACAAAGATGATGCCTGCTAACAATCTAAGCAACAGAGGAGAGGCTACCTTAAATGCCCTCCCCTGATAATGAGATTGATGACTGACTGACATGCTACCCGATAGCCCTCATCCAGCAGTTGGTGGAAATAGAACCAGTGGAAATAGACACCCACAACTAATCACTGAACTGAACTGGAATCCAGATGTAGAGAAGGATGAGTGAAGAGCAAAGGGATCCAGACCAGACTGGTGAAACCCACAGAAACAGCTGACCTGAACATCAGGGAAATCTTGCTCCCCAGACTGATAGCTGGGAAACCAGCATGGGACTGATCCAGACCCCAGGAACATGGGTTTCAGTGAGGAAACCTCTGAAATCTACGGGACTTGCTGTAGCAGTTCAGTACTTATCCCTAGCATAGGTGTGGACTTTGGGAGCCCATTCTACATAGAGGAATACTCCCTGAGCCAAGACACATGGGGGTGGGCATAGGCCCTATCCCAAAGGACATGATAGACTCTGATGACACCCTATGGAAAGTCTCAACATCCAGGGGGAGCAGAAAGGTTATGTGATAGGTAGGGTTCTGGGCGGGGTGGTGGTGGTGGTGGGGTAGGGTGGTGGTGGTGGTTGTAGGGGAGGAGGGGAGGGAGAGGGAACTGGGATTGTCATGTAAAACAATCTTGTTTCTAATTCAAATAAAAAATCTGCAGAAAAAAAGAAAAAGATAAAAAAAACAGTTACATTCTTAAAATAAATAAATAAATAAATAAATAAATAAATAAACCACAGTATTTTTGCTAAATGTACCATGTTGCCTGCTCTTACAGAAACATAGTAGTTTAATTATGGAAAATAGACTTTTCCTATTTTTCTATAATTTATTACTGTTATGAAGTTTGTCCCCTGGGAAAAAACCATACAATTATAATTAAGAGATTTATTGGCTAGTTGCTAGCAGGACAATCTCTGAGGCAAATCTGAGATTGCTGTGAAGGAAGGGTCTGGGGAAAGGACTTTTAAAGGGGAAAACCACAGGAAGACTTTCTATATCTATGCAAGCAAGTAAAAACTGTTCTGTTTCGTCAAGTGATTAAGGCAACTCAAAACAATCTTTGGATGTCTGTGTAAGCAAGTTTAGAAGAAAAAAAAAAGAAGTTAGTCATATCATAATGAGTAGATAGTCACAGCTATACATTTTTGGGTGGGGCTCACAGAGTTACTGGTGTGAGAGCCAAAACTTACATTTTAAGTTTTAATTACTATACTTAAGAGATCCATGAAACAAAAATGCCCCTGATCTGCAAGTCCCTTGCCCAAGGACAGATAGTTCCTGAAATGCTGGAGGCTATTGTTACTGGAGATAACAAGCCATGTGTTTTCATTTCCCCAAACAAGTTTGTTTGACCCATCTGCCACCAGATGTGCTTAATCACATGGGGGAGGTTCACAGGCAGGAAATGTGTCAGGAGGCATGCTTGGCCTGGATTGGACCTGATGAGAAATGGAATGAATTATGGGTTTTCCTTCGTAAGCCCTTGCTGGGCTTGATTCTGGGTCATTTCCTAGGAACCTAGATATGGACCTGGCCAGAGCCCATCCACCTGGCCATTATTTAATTAACACTTGCTTCAAATGTGACTTTTAACTGTGATAGTGTCTTATTCTCGATCGGTGGGATTAACACTGGGAACTTATCTTCTAGGGACTAAAGTCAGAGAGAAATGGCTGGTGGGTGACAAGATGGATGCTTAGCATACAATGGAGCTTCTTTTGCTGTAAGAATTACCAGTAAATGTTTGATTTGTATACAAATTTTACATACCTATATACCTGGGATTGTATACAAATTTCTTGGATAAGAAGAGGCTGCAAGTGGAAAATGTTTAAGAAGCCTAAGCCTAAAATTACCACAGCCTCCCAAAGCTGCATGGCCATCTGGGGACCAGGGTTTAAACAAGAGCCCTAGGAGACCTCTCATGGGAAGCCACTGCTAAGGCCCAGGAACAGAACATCAAATTCCTTTCTAGTGGTTGGTCTCCCATGGGCTACTCCTGACATGAAGAAAACCAAGGACCACTCTGGTGTGACACAGTGGTTCTAAGAACCAAGACAACAGAAAATGCCTTTGGCCTGTCAAATAAAATGTCACCTCTTTTTCCTTGCAGATAATTCCAACCTCTGGCAAGATTGTTTCTGGATGTTTCCCTCATTTTATGGCAATGTATGGCTTAAAACGGAGAGATGAAAGCTGCCCAGGTTCTCCTGGTTCTGATATAGAACTGCCTGGATTTATTTTCCCATCCTGGTGATGGAACACATTAGACACGGGTAAAATTGATTTCTACAGAGTCCGGACTTTGGAGCCCTCTAAAGCACAACAGACCTTTAGTGTTGGATTTCAGTGCTCGGCTGATTTAATGCGTTCTGCTAACTGCACACATGAGTGTCTGGTGCAATCTTCCTGAAGCCACGCAGTTCACTCCAAAGAGACACTCTGGAGTCTGCAATGTTTTTCTACATCTCTTTTGTTTCTGGAGGACACCTTTATCAGGTAGGAGGTTTTGTTCCTTCAGCACCCTGAATATGTCACTGGGTTGTATAGTTTCAGCTGACTAGCCTGCTGATAGCCTTATGGAGAGTCCTTTATATGTGGCAAGGCTTTCTCCTCTTGATACTGTTAATAGTCTACCTTTTAAATTTTGTTAGCTGTCATGTCTGCAATGTTTTCCTTGGCTTAAACCCATTTGGGTCTGTATGCTCACAGCTCTCCCTAGATTTAAGAGAGTTTCAACCATTATTTCTCTAAGTAAGTTCTCTGCACCCCTTCCTCTCTCCTCCCTCTGAAACCTCCACAATGGATGCTAACCGTTGATTCCATACCATCCTTCTTGGAGGCTTCCTTCAATTGTTTTCAGTCTTTTCCTTTTTTTCTCTTCTGACTGGATACTGTCACATGACCCATCTTTGCTTGCTTTCTTCAGCTTCACCAAATACACATTGAAATTAAATTATTATACTTTTTCATTTTATGACTGTCTTGGCTAGCTGTATATTGACTTGACACAAGCTAGAGTCATCTGAAAGGAGGTAACCTCAATGGAGAAAATGTCTCTGTAAGATCCAGGTGTAGGATATTTTCTTAATTAGTGATTGATAGGGAGGGCCCAGCCCTGGGCTGATAATCCTGGCTTCTATAAGGAAGCAGACTGAGCAAGCCATGATGAGCCAGCCAGTAAGAAGTACCCCCTCCATGGGCTCTGCATCAGCTCCTGCCTCCAGGTTCCTGTCCTGCTTGAATTCCTGTCCTGATTTCCTTCAGTGATGAACAGTGATTTGGAAGCATAAGCCAACTAAAACCCATCCTTGCCAACTTGCTTTGGTTATGGCGTTGTATCACAGCAATAGAAACCCTAAGACAATTCTTTATATTCTTCAGCTTCAGAATTTGTTTAACCCATTCTTGAACCTTTATTTTTGTTCATCATTGTTTACCTGATGTTGTTGCCCTATACGCCTATGTCCCTCTTGATACTTTTGTAAATTTATAGTTGAAGGCCCACAGTTTGGAAGAGTTGATGAATAAAATGGGATTCTAGGGATTGGCCCTGAGGGTGGCCCAGAGCCCTGGCTCTGGCTCCTGTCCACTTCCACTTCCTGATCTGTGACGTGAGCATATACCATCCGCCTGTGTTCTCCTGTAGCTTGCTGAGCTGCCTGGAAGCAAGTGTTTAGAGTTCATTGTCAGCTAACCACCAGATCTCCATTTCTTTGAGTCTGCTACTATGGTGATATTTTGTTTATGATTTAACAAATAAATCTTACCTGAAGATCTGAGTGCAAAGCTAGCCACAGCCATAGAGGTCAGGCTGTGGTGGTACACTCCTTTAATCCCAGCCCTCCGGAGACAGAGACAGATGGATCTCTGTTCATTCAAGGCCAAACTGAGCTACACAAAATTGATCCAGTCTAAAATAGAAACAGAGTTCACACAAACTTGGGATCCCACGACTTTAATCTCACCACTTGGGATCCCACGACTTTAATCCCAGTACTAGAGAGGACTATAAGGTGGCAGGAGACAGGAGCTCATTGCAGTCTGAGGACAGTGCAGTTGGGATTCACTGAGGTTCGGTGGATTGCCTCTTGGGTCTGAGCACTCGTAGAGGTGAGAACTCTCTGGTGGCTTGGCTTAGCTGCTTTGCTTCTTCAGCTTTAACTCCAATATCTGTCTCTGGGTTTTTATTATTTGTGCTAGATGCTACTGATCATGTTATTATGTTACTTGGCTAGTGCCATTTTTGTCAATGATTCTTCATGTTCCTGGGAAGTTGTGTTACTCTCTGTGCATTTGAAGAAAAAAAATAGTTACATCTTTTCACTATTTACTATCTTCAAAAGAGAAGCACACCAATCATTCCAGCTAAGTATTCTGAGACATTCTCGGACCTTTTTAATGGATGTTCCCAGTCCACACTGCATGTGTCTACTTGGAAGGGAATTATGTTTGTGTGTTCCTTGATCCTACAAAGCCAAACAAAGTACAGACAGCCTCACATTTGGTTCTCTTGGGATGATGGTTTTGAAGTGCTCAATTTTGTGACCTTTTTCACACTTCTGCCACATTGAGATACACTCACTATCACAGGGTACATTTGAGGCAATGGCCTGGGAAGGTACCATCGGCAAAGAACAGAGCCAGCTGAATGTCCTTATATTATACAATGAAATTTTCTAGAATGTCTTAGAACTGATAGGGCTGCATAGTTCAATAACAGCTGTCTAGACACTGGAGAGACTGGTAATGCAATAGTTGCTTGCTCGTTCCATAAAGCTAAGTATGTAGTAGTCCCCACCCGGTACTAAAGGCCTGGAGAAGTCTTGGAGAACCACTGATCTTCAGTCCACATTGGAAGTCTAATGTCATCACAGAATAAGATATACTCACCAATGAGAAGTAAAGGCAAGCATGCAAGCAGCATTAATTATTCCTAAGACAGACCTCTTTCTTTGTAGGATGCCTTCCAGAGGCTCTGCCCTCTTTGGGGGTGGGTCTTCTCCCCTCAGTGACTCTTTCCTGAAAATGCCCTTATAGAGCCACCCAGAAGCCTGTCTTGTGGCTGATTCCATCTCCCCTCCAGTTGACAATCAAGACTAACCATCACTGACTGGAAGGTGAAGTGTGCCGAGCACTCAGGGTACCTATGGGTCATTCTGAGTGGGAAAACACAAGTGAGATGTCCCAACCTCCTTACTGGGAGGCTTTTTCTGAGGGAGTCTGGGAAGTAATTAAGATCTGCAGCCTCCCTTCCTTGCTCCCAGACTCAATTGTACTGAGCACCTCAGTATTCTGTGTGAGGTGAGAAGGACTAAGTCTCTTGGGCACCATGGTGCAGGGCTGAGGGAGCTGAACACCATTCACTACAGGAGAAACTTCAGGCCAAGAGCTTCTCTGCTGATATACCACCTTAGCGATAGTGTGGGTCCAGTGAAAAAGCCCTTCTTACTCACTGTCATCTATCTGGTGTCCAGTTTTGTTGTTGTGATGATATGCTGGAGCATCTCTGCTAGTTGTCCAGACTCTGCAGAGCTACAGTTGGCCATAGGCAGTTGTCCCATTGAGGTTGGATACAGGCAGTAAAACTCCCCATTCTACCATACTGTTACCAACGTTAACTTGGCTTTTTAACTTATTTCCTGTAAACATTGTTTATAATGAAAATTATTGAGGACTAATTGTGTTGATCATCTATGATGTGTCTGTTATCACTATTAAGAGCAATAATATTTGCAACACTTGTGGGTTTGTGCACTAGCTACTCTGCTGTATGTGGGCTAGTCAATGGATTGGCTCAATATACCTGGACCAGACCCCAATTCCATCTGTTGGATTACTTTAGCTTCTTCTAATGGCAGAAGGTCAGAGAATGCAACTTAACCAAGCTCTGACACCGCCCCCACCCAAGCGCATGGCATTGTAATTGGCTCTACTTTCTATTCCTATGTGTCCTGGGCCTACCACAGTCAGGTGCCCTTTAGCTATGAATATTATCCCTCTATCCCTGTCAGCTGCAATTAGCTGACCCACATAGGAGTGTTTCTTTAGAGATGGGGGCCTGGGCTTACTCAGCTCTCAATCTGGCCCCTGCTTTTTAATTTCCCCAGAAACCCACTATTCAGTCTTGGAGACAGGACCTTGGAGAGCCAGAATCATAAGCATGGGCTTCGATGTGGCTCTAACCATTAGTGTTGTTGTTGTTTGTTTGTTTTTGTCCAGGTCATATCCCTATATACCTAGGCCATCTCGCAGGTACTGGGAAAAGGCTACTCCTTTGCTTAGAAACTTCTTGCTTTTTTTGTTTTTGTTTAATAAGAGGATTAGACTAGAATTGTATTTTTTTCTGTTTGTGGAATTTGTATTTTTTGTAATTTTTTTTAAATCTTATTTTACATACCAGTCCCTGTTCTTTCTCCTTCCCGTCCTCCCATTCCTCCTCCCATCCACTCATCAGGGAGGGTGAGGCCTCCCATGTGGAATCATCAAAATCTGTCACATTATTTGGAGCGGGACCAAGGTCCTACCCAAATAGGGTATCTAGGCTGAGAAAGGTATCCCTCCATAGGGAATAGACTCTAAAAAGCCAGTTCATGCACTAGAGATAAACACTGGTTCCACTGCAAGCAGCCCCAGACTTCCCAGGCCCCCCAACTGACACCATGTTCAGGGGGCCTGGTTTGGCCTTATGCAGGTTCCTCATCTGTCAGACTGAAGTCAGAGAGCTCCCCCTTGTTCAGGTCAGCTGTTTCTGTGGGTTTCCCCAGCCTGGTCTTGACCCCTTTGATCATCACTCTCCCTCTCTACAACTGAACTCCAGAAGTTTGGCATAGGGCTTATCTGTGATTTTCTGCTTCTGCTTCTGCTTCCATCAGAAAGCTGAAAGCTCTGTGATGGCATATAAGGTAGTCATCAGTCTCATATAGGGGAAGGGCATTTAGGGCACCCTCTCCACTACTGCTTAGTTGGGGGTCATCCTTGTGGATTCCTGGACATTTCGCTAGTGCCAGGTTTCTCATTTCCCATGATGGCTCCCACTATTAAGGTGTCTCCTTCCTTGCTCTCCTTCTCTGTCCTTCCACTAACTCAACCTTACTGATCCCTCATGCTTATCTCCCCCCTCCCCTTCTTCTTCTCCTCTCTCTCCTACTTCCCTCCCCTCCCTCTCCCCCCATGCTCCCAATTTACTAAGGAAATCTTGTTCATTTCATCTTCTGGGAGGGACCATATATGTCTCTCTTAGGGGCCTCCTTATTTCCTAGCTTCTCTGGGGTTGTGGATTGTATGTAGGCTGGTTATCATTTGTTTTATTTCTAATATCTACTTATGAGTGAGTGCATATGTGTCAGGGTGTTTTTTTCTATTTCCATCCATTTGCCTGAGAATTTCAAGGTGTCATTATGTTTTATGACTGAGTAATACTCCATTGTGTAAGTGTACCATATTTTCTTTATCCATTCTTTGGTTGAGGGGCATCTAGGTTGATTTCAGGTTCTGGCTATCACAAATAGTGCTGCTATGAACATAGTTGAACAGATGGCCTTGTGGTATGAGTGTGCATCTTTTGGGTATATGTCCGAGTGGTATTGCTGGGTCTTAAAGTAGATTGACTCCCAATTTTCTGAGAAACTGCCATACTGACTTCCAAAGTGGCCATACAAGTTTGCACTGCCACCAGCAATGGAGGAGTGTCCCCCTTTCTCCACATCCTCTCCAGCTTTAAATAGTGTTTTGATTTTAGCCATTCTGACAGGTGTGAGGTGGTATCTCAGAGTTGTTTTGAGTTGCATTTCTCTGATGGCCAAGGATTTTGAGCACTTTCTTAAGTGTCTTTCAGCTATTTCAGATTCCTCTGTTGAGAATTCTCTATTTAGCTCTGCACTCCACTTTTTAATTGGATTGTTTGGTGTTTTGGTACCTAGCTTCTTGAGTTCTTTGTATATTTTGAAGATCAGTCCCCTGTCAGATGTGGGGTTGGTGAAGATCTTTTCCCATTCTGTAGGCTTTTTAAGCTTGACAGTTTTCTTTCCTATGAAAAAGAGTCTAGCTCCTAGCATTGGCACATACATTTTTGTTGTTGTTGTTGTTATATGATGGTGTTTTTTTTTCCACAATCATTTGCTTATCTACTTAGTTCAAGTTGCTAAACAGCAAACATTTGTTTCTTACAGCTCAGATGCTGGTAATCTACAAGTCAAAACACCAGGAGACACAGTGTGTAGTGTCTGCTGAGGACCCACTCACTGGCTGTGGACAGCTACTTACTTGTTTATTGTCACATGAGGAAGAGGGAGCGATAACTGTTTTATCCTTCTTTATATTCCTACCTGATAACATAGTCCTTGGGGCATAGTAACATTTAGACACTATTTAATGAAGACATGACTATGTGTATGAGTGTGTGAGTGAATGAATGGGTGGGTAGATGATTGAATCAGAAATGTTGCTGAAGATGCAGTGATAATCTGTGAATGACATCTTGGTTCAAAGGCCTGAGAGAAGAGAGAAAGAAATGAACTATAAAGATCTCATCCTAATAAGTGCAGAGATGTACCAAGGTCTCAAAGCTACCAGTCAAAGAAGCACTGCCCTAGGCTGTTCTGATAGCTTAGTCATCCAGTCAACACACGTCTGATGTGGTTGCTCACCAAGTCTAGTGTGAATTTAGTGCTCTGTGCCTATACTCACCCAAAGGGCTTTGTCTGATGGAGTTTCCAGATGCTAGGGCCACTGAAAATCATCAGTGGGGTTTATTACCTTCCCACCATTTCTTTCCCAGTTGTTCCTCCTGACCCAGAGAAACAAACTGAGAAAAGTCAGCAGAAAGTCAGAGTCCCAAAGTTACACTAGAATCTGGTGGTTTCCATAGTAACAGAATCAATCAGTAAATCAACAAGGAGTTACTGAGTGTCACTTGTGAATGCAGCCTGGAGTTGTTGCTGAGCTCATCAGAGAAATGGAGCAGTGGGCAAGAAGCAGAAGGGTCAAACAAAGATGAGGGTGACCCAGGGTGTATCACTGGTGTGGTGTGGGTGTGGCTAGTTACCTGTGACAAATTCACTCTGTACATGGCCAAAGTTGAGTGTGATTCAGATAGGCAAACAGCCTTCTCAGCTGCCACCCACCACTCAGGACTGTACAGAGATTGCTGGCTGACCCATTGTATCTGGCTATCTTAAGAGAACCCTGGCAGCCTCTAGTATTGACAGCATTTGGAGCAGCTGTAGTCAGTTAAGCATGGACTAAAGTTCTGTTATGAAACTGGATTTATATACCGGGCATACTTTTACTCAAATTGCGGTATAATTATGGGGCTGCTGGGAGTGCGGAATCAGAGGAAGCTTAATGGTAGATGAGGCTTCATTTCCCTGACTTTAACCATAAAAGATGTTTTAATCACACGACACTGTTACTTTCCACCATGCCTTTGTCATCAGCTCTACAGACTGGAGAGAACCGAGTGTTCCACAGTGATGGTGATTAAACTGTAGGGTAGGCATTAGGCAGCTCTGATGAGGCTGTGCACAACTCTCAACAGAAATGCAGGCTCTTGTCCTGTCACTGCTGCTGACCATGTGGGTGCTGGGTCACTTCCCCTGCTCATACCAGCCACGGAGGCAGCTCTTGTCCCATTAGTTTTAGGGTATATGGCCCTTGCTAGCTGTGCTACAAAGGTTCAACACAAACTAGGTATGAAATTCACCCTGAGGCACATTGCTTCCCCTAGCCTCCTCACTCATCAGAACTGCATGCAGTGGTGAAACATGCTTTTTCCAGGATCACTACAGAGGCTTTCTTCACAAGTCAGACAATGAGCCTGGAATTGCCCACTCCGACACCCAGGGAAAGCCAGACACTCAGGAGCGTGGATTCTCAGCTAGGCTGGCAAACCTTTGCATCACTTTTTAGTTCCCATCCTCTCGAATAGACAATGGGAAGACACCTACATTGGCAGTGGTAGCCACCTAACACCACAATTCACTGTGGTGGAGACGAACTTGATCCTCGGGACTTCTGCCAGTGCTGTGCTGGAACCTTTGGTGCGACCCCTTCGTGGGTTTCCAGTTGCCATGATTGGACAGATCACTTAATGGGTAGATGACTGGACAGTGGTGCAGTGGCATCATTTGTGGGGACTCTTCCCTGCGCTAGGCTAGGTCTTCTACTCAGCTTCTGAGACCCACACGGTAGGAGGCAGGCCCCACAGCGTTTCTATGCATGGACCACTTATGCACTATCTACCACATGTTCTAGTTTCTTCTCAAACAAATAAGATCCTGGATTCTTTTGCCCACACCCACTCCTGCTCCATTTCCAGTCCCTTTCTTAGCCCTATCTTCCTTTCTGTAAAATGGTGGGATCACAGGATAAAATGAAGTGATATCAGTGTTGTGTCCTGAAGGTGTGTCCTCGAATTCATATGTGAAGGTTCTAGTTCCTAAAGAGATGGCAATTGAGGGTGTGTGTTTGGAAGGAGGTTGAGTCACGAATGGGGTTATAGTCCTTGCAAAGAAGAGGTGAGAGAGTGAACTGGCCCCCTTTCAGTCATGTAAGAGTAGAGGAAGGAGGTGACTTTCTGCAACCGGAGGGGTCTCACCAAAAAACAGAATCCCATCCCCTGACCTTGGACTCCCAGCTTTCACACTGTGAATAGTCCCTTGAGCTTTGTTGTGTTAGCAGTCCAAAGTGACTTTGAATCCTGAACTCCTTGGCCCACTTGTAACTAAGGAAGAGAACTCACACAGGCTCTGCCAAGCCCTCCTAGTCCAGGACTGGCTAGTCTCAGAGAAGGGGCATGGTACCTGAGATGCTTGTCTCTTGGACTGGGGTGGGCAGCTGAGAACTCAGACTGGCACTGCCTAGCTGTTTCTGTGAATGAACATCCTGATGGCACTGGAGACCTGTCTCTCTCAGGGACAGAGGAAGAAACAGGAACATTTGGATGAAGGGAACGTGGGGGCCCCAGGCAGCCAGCAGGATTCTGAGTTCCTCCATGCTCTTTCTAATCAATAGGTGTTGGCAGCTCTGACCCCTTGGTTGGAACAAAGACTCCCCTCTCTCTCCCCCAGCTTCTCTCCACTTGCTGTATCTCATCTGGAGACAGTTTATAACCACAGATCCTCGGCCTAGTACCAGAGCCCCTGACTCTAGCTCTGGGTCTGCAAAGGAGCCCAGGAATATTTTTCAGGAGCACAGCACATGCTCTGAACTGGTGAGCCTTAAGTCTCAGGCAATACTGACACTCCTGGGATTTGGAGGAGGCCTGTCCAGGATAGGATGGGCAGTGATGCTGGGGCAGGCCACTGAGGCTTTACCTGGAAGGTGAGGAAATGACCAATAAGTTTCAGTGTGGGCCTTCCTGAGACTCAAATGGGTTTGATCCCCTCAATGGTTCATGTGGGGAAGCTTGGTCTCCAGTGTGGTGGTGTTAAAGCTGGTGGAGTTTTCACTAGGTGGGTCTGGTAGAAGATCCTTCAGGTCACTTGGGTGCATTACTTGGGTGCTGCCCTCTAGAGGGACTGACTTGTGGGACCCCTGTGTTGGTTTTCACAAGAGGGGGTTGCCAGAAAAGCTGGGCCGACTCCTGAATTACAATCTGACTTCCTGTCTGATCATGTGATCTTTTCCTTCCTCCCCTCCCTTCCTTTCTCTTTTGTTTTCTTTCTTCTTTACCTCTCTCCTTCCCTCTCCCTATCTGTCTCTTCTTCCCTCCTTCCTTCATCTCCCCTCTTTTATCTTCCCTCAATCCCCCTCAGGCTAGGACCACTGTACCCTGGTAGGAAATGCCCTTTAATAAGTGCATGGAGGATTCTGACACTCTCTCCCCTCCTAAATAGTCTAGACTGAAGACATTCAGGGCCACATGTATTTGGAGGTTTTTCTCTGTCTTACACAGTCTCACTGGACCAGTCCCCCGCCACACAACCACTTATGAAATAACAGTTAGAAGCTTAATATCAATGACAATTGTTTGACTAATGGCTCAGACATATTACTGGCTAGCTCTCTCTTGTAAAGTAACCCATTCCTATTAATCTGTGTATTGCCACAAGGCTGTGGTTTACCAGTAATGCTCTGGCAAGTTACTCCTTTGGTGGCTACATGGCATCTCCTCGACTCCACCTTCCTTCTCCCTGAATCTTTGTTTGGATTTCCTGCCTAGCTATATTTTGTCTGGCCATTGGCCAAAATATCTTTATTCATCAACCAATAAAAGCAACAAATATTTGAAGCATACAGAAGGACATCCTACATCATCTTCCCTTTTCTGTCTAATTAAAAAGGAAGGTTTTAACTTTAACATAGGTATCAAGGAAGAATTACAGTTACGATATTTAGTCTATCTGTATTTGATAAAATTAAAGAAAATAATCTTATCATATATCCTATCTTTATGAGCCGAAAGTTTTATATCTAATTTATCTTTTATTATAACTAAGGAAAACTATACATATCTAGTCTTCAACTCCATCAAAGACCCCAGAAGGATATAATATGACCTAAGAAAAGAGGAAATGGATTGCAATTAACTTCCAAAATTCTAGAAATGACAGAGACTTCTGGCAGTCACCCAAAGTTCCCCTGCAATTTTGGAGTATCCCTCTTCAGCCTATAAGCCTAGAGTATCTGGCAGACTTCTCAGTGCAGCAGGAAATTTGAAGCTCTGTTCTGCCTTATACTGGCAAAGTTTATCAGTTGCTTTCTTCTGTGTCCTGAAGAATGTCTGGCAGTTTCTGCCGTGAAGCAGGAACACTGAAGGGCCATCCTGTCTTGTCTTGGCAAGTTTAGCAGTCACTCTCCTGTGGGTCCTGTATGTTCAGGTCATACAGCACACCATCAAGCAGTCCAGGCAAGGTCAGTTCCTTGCCCAGATGGCTAGCCTTGTCACACTGAAGGCAAACTCTATAACGAGTTTCTTCCATCCCCAGCATCCTCTCTTTAAGTAATTGGTGTTGCCAGGAGCAGACATGTCTCACTGTCAAGAAAAATCTAAGTTCTTAAAACATTTAAAATTCCATATTCTGTAGGTTTTTGAAGTGTTTGAAGATTACTTATCCATCTGAAATATATCTCTGCATATCTAGAAAACCTAACTAACATGACTATAAGTTTGACTATTGTAGATGACTATTAATCTGTATTTCTTAATTATACATTACATTTTTAAAATGAGCTACATAAACATAACACCTTAAACAAGAGTAGAAATACACACACACACACACACACACACATATATATAGTACAACAAAATTGACATTTAATTTGTATCAATAAGCCAAAATCCATACCAATGTAAAATATCCATTTTTATATCAGCTGAGCAAGGCAGATATCTGTAATACCTGCTTAGTTCAGAGTATAGGAACCCGTGTGACCCAGAAGGCTGTCAGTCACTCACACAGGCTGTGTGACAGAGAGGAGCAGAAGCAGCAAAGAACAGGGAAGACTTCAGAGCTCCATTTATTTTGACATTCTTTGAATTTTCTTTCACTTTAAAAATTATTTCTGCAGTGAATATGCCATGCTTGCCTCATCCTTCAAAATTAAAAAATAGTGTGACTATCTGGGGAGCCACAACATGGCCAAGTCACCAGGCAGGCAAGTATGCACAGAGATCCTTGCCATAGATTCCTGCAGGCCAGGAGCTGGTTCTCTGCATTTTCCAGGCAGCATAGTGCAAGGACTGGGGGATGGACTTTGCCCCTCCCCCTAGCTCCTCCAACCACCCCATCTCAGGCTGGGGGAGGTTCTTGCCCATCTGGTTTATTCTCTGGGGTTCTCTGAGTCAAGAATATTCCTGGGTCTCTTTGACAATACCCATACCACCCTCATCCATCTGCCCAATCTTTGCTTCCACTGGTGCAGGGCCAGGAGACAAAACTCCAGTAAAGCAGGATATAGACCGCTCTGAGGCAGGGAAGGTCTTGCCTCTCTTAGCAACTGCTCCTTCCAGGGTCTTCCCGGAGACGGATTTCCCACCCTTGAAATTCCAAATGCCTTTCTTTACATTTACAGTTATTTTGAGGCAGATATGAAGCTATTCTGTGGGGCTGGGGCTGCAGCTCATTACAGTGCTCGTCTAGCATGCACAACACCCGAAATCTGCTGCTAGCATTGAATAAGCCAGGTACAGTGCTCCACGTCTGTAATCCCAGCACTTTAGAGGTGGAGGCAGGAATAGCAGAAGTTCAAGATCATCTTTGGCTGCATAGCAAGTCTGAAAAGAGGCTGGACTACCTGATACCCTGTCTCTAAACAGACAGACAGCTCCTATCTGCAGAGCTCCCCTGAGCACCAAGTGTAGCATCTCACTGGGTCTACTTAACTCTCAAAAACACTGTGATTCTCAAGGCCAACTCAGATGTTAGAGAGAGGACTCGAAACCAGATTTTGTACTGCCAAAATCCAAACTGAGCTTCCTTTTGTTGCTTCTATATGAAACATTTTCCACTATGTTCCCATAACATGGGATCTTCTAGTTTTCAAATCAAATATGGTTTATTTGACAGAACAGCCCCTGAGTTCTTGGTGAATGCTGACTCTGGGCTTAATGTCTTTATTTAATCTACTTTAATTCTCTACCTTTGACTCTTGTGAGACCCAAGAAGAAACTGAAGCCTAAAAGAGGCAGAAGCCAAGGTCACCCAGAAGTCACAGGCAGCCTTCAGGAGAAGACATTTCTAGGGTGCTTCACCCAAATGAATGGAAGGTACTTACTGGATAGTGATGACTTAATATGTGTGTTTAAATGCCTGGTACATTAGTGCTTGGGAAATGCTAGTTTCCTTTCTTTCCTCTGTCCAGAGAGAAGAAACAAATTCCAGAAACACAGACTAGTACACTCAGAGATGTAGTTCAATCTGCTCACTGGAAAAACTACTCCTCAGTGAAATTATAGATGAAAGCCAAGCATTTACCTTCTGTGGCCTTCTTCTTACTTAGGAAACAGCAACAACAACCACCACCCATGCGTACACAGCACTCATCCCTTTCAGAAGTCAGTTCTTGTCTTCTATCTTGTTGAGGTGGGATCTCTCTTGTTCTGTGGCAGTGTTGCATGCTCCCAGCCGGTTGGCTAAGTCTTCTCTCCCATCTTGCCCTATGAGTGTTGGAATCACATATGAATGTCACCAGATCTAGCCCTGAAGGTTTTTTCCTCATGGGGTCTTGATGTCTAGAGGAAGCCAAGTATCCTGCCTCTCCACACCAACTTGACCACTGCTCCTGAGTGACGCCCTGCAAAGTGCTCTGCAGACAAGCTGGGGCCATGCAGGAGATTGGACAGCTGGCATCAACTGCAGGTCCAGAAGCAAACACAGCGTAGAAGAAAGATCTGAGATGGGAGCAAATTACCTGGGGTCTCTTCCCGGCCTGCTCACCTCTCTGGGATTATTATTCTTGGCTCTAAAAGTAAGATGAAGTACTGGCTAAGGCCTCTCCACCAAGCTTTACAAGGAAGGAAAAAAGGAAGGCTGTAGGGATTCATTGGCTCTGGAGATTACCTCTCAGGCTGCTCTTTCTATTCAGGAACTGCTGCCAGGACAGGAGATCTGCTATGCCCTAAGCACTGTGCCCTTGGCATCTTTGTATCCTCTGTGGGATGCTCACAAGAAGCCTGTGCAGAACACTGCTCAGGAAAAAAGATGTAACCCATTAGTGTGTGCTTAGATGGGCCTCAGGGGCATTGCTACACTGATTGAAAGTAGCCAGTCTCGAAGGGTTATAGCTTTGATTCCATTAGTATAGCATCCTTCAAATGAGAGTGGCAGAGCTGGAGAAGTGATTGGTGGTCCCCTGGGGTAGGGTTGGACATGACTATGAAGGGAGTAGTGTGAAAGAGTCCTTTTGCAGCAATGAATGGTTATTTCCATTGGAACTCACATGCAGGTACACACATGCATACAAGTATGCCCCAAACTGGGCAAATCCTAAGGAAGAATATAGTGTGGATTGGGTCAATGGGTGGCGTTTCCTGTTTTGATACAATATCCTCATGTTCTCACATTTGAACCTTTGAATAAAGCTAGGTGTAGCACAGACATGACATCTCTCTCTCTCTGTTTTGCTACTCAAGCTTTTTTCCTTTCTTCTTCTTCCAGCTTTCTGTATGTTCACAATTAACTTCACAGTTGAAGTGTACTGAAAGCCCATGAGACGATTCTGTCCTACAGATAATAGACCAATGGTCACTAAGGTCATATACGGCCACATCACTCTGAGATTTGATGTGTGCGCCCACTCCAAACTCATGTGCTTCTCTCTACCACAGTCAGTGATTTGTGTGTGGAAAGAAATCTCCAGAACAGTCTTCAGATGTACTCTCAAGTTCTCCCTTTCAGAGTATTCTCCTTAAATCCTTCAGTGCCAAGCCTGCCGGGGGAGACCACAGGGCGCAGATTTCACCTACTCTGAGAAGGAGTCTGCTGTTGTGTGTTGTGGGAATCTAAGCATCCACCACCAGTGACAGTGGAAGACAGAGGTCCCTGGTAGATGAAAGCCAGAATAGTTCCCGAAAGCCTTCAATCCTGGGTCCACTTTGTATTCTCATTTCCTACCCCAAAACCTCAAGGTGGGCAGCCAGCAGGTTGTTAAAGCTAAGCAGGTTGTTTCAGCTAATTCTCCAGGTCTTTCTGTTTCGGGTAGCAAGTGAAATAATGCTTGGCAAATAGGCAGTACAAGCAGTGCTTTGAGTAAACCACTAAATAAATCATCAAATCAGCATCTACTAATTGATCATTTTACCTTATTCTACCTCATGTGCTCTTACTGCCTCTGCACCACTTCCACCCAGGCTCCCGTTAAAGGAGAATGACTGGCACTGTGGCTTGCCTTCAGTGGTAAAAGCTTTGATTTTTTCCCTTGGCCACTCAGCCTGCTGATCCTTCCCCTAAGGCCCTTTAGTGAACGTTATCAAATCCACATCCACTTTTAGCAAGAACCCTCCATGGTACCTGATCAAGGCCCCACATCTGCCTCTGGCCAGGAGTGTCTGACCACCCCCCCCCCCTCGCCCACACACACCCCTAGTAAGCCAGGACCCTTCTTGTTTCCCTCGTTCCCACTCCTGAGTCTACCCCACTTCTTGGGCATCTAACTCTCTTAACTATATTGTATTTGGGATTGGGCTCAATACTTCACTGCAAAATCCCATTTCCAAGGCTTCCAAACCCATTGCAGAGGCCCTGGATAATTATTGCGTTATCATGCTTTTTTTTTTTTTTTTTTTTTTGGTTTTTCGAGACAGGGTTTCTCTGTGGCTTTGGAGGCTGTCCTGGAACTAGCTCTTGTAGACCAGGCTGGTCTTGAACTCACAGAGATTCACCTGCCTCTGCCTCCTGAGTGCTGGGATTAAAGGCGTGTGCCACCAACGCCTGTCTCGTTATGCTTTAATGGTCAAAGGTGATGAAGGCAACAAGATTTAACAGCACTTACAGCCTATTAGAGGAGGAGAAAAGCATGCACACAAACAAAACAATAAACCCTCGGGGCAAATAGTGAAGGGGTTGCCACAGTCACTACAGCTCTTTATAAGTTCCTACTGTAGGTTAACATGTGTCAAAGGCAAGAGGCATTTAACGAGCATCTCACCGTAAGCATGTGTAAATCCCCAGAGACTTGTCAGGTTTCAAGGTGACATGCCTCCGTTAAATCTATGCACAGGGACAGATCTTTCAAAAAGGAGAAAAACACAGTGGCATCACTAGGCGGGAACACAGCACCATCTATTTTGACATGCTCTGTCAACATAGTGGCCTCCACTCACACGGGGCTGCTGAGCACTTTGAATGAGGCCAGTCTCAAACAAGATGCACTGCAAGCCTAAATCTATGTTGAACTTAAAAAATTTCCGTACAAAAGATGTAAAACACCTCAGCATTTATTACTCTGTTTTTTCTTTCTTTTTTTTTTCCTCCTGTTTCGTCTTGCAACAGCCAGAGTTCTGGGCAATTTCTTTTTTCTAAAATGAAACTTCTCCTCTCAAGGAGATGGCATTTGTAAAGTGCTTAGATGATGGTGAAGAGCCTCAAGGGTCTCTGTACTTAGAGACATTTCCTTTGTAACAGGCACTTCTCATATTCAGAACAAATGAGAGGAATGCTAAAATCTCCGAGTGTCCTTACCTCTGAAATTACCGTCAGAACATTTCCTTTTATGTTCCTGAAGTTTCCATGGAAGCTTGCGTTCTATACGACGATCTTCACTTAGAGGTAATGCAGATTTCATTTCTGGGAGTTTGGAAGGGATTTTGACAGCAATTTAGTTCCTTTTGTTTTTCGTGTGTGTGTGTGTGTGTGTGTGTGTGTGTGTGTGTGTGTGTGTGTGTGTGTGTGTGTGTTCTGAGAAAAGACACATAGGAACTTTAGAAACTGGCTCTCTTGAAAGGGATGTTTTGACTGCCATTCACTGTCAGGCCTGCCCCCCTCCCTCCCCTGAGGGGCCCACCTGCCCCATCTCTGCTAGAACACAAAGGAGCACTACCTCTGCTCTGTGCTCATGAAGAGGCTGCCAGAACACCGGTGTTATTTGAGGCCATAAGAAAAAGAATGTCAGTATTTATCAATTCTACAGTTTAACTGCTATAACTCAGTTTCATCTGGAAGAGCCCAGAGCTGTGGGGCCCAGTCAGCCCAGCATCTCCTTCCTTTCCTGCTGGATCCTTGGTTTATAGGAGGGGCTGTCACAGAATAAACCTCTTTAGTGGATGGATACATACTGAGAACAGGTGCCCCTTTCTTACTGTATCAGCATCAGCACTGCCAACTGATGACGATGTGCATGCTGGGGTTTGAAGAGAACTGGCCCCCACAAGCTAGCATTTTTGAACATTTGGTACCCAGCCAGTGGCGCTGTTGAGAGAGTTTATGTAACTTTTAGGAAGAGGATCTTTGCTGAAGGAAGTACAATAGGGTTGTTCTGAGGTTTTAGATCCTCGCCTCACTACCAACTCTGTTTCCCATCTGCAGAGGGAATGTGGTCAGATGGGCTCCTTCTTTTGCCACCATACCTCTCCTGCCTGTTGCCATGACTTCCCCAACACAATGGACTCGATCCCTCTGAAACCATAGCCCAAACAAACCCTTTGTTCCCTGCAGGGTACTTTTCATCACTGAGACAGCTGCACTCTAATATAATAATGTGGGATATTGGAGCTCTTTGAAAATTTGATGGCTACACTAGTGTGAACGGGAGACACTACTGTTAAGGAAAGGCTCTGGGTCAGGTTCTCGGTTACTAATGTGGGGGAACCAGGGGCATGTACCTGGCTGCTTTAAGTTAGGCAAAACAGATGTGTAGTAGAACAGTTCACTTCTGATCCGTGCTCCCCTCCGCGCCCAGCAATCTGGAATTCAGAGTTGGGGTGAGCAATCCTTGTATCTGGGTAATGAACTAGGTGATGGAAGTTCAGAGAACCAACCTGCCTCATGGGCATCTCACAATAGTGAGAGGGACAGGTGCTAGCATAGGAGGGTTAAGTGGAAACAGGGGACCTTCCTGCAGGGCATTTTAGAGCTGATTGTTTGATGGAAAGGAGACAACAGCAAAGTACCCAAGGCTGGAAGGCCATTAAGGGATGGTGCATATGGCTACTTCAGATAGGCCAGCCCAGGCCAAAAGCCTGAAGAGATGAGCAGGTGGTAGAGCTGGCTAGGTTGTAGTCAGCAGTTTCTCCAGCTCAGCCTCCAGGGAACACCGCCTGTCATCCTCATATTGATTGCACCATGTGGGACCCTGAGTGGCTCTGTCCAAACTCCTGGTACAGAAAGCTGCAAGGTAAGCAATGGGTGCTCTGAGCTGTTAAGTATGCAGTTATTTGTAATGGGGCAATAGTAAATGAATGCAACATACAGATTGCTGGGGGACAGCTGGGGACCCAGAAGCATTTATAGAGTGCTTAATACATGCTATGAACTCTGCTAAGATTGTTCATGCCTGTGGTTTGTTAAACCTCCTAAGTGTGTTACTTTCTATTGTAGAAATGTTCTCCTGAGCAGAGGTGAGCAGGCCAGCTCATGGCCATCTACACGCAACTGTTGACCAGACAGTACGATTTACACTCCCAGTCTTGGAGCCTTTCATCAAGGACTGCCTTCACTTACTGCCAGCTGGATTTTAGCAAGTATTGCAGAGACTCCTGACCATCACACATCACTAGATGGGGCCGGACCTGGCGGCATTTCAGACCCATCTTCTTGCTCCATCCTCAGTGGAGCGACTCCTGAAGAAGGCAGGAAAGGGCATGGCTCTCTCTGTTACATAGAAAAGTTTATTTGGGGAAACATAGCACAGAACTAAAGCTCCATTCACTGTGGTCTGCAGACACAACAGCCTTGGCTGGGAGCTCTTCACCCTCTTAGATGAATGTCAGCACAGTGGGGCCAAGTGCCGCCCATGAAAGCAGTAGGTTGGGCTTCCCCATGTAACACCGTCGTTTGTTCTCATCTTTTGGACTTTTCGGAACAAAACTAAAGATGAACTTAACATTTAAAGTCACTCTTTATCGACTCAGTGTTTTTACCAAGTGACACAGAAAAAAACATGCAATTTATTTTGAAAGGTTTCAGAGAAATTTAATCATTAGAAATGTAACTTAGCCAGGCACAATGGCACACACAGTTTAATACCAGCACTAGGGAGACAGAACTAAATGTATCTCTAAGTTCAAGGCCAACCTGGTCTACAGAGTGAGTTCCAGGACAGCCAGGGCGACACAGAGAAACCTTCCTTAAAAAAAAAAAAAAAAATCAAAAAACAAAATTCTGTAGCCTGGCTATATAGAGAAACCCTGTTTCAACTCCCTCCCCCACACAATACAACCCCCCACCAACCCCACTCCCCCCAAAAGGGAAATTTAAATTATAAACAGAACACCACTGTATTGAATGCTGTGTCTTTGGGGGTGGGGGGGGGATGCTTGTCACACTGCAGAATCCTACAGTTTCTCCTGTGGGTGAGCAAGGAAAAAAGTACCTCAAGACACAAGAAACTTTTTACCTTTCAGGAACCTAAGAACAATTACTGATGAAAAACTACATGCTTCAGTGACAATGCACTCCACAGCTAAAGAGATCCAGAAACACAATAGGTCTAATTTAATGCGGGAGGAAAATGAACTACAAATTAGCACCTATTATATTCCACATTTGACAAAATCACATCCTTGTCAATCTTTTAAAAGAGGTTTCGCTGTTCTTGTGAGAAATAAGGCCAAAATGCCAAGGATCATCCCAAAGCAGCCATTCATCTCAGTGCCCCAAGACAAAACATTAATTTTAAGTCTCGGCCCCTTTAAGAGGTTTATTCTGAGAGCAGGATCTTTAAAACCCCCATTTCCCTAGTCACTGCAAGACAACCATGAACTTGAGCTGAACTTGGAAAGTGGTCATGACTCATTCTGCACCAAAAGCTAAGAAGCACCAGTGTTTCCAGGAAAAGGCTATGCCTGCCTCTGCCGCACTCCTACTAGTCACAGGAATGAGCCTTCCCACTCTCCTGTGGAGGACCACAGGCCTCTTAAGTCAGATCCTTCATGCCAACAAACTAGGATCCCTACTGTTTCCCTTGCTTGCTCACTCAACAGAGTGCCTGGTGTGTCCCGGCCACTGGTTTAAGAGTTGGTGATATGGCCTTGAATCAAAACTTGGACCTTTGAAGATCTGCCTGTGCTGCTCTGACACATGTAAATTAAACCAAGCAGCATGTGTATCGTGAAAGGTGTAGCCACCCGTCTTTGACAGGAACAAAGCCACAGGGGCTAGGTCTTGGGTGAGAATGAGTATGTCCTAACAGGTGTTTACACATGTTAAAACATACATGCAAAACAGACCCACCAAACAAGTGCAGGTTTCCAGCCCCCAACAATGCTACTGTGAAGCAGGGCGATGTTCTGTAAGTGTAGGTTGTGCCCATCCTCCCTGCACTCCAGAGTCACAACAGGGAAGAGAACTGGAAGGTGCTAGCCTCATGACTCCAGAGAAAAGATCAATGCTGGTTGCCGGGTCACTCCATGCTGGACACTCCCCACATCACTGACTGACTTTCAGTCTGACTCTAGAAAATGAAGGTGAGTAACAAAAAGGCATTCTCTCAGAAGTACGAAAACACCACTAAATTAACTGAACATAACAGCGGTATCAGGCTGAAGGCAGCAGCTTTCTCAAGACCAAGGCACACTCTGCTCAGTGGGGGCCTTGCTCTTTGGCAAGCACAAGCTACAAGATTTGGGTCTGTTGTAACTTTAAATAGCCCCACCCAGAGCTGGAGGGCCTCTACACTTCAGAGCTCTACGTGCCCCCAGTAAAATGGTGAATGTGCCAGGACACTGCTTCCAGAATGACCTGTGTGAATCTGGTTTGGAAACGTCAGTAGTCCACTAAGACTGGAAACAAGGTCAGTGGCCCCATAGTGGTCATTTAGGACCTGTTATGTCTGTAATAAAAGGACAAGTGCTTACAAAAGCATCCCTCCGCCTCTAGAGAAGTGCTCAAAGCCAGTAAGCCAGCAGGTGGAGGGGTTAACTCCAGCCAAAGTGCTCTGCATCAGTATAATAGCCCTCTGGAGCTAAAAAGCCCACGGCAGCACCACGTACCCCACAGGCTTCTCCCCATGTCCTGGAAGTAGAGAAGCCAGCTGCAGTTCAACTGCTCAAAACCAAGGGTGCTGCTCCATCTAAACTTCAGCCTAGAGAAGATTTATGGCTGAAGCTGGTCATCTGTCTCCAGGAAACCACCAAACACCATAAACCACCAGCTATGAACTCAGGGCAGAGAATGGGCTCCTCCCAACACCACAGAGGGTTTTCTACTTTCTGGGAGGGTCTTCACTGTGGGTATTCCACCTATGTCTTCGCTGGGCTCTGATGACCTCAATACAGGACCTGCTTGTTCATCTATGTCATAGCCAGCACCAAGTGTGATGCCGTGGGTCCTACTGCAGCTCAGGGGAGCATGGGAGAGTGAACTGAAACAGAGGCTGAGGCCCCCAAGCACACATTCTGACCAAACGTCTGTATATGGTCAGGCTTGGAGAGTTTCTGATCTCCTAAAATATCAATTTTTACTGCCTCAAAATATAAGTTATGCTATAAGAAAGATGACACTTTTTGAAAATAAAATCCATATCCTAGAAAAAAATATTTTAAAGGTCATTTCAAAGTAAAAAAACAAAAAACAAAACAAAAAAAACTCCAACCCATACATACACACTGTAGCGAATTGTAATAAAATGTCTCCGACACAGCAATATAAAAATATACAAAATCAGTTTCTTAGTTACCAGGTCTCAGTCATACCATAACTCAACACTCAGCAGAAAGAAGTATCATGGAACAGTGCCATTCAAAGGCCCCAGTGCACTCTTGGTATTTATATGAGCTTTCCAACTCAGAAACTGCCAGGGAAGTACAAGCAAAATCTGCTTTTCTCTACGTTAGGTAAGGCAGATAGCCACTTACCTAACTTCTGGCTTCACCAAAAAGCAATTAGATTAGGTGAACAACTGTCCCTAAGATTAGCTAAAAGCAAACTGGGCAGTTCCCGAGGACTTTCATTTAAACAACGTGTTAAGAATGGGAAAGTCTACAGACTAAAGAGTTTTTATATAAAGTGTGAACGTACAGCATGTTCACGCAGTAAGAACGTGAAGGGGCTTTAACAAATGCTAAATCAGCAAGAATGTTTTATAAAGCCAGGCCTGTGATTCACACCTGTGATCCCGACACTTGGGAGGCTCATCGGGGAAAACTGACGCAATTCCAAGGACAGGCTGAGCTTTGTTACAAAGCGAGACCATGTCACAAAAATTAAAAACTGTTTACAAACCAATGCTTATATCAGTCCTAACCACCCATGTGTATAATTTATTCTGTAATTCTTATTAATGCTAGGAATGTTCTTCTCAAATTACCCCAATTATACAAGTTAATCTGCAAAATTTAAAAAGCTGTGCTTAAATATAAACAATCTGTCTCCAAACTCATGGCAAAGGTCACTCTTTTGTCAGCTCCATGTTCGGCTCACATTGGGCAGTGTCCTTCCCTGTGATCTGTCAGTGTTCTTCAGTAAAATGTGGTACTCCTGTCTCAGATGTCTTGATGACATCTACCAAAAACCTCTAAATTCGATTTCCCACTGGGATGTTTCTGAAGCCTTCCTTCTGAGAGTCACCACGGCACGAGCCGATGCACTATAACTCTGCCTCCTTAGCTGGCTTCAGCAGCACTGCCTCAGCCTGCTGTCCTTGCAGAGGTCAAAGGGCAGGGAGCAGTGGTCAAGGACAACAGTTAGCTGAGGCTGGCAAGTGATAGGAGAGTTTGCAAGTGCAAGAGCTGAGACACCAGGTACACCCAATTTAGGATGCTGCCATGCACAGGCCAACACTGCTGGTAGGCCAGCGAGTGCTTTTCTTATTCAACAGCCAGTAAGTGCACACAGAGGGCATTATTAAATTAAATCCTGACATGTTTATTATTATCTCATAAAACAAGACATCCCCAAAGTGCTTGCTCTCCAGAAGTTCCAGGTCTTACAACCCTGACAGTCTAGAACGGTGTTTCTCCGAAGTGCTAGAAGGCTGTGCTCTTAATAGCCTTTCAATGAGGACTTCGGGCAAAGCCCACTTACTCATTTCCATATTTTGTCTTATGGGACATTCCTAATCCATTCTTCCTTTACACTATTGGCCATTATATCTATTAGGGCCTGGTAAAACACACATCACATCACTACCAAAAACATTTACTGCAAACTAGCTACAGACCCAACAGGGGTGCTTCAGCCGCAGAAGTCACGGACTTGAAAGTCAAGAATGAAACCATTAGCATGATGAATTCAGAAGTCTCTGTCGAGAGTTCTTCTCTCCAATGTTTGTTGTAGTGTCACTGCTCAGGTCCAAATCTGCCAAAATTAAAACCATTATTTAGAAAGGAGGACTAGCAGGGAACACTGACGTCAACTAACTGTGAGAAGGACTGCTCACATACATTGTTTTACCATGTCTGCTTCTTAGTTTGAAGTCTGATATTAGGTCAAGGACAGAAGTCAAATGGTGGCTTTGGGAGTAACCAGCCACTCTCTGGGTTATATGAGGCCTGCTCCTGAGGAAGGAATTCACAGTAAATGTGGTCCAAAGACTCAGGAGGTCCTAGGTTTTAGAGAAGCTAGATGGACATGTTGTCAAACTCCCTTCTTAATATTTATGTTCCTACCCATAGATCAGTGCGGCCCTCAGCCTTGGCCAGAGAACCTTCCATCTGCAGTGGGCAGCGATCACCACAGACTCCCAGCTGGTTAGTTCTGACAGCAAGTGAAATGACTGTCCAGGGCTTAGTCCTAAATGAGACACTTCTGCTAACCCCCCAGTCCCTAAACCAAAGTTCAAGGAATGTCCATGAAGAGGAAAGAAAATTAAGAGCAAGGGGGACGGGGACAATTGCTGACTTCTGAACACGACATCCCTTCGCCTCTAGAGAAGTGCTCAGTGAGTCACAAAATAAGTTAAACAAATAAACAAAAACAAAGGGGTAGGAAGGTGGGAAGGAGCTATAAGGGGCGGGGTGGGGGGGCAAGCTGGATATGGATATCAAGTTACACTGTAAATATGTATGAAATGTCAAGAACAAATAACCAATACTGAAAAGAAGGAAAGGTAGAGAAGGGCAAAGAGATAGGAGGTACAGACAGGAAGACAAGACAAAGACAACAAGGGAACCAAAAACAGGCAGAGCACGACACAGCAAACAAAACACAAACAGGCCAACCAGAGGGCTGAGAGGCAGACAGAGGGAGAAGCACAGATTCATCCTTGTTTTGAAACTTAGGGTAACAGTAATTTGTTTCCACGTTTTCCCCCAGGACAACACTGGGGCAATGGTTCAAGTGACCAGCAAGGTAAAGAAAGCCCGGATTGCTACAAAGGTGTGCTTGTCCAGAGAGCCA